>NW_023425584.1:26496845-27096845 GCF_014108245.1 Pipistrellus kuhlii | reverse complement strand
ATATAACTTGAGGCCCTAACAATATCCAGCAGACCTCATTCTTTTAGTCTTTGAAAGTTGACAGACCAAAAACTTGCCTTTTTTCATTTTTGTCTCAGAGCTTCCATAATAAGTATTATGATCTCTACTTGGGTTTGGTTCACTGAATATTTTCAGCTTGCTGTGAACCCACTTGTATTAGTAAATGATATTCTATTGTATGTGAATAGATGAAGTGCTAAAGAATGCTATGTTACACTGGAACTCACATTATTCAACCATATATGATATTCCCATGCCTGTGAGATACTGGATCCTATTTCTAGGCCAAGGTAAATTGTACTATGAAATTATTCCCTACATTTCAAGAGAAGAATCCTCTTATTTCAAACTACCTCAAATTGACAATTTTACAGTATCTTAAGTAATAACGTGTGACATTTATTCTCTGTTGACACTTGTCAGAAATATTAGAAATTCCATGTGTTTTGTTTCTCTTACAATTATAGAAAGATATATTTCATAAATCTTTGAGCTTTATTGCTGGACAAAATGACTTGAGTAGGAATCAGTGTATCTAGGGTCTATTGCTATAGTTTAGTTTATCTAATGCCAATAATATTTCTCTTCCTCCTCCCACCAGAGAAAGTGGCATGGAAGCGTGCAGTGCGTGGTGTACGGGAAATGTGTGATGTATGTGAAACAACTCTCTTCAACATTCACTGGGTTTGTCGCAAATGTGGATTTGGGGTCTGCCTTGACTGTTACAGGCTCAGGAAAAGCCGTCCACGCAGTGGTAAGCAAATACTGTCCTTTGTAGTTCGACAGGTAACCTGGCGCTTTGAAATTGAAGCAGGGATGGGTTTATGTGCCCTTTTTATTTATTTACTAGAGATCCAATGCACGAAATTCGTGCAAGGGCCTTGGCGCCCCTCCCCCACCACCACCGTAGCTGCCTCTGTGGCTTTGTCCGGAAGGATGTCTGATCTGATTAGCATATTACTCTCTTATTATTTTCTTATATGTATATTTTTATTGACTTCAGAGAGGAAGGAAGTGGGAGAGAGAGATAGAGAGACTCATTGATCAGCTGCCTCTTGTACACATGCACGAGCGCATACAACACATGCATACATACACATGATGTTCCACTCCACCCCTAGGGATTGAGCCCACAACCTGGGCATGTGCCCTGATTAGGAATCGAGTTGTTACCTTCTAATTCATACATAGGTCGATGCTCAATCATTGAGCCATGCCAGGCTAAAATATATATTTTTTTAATTTATTTTTAATTTTTAAAAAGTATTTTATTGATTTTTTTACAGAGAGGAAGAGAGAGAGATAGAGAGCTAGAAACATCGATGAGAGAGAAACATCGACCAGCCGCCTTCTGCACACCCCCTACCGGGGACGTGCCTGCAACCAATGTACATGCCCTTGACCGGAATTGAACCTGGGACCCTTCAGTTCACAGACCGACACTATCCACCGAGCCAAACCAGTTTCGGTTATATATATATATTTTTAAATAGACTATAAATACTATATTTTGGGTTATAAACTAAATCTTAATAAAATTAAGATGATTCATATAGAGTATATTTTTTTACCACAAAAGAATAAATTAGAAATAGAAACTTATCTGGAAAAATCTAATATTTGTAAAGTGAACAACATACTTTTGGGGGTTTTTGGTTTGTTTGTTTTTAAATATTTTTTTATTGATTTGAGAGAGAGAGAAACATCAGTGTGAGAGAAATATCTATACACACACCCCTACCAGAGACTGAACAGCAACATGGACATGTGCCCTGACCAGGAATTAAACCGATAACCTTTCAGTACATGGATGATCTCAACCAACTGAGCAACACTGGCCAGGGCAACAACACAGTTTTAAATATCCAGTGGATCAAAGGGGGGAAAATCACAAGAGAAATGAGAAGATATTTTGAAATAAATAAGGTTCAAACACAGTGGATTGACATTTGTGGAATACAATTAAAGCAGCACTTATAGGGGAATTTAAAGCACTAAACACTTATATTAGAAAAGAAGCAGTATTTCAAACAGCTAAACTTCTGCTTGAGAAAACTAGTTTAAAAAAAAAGGGTGAGAAGATGCACTTTACCAATAGTAGGAATGATAGGTCATTACTACAGATCATTATACTGAAACATTTGACAACTTAAATGTAATGGACAAATTTCATGAAAGACACAAACTGTCAAATTTCTCAAGAAGAAATACAACCTATATAACCTAATATTAAGAAATTGAATTTGGCCGAAACCGGTTTGGCTCAGTGGTGGAGCGTCAGTCTGTGGACTGAGGGGTCCCAGGTTCGATTCCGCTCAGCGGCATGTATGTTGGTTGCGGGCACGTCCCCAGCGGGGGCGGTGCAGGAGGCAGATGGTCGATGTTTCTCTCTCATCGACATTTCTGGCTCTCTGTCTCTCTCCCTTCCTCTTTGTAGAAATCAATGGAATATATTTTTAAAAAAAATTTTTTTTTTAAAGAAAAAAGAAATTGAATTTGTAGTTTAGAAAATCTTCCAACAAAGAAAACTTTAGGCCCAAAGTTGTATCAAACATTTAAGGAGGAAATAATACCAATTCTACACACACTGAGAAAATGGGAGGAAATGCTTAGGAACTCACTTATGAAGGCAGCATCACACTCATATCAAAGCCAGACGAAGACATAGCATCCCACTGCTAGGTATTTATAAAAGAAATTACAACATGTCCTTGTACCTGAATATTTATGATAGCTTTATTCATAATAGCCAAAATTTGGAAACCAGCCAATGAATGGGTAAACAAAATAGGGTACATTCATACCCTAGAATTCCACTCAGCCACAAAAAGGAATGAATTACTGATACATGCAACAATATGGATGAATTTCAAGATCATGATGCTAAACAAAAGAAACCCAATGCAAATGACTATATACTGTATACTTCCAGTTATATGAAATTCTAGAAAAAAGCAAAACTTTAGTGTTAGAAAGTTGATCATTGGTGGCCAAGGGTTGAGAAAGGGGCATTGACTGCAAAGGGCTCCAAGGGAACTTTAGGAAGGGAGATGGAAATGTGCTGTCTTGTGACCTCCTAAGTGAAGGCATTTTACTTATTTCAGAAACAGAGGAGATGGGTGATGAAGAGGTTTTCTCCTGGTTGAAATGTGCAAAGGGGCAGTCCCATGAGCCAGAGAATCTAATGCCCACACAGATTATCCCTGGCACAGGTAAGGAAATTCCTGTTTTAGACTTGGTATGTGGAAGCAGGGGAGAGGAGGGATTTAAAGATAGAATTTAGCCGGGACCGGTTTGGCTCAGTGGATAGAGCATCAGCCTGAGGACTGAAAGGTCCTGGGTTCGATTCCGGTCAAGGGCATGTACCTTGGTTGCAGGTACATCCCCAGTAGGGGGTGTGCAAGAGGCAGCTGATCGATGATTCTCTCTCATCGATGTTTCTGACTCTCTATCCCTCTCTCTTCCTCTCTGTAAAATATCAATAAAATATATTTTTTTAAAAAAGATAGAATTTATACATTATAAAGTTGGTGAAATAGTTGATGCCAGCCTTATATATTTTTTAAGCCTCACCAGATTTCTCCAAGGATTTGAATATTTAGAGAGGTGTTAGCTTGTGTGCAGCCACTGCACACATTTTGCTTCACCTTTCTTATTGGAGAGGTTGATTACCTTTCTACATATCATTTTACATTTTTATGGTTGGCAGGGCCAAAATAGAAAAATCCAATCCCATGCTGTCAGAAAGACTTTTGGTTTTAGGTTTTTAAAAATCCAGCTGAAGTTAATCAAACATGAAGCTAATCAAACTGAGGAAGGCAATTTAACAGCAGGAGTAACTGGTTGTGTTTGTGTCGAAGTCCCAGTTTACTTCATTGATTCCTCTTGACAGTCTGTTTCCAACTTGCGCATCTCCACTAACACATATGCATTAGCGGTGGTGAGCCTGCAAAACTCCTGCTTATATTTTTCTTCACAAAAGAAAGCTTGGGGCTCGGGGAGCACACCTGCACCCTTATACCCCAGTGCTTCCAAGCAGAGGGCTCCCTGAGTGCAGTGGTAGGGTGCTGCTCCCTTCTGGTCTAAGCATTAGTTAAAGGTTTGTGTCAGTTTCACATTGGCCTTTTTTTTCTCCCCACTTTTTCTAGTGTTTGTGTTTTTTGGGGGGGACTTTAAGTAAGGTCTTTAGCACAACACCTGAACATACGAGAATTCTAATGTTATTGTTATTATTACTGTGTCTCTTTTCCAGCTCTTTATAATATTGGAGATATGGTACATGCTGCCCGGGGCAAATGGGGAATTAAAGCAAACTGCCCTTGTATTAGTCGGCAAAACAAATCTGTGTTGAGACCTGCTGTCACCAATGGGATATCACAGGTAAAGTGGGGTTTGTGAGTGAAACTTTAATATGAGTTATTCAAGGGATTTTAATTCCCTCTGACTGGTACAAGTTTCTCTTGATTCATCTTTAAAGCCAATTCACATTTTAGTTGATAAATAATACAAAGAGATTCTTTGTATCTTGTCAAGATTTATACCTCAGGGTCCAGTGTAGGTGAAGAGTGTAGAAAAGGTTACTGGGAATATAGTCCTCTCTGTGCATGGATCCTGTCCTTGTCATGTTAGGTATAAAGGACAGAGATATGAAGATTGGCCTGCTGACCTGAAAGCAATCCCAGCCTCCAAAGGGAGTCTGGTTTTCTCATTGCTGTGTCAGAGGTAGAAGTCATTCCTATTTGTGACTTTTGAACAAGAGGCTGGGGTGTGGTGTGTGTGTGTGTTTAAACTCACATATACACAACTAACTGATTATATTTGGAGGCCCTTCCAGGAATGCTACTATTAATATCTAGTCAATAAAAGGCTCAGAGATTAATGCTGAGAGACCTCAAGATATATTTTCAGTAGAGTTGCCGTATTAAAGCAAATCATATGAAAGTTTCAAGAATAGAATAATAAACATTTATTGAGTTATGTATGCCAGAAAATAAGCTAAGCTCTTTGCATATATTATCTCATTTAACTTTAAAACAGCTCTAGTCAGATTCTGATCACCAATTTGCCATTGCCCAATTTGAGCCTTAGACGTGCTAAACAAAACCATGTTTTATTTTCAAGCCTTTTTCACTGCTCTTTCCACAGAACCTAGCTAGTTTCTGTCACATCATATGACTCAATAAATATATATTGACTGAATGAATGAACAGTTTACAGGATAGTTTCAGACTGTTTTCCCTGACTTAGAGTCCTCTAACTAGACCTATGTAGCCATTATTTTTGCTCCACAAGGACAGCACTCTAACGATGTTGGTGTTGGCCTTCTGTGCTTTAGCTTCCTACCATAAACCCTAGTGCCTCTTCTGGAAGTGAAACCACCTTCTCAGGGGGAGGAGGAACTGCAGCGGTAACAACTCCAGAGACCGATCCCAAAGCTGACAGCATTGACATCAGAGCTGATGAGCCTCCAAAAGCGGACAGTTTGGCATCAAACAGCAGTAGTGAGCTAAAAGCCATCAGGCCCCTTTGTCCTGACACAGCCCCACCCTCCTCTGCCCTGCACTGGTTGGCAGATTTGGCAACTCAGAAAGCTAAAGAAGAAACAAAAGGTGAGATGAACAGAAGCCTCTGCCCTGCATGGGGTGGATCACCTGAGTTTTTCTTGGATTCTTCAGACTCACACATTACCATCAACATTTATGAAACATGCCACTTGCTTTCTCTGGCTGATCACATAAAACAAGGGGATCGCATGTGACTTTTTCTAGAAGTGGAGCTTTTTAAAAAAGGCACATGCCTTGGTCTCTACCCCAGACCTCTTTTAGACAAAATTGATGCACGATTTTTAATAAGCTTCCCAAATGGCTCTGTTATGCAGCCAGGGGTAAACCGTTTTCACTGGGGAATCATTAAAAATGCAGATTCCATGTGCCCCACCAGAACTATTAAATGAGGACAAGACCAAGAATCTCCATTTTTAACAAGCACTCGAGGTGATTCCCCACGGAAGAAACACTGTCTTAGAAAGTGAGGGAAGTGAAAGGTGGATGGGAACAAAAGAAGTGTGAAATCCAGATCTGGGAAAGAAAGGAAGAAGTAGGAGAGCTTCACTTTGGCATGAAACCTACCATAGTTCTAGCTCATCAGGCTTGGCCCAGACAAACCATGCATAGTGTGTCGGGCAGGGGAGAGGAGAGGAAAGGCTTTCCTCCTCCCCCTTGGCTGATTTTTAGGAGTCATTTGCCTGCTGGTGTTCCTTGTTGTGCTAATGCTGTTCCCGGTTATGTTCTTTCAGAAGCAGGGTCCCTGAGGTCGGTGCTCAGTAAAGAGTCTCATTCACCCTTTGGGCTGGACTCGTTCAACTCCACTGCAAAGACTCCAAAGCTTTTTAACAGTCTGTTACTGGGTCCCACTGCCTCCAACAAAACCGAAGGCTCTAGCCTTCGAGACCTCCTTCACTCCGGTCCCGGAAAGCTTCCTCAGACCCCCTTGGACACAGGCATACCCTTCCCCCCGGTCTTCTCTACATCCTCAGCAGTAAGTGTCCTCTCTACAACTCACGCCGTTGCTGTTTCTCCATGCGAGAACCATCAGAAATATGATAGCTGGGTTCGAGGGTAGGCGGGTGACTTGTGTTGGCTACATTGTCCAGCCAACAATCCTTCTTCACATAAAGTTTGGGGTCCTTTTAAGCAGTGAACCTTTTGTGCCATGTTAGGAAGTCAGTGGACATGAGACATTGAAATTATCTATCATCAGTAGAAACTACTTTGTTTTCTTGACAGGCATTCATTTTTATTTTTTTACATAGGCAGTATATTGGTATTGTATTCTCTTGGACATCTAACAGATGCCCCAAACCTAACACTTCTTAAGACCACACTCCTGATCTACCAGTAAGCCTGCTTGCTTCTCCTTCAGTTTTTCTCTCTTGGCCAGTTGGATCTCCATTCTCCAATCTTGCAATCATTTGGGACTCCCCTCATATTTCATATCTAATCTGTCAGCAAATCCTTTCAATTTGATCTTCAAAATGTATAGAGTCCACTCATTTCTCATAAGTCAGTTGCTTTCCCTCTGGTCTGAGCCAACATCCTCTTGTGTGCATTTTTGCAATAAATTCCTTTCTCAGGCCCTCTTTATTGCTTCTCTTTTCACTCTGCAGTCTATTTTACACAGCAGCTAGGTAATCCTTTTAAAATACAGGTCAAGCCGAAACCGGTTTGGCTTAGCGGTAGAGCTTCAGTCTGCGGACTGAAAGGTCCCAAGTTCGATTCCGGTCAAGGGCATGTACGTTGGTTGCGGGCACATCCCCGGTAGGGGGTGTGCAAGAGGCAGCTGGTCGATGTTTCTCTCTCATCGATGTTTCTAGCTCTCTCTCTCTCTCCCTTCCTCTCTGTAAAAAAAAGATAAATAAAATATATTTTTAAAAATAAATAAATAAATAAAATGCAGGTCAAGCTGAAACCAGTTTGGCTCATTGGATAGGATGTTAGCATGTGGACTGAAGGATCCCAGGTTCGATTCCGGTCAAGGGCATGTACCTTGGTTGACGGCACATCCCCAGTGGGGGTCATGCAGGAGGCGGCTGATCGATGACTCTCCCTCATTGATGTTTCTAACTATCTCTCTCCCTTCTTCTCTGTGAAGAATCAATAAAATACATTTTAAAATAAATAAAATAAAATAAAATACAGGTAAACCCTAGCCCGTTTGGTTCAGTGGATAGAGTGTCAGCCTGCAGATTGAACGGTCCCAGGTTCAATTCTGGTCAAGGGCACATGCTCAGATTGCAGGCTCGATCCTCAGTAAGGACTGTGTGGAAGTCAGCCAATCAGTGGATCTCTCTCATCAATGATGTTTCTCTCCCTCTCCCTTCCTCTCTGAAAACAATAAAAATATTTTAATTAACTAATTAATTAATTATAGGTCAAAACATGTCACCTCTGCCTAAAATCCTTTATAGACTTCCTGTTTCTCTCATAAGCAGAATCCTTTCAGTGGACTTTAAGGCTCCACCCCAGCTATATGTCTTCTCACTTCTCCGACTTCAACTACCACTCTCCCTCTTGTTCACCCTCTTCCGGCCTCTCACAACTTCTTGCTATTCCTTGAACATGGTCGGGCATGCACCTCTTCAGAGTCCTTGCACTTGTCCTTTTCTCCACTAGAGCTTTCTTTTTCGGGTAACCACATGGCTTGCTTCATCAACTTCCTCTCCTCCCTCCCAAAATGTCACCCTCTCAGCAAGACTTCCTAGACCACCTTTTAAAAAGTCCATCCCACTTCCATCCTCCACTCATATCTGTTTTTTCTACACTTACTATTTTTACCATTGCACTAAACTACCACCTGACTTAATGTGTATTTTATTTATTGTCTGATCTCCTCTTCTTAAAGGCATTTTTTATTGTTTTATTCATCACTATATCCCCAGTGCCACAGTATTTGACACATACTGGTGCTTAGTAAGCATTTGCTGAAAAGTGAATTCACAAGGTACACAACTTTAAAGATACAGTGAAAAGTCTTCCTTGGTGTCTCCCAGCCACATGTTTCCTTTCTAGAGGTCACTATTGTTTCATGAGTGTCCTTTCAGGGATATTATCATATGTACATAGCTTTGTCCCCTCTTTTTACACAAATGTTCTACATAGTGTTTTTCTGTTTCCAGTTTATATATCTTGAAGATCATTTCAAAGTAGTACATAAACATGTTTCTCATTCTATTTTATGATTAATAGCTGAAATTTAATGAACTGTGGATGGTTGAACCTTGTACAGTATGGGTTATTTGTCTCTTTTGGATAAATGACTTTAAAGAAATTACTTTGCCGCTATTTTTTTTTATACTTGCTCTTAGCTTCCCCTTCCAGTTTTTATTTTTATTTTTAAACTTTCTCAAGATGTTTTATGATTACATGTACTCAATAGAGACAATGATTAGTAACACTTTAGGTATAGCAGGCATAGGATTATTTAGTTTACTAAAGCCCAATTATTTTATGTATCCCTTGGGCATTATAATCACAAAATTTATAACCCACAAAGTAAATTATATTTTTCACTCACAGTATTTTGTGATTCCTCTGGTCTACATGCATATGCTTAATACAAATTAAGGGCTGAATGCAAAGATATTTATTGAGTATCAAATCTCTTGAGGCATAGGGGATCTTTCTGTACTTTCATTAACGTGAAGCAAATATGAAGGATAGGGAAATTTAAGATACTGACTTAATAGGTTCCTTCCTCCAATTATAAAAGACATTTAAACTTATGAAATCTAATCAAGTAAGCAGAACTCCTTCTTATGAATACAACTATTAGACAAATTTGTGAATGCTCTTTTCATGCTGCCTCCATCAAACTTACCTGTGGATTTGTGTCTGGCAGGGAGTGAAGAACAAGGCCAGTCTACCCAACTTCCTTGACCACATTATTGCCTCAGTGGTAGAAAATAAGAAAACCTCAGATGCTGCAAAGCGGGCCTGCAACGTGACTGACACCCAAAAGGAGGTGAAGGAGATGGTGATGGGGTTAAATGTGCTGGACCCCCATACCTCTCACTCCTGGCTCTGTGATGGGAGGCTTCTCTGTCTCCATGACCCCAGCAACAAAAACAATTGGAAGATCTTCAGAGAGTGCTGGAAGCAAGGCCAGGTAAGCGAGAATAGGCAGTTCCCTGTGCTGCCTATCTGCCGCAGCCTCCGGAGAGCTGCAAGTCTCTCTCAGAGACACACGGAAGTTCATTATAGACAGTCTTGCTACTTCGAGTTTTCTTGGATTTTTAAAAATCAGAGATTCCTGCCGAGACCAGTTTGGCTCAATGGATAGAGCGTCGGCTTGGGGACTGAAGGGACCCGGGTTCGATTCCGGACAGGGGCATGTACCTTGGTTGCGGGCATATCCCCAGTAGGGGGGTGTGCAAGAGGCAGCTGATTGATGACTCTCTCTCATCGATGTTTCTAGCTTTCTATCCCTCTCCCTTCCTCTCTGTACAAAATCAATAAAATATATATTTTTTTAAAAATCAGAGATTCCTGAGAAAACATTATGGATTCTTTTATTTCTAAGCTGTGGACCTCTGTTCTTAATAGGTCTGTTGAAATTCCTGTTAGGTGGCATTAATGACACCTTTAGGGGAAAATCCTTCAGTGTGATGTGTAGTGAGATCAGGGTGGGTGGAAGTGGGTCGTACTTTTTCTAGGTAAATATTTTAAGGACATACAAGTTTTTTTGTTTTTTGTTCTTTGTTTTTTAATATATTTTATTGATTTTTGTACAGAGAGAAAGGGAGAGAGAGAGAGAGTTAGAAACATCAATGAGAGAGAGTCATCGATCAGCTGCCTCTTGCAACACCCCCTACTGGGGATATGCCCGCAACCAAGGTACATGCCCTTGACCGGAATCGAACCCGGGGCCCTTCAGTCCCCAAGCCGACACTCTATCCACTGAGCCAAACCGGTCCCGGCAGGACATACAAGTTTTTGTGATAGTGTGATAACACTGCCTAATTTTTTTCTTCTTTATTTATTGATTGATTGATTGATTGATTTTTTACAGAGAGGAAGAGAGGGAGATAGAGAGCTAGAAACGTTGATGAGAGAGAAACATCGACCAGCTGCCTCTTGCACACCCCCTATCAGGGATGTACCCGCAACCAATGTACATGCCCTTGACTGGTCTGCAGACTGGAGGGTCCCAGGTTCAATTCCGGTTAAGGGCATATGCATTGCTTGCGGGCACATCCCCAGTAGGAATGGTTTTTATTTTCTGTAGGTGACAGGTTGAAATCAGAGATTCTAAAACTGGGAAGGAACAGTAAATCATCATGGACAAGAAAAGTTGGCCCCCAGAAAACCCTTCTATTATCTCCCTTCACCCTGAGCTCAGAGTATTTCCTAAGTGGGATATTTTTCTTTCCACAGCCAGTGCTGGTTTCAGGGGTACATAAAAAGCTCAAGTCTGAACTCTGGAAGCCAGAAGCCTTTAGCCAAGAATTTGGAGACCAGGATGTGGACTTGGTGAACTGCAGGAACTGTGCTATAATTTCTGATGTGAAAGTTCGGGATTTCTGGGATGGCTTTGAGATCATATGCAGTAAGTAGCTCTTATATCTAGTTCAATAATGGCAAACTGGGAAGTAAGCATCTCTGTGTTCAGTTATGCCCACAGAATAGCAACATATAGCCTCTTGGTGGGAGGAACATTTTTGCCTGTTGCTAACCGGGTAGCTAGCTTGGCAATTGCATACCTTCCAGAGCTCATCTGAGCTTAAGCATGTGATCCACAGAGTGTGTGAAGCACACTTTCACCCTAAGGAAGGGGGATAGAATTCATCACAGAAAAATGAACTTTGCCTCTTTGCCTTTCCTCTGAGGTGGAAAATTATAGGTGTACTAAAGCAGTGGGTGAGAAAAACAGCCCATCTAGTCCATTATGGGAGTTTACAAGTCTGAAAATAAGAGCTTAGTCTTCTCTTAGTCTCCTAAATTTTGTAGTCCCTGGAAAATCATACAACAGCCAACCCAGCAGATGTTTGCAAAAGTGTTTCTGTCTTCCAGAACGATTAAGGTCAGAAGATGGACAGCCAATGGTGCTCAAACTCAAGGACTGGCCCCCGGGGGAAGATTTTCGGGACATGATGCCAACAAGGTTAGTGAATTACAGTGGGTCGTCTTGAGAGACTTTTCCTTGCTGAAGCCGTCATAAAGTCATCACAGAAAAATGAACTTTGCCTCTTTGCCTTTTTCCACCAGTTAACAAATTAAGTCATCTTTCCTGCTTTTTTTGTAGGTTTGAAGATCTGATGGAGAACCTTCCTCTACCAGAATATACCAAACGAGATGGCAGACTCAATCTGGCCTCTAGGCTACCCAGCTACTTCGTAAGGCCTGATCTCGGCCCCAAGATGTACAATGCCTATGGTATGAGAGTGAGGCCATATTGCTCTTTTTGGACATTATTGTTCCCATTTTACCTATAAAGGGAGTATAGAGATGATAGAGGGCAGTGTCAGGTGCTAGAGAAGTTAATAGTATCCAGGATGGTCTTGAATATGTTTGCTTTCATCATACTAGTTTGCATAATATCTATATGGGTCCAGTCAGTTTGTATATCTATGGTAGTTAGAAAGTATCCTCTCAAAAATTCTATACAAGGAAACATGATTCTTGGTTTTTAAGGGACTCATAAAGTAACAGTGAAGAAGCTGAGTACTATGCTACCCAACCAGCTCTTTGTGAAGTTTCAATAACGTCCTAAATCACTGTGAAAACCAAGCTGTATTTGTTTATTTTATTAATTTTTTTAATCTTCACCCGAGGATATTTTTCTATTGATTTTTTAGAGAGAGGGAAAGACAGAGAGAAATATTGATATGAGAGAAACACATCAATTGGTTGCCTCCTGCATGAGCCCCGACCAGGGCTCTGGGCCAGGGAGGATCCTGCAACCAATGTACGTTTCTTGGATCAGAATTGAATCTGGGGCCCTTTGTTCCGCAGGCTGACACTCTATCCACTGAGCCAAACTAGCGAGGGCCAAGCTATATTTGGTATATGTCCTAATGCCCATATCCGTTTTGCTTTTGAAGAGGAAATCATTTTTGCCCTGACTGGAGTGGCTCAGTTGGTGCGGCATCATCCTGTCCACAGAAAGGTTGCCAGTTCAACTCCTGATGAGGGCACATGCCCAAGTTG
Source organism: Pipistrellus kuhlii (assembly GCF_014108245.1). Taxonomy (NCBI): domain Eukaryota; kingdom Metazoa; phylum Chordata; class Mammalia; order Chiroptera; family Vespertilionidae; genus Pipistrellus; species Pipistrellus kuhlii. The sequence continues at coordinate 27,084,120 of NW_023425584.1, read as the reverse complement.
TGGGCTGGATACCCCAGTGGGGGCATGCAGGAAGCCGCCAATCGATGCTAGTAAAACAGTAGTATCAACCAAGCTAGAAATCAGTCTTAAAATGCTATGAAAGTCATAAACAAGATATTCTTCCAATGTTATTCAATTAAAAGTATCTTCGAGTATGTTTTCACTTGCAGGGTCTATATGGATTCTTCAAAATATTCTCTTTCACCTTGCATATTCTCTTTTACCTTTTGCCTTCAGGCTTGATAACAGCGGAAGATAGAAGAGTTGGCACAACAAACCTTCACTTGGATGTGTCTGATGCAGTTAACGTGATGGTGTATGTTGGGATCCCCGTCGGGGAGGGTGCTCATGATGAAGGTACGATTTCTAGAATCCACTGTTTGAGGCATGGCCTTGAGAATAGAATTGGGTGTCTTCCCCTCAATCAGGGCCAGTGGCTTTTTCTTTTACTTATTTATTTTAATATATTTTTATTGATTTCAGAGAGGAAGGGAGAGAGAAATAGAAACATCAGTGATGAGAGAGAATAATTGATCGGTTGCCTCCTGCACACCCCACACGGGATTGAGCCTGCAACCCAAGCATGTGCCCTGACTGGGAATCAAACCATCTCCTCCTGGTTCATAGGTTGACACTCAACCACTAAACCACGCCAATCAGGCAGTGGCTTTTTCTTAAATTTCTTCCAGGCCTAATATGGTGCCCTGCGTATGTTTTTAGACAAGAAGGTTTTAGCAGAGAAGAGGCTACTTGTGTATCTGACTAGTCATTCTGGGAGAATGTGTAGCACCACAAAGAGGAATGAAGAAGGAATGGCAAACCAGCCTACTTGGTCATCAGCCAGATCAGCTGTGGATGACAGATGATAAAGATAGGTCACTTGCACAGAAATGAAGCATGAAAGTATATTTTGCTGCATCTATACTCCCTGCTATCTCAGTATAAGATTAATATGTGTTAATTATGGAAGTTTTAGAAAGCATAGGCAATTTTAAAGAAGAAAATAAGTAACTCAAAATCTCAAGGTTCATAGATAATCAGTATTATTACTTTGGTATATGTCCTGCCATACATTTGCTTTTGATACTGCACATCTACAGATCCTTCCACTGTGTTGTCCTTTGAGAGGTTGTACTATATAAGCATTAGAAGCCAGCCCCCGTAACTTGCCAGAGAAGCTTTATACTTCATGACTTTAAACCCGTAGCATCCATAGCATTTAGAAGAGGTCTGAGAAAGTGTAGAGTTCACCTACTTGCACTTGCAGCAGGAGCTAACGTGCAGTTTGAACATAAGATATGATTACACAGTTTGAACAAGAGGTATGTTTTAAAGGGCTCAGCTGCAGCTAAAGGGTCCCAGGTTCCATTACAGTCAAGGGCACGTGCCCAGGTTGTTAGCTTAATCCCCAGTAAGGGAGCATGCAGGAGGCAGCCAATTGATGATTCTCCCTCATCATTGATGTTTCTCTCACCCCCTCCTTTCCGCTCTAAAAACAATAAAAATATAGTTTTTTAAAGAAATACGTTGTAAATGAAAGCTATGCCTCCAAAAAAATGCCCAGTGTCTGTGAAATAAGAAAGATTAAGATTGCTCTTCCTGTGTTTAGGAAGCTTAGACCTATATGACTTTTGATTTTATCTTGTATTATTCCAGAGACATAAGAACAGTAGAGACTAAATTTGTTTGAATTAGACATTTTGCTTCACTCAGAAGTATTAAAATGACTGGTTATATTGAAAAGTGGCATTTTGCTCTTTTCAGAAGTACTCAAGACAATAGACGAGGGAGATGCCGATGATGTGACAAAGCAGAGGATTCACGATGGAAAGGAGAAGCCCGGTGCTTTGTGGCACATCTACGCAGCCAAGGACGCGGAAAAGATCCGGGAGCTGCTCCGCAAGGTGAGGTGGCACCCAGGTTGCAGACTGCAGGTCCGAGAATGCAGGTCCGCGAATGCAGAGACAGCCTGCCTAAGGTGTTTCATGTGGGTTTCTGGCATTACAGACCTGTGCCTCTCGTCAAAATGCCCCGAAGGCCTGAATCTACACCGAGAGGATGTTGTTTAGAAGAAAGCTTTGGCCCACGAGGGACACTGCTACAACAAGTTGGATATATGCTGTTCGTAATTTATTGATCTTTCCGTCTTTGTGTTTTGGTCATGGCTTCAGGTTGGAGAAGAGCAAGGCCAAGAGAATCCCCCTGATCATGACCCAATTCATGACCAAAGTTGGTACCTGGACCAGACCCTTCGTAAGAGACTCTACGAAGAATATGGTGTGCAAGGCTGGGCCATCGTTCAGTTCCTGGGAGATGCCGTCTTCATACCTGCTGGAGCCCCACACCAGGTGGGTCCATTTCAGGAACTGGGCCTCATAGTCCCATGAGCTTCTTTATTTCTTTCCTGCTGATCTGGCAATAAATATAAATGGCTGGATTAGACAGATTGCTCTTAAACTATTATACAATTTATGTTTGGTTTTTAATTTTCTTCTATGTGATTTTAAATGCTCATTTAGAATTTTTCAAACAATGGAAACTATTAAAGAAAAAGTGAAAGTCTCAGCTCAACTCCCATTACCCTCCCCCCCTTTAAAAAAAAAAAATATATATATATATATATTTATTTTATTTTATTTTATTTTATTTTTTTTTTTTTCAGAGAGGGAGAAAGAGATAGAAACGGTTAATGATGGAGAAAGAATCATTGATTGGCTGTCTCCTACATGCCCCACTGGGCATGTTCCCTGACTGGGAATTGAACCGTGACCTCCTGGTTCATAGGTAGACGCTCCCATACCCCTTTTTGATCCCCTCATCCTGCCTTCCTCCGAGGTAGCCTACTGTTAATAGTTTTGTATATATTTTTCTAGATACTTTTCTATGCATATACTAATGTTTTATATTTATAAATTTATACTTACAGTTTTTCCACAAGTGTTGTCTTTATAAAAATGAAATTATTATAAGTATTTCTGAAGTTGTTTTTTTAACTATATAATTTTGCATATGTTACTAAACTCTAATGCCTGATATTTTCCCTCCCAGGTGCACAATCTATACAGCTGCATAAAAGTAGCAGAAGATTTTGTATCTCCAGAACATGTAAAGCACTGTTTCCGCCTGACGCAGGAATTCAGGCATCTCTCTAACACTCATACAAATCATGAGGATAAACTGCAGGTAAATAACTACTCCTTCACTTCTCATCTCCTACTCGATTACACACATAGGAGGCACATTCTGTTTCCTGAGAGTATGCTCTGGGAGGTAAAACTGTGGAGAGTAGAGAAGACTCATGTTTTAACCTAATAATTCACAGTGTAACAGTCTTCTCTTTCTCCGCCCTGGGATACAGACTGTTTCAGTGTTCACTGCCACTAGACTGACTTCCCCAGTCAGGTGAGAAAAGCATTGTGACAGTTTTTTTTCTGAGAAGGGATATTTCTCTGGAGTGGCTTCTCAGAGCAGATTTCTGTGCAGACTCAGTCGCTTAGAGCTCTGCTAATGACTCAGTCCATGGCCTAAGAGGAGTGGGGGTTGTTTCCCCCTGTAGATCTAAGCTGGACAATCAGATTCAGTTTTCCTCTGTATCTAAAGTGGATTAGAACTTTAAGGGCAGAACTTCATTGTTCACATCCGGGTGCTTTAGTAGCATAGAAGAAGAAAGAAGCAAGATTGCCTGAGCAGAACTTCAGCATTCTGAGTACACACTCCAGCCTCTCACTTAATGGCCTGTTTGCCTCCATCAGCCTGTGGCTCAGGTGTGTCTTCTTTGGTCAGTGGCCAGTGCGGTTGGAGATTTTTCTTGGTTGTTGGTATTTTCAGTCACCTTCAACCTGTTCCTTTTTCAAAATTATAAACCATTTCAACCATCAAATTCTTATACAGAGTATAATCATATTGATAAGTAGATAACATTGACATTATAGACATAATGCAAATATTCAGGCATACATATTTTCAGATGACACCTCCGTTAGGTTTCACCTTCTATCAGGTTACGTCCCATCCTCTGCTTTATATTTTCTGTGGTATTTTTTTACCACCCAACATTGTATTTTATCTGTTGATTTCTATCCCTACTATAGTATAAGCTATTTAAACTATGAAGGCAAGGATTTTACCATTTTATTCTCTGCTTTTCCCTAGCACAATATTGGTTGTATAGTAGGTACTCAGTAAATATTTGTTGAATTAATACAAAAATTTAGTAGAGAGTAGCACAAGGGGCTTGTGTGCCCATCACACAGCTTAAGAAGAAAAACACGTATATGCATACATATAATATATACAACATAAACATTGTTGGAGTCTCCATCCCATCTCCCTGCTTTCCTTCCTCAGAATACTCACCATCTTAGTTTAAAACTATCTTTAAGTTATTCACTTTATTTCAGTAACTTTTACTCTATCTTCTTACCTCATTCTAGAGAAATTAGAAAATAAATATCAGGGAAAATACCCAATAATCCTACCTGCCCACTTTGAGTGCATTCTTATTCACTACAGGACCTTAGGCGAGGTTCTTAATCCTGGAACCTTGATTTCTTCAGTTTCTCGTCTGTAAAATAAGAGATAATAATAAAATGTACCTCATGGGATTATGGTAAGAATTAAATGAAAGTCCACATAAAGAACTTAGTAGTCATGCACAGCACATAGAAGCACATAGATGGTGATGATTAGATAGCCTTTCAAATGATTTCATTATTCCTTTTTGAATATAGACCTTATGTCCTATGTGACTTGTAAGTCTGCTTTAGGATGGGTATGGGAAGCACACAGTCCTGGTTGAGGGCCTTCCTCACTAACAGCAGGCATATAGGCAGCCTAGAACACACGTTTTCATTTGCAGAGACAACAGGGGCTGCCATGCTCTGACTGCCGTTTGCTCTCCCCAGGTGAAGAACATCATCTATCACGCAGTGAAAGATGCTGTTGGCACCCTCAAGGCTCATGAGTCCAAACTGGCCCGGTCGTAGGCTGGAGAGATTGCAGACTCCCCTGTGAAGCAGGTCTTTCACTCCCACAAACCGGAACGGCAGGGCTCTGCTGGAGCAGAGGTGCTTCACCCGGAGCCAGTGTGGTCAGTATTACAAACTCCAGCCACTCTCTTCTACGCTGCCTCAACACTGAAGGCTGTGACACAGGAAAGCTGCACAGTTCACACACAGCTTCGGACCCCAAGCCGAGGGTGCCACATTCCCATCCTGTGGTCTTTGGGACTGAATGGCCTGAACATCGCTGGCTTTCCTGAAGTCTTATGATCTGGGATTTGTGGAAACCAGGACTGTGGGCACACCTTTCTTTTCTTTTTTTCTTTTTTTTTCTCTCGTGCCTAGTTAATTGGGAATGTTTGGAGGTATGGGGAATCACATAACTGGTACAAGTAGGGGCTCATTGCTTAAACATGCCTGGTGGAAGCCTGGCAGTGTCTCTGCACGTGACCTCTGACACAGCCCATCCCAGGAGACAGGGTGAAGCCATTCCCCACTATCTCCCCCGTGAACACTGGGGTCTTGCAGGACCCAGGGAGGACCCACTGCTTTTCCCAGGAGGCTCCAGGATTAGGAATGTGTGTATTTAGTGAAAAATAGGTTTGTAGTGAAATAGTTACTATTTCATGAAAGTAGATATTTTTAGAACTTTTGAAATACCGCAGTTTTCCTGGATTATGAGGAAAGGCACATTACATTTAGTCTTCCTTTCGATGAAACACTTTGAAGAAATATGATTTTTTAGAAATCAACTGCCCATTATAGCACAAAATCAGCCAAAGCAGAATTTAAAAGAATTGGCGTCTTGGGATTCTTTTTGTTTCTCCCCCTCCCATCTCAGTCCTATCTTGAGGGAACAGCCATCTGAGAAAGAGCGTTGTCCTGTCTGAGCTGTGGTGTGCTCCACACACACACACACGGTGACTCCAGGAACATTTCCATCTGTCACCAGCGTTCCCTCGGGACGGACTCCGCGTAACAGTTCCAAATTTGAGGGAAAGTGATTTTCCTACATGAGGCTTTTTGTTTTTGGGGGTTTTTGTCCAGAAATATTTTCAGTGAAACTTTCCAACTCAGTGGAGTTTTATTAAAAATTTATTTGAAAATAATGGAATTCATTGGCCCATGGGTACATTGGATAATGTATCTTCTTTCTGGCTGTACTGTAGTGCCCTGAAGGCTTGTTTATATGTTCACAGGTTTTTTTTGTTTTTGTTTTTTTAATAAAAGTCATTTACTGTAGAATACATTTAATTTCACTTTCTGTATTTTAATTTTGTTGAAGGGCTGATTGGGATTTCCATGTTCTTATTAAAAATCTAACAAATCTGTTTTGAGTGGACTAAATTCTTCTTGTGCCAGCCATTCTAAGAACAAAACCAGCCTGGCTATTGTAGCTCAATGGTTGAGCATCAGCCTATGAACCAGGAGGTCACGGTTCAGTTCCCAGTCAGGGCACATGCTGTGTTTTCAGGCTCAATCCCCAATAGGGGGCATGCAGGTGGCTCAGTGGATTAATGATCAGTGATTATTTTATCATTGATGTTACTATCTCCCTCTCCCTTTCTCTGAAATCGATGAAAATATAAAAAAGGAAATAAAAAGCAAGGCCAGGTGGAGGGGGGGTTGGAAGTGGAGGACGATTTGTTTTCAGATCTTCATTACATTGCTGCATCTAATTATCCTTTGCTTCTCAATTTGTTCCAAATTGGGAAAGGGAAGTGCCAGATCATTGTGGTTTGAGGGCTTGAGGGTGAAGGGAAGGGAGCCACATCAGAGGGACAGGAGGAGGGGTTATTTATACTCGTAGTGAATGGAGTGGAGAAGGTGGGACCCTACCTTCCTGGGGAAGTTTGCCGGGGAGGGGCTGGGGGGCGGTCTTCAAAGCAGGTAGCCGGGCTGCCCACTTAGGAAATGGCTCTAGATCCATCTCAGAGTTGGCAGGAGAAGACCCCAAAAGGGATTTGTTGTTATCAAACAGCAATGAAAGTGGCTTGAGGAGTTAGGACAGACTGGACTCTAATTAGAAAAGGCCTTTTCAAGAGGAAGTTGTAAAGAATAGCAAGAGGGGTCATTAGAGGCCACTTCTCAAGCCTGTTGGAAATGACTTCCAAAGTGTTTAAGCCTGGAAATACAATTATCAGGGTGGAAATAGATCGCCGTGAGGTTCAAAAGATAACGAGTTTGAATAGGACCATAACAGGTTCAGAGCTCCGAGCACCTCCTTTGAGCCTGCACAGGCACGGGGTGATGCTGTGACCGCCAGGATTACACCTCCACATCAAGGGCAGATGAATGTGGAGGGGACAGGAAAGGAAAGCGTCGGGGAGAAGGGGAGTTGTGGAGGTTGGCCTTCGTTGCTTTGGTGAAAATCGGGAGGCGGGCTGGGGCTAGCCTACATTCTGGGTATAAATGGCTTCAGAATTGGGGCATACACAGCTTCCAGTGCTTGCTTGCTGATGGAAGTGAAGCTGGGTGGAGCTCCCTGTTCCACCTCCTACCTAGACCCCAGGCCTTCCAAGAAGGCCTGACTCCCCTCCCCCAGAGGAGCACAGGGCTCCCCTGCAAAGCTTAGGCACTGACGATGCTGAAAACGCAGGTCAGATAGGGGGTTTTTCTTCAAACCGGGGTGATTGGTGGGGTGGTCAGGTACAGCTATACCTTGACTTCAAGAATTCTTGGGTAGATGTCTTTATGGGGCCTGGGAGGATTTGCGAGTCATCATTGGGAAAAGAAGCCTATTTAAAGTACACTGCCTGGGTTCGTATCTTAAACACATGACTTAGTGGTTTTGTGACACTTGGTAAATTATTGAACCTCCACAAGCTTCCCGTTTCTTTATCTTCGAAGTGAGGATAATCATAACCTCTGCCTTAGAGGGTGGTGGTGAGGATTCACCGCAATAATGCACGGGAAGCTCTTGGCTCGGGGCCTGGCCCACAATCAGCGCCCAGAAGCCATGGCTGTTCTTCCTCTTAAACATCCTGTGGGATGGTTAAGCCTCTCGGCACCGTGTGGGCAGGGCAGGGGGCGGCTGGGATGTCAGGATGGAGCCGCGGAGGCCTCCCAGGACTTCCACCCGGGCTTGGAACCTAGGCCGGCGGAGGGGAGAGCCGGGCTCTGAGGTCAAGGGCGCATGCCCGGGACAGCAGGTGCGGGGGGCGCGCGGCCTCCCCTTTAAGAACCGCCACCGCCCACGGCCCGCCGCTGCGGCAGGGACCTCCCCTTTAACGCAGGGGCTGGTGCTCCGCGGCCGCCGCGGCTGCTGCTGCTGCTGCTGCTCCTGCTGCTCCTGCTGCTGCGGCTCCTCCTGCGGCTCCTGCTGTCACCGTTCGACCTCAGCAGCTGCATCCTCGGCCCTGGCGGGGTCCGCGCCCCGCGCCCCGCGCCCGCCATGGTGTCCTGGATCATCTCTCGCCTGGTGGTGTGAGTGCCGCGCGCGGCGGGCGAGGGGGCCGGGCCGGGCCGGGGCTGGGGCTGGGCTGGGGCTGGGGCTGGGGCTGGGGCTGGGCTGGGGCTGGGGCGGGGGCTGGGCGGGGGCTGGGTGGGGGCTGCGGGGTATCGAAGCCCGGATGGACCGCTCGGGGCTTCACACAGCACAGTCATTCGTCCTTATTTGTGGTCCCAGAGACATGGAGGGTGGGACCCAGGACTGGGGGGAGGAAGATACTGAGGAGCCTGGCAGGCCTGGCTTCTACCCCTTTTATCTTGAATTTCCCTGCTCCCTCGCCCTCCCTCATCCTAAGGCTGAGCAGCATGGATTGATTTATGGGGGAGGCGGGCATGTCCCTTCCCCCACCTAACAGAGATGTCTGAGGAGCTGCTCCGATCTGGGCCCGCATCTCCCTGGGGGCAGCTAATGGAAGCGTGAGGAGCAAGGCCGGCCTCGTTATGCCTTACTTTAGGGCCATGGCAGCATCCTTGGCCTCCCCAAAGGGCTGGCTTCCCCTCCTCTCCCACTGACTGTCAGGGGTGGGGGTGAGGGCACATTCTCTGAAGGGCCTCCGGGGGTCCTGTCTGGGCGTGGGGAAGCAGAGACGTTTGGGGGGACGATATGTGGGGGTAACCCAGAGAGGACGTATGTGCTCAGCCTGGGATTGTGAAGGCCATGGAACGGGGCGTTAGTGGCCTCCATTCCACATCCCGGCTCCGGAGGAACCTGCTCCCACAGCCCAGGTTTTGTCCTTGAGGATCCCACCCCACCCCCTCTCTACAGGCCAGGTTGGACGTCCCCTGCCTCTCACTGGGTCCATGTGGGAGCAGGCAGCAGCAGCAGGGCTGGGCGGGCTGGCAGGGCGCCTCAGGAGCCTCAGGACCCTGGCCCTCCGCTTCCACGGGACTGACAGCCCGAGTCCCCTCCCTGCTGCCTTCTTCCCATTCGGTGTGGCGTGTGTTTGTGTCCTGGCTTCCTCCAGACCGGAATCCCCTTCCTTCCTCTCTTTCCCACCCCACCCAGAGGGAGTCCATGTGGCCTTCGGAGTGGCTGCTGCTCTCCTGTCGGGATGAGCTCCCTGCGGGCACAGCCCTCGGATCCCCTCCCCTGAGGCCCGTGTGTGGTCTCCACTGGGATCACCACCAGGTCCACTCCACGGGGCCGGGTCCTCCCCTGAGACTGGCCCCAAGAATAAACCTCTTTGCCCCTCCCAGGGCTTCCTGCCCGTGCCCTCTGCTCCCCGGGGCCTCAGTGGTGCTACCGGCTGCCAGGTTGAGTGCCCTGTTAGAGTATCGGGAACCCTTGCCGACCTCGCCATACCCAGCATGGCTCTGAGACAGGGCAGATGGGTATGAACGAACATGGTGTTGGGGAAGGAAGACACCCTGGTGGCAGTAGCCGGACACCCACTCCCATATGGGTGTGTGCATAAGCAAAGGATCCTGGCTGAAGAGACTGACCACATTGGGCCCTCTGGCTTCTGGGCCTTTCCATACCTCGGGGTCTGGAGAGAAACTGGACAATAGAGCAGGGCAGGGACAGCGCCGTGGCTGGCTAGGACTTCCATGCATGTGTGTGACCTGAGTCTTGAGCTCATCCATCCAGTTCCCATCACCCACCCAGGGGCTGGTGCAGAGCTGGGAGGGAGCGGCCGCCGCTCTTGGCCGAGGGGCCCCGTAACCATGCCTGCCTCCCTAGGCTCGTCTTCGGCACGCTGTACCCAGCCTACTCTTCCTACAAAGCCGTGAAGACAAAAAACGTGAAGGAATATGTGAGTGTGTGGCCCTTCAACTCCCACCCGCCCAACCCGCATGGCAGAGATAGGGGAGGGCAGTGGGTCATGTTATAAATGGGGTGACCGTACCAATGCTGTCGGCACCAGTGAGGCCCTGGTTCAAAGGAGATTCCTGTGTGTTCCTTCCCCCGGCCCAGGTGTGACCCGCAGGCATAATTGACGTCCTGAGTGTTCCCTTCCCCGCAGAACGCCCAGGGTGGTTGGCAGGCAGAGGCCCCTCAGGCCCCAGCCGACGCTGCCCTCTGTACCCTCAGGTGAAGTGGATGATGTACTGGATCGTCTTTGCCTTCTTCACCACGGCCGAGACACTCACCGACATCGTGCTCTCCTGGTGAGGCCCAGCGACCCCTCCCTGGGCTCTCTCTGCCCAGCCGGCCATGAGGCCACAGTTCTGTGCGGTTCTGGATGTCCCCCTCCCCCTGCCCTCGACCCCATCCAGGCCTGTCTTGATCAGCAGAATAAGGACAAACATATTTGTTTTGTGGCAGCCAAAGCACCACAACGCAATTCAGGAAAGCTGTTGCTGCCAGGCTTCCTGTGACGTCTGGCAGGTCACAGCTCTCTAGCCTCTGCTTCTCCATTGGTGAATGTTTCAGTCCTCCACACATTGGGTGATTGTACTTCCAAGACATTTTTCAGGCACTACTGGTCTATGTATCAACACGATGAGGACAGGGAGGGCACGTCTCCATCATCTCTATATTCACAGCAGGAGCTCAAAAGTGTTCATTAAATGGGCAGATGCGTTTGGAAGAGAAGACCAACAGCACACACACAGTACACGAGAAGTCAAGAGAAGGGAGTTTTAGGGAGAGGGAGAGGACAAAAGATCATTGCATTTATCAGTTACAGTTATTCCTCACTTAACATGATTGTCAGGTTCTGCAACCTTTTTAAAAATATATTTTTATTGATTTCAGAGAGGAAGGGAGAGAGAGAGAGATAGAAACATCAATGATGAGAGAGAATCATTGATCGGCTGCCTCCTGCACACCCCCTACTGGGGATAGAGCCTACAACCCGGGCATGTGCCCTTAACTGGAATCGAACCCAGGACCCTTCAGTCCATAGGCCGATGCTCTATCCACTGAGCCAAACAGACTAGGGCAGGTTCTGCAACTTTAAGCGAAGCGACATATAATGAAACCAATTTTACCACAGGCTAATTGATATATTAATAAGAATTAAGTTCTACAGCGGCTCATTATAACAAAATGGCATTGAATGAGGAGTTATTTCAAGACCTGCTGTACCAGGGCCTATGGCCTTTGAGAAAAAATAATTTTAGCACAGGGAGGAAAGTGGGCTGAAAATTGAGGGCAGGGAGTATAGATGCCTCTTGACTAGCACAGGCAAAGGAGAGAGCTTTGATGGCTGCTCTGTGAGGATGTAGGAGACATGCCTGAAGGAGTTTGTGATCTGAGAGAGGGAACCATGGGGAAGGAGAATAGTCCGTAAAAGCAAGGGGCATGTCTTGGCAGCAAGGGATAGTGCCCAGAACACAGCTGGAGAAGCCCTAGTCTATATTTATATTATATGTTTATTATTATTGATTTCAGAGAGGAAGAAAGAGAGAGAGAAACATCAATGATTAGAATCATTAATAGGCTGCCCCCTGCACGTCCCCCACTGGGGATCAAGCCCATAACCTGGGCATGTGCCCTTGACCAGAATCGAACCCGGGACCAGTTCACAGGCCAACGCTCTATCCACTGAGCCAAACTGGCTAGGGCGAAGCCCTGTCTTCATGGGGGAAAGGGCAGAGAAGACATGGGTGAGGGCACAGTAGACCTAGAAGGTTAGGGAGCACCCTGGTGTTGACCCAGAACAGAGGAGTAGGGGGTCTTCTTTCAGGTTGGGGACTCCCCAGAGAGAAGAGGGCAAGGGAGCCACTGCCGAGGGGCCTCCCACTGGGCTCACTCCTCACCTTCCCAGTGGGGTCGTGGCTGAGCCTCCCCATCAGTCACTCCCAGGGATTTGAAGTGGCCGGTCGCCTGAGCCACACGTGGTGGGAGGCTCGCCAGAGTCGCACAGGCCATCAGCGCGCCTCCTGACGCCCTGCCCCGGGTTTGCCTCTGTCCCACAACAGGTTCCCCTTCTACTTTGAGCTCAAGATCGCCTTTGTGATATGGCTGCTGTCGCCTTACACCAAGGGCTCCAGCGTGCTCTACCGCAAGTTCGTGCACCCGACGCTGTCCAACAAGGAGAAGGTCTGCTCCCAGCCCGCCCGCCCCAGGCCACGGCAGCCCAGCGCCCGCAGCCACGTCCATGCCCGGCCCTCCCAGGGCCCGAGGTGGCCTGGCAGGCCCGGCCTTCTGCCCCAGGCAGGGCCTGGCCACGGGGGCCAGCCCTCACCTCCTCCTTGCTCCCCGCTATGACCCCTCAGGAGATCGACGAGTACATCACCCAGGCCCGAGACAAGAGCTATGAGACCATGATGAGGGTGGGCAAGAGGGGCCTGAACCTGGCCGCCAATGCCGCGGTCACAGCCGCTGCCAAGGTGAGACGGGGGCAGAACCAAGCTCCTGGGACCCCACCCGTTCACCTCGTCCCCCCCTCGATTCGATCCTGCTTCCACCCTGTCCTCAGGGCTGTGAGGGTTTGGGGCTAGTGCAGCCGGGGTGCCAATCCTAGCTCCACCACAGGCCAGCTGAGGGACCTCCACTCCCCGAGCCACAGTTCCCTCATCCGTGCGAAGGAGAAGGATGGCCCCAGCCTGCGGTGCCTCCTGAGGGCTGGATGAGGTCCGGGCCGGGAAGGCACTGCGCCCGGGGGCCTCCCCGGGGCCGCTGGGTGACCACGCTCTCCACCCCGCCCCTCCTCCGGTGCTCCCGGTGCGTGGTGGCGACCCTAGGGCCAGGGGGTGCTGTCAGAGAAGCTCCGAAGCTTCAGCATGCAGGACCTGACCCTGATCCGGGACGAGGACTCGCTGCCCCTGCACGGGCCCGCCGGCCAGCTCCGCCCCGGCCCCGGCGGCCTCCTGGACACCATTGAGGACCCAGGTACAGGCTGGGCAGCCAGGCGCGGGGGCGAGGAGGCGGCCGGGTGGGAGAGACCCCCGGACCCCTGCCCTCCTGTCCTTCCCACAACCAGGAGATGACCCCGCCCCGAGTTTAAGGCCTGGCGCGAACCAGGCCGATGCCCGGACAGAAACCTCCGAGGAGGATGTGGGAGACAAGGCCCCTAAGAGGCTCAAACCCGTCAAGAAAGTGCCCAAAAGCGAGGTGAGAGCCAAGAAGTTGGGGAGAGGGGGAGGGGTTGTGTCTGCAGGCTGAGCGTCCCCTGACCCCTCCCTCCCCTCCCTCCCTCCCTCCCGCAGCCACTGGCTTCCAAGACGGTGAAGGCCCGGCCCAAGAAGAAGACCTGTGGAGGCGGTGACTCGGCTTGAGGTCCCGGCCCCTCAGGCGCGAGCCCGGCTCCGCACTGTGCCCGGAGCCCCTGTGTCTCAGGCCCGGGGCCCGCAGATGGCTGTTTCTGGTGCCGGCCCAGAGGCCCCTTTTCTGGAAGGGCTTGGAAAAGAGGAGGGAGGCCCTGTCGAGGGGGGTGGGGTTTGAAGGTCGAGGCTGGGCCTGGAGCTGAGGACTGAGCCACCCAAGGAGGCGGGGGCTCCTTGGAACCTGAACTGCCGTTGTCCCCGTCCCGCTCTCTGCGCCCACCCAGTGCCTTGCTAAAGCCATGGCCACCGGCTTCTCAGAGGTCCTACCGTGCGCCTGCTGCTCTCCCTGGGCCGGGGGCGGTCATACCCAGATGGATCAGAGCCGGGCCTGGAGGCACCTGGGGAGGGAGAGGGTGGGGGAGCTTCGGGGAACCTGGGCAGGGGCTCCAGGCCATAGCCCTGAAGGGAGGACAGGGCCTCAGCGTGTGCTGAAGTGACCAGGATGGCCATGCGGGAGCTGGAGCTGGGGCATTGGATGAGCTGTGGGCTACACGTCCCCACTAGAAAGAGGTGGGGCTCCAGGGGTGTGCGTATGAGCGTGTGTGTGCGTGCGTGCGTGCGTGCGTGCGTGTGTGTGTGTGTGTGTGTGTGTGTGTATGTGTTTGAGGTAAAGGACTGTCCCTCCAGCAGTGACCTCCTCCCACCCTCAGCCTCCTTCCTAGTCTCTGAGCCTCAGAGGATGACAGCCCGTGAGGTAATGGGGCTGTGAGGAGTGGCTCGTCTCCTTCTCTGCCCTCAGTTCTTTTTTTGCCTCTTCCCTTTCCTGCCCCGCGGCTGGGCTCCTCTACGCGTCGGGGCCCAGAGTGGAGGCCCCTGGGGAGCCAGCTCCTTTTCTCCACACCCAGAGGCCCGTCCTCCTTCCTCCCAGACTCCTCTTCCTGTGCCCAGCAGACTAGGCCCCCTGTGAGCAGACCCTGTCCGAGCCCAGCCTCCGCCGCAGTTTCCGTCGGAGCCAGGAGGACCGTGCGAAGAAGGAACATCCAGGAGCCAAGGGGCTCCCAATTCAGAGGAGAGTGGATGCTCGCTGGACCTCTGGCACCGGACGAGCCAATAAACCGAACTCTGGCACTTCGTTCATGTCAGCCTCTGTGCTTGTTCTCGCCCCACCCAGTCCCGGGGTGGGGGGGACCTGAAGTGAGACTCAGGACCTGGCTGTGCGAGGGAGTGGGAGACAGAGTTCTGGGGAAACAGTTTTGGGACCAGGAGGCATCAGGATTTAAGAAGAGATAGGGGCCTCAACCCTCTAGGACCTTCTGCCCTGAGACCCTCCCCAAATGGACCCTCTGGCACCTCGTGAAAAGTGCCAGGTGTGAACCCCGATAAGGCCTCCCCTGCAGGGCTGGAGGGCTGGATGGCCACAGTGCCCACAAAGGCTGGAAAACATTGGGAGGGGGCTGTGAGACTCTGAAGGAGGAGACAGGTGGGTTGGAGAAAGAGGTGGAGATAGGAACCAGTCCCAAGGCCCATGTCTGACCTGGGAACAGACAAGGAGACAGGCACCCAAGGTCGGGAGCCAAAGAAGCAGCCCATGTGGCCCAGAAGGAAGGGAGGGAGGGAGCCCTGAGCTGCTGGGCTGGGTTGGAGGACAGGGGGAGACTGCAGGGCATGGGTCCAAGCCCGTGGGAAGAAGATCCAGGGGCCGAGGGACACAATTGGCTGAGATGAGACCCTGGAAGGCAGGACTCGGGAGAATGGAAAATATGGCAGAGGAGCAGAAGCAGCATCAGAAGATAAAGGAAAAGAATGGAGAGGGAGGAAAGGAGGGAGGAGCAGAGAACGGCTCAGCTTCATGGAAGGGAAATGGAGGAAGCAGAGCATGGTCTGGGGTGGGGAGTGTGGGGACCTAGCCCCAGCCTCTGGCTGCTCCAAGATTGGCGAAGTGCCCCTACACCAGGCTTTTCTCTCCCTCCCTGGCATCACCGGGTACGGCCTCCAGCCGCACTTGAGCCACGCTGGCCAAGCAGGGCCAGACTGAGGCTGCGGTGGAGGTGCGGTGTGAGAAGCCATCGCAAGGTCATTCCTTTCACCACTGGCCTCTGAGCAAACGGGCCCCTTTCTACATCAGGAGAGGAAGTGTTAGGGCAGAGTTCAGGGGAGAGACTCCCTTGTTCTAGAAAGATCTCCAGAGAGTAAGATGTTAAAGTCTCATGCTAGCAGCAACCACAAGGCCAGGAAAACAGGGTAGGCCCTCTCTGACCTAAATCCTATTTGCTGCATTACACACACACACACACACACACATACACAGGTACACACACACACAGGTACACACACACACACAGGTACATACACACAGGTACACACACACAGGTACACACACACATGCAGGTACACACACACATACAGGTACACACACACAGGTACACGCACACACACACAGCTACACACACACACACAGGTACACACTTGCACCCACAGTGACCGGTAGCTAAAGAGGTCTCTGCCAGACTCAGCATTGCCAGGCTCTCCGTGCACATCTGGGTTTCCCTGTGTCAACAGAAACCCGCTCAGATTGCCAAGCTCATTGGTCCGTTGCCATGGAAACAGTCATTCTCCTAGAACTTGGCCCAAGGCCTGGCCACTGTAGTGCAGGGGAGGAGAAGAGAGATGGAGGGTGACAGAAAACGCGTGGGAAGTCTCCCGGCAGGAGGCTGGTGAGCCCTGGGGCCACCCGCCCTGTCCCCCAGTAGGTCCCTCTAGGCCAGGAGAGTGGGTCAGAGAAGTCACCCCGAGGTGTCAGACTAGAGCTATGTGGAAAGGGCCCAGTCACTGCCTGGGTCCCAGTGGGCATTGAGGGATCCTTCGGGTTTTTTTGTTTGTTTGTTTGTTTTGTTTTAATATATTTTATTGATTTTTTACAGAGAGGAAGGGAGAGAGATAGAGAGCTAGAAACGTCAATGAGAGAGAAACATCGACCAGTTGCCTCCTGCACACCCCCCACCAGAGATGTGCCCGCAACCAAGGTACATGCCCCTGACCGGAATCAAACCCGGGACCCTTCAGTCTGCAGACTGACGCTCTACCACTGAGCCAAACCGGTTTCGGCAAGGGGATCCTTCGTTTTGATGTGGGTGCTGAGGTCTGGCCCTGTGTCCCACAGCCACGCCACCTTGGGGACAGGGGCAGCCCTCCAGGCCTCGGTTCTGGCTGGAATGGCCTTGGGCCTGAAGCTTCCTCAGCCAGCTCCCCCTCCCTTTCTTCTGTTTGCCCCACCTGGAAAAGCTGCTTAAAATGGGATTCCAGGCTGTGACGTCAGAGCAAAGCCAGCAGCTCCCCCCTGTGCCAGCTTTCCTTGATCAGCAGAGCTGAGCCCAGCCTTGCCCAGCCCGGATGAAAGAGGGAAGGCAGAAGAAGCAGAGGAGGCAGGGATTCTGGGCCATGGTGCCCATAACTGTGGCATCCAGGATACCATGGAGAGAGTTTCCAGGCCAAAATTCACCGCTGGCTTCTCTGCTGCCTTAAGTTTCAACCAGTACATGACCATCTTCCTCCTGAATTCCCCAGTTCTTTCCTCTCTGCATCAGGCCTGCCTGGGAGAAGAGGGCAATCTTGAGTCAGAGCCATTTGGGTTTTGCCTGAGAGTTTGTTCTTTTATCTAGGCTGGAGGCAGTGATGCTTGGCAGGGATGCCTGCAAGAAGGAAAAGTACCACTAGGTGGCGCAGCTCCCTCCCAATATGGGTTTCCCTGGCTTCTGCTGGAGACAGTCTTCCCTGCAGCCCATCTGCTTAAAATAGGTGAGCAGGGAGCCTCATGCCTCACTCCCTGGAGCTGGAGGTTCATGAATAAAGCATCTTGCCGGTGGACAGGTCAGCCATGGATTCTCAAGCAATCGCTTCACAAGCTCAGCCTGTGTGCACATCTGGTCCTACTCCCCACAGGAGGTCAGACTAGAGGGCAGGTGTTCCCTTTGGGTGAGAATCAGGCACCTCCGGAGAGCAGGGAGATTGCAAGACTGACCCTGGAAGGGCCCTGCAGCACAAGGGACCCAACCTGGGCTTCTGAAATGGCATCTCGAGAGGCTGCTGGAGCTGGTTTCAGGGTCAGGTGGGGAGAGTTAGGGAACCTGGGAGGGACAGATTGGGCCCAGAGGAAAGGAAGCTCATCTAGCTGCAGGATTCCACGGATATGATCTCCCTGACGGCCACAGTGGCAGTCCCAGGCCTGCCGCAGGTTTCCCCATCCTCTGTCCCTTTATTTTCTTTTTTAAAAATCGATTTTTAAGCCGAAACTGGTTTGGCTCAGTGGATAGAGCATCGACATGCAGACTGAAAAGTCCCAGGTTCAATTCTGGTCAAGGGCATGTATCTTGGTTGCGGGCACATCCCCAGTAGGGGGCGTGCAAGAGGCAGCTGATTGATGATTCTCTCTCATCGATGTTTCTAACTCTATCTCTCTCCCTTTGTCTCTGTAAAAAATCAATAAAAATATATATTTTTAAAAAAAATCAATTTTTAATTGATTTCAGAGAGGAAGAGAGAGACAGAACATCAATGATGAGAGAGATCAGCTGCCTCCTGCATGCCCCACTGGGGATCAAGCCCACAACCTGGGCACGTGCCCTGACCGGGAATTGAACCCTGATCTCCTGGTTCATAGACCGAGGCTCAACCTCTAAGCACGCTGGCCAGGCCCCCTTCATTTATGTTCGCCGGGAGTGTCATGGATTGAAAAAGAAGACAAAGACCTTAATCTCTAGATCCTTGAATCCCAAGGTATTTTTGCAGGAGCCCAGGCTGAGGATCCTCAGTGATCTGCCTTGCCTGACCTCTTTCCCAAACTGACCCCACCAGCCCTGCATCCCTAATGAATTACCTCTCCTTTTGTCCCGGCCAGATGAGTGATGAATAAATAATGCTGCCTGAAATATTGATGGCCAGTTTTACACCAGGATCCCTCAGCTATGCCTGTCACTGGGGAACTCGAGAGCTGACAGAGAGATGGATGGCCCCCAGAGAGCTCCTCCCTGCCTCTGCCAACAGAAGGTCTTTCTTTGCCAAGATTTCAACCTGTTCCCATCTCAGCCAGAATCATGATTCACTCTTACCAAGTAAGAAGAGGAAAGATCCCCAGACACTGACTCAGCTAGCCCCCAGGGGTAAGCTAAACCAAGCAGAGACCCTTCTTGAAACCTGTGCCTCCCGAGATGCGATTGAGATCGATCCCATTTCCACTGTTCTAGGTCCACGCTGGGCCTGTGAGGTCCAGCTTTCCGAGTGAGTCAAAAGGAGACCTGCAACTTCCCCGCCCCCACCTAAACTATTTAGAGCCAGAGCAGAAGGGACTGAGTGCTCCCAGTCCTCTCTGGCCTAGGTCACTCTCACCTGGTTTTGTTTTCCCTGGAGGAAGGGAAGGGGAGAGGAGGAGGAGGAGGAAGAGGAGGAGGAGGAGGATACTTCTGAGCCCTCCTGAGCCCAACTCACCCAGCACCAGTGCCAGCGCCCTTTGCAAAGCCTGGCCTTCTCCAATCTTTGCCTGTGCAGTGCCTTCTGCCCAAGCACGCTTGTTCTCCTGTTTCACCTTGACCAACGCCTGTGTGCACCTCAAGTCCCAGCTGAGATGGGGCTCCCCAACCCCACTCCTTCCGGGCCTATGCAGCATCTGCTCTTCCTCCCTGACAGCCCACATCACCCTGTTTGTTTCCCCATCACCCTGAAAGCCATGTAGCAGGCGATGGATCTACCGGCTTCCCACAATTTCCCCAGCATCCAGTAAGGGGCCTAGCGTCCAGTACGCACTCGGCACATTTCTGTGGAATGTCTGAAGGGCGCCCCTGCAGCGGTCCTGGGGAAACACCAGCCTTCAAACCTCAGCATCCCAGTGCTGAGGTGTTTGCCTGCCCCTGGGGGTGCTGCCCAGATCAGCCCCTCCCTCTGGTCGCCCCGTTGTGCTCAGGCTCACTTGCTCTCCTTTTCTCTCTCTCACACACACAGATGGGAATCAGCTTTCCAGCCACATTCAGTTCTCACTTTAATTCGAAAGCTAAATTGGGAGGAAGAGCAGCTTCACACTCCCAATTTAGCCTGGGAGAGAAAAAGGGAGCCAGCCTGGATGTTGCCAGGGAAAGGAGGAAGTTGGGTTTGGGGCAGGGAGTGATGGCAAAACATATCCAAGAGAAGACTAGAAACCCCGCCCACCCACCTCCTACAAATAAACCACACCGAGCCGTGACCCCAGGATGACCCCTAGAAGGCTTCTTTCCTGCTTCCGTGCAGCCCCTCCATGCATCCTCCCTGTCTAGGGGTGGGTGAGAGGAGGCAAAGGAAACCTGGGTTTTCAAAACCATCCAAAGGCAGAGCTCCTGCTGCTTTGGTCACTGGTCGCAGGAAACCAGGAAGTCCTTCTTAGGTCTAACTTGAATCCCTCTTGTGATAGCTGAGACGGAGGGTGAACGAAAACAGAATCCACAGACACTTTCCCACTCACATTCACAGATGCCGATAGGTGGGAAAAACCTACCTGTCCGCCGGCAGATGCGTGGATAAACACAACGCGCTATCTCCACACCATGGAATATCATTTAGCCTCAGGAAGAAGGGAAGTTCTACCACACGCTGTAACATGGCTGAACCATGAGCCCGTTGTGCTCATTAAAATAAGCCCGTTGAAAAAGCACCAGTATGACTCCAGGGGCTGTGGGGAGGGAGCAGGATGGGGAATCCGTGTTGTGTGGGTACAGAGCTTTTGTTTGGGGATGATGAAAAGAAATTCTGGAAAAGGACATTTGGGATGGTTGTGTAACACTGTGGATGTGCTTAATGCCACTGGATTGTACACGTAAAATGGTTAAAATAGGCTACGTATGTTTTACCACAGAATTTCTTTAAAGATACACTGAGTCCAGTGTTGGCTTTAAGACACAGTCACCCTGCCTCATGGCTCTCCCTGCGGCTGAGCCAGAGGGAACCTGCGTCCTGTGAGTCCCAAGGACGCCCTCCCTTCGCCTGCTGATAGGAAGAGAAGCGCTGCCTCAGCCCAGAGCAAAACCAAGCCCCTTGGGGGATCTCCGGGAGAGGGCGGACCCTCCCTCCCTCGCTGCACCACTCCTCAGTGGACAGCTGGATGGAAGCTCTTCCTCCGGCTTCCGGCCCGCTTCCTCTCCAGTCCCTCACTCTGATGCTCCCTAACCCGGCTTCCACATGGGGGTGATAGGAGGAGGAAAACAAAAAGACACGCTTCCATCCAGCCTCTCCGACGATCCGACTGCCGCTGTACATGGAAATGGGTGCACTTGGGGCCCAGCTGCCTGTCAGCCAATTTGGGCACCAGCTTTTTCTTGCTGGGAGGCCCCTGGAGGGCGTCTGTGGTAACTGGCGAGGATGCATCCAATCCTGCCGTCTCTCCTGGACCATCGCATGGGCATGGTTTCCTGGCTGGTCTCACCACCAGCCCTCCCCACCCAGTCTCCTGCCGGTATTTTAAAGCCGCACGTGGCTTTCTGACTGCCTGGGAACCACTTCAGTGGGTGGGAGCCGGGTTAACAGCTCCCACTGAGCTTCCCCCGTGAGAGCACGGATCACACTCCTGTACTTGCTTATTTACTCATCTGTCTCCCCGCTAGGCTGTGAACTGCCTAGAGCAGAGCGAATGTCTGATAAATAATTGTTGGGTGAGTGACTTGAAATGATCTGTTCACAAGTCTGTCTCACCTATTCCATTTGACTCAGGAACCCCTGTAGGGGGACAGCTTTGTCTGACTCATGCTGGGACCCCAGAGGGTTTGGTATGAGGGAGGTTCAGCTCCAGGGTCCTGGAGACAGACTGTCTGGACTAGAATCCCGGCTCCCCCTTTGCCTGGCTCTCTGACCTCGAGCAAGTCACCTGCCTTCTCGGAACGTGTTTCCACATCAGTGAAATGGGGGCGAGAATGCATGGTGAGGACAAATGCCCGCCGAGGGTTTAGCACAGAGACTCTCACCCCGTAAGAGTGCCTGGGGGTGCGGGTGAGTTAGAGAATGCACCTGGAGATCCAGGAAAACCGAGGAAACAAGCACTACCCACCACTCGCTGCTGCGTTCCGTGTTTGGAGGTGAGGGTGGGGGTGAGGGCAGTGCCAGAGTCGGGTAACCCCGGGCTGCCTGCCCCCTCACACCAGATCTGCAGCATCCACGCTCCCCTGCCACAAGCTGAGCAGCCCCGGCTCCGGGCAGTGGTGAGGGGCCAGAAATAACCGTGGTTGCTATTCCTGCCTTTCTGGGCTGGATGGAAACACTGCCTTTCTCATCTAAAGGCTGCTCCACACTTCCTGCACATCAGTGGTTCTTATGTAACACTCCCCTCCCGCTGCCTGCCCAACGAGCTTCCAGCGATGTCTGCAGTCAGCGTTGCCATGCACTCGGCTGGGGGCGGGGGGAGCAGAGAACTCACCGCACCCTGGATTGTCCTCTAAGCCCACGGTCCTGCCAGCCCTGGCCTGGGAGACAGGCCCCCCAGCATAGAGCAGAGGGGCTAATGGCCAAGGACAGTCATTGTTTACTGCATCCGCAGGGGATTCTGGGACAGAGAGGACCCAGAGAGCATTACCTAATCGTCCACCTACCTCCACCCACTCCCTATCCCCTTAACAGACCCTTGTGCCGCCTCCCCAAGTTATTATGTCCATGTCTTCCATCTCAGGCCCAGCCTAACTCTGTCTGGCACATGACCCCTCAACAGACTCTGAGGACAGCAGCCCAGACCCCAACTCTCTCAGGCAGACCCCACCCTGTCTGGGCCCAGTCCTCCCTGGTCCCCTCCCTCCAGCCTCTGGACCCCGTCTGGAGCGTGCAGAGAGCCCCCTCTTCAGAGCCCAGGAGACCCCGTCTGCGTTCCTCTGCATGGGTCCCTCTCAGAACTTGCCTTCTGCAGCTATGCTCGGACTCAGGCTCCCCTCGGGCACCCCGTCCTCCGTCGCAGAGTAGAAGAGACGGCTTCACACTCCAACACTCTGGGTGATTCTCTCTCTCTCTCGTCTCCCCTGCCTTTCTCTGTGCCTCTATTTCTCCCCGCCTTCTCAGCGCACCTCTGTGCCACCCTCTGCCTGGTCTCTCCAGGCTTCTTCTCACCCCTCTAGACCTGGGGGGCGAGCAGAGCTGCCCCAGCCCCTGAAGACCAGGCCCTCCGTGTTTCCGTCAGGGCCCGTCAGCCGTCGGAAAGTGTGACGGGCACCCTAGACAGAACCAAAAAGAGAGTCACTTCCTGAGTCCCGGGGCCGGCCACCGCCGCGGCAAACCACAGGCTGAGCA
This sequence comes from Pipistrellus kuhlii, assembly GCF_014108245.1. Lineage (NCBI taxonomy): Eukaryota > Metazoa > Chordata > Mammalia > Chiroptera > Vespertilionidae > Pipistrellus > Pipistrellus kuhlii. Next base: position 27,061,234 of record NW_023425584.1, on the reverse strand, counting down.
GCGCATGTGGGTGCTGACGTAGCCCGGGGTTGGGGAGAAGGAAGCGGCAATGGAAAAAGGGGCTTGTTTTTCTCCGAAAGCGGCAGCTTGCTCCGCTCTGGGCTGGGTGTCTGAGACATGACGGTTCCCTCTGGCTTTCTCCTGGAGCCCCTGCCGCCATGGACAAGCTCAGTTCTCCCCTCACCTCTGCCTCCTCCTCCCCCTCCCATCTGCAAGGAAAGTCTGGGCACAGACAGCAGCTCAGACCTGCAGACCCTCTGAGGGCCTCTCCCCCCTCCCAGGGCTCCTGGCCCCAGTCACCTGGTGGCCACGGCCTGAGAGCCCCAGACTCACCCCTAAACAGGACGTGAGGCTGCACGGTGCACAGACCAGGGTGCCTCCAAGCTGGTTGCCTTGAGGCCCCAGGCCAGTTGTTGGCCACAAGTTGGGTGCTCCTAAGCCCACGCTGAGATTTGGCTCCTTGGAAGGGGACAATTCTTTTTAGCACGTCTCCGCCCCTTGAAGTCACAGCAAACAGAAGTGTGCCACTGGCCAAAAGACAGCTGAGAGGAGTGTGGGGTTAACTCAGATGCCCCACGCCTGCCCTGCTGCTGAGAAGGCAGACCAGCAGCACGACCCCACCCAGGACACCGGCTCTCAGCCTTCCCTCCCGCCGGCTGTCCCCACACAGAGCAGGCTTGGGGCTGGGCTGCCTGTGGGAGCTCTGAGCCAGCTCCTCTCCCTGTCCCTGGGAAGGGCTGCCTTGTACGAGGACACACCACAGAGGCCGGGCAGGGGTGAGAAGGCCACCTTCTCCTGCGTTTGAGCTGGAGAGGACAGAACAGAGGAGATGAGAGTGGAGGGGAACAGCTGAACCCTAAACATCCTCACTGCCTGCACCTTAGCCTGAAGCTCCAGAGGGATCATGGCCAGACCTCCCTCCCCCCGCCCCCTGAGGCCTTCACACGCTGTCCGCATTGCCAGGAATGCTCTCCCCATCACACTCCTCTGTGCAGAGTTGGTTTCTGCTCATCCTTTACGTCTATGTAAATGTCACCTCCTCTGAGATGACGTCCGTCCCCTCTCTGGCATGTTGCACTTATCATAACCTGAAACTATCCTTTATATTTATGTAGCTGTTTAATTCCACCTATCCCACTGAATCGTGGTTTCCCGGAGGGCAAAACTACCTCTGCCTTCTCCACTGCGGAATCTCCAAGACTTAGCACTGCATCTGATACAAGCAGTGGCCAATAGACTTTTTAAAAAAATAAATGTTTTATTCAGTTTACCTCCTACTACTTCCCAACAGGAACCTTCTCTATTTCAGCCCATTTTTCCTAGACAGGCAGCATACGGACTCTCCTGGCCACCCCACCCCCACCCCTGGCCTGAAACTGCCTCTCCCTTCCTAACCACAAAGTGTGGTCCTTCTCATGTTCTTTCTCCTCCAAAATCTCATCATCCCTGCCCTATTCTGTCCCCTGAAGCCTTTTCTTCCCTTTGTCCCCTATGTCCTTTGGTGTAACTGACTTTTGGCAGCTAATGAGGCTGCTTTCTACTTTTTTTTTTTTTTTTTTTTTTTTAATATATATTTTATTGATTTTTTACAGAGAGGATGAGAGAGGGATAGAGAGCTAGAAACATCAATGAGGGAGAAACATCGACCAGCTGCCTCTTGCACACCCCCTACGGGGGATGTGCCCGCAACCAATGTACATGCCCTTGACCGGAATCGAACCTGGGACCTTTCAGTTCGCAGACCGACGCTCTACCACTGAGCCAAACCGGTTTCGGCTGCTTTCTACTTTTTTATTGACTGATTGATTTTAGAGATCAATCGGTTGTTCCACTTATTTATGCATTCATTAATTGATTCTTGTATGTGCCCTGACCAGAGATGGAACCTGAAATCTTGGTCTATCAGGTCAACTCTCTAACCAACTGAGCTGCTCAGCCAGGGTTTGCTTCTTATTCTTAATTCTTTTTTTGTTTTGTTTGCTTATTTTGTCAGTCTTTAGCTAAGGATATTATTTTCCCATTTATTTTTAGAGAGAGTGGGAGGAAGAGAGAAAGAGGAACATCAATGTGAAAGAGACACATTGATTGGTTGTCTCCGGCACACCTCCCAACCAGGCCAGATATTGAACCTGCAAACCAGGTATGTGTGTTCCCTTGACCAGGAATTGACCCTTTGCTGTGTGGGCTGTCGCTCTATCCACCGAGCACACCAGCTAGGGCACCTATTCTTAATTCTTATGTAACTTAGAACCCAGACTTCTTCTACCCAACGGTAAGTTCCTTAGAGACAAGGGCCTATGCCGTAGGCCTTAGCCCAAGTCCTGCCCACAGTTAGTCCTCAGAAAAGATTTTTGTTGTGGATAATGAGTGTATTAATCAGAACCTCCTAGGTTGTCAGAAACAGAAATGTGCCTGTTTTATTTTATTAAATAAAAGAGGAATTTCGCCTGCATAACTAAAACCCCCAGACTTTATCCGGAGAATCGCTCTCTGTAGATGTTTTCTCTCTGACTTCCTCTGCACTGGTTTCCTGGGTAGGCTCTCCAGCCTGATGGCAAGATGGCCTCCAGGCTCACATTCCATTGGCTGAGTGCCTTCAGGGGAAGAGAATTCCTGTTTTGAGAGTCCCAGAAGTGATGCTCATGGGCCTGGTTTGAGCCATGTGCCTGTCCAGATTCAATCTTCATAACTAGGAAGATGGAATGCGCCTCGACTAGAGCGTGCCTAGGTGGATGGCCAGGCGTGGGCGACGTTCACACTTCCAGATGCAGGATGGGGTCATCTTCCCCACACACACACACATGGATTGGGGTGGTTCCCCAAAGAAAGGCACTGGCTGCGGAGTAGTTATGAAAAGAAAGGAGCATTGATGATGGGCACCCAAAACAGAAGATGTATACTACAAGGATTTCCATGGCTCAGCTTCAGCAAGGACCTTAAGAGTGCTTTAGGTCAGCTTGCACATTAGAATCACAGGGGAACTGGTTTGCCCTGCCTTTTGGGGGACAGCGCGGGGATACTACGATGAGGTGCTTGCTCAGTTCTGGCACTCACAAGCTCAGGAAGATTATGATTCAGTTGGTCTAGGGCAGTGGTTGGCAAACTCATTAGTCAACAGAGCGGCAAACCTCGGCTCGTGAGCCGCAGTTTGCCGACCATTGGTCTAGGGTAAAACCTTTCTTTTTCAGGGCTCCAGGGGTGAGTCTTCTGCACAGTCACAGTTTCAAATTCTGCTCTAGGAAATGATGTTCTACTGCAGCGAGAAGGATTCAGATCAGCTCTGCGGGACAATGCCCCCTGTGTTAGAATTGAAATGTTTCTCCCTCTCTGTGCCACTGGTCAGAAAAGGTCACTGGGGCTTGCTCAGAGGCCAAGGGTGTGTGGGTGGGCTGTGGGTGACCCTGTGGGTCAGAAGCCCCTGAGAACAACAATAGCCACTGTTTATTAAATGCCAACTGTAAGGCAGGCCCCGTGCTTTGGGACTTCAAAGATGGCAGTCCATTTAAGTTTCAGTCTTCACGATAACCCGTTATGTGGAAATCATGAACATTAGCCCTATTTTACAGCTGAAGGAAGCAAGATACAAAGAGCCCGGGTTAGGTACCTCACCAGGGAGTGGCAAAACAGGCATTCAGACACAGAACCATGTGACCCTGCTTAGCGGGGCCTTCCTGGCCTGCAGGAGGCCCCAGACAGGCTCATCACTCCGGCCCCTAAATGGACAACTCCGTGGGTAGTTGGTGGGAGTGGGTCCCCTACCCAGCCCTAGGCACTGGGATGAGGAGCTCAGACCTAGAGCAGAGAGACAAGGGAATCCTGGTTCACTGCAGGGTTCCTTAAGAAGACTTTTATAGGCCTCGCTGGTTTGGCTCAGTAGATGGAGCGTAGGCCTGCGGGCTGAAAGGTCCTGGGTTTGGTTCCAGTGAAGGCACACACACAGGTGGTGGGCTTGATCCCTAGTACTGCAGGAGGCAGCCGATCAATGATTCTCTCATCACTGATGTTTCTCCCTCCCACTTCCTCTCTGAAATCAATAAAAGTATATTTTTAAAAAGATTTTAATTTTGCCGGGATCGGTTTGGCTCAGTGGATAGAGCGTCGGCCTGAAAGGCCCCAGGTTCGATTCCGGTCAAGGGCATGTACCTTGGTTGCGGGCACATCCCCAGTAGGGGGTGTGCAAGAGGCAGCTGATCGATGATTCTCTCTCATCGATGTTTCTAGCTCTCTATCCCTCTCTCTTCCTCTCTGTGAAAAATCAATAAAATATATTTTTTTTAAAAAGATTTTTATTTAAAAAAATGTGTGTGTGTGTGTGTGTGTGTGTGTGTGTGTGGTGGGGGTGGGACGGTTACAGAGGGATGAAGCCCAAGAGAGTCACACACACACACCCACCCCCCATTCAAATCCCTTGACCCCGCCTTTCTGCGGCTCTTTGGTTCCTAGAGACCTTGACCTGCCCACTTCCCTCCAGGTGTCATCAGCGCCCTCCTTCCACAGACACATCTGCTTTATTTTCATTTTTTCAAATGCATTTTTATTGACTTCAGAGAGGAAGGGAGAGGGAGAGATAGAAACATCAATGATGAAACAGAATCATCGATCGGCTGTCCCCTGCACTGGGGATCGGGTTTGCAATCCAGGCATGTGGCCTGACCCGCATCGAACCTGGTTCATAGGTCCACACTCAACCGCTGAGCCACGTCGGCCAGGCTGCTTTCTTTTTAAATTCAGGAAAAACAACAACCCTTCTTCCCCTGGATTCAGAGCTAGAGCTGGTCTTCCGCCCCCGGGATCCCTGTTGTCTTTGGGGTGTGCGGACCGGACAGGGAAGGGCTTCCCTGCTCGCGTCCACTCCCCGGAGGCCTGCGGTAACGGTTCCGCCCCCGCACCCTCTCCATCGCGGGGAGGGGAGCGTCGCCCGCGCGGAGCCCGGTCGCCTCGGCGGCGGCGGCTCCCCGGGGGCCGCGGGGGGAGCCCGGCTGCGGCGCCTGCTCAGTGCGCGCTCACTGCGGCTCCCGCGCCCCCGGCCTGGCGCGGCGCCGGCGCGGAGCCCGGAGGGGGGGCGGGAAGACGGCGGAAGAGCCCGCTCGGCCGGGGGCTCCGGAGCCGAGCCGGAGAGGGACCTCCAGGGGGCAGCACCAAACCGCTGAGCACGTCCTTTCCACGTCCCAGCCCGGGGTCCCCAGGCTGCCCGCAGGGAAGCCCCCTTTTCAGACTCCCGCCTGTCCACCCCACCTCCACCCATTCTGGATAAAGATGGGAAAGCCTCCCACCACCACAAGGATCACAGTGCCTGGGGGGAGGGGGGAAAGGACTCAGGTCTCCCCTAGGGCAATCAGATATCCCCTCATCCGGTCACCCAAAGGTGGCCTCTTTCCCGGAGGACACCTTTCAGCTCTGGGTGGCCAAGAGGGATCCCCAAGCTCCAACATCCCACTGGAAAAGGTCCGAGAAGCAGGATGCCCATTACAACGCAAAGGAACCCAGGAGCCATCTAAGCTGTTATTTCCCAGCCTCACTCCCCCGCGAGGACCTGGACAGGCCCCACGAGGCAGGTGGCGGCCGGGGGTCAAGGCCCCGCCCCTCCCGGGAGGGAGGCCTCCGACCCGGCGGCCCGCCGCTCCTCCCCTTCGCTCCCGCTCCGCTCCCACGGTCCCAGGGGCGGGCGGGCGCTGGGTGACGGGGGAGGACGCCGGCCCGGCTCGCCTCGCCCCCGCCCCGGCCGGGCTTCCCCAGCCCGGTCCCGCCGGGGAGCCTCCGGAGCCGAGGCTCCGCGCCCGGGCGTCCCCCGCTCTCGCGCGCGCCCGGGCTCCCGGCGGGGAACCAGGGGGGAGGGGGGAGCCCGGAGCAGCCGGCGGAGGCCGGAAACGCCATATAAGGCGCAGGAAGGATCCCCCGCCGGAACAGCCCTTATTTGGTCAGCGCCTTATTTGGAGCGGCCCGATATGGGCCGGCCGCTTCCGGCGCCGGGAGGAGGGAGGGGGGGCGGCGGGGGGCGGAGGGACGGGGCGGGGGCAGCGCCGGGATCCCAGGGCCGCTGGGCTCCGCGAGCGCCCGGCTGCGGCTGGGGCCTCGGGCTGCCGCGAGGTGCGGGCTCCTGGGTGCCCAGAGCGGGCGGAGGGCCTGGGGCGCGGGGTGGCGATGCCCACCGGGGCCTGGGACCGGGGGCTTCACGTCACTCCGGGTCCTCCCGGCAGCCTTTCCATATTAGGGCTTCCTGCTTCCCATATATGGCCATGTACGTCACGACGGGGGCTGGCCCGCGCGGCGCCAGACCCTTCAAATAGAGGCGGATCCGGGGAGCCGCGAGAGATCCCAGCGCGCACAACTAGGGGAGCCGCCGCCGCCAGCGACCGCCGCCGCCCGCTTCCGCCGCCAGGACCGGCCCCGCAGCCACGCCGCGCACACCCCGGCCGGCGGCGAGGGCAAGCCCGGGGACTCCGCCCGCGCTCCCCACACTGTGCCCCGAGCCCCGCATGTGACCCGGCCAGGTTGCCGGGAGTGTGCCCCCCGCCTCTCCAGCCCCGCGCTGCCCCGTCCGCCCCAGCAGCCGCGCTCCAGCCCGCCCGCCCGACTGGGATGGCCGCAGCCAAGGCCGAGATGCAGCTGATGTCCCCGCTGCAGATCTCGGACCCGTTCGGCTCCTTTCCCCACTCGCCCGCCATGGACAACTACCCAAAGCTGGAGGAGATGATGATGCTGAGCAACGGGGCTCCCCAGTTCCTCGGAGCCGCCGGGGCGCCCGAGGGCAGCGGTGGCAACAGCGGCGGCAGCAGCAGCAGCAGCGGCGGAGGCGGCGGGGGCAGCAGCAGCAGCAGCAGCAACAGCAGCAGCGCTTTCAACCCGCAAGGAGAGGCGGGCGACCAGCCCTACGAGCACTTGACCCCAGGTAAGCGGTGGCCTACTCCGAAGATTTAGCCCCTTCGCCCCCATCCTCGCGCCCAGTCCTCCCCCACAGCCTTTGCAGGATCTCAAGGGTGCAAGTGGGGTTTCCCTCCTAGTCCTTGCATCGCGGGGTCCTGTGTTAGGGAGGGATGCCTGGGGACATCCACCCCCGCCCCCACCCTCCTCATCCCCGGCGGCGCGCAGGGGAGCGAGCTCTTGTTTTGGAAGGAGAGCTCTGAGGCTGCGTGGGTGGGTGGCGGTGGGGGGGAGGGAGGGCTTGTTTTGATAAGCGGGACTGCGAGGCCCTCCCCCTTCCCGAAAAGCTTGCCTTGCCTGCCGCCCGTCCCCAGGGAAGGGCTGTGATCCGCGGCCGGGGATGCCCGGCTCCCCGGGGTAGGGGGTGCGCATAGCGGGACTGAGCGGGGAGCTGGCGGGAATCCCTGCGCCGCGCAGCCGCCGCCGCTGCGGAGTGCCGGGCGCTGCAGCGGAGGGGGATTCTCCGTATTTGCGTCAGCTGTTGTTGGATTGGGTTCTGCCTCTGGAGCGTGTCCAGGAACATTGCAGTCTGCTGTTATCAATTATTAACCAGCTGGGCAGTCAATGATTTTGCCGGCCCGACCTCTTGCCTGACAGCCTGGCTCCTCCTCCTCCTCCTCCTCCTCCTCCTAGTCCTCCAGTGATTGCTCTCCAGTAACCAAGCCTCCTCCTCTTTTTTCTCCTGCCAGAGTCTTTTCCTGACATGTCCCTGAATAACGAGAAGGTTCTGGTGGAGACAAGTTATTCCAGCCACACCACCCGGCTGCCCCCCATCACCTACACGGGCCGCTTCTCCCTGGAGCCTGCACCCAACAGTGGCAACACCTTGTGGCCCGAGCCCCTCTTCAGCCTGGTTAGCGGCCTCGTGAGCATGAGCAACCCACCGGCCACCTCCTCCTCGGCACCATCTCCGGCAGCCTCTTCCTCCTCCTCCTCCTCCTCGGCCTCCCAGAGCCCACCCCTGAGCTGCGCGGTGCAGTCCAACGACAGCAGCCCCATTTACTCGGCCGCACCCACCTACCCCACAGGACCGAACACTGACATCTTCCCTGAGCCTCAAGGCCAGGCCTTTCCAGGCCCGGCAGGCACTGCGCTCCAGTACCCGCCGCCGCCTGCCTACCCTGCCGCCAAGGGCAGCTTCCAGGTCCCCATGATTCCAGACTATCTGTTTCCACAACAGCAGGGGGACCTGGGCCTGGGCACCCCAGACCAGAAGCCCTTCCAGGGCCTGGAGGGCCGTCCTCAGCAGCCTTCCCTCACTCCCCTCTCCACCATCAAGGCCTTTGCCACCCAGTCGGGCTCTCAGGACCTCAAGGCCCTCAACACCTCTTACCAGTCCCAGCTCATCAAACCCAGCCGCATGCGCAAGTACCCCAACCGGCCCAGCAAGACGCCCCCCCACGAGCGCCCCTACGCCTGTCCGGTGGAGTCCTGCGACCGCCGCTTCTCCCGCTCCGATGAGCTCACCCGCCACATTCGCATCCACACCGGCCAGAAGCCCTTCCAGTGCCGCATCTGCATGCGCAACTTCAGCCGCAGCGACCACCTCACCACGCACATCCGCACCCACACAGGCGAGAAGCCCTTCGCCTGTGACATCTGTGGGAGAAAGTTCGCCAGGAGCGATGAGCGCAAGAGGCATACCAAGATCCACCTGCGGCAGAAGGACAAGAAAGCAGACAAAGGGGTGGCCTCCTCGGCCACCCCCTCCCTCTCTTCCTATTCATCACCGGCGGCTACCTCCTATACCTCCCCGGTCACTACCTCTTACCCGTCCCCGGCCACCACCTCCTACCCATCCCCCGTGCCCACCTCCTACTCCTCCCCTGGCTCTTCCACCTACCCCTCCCCTGTGCACAGCGGTTTCCCCTCGCCCTCCGTGGCCACCACGTACTCCTCTGTCCCCCCTGCTTTCGCGGCCCAAGTCAGCAGCTTCCCGTCCTCGGCAGTCACCAACTCCTTCAGCACCTCCACAGGGCTTTCGGACATGACAACCACCTTTTCTCCCAGGACAATTGAAATTTGCTAAAGGAAAAGGGAAAAAAAGGGAAAAGGGAGGAAAAGAAACACAAGAGACTTAAAGGACAGGAGTAGGAGATACGTCAGATGGAGGTTCTCAGAGCCAATCCTTCTCTAACTTGACCCCCTGGGGTCAGCGTGGAAATTCTGTTGGCCAACAATCCTTTCTGCCCTCACCCCCTTCCTCATCAACTCCCTTTGACTTCAGCTGCCTGAAAACAGCCATGTCCAAGTTCTTCACCTCTATCCAAAGAACTTGATTTGCATGGATTTTGGATATATCATTTCAGTATCATCTCCGCCATAGGCCTGACCCCCCGTCCCTCCAATGCTAGAAAATCAAGTTGGCAAAATGGGGTTCGGGCCCCTCAGAGCCCAGCCCTGTACCCTTGTACAGTGTCTGTGCTATGGATTTTGTTTTTCTTGGGGTACTCTTGATGTGAAGATAATTTGCATATTCTATTGTATTATTTGGAGCTGGGCCTCACTTGGGGGGTGGGGGGGGAGAAAAACCAAGCAAACCAACAATGGTGATCCTTTATTTTGTGATGATGCTGTGATGATTAAGTTTGAAGCTTTTTTTGAAACAGCAGTCCTTGGTATTAATCAGAGCATGTGTCAGAGTGATGTTCCGTTAACCTTTTTGTAAATATTGCCTGACTGTACTCTCACATGTGGCAAAATATGGTTTGGTTTTTCTTTTTTTTTTGAAAGTGGTTTTCTTCGTCCCTTCGGTTTAAAAGTTTCACGTCTTGGTGCCTTTTGTGTGATACGCCTTGCTGACAGTTTGACCTGTGCCAGTTTAAGGGACGCGCTCACCTCTAGCCTTAAGGGGGGCAGGGAGTGATGATTGGGGGAAAGCTTTGGAAGCAAAACAAGGAAGAGGGCTGAGCTGAGCTTCGGTTCTCCAGAATGTAAGGGGGGAAAAAATCTAGAAATCTGAACTCTCAAAAGTCTATTTTTTTAACTGAAAATGTAAATTTATAAATATATTCAGGAGTTGGAATGTTGTAGTTACCTACTGAGTAGGCGGCGATTTTTGTATGTTATGAACATGCAGTTCATTATTTTGTGGTTTTATTTTTACTATGTACTTGTGTTTGCTTAAACAAAGTGACTGTTTGGCTTATAAACACATTGAATGCGCTTTATTGCTCATGGGATATGTGGTGTATATCCTTCAGAATAATTAAAAGGAAAATAAAATAGCTGTGGTTGCGCGTATCTTTCCTGGGCTGGGGGTGGGCTCTGCAGTCTCCCTGTTGAAGGTTTTGAGGTGTTTTTACAGAGACAAGGATATTCCCACCAGAGTCGTCATGCCCACTGTGTGTCATTGGGATGAGTTCTTTTTTAAAAATTGATTTTAGAAAGGGAAGAAGGAGAGAGATGTCAATATGAGAGAGTTACGGTGATTGGTTGCCTCCCGTATGTGCTGTGACGGGACCGAACCCACAACCCAGGTATGTGCCTTAATCAGGAGTGGATCCTGTGACCTAGTGCACAGGACAATGCTCCAACCAATTGAGCCAAACCAGCCAGGATTGGAATGAATTCCTTATAAGGGCTAGGTGTGTGGGTCTTTTTTTTACTCTTCAGTATATATTTTATTGATTTTTTTACAGAGAAGAAGGGAGAGGAAGAGAGAGAAGCATCCATGAGAGAAACATTGATCAGTTGCCTCCTGCACACCCCCTACTGGGAATGTGCCCACAACCAAGGTATATGCCCTTGACCAGAATCGAACCTGGGACCTTTCAGTTCGCAGGTCGACATTCTATCCACTGAGCCAAACCGGTTAGGGCTTTAAATTTATTTTTAATGTATTTTTTAATTGTTTTCAGAGAGGAAGGGATAGGGAGAGAGAAACATCAATGATGAGGGAGAATCATTGATCGACTGCCTCCTATACACCGCCTACTGGGGATAAGCCCACAACTAGGACATGTGCCCTAACTATGAATCAAACCTTGACCTCTGGTTCATAAATCAGTACTCAACCACTGAACCACCCAGCAGGGCAGGGTCTTGTCTTCTTGATTCTGGGCCTGTTCCTTCTCAATGTGGTGGGCTGCTGCTTTATCCTGGTTAGTTAAAGCTAAAGAAGGCCAGAGGTAGGGGTGGAACACGTGGTCAGAGGCAGAACTATTCTCCTGGCTCCAAATGTTTAGCCAACCCCGCTCCCCATCTCTACCAAGGGTTGGGAAAATCTATGTCCTTGGGAACTCTTGCCCATATGCACTTGGCAGGAGTTAAGGGGTGGTCACAGGGCTCTGGGAAATAGTAAAAGCTGGAGCTGACTCAGACTCTCCCTCCCATCCTCCACGTCCCCAGAAACCTGAGGGTGTTGAAGAAACTTAGAGGAGGCGAGGGCCAGTTCTCAAGCCAAGAATCCTTCCAGGAAGAAATCTCATTACTTGCCAGCTGGAGCTGCCATCCTTGGCAGCTTCCGGGGGCATGAGACAGAGTGGGCAGGAGGCTGGCCTGGTGTTTAAGGTTCCCATCCAGACCAAGTCTGTACTGTTTTGTAGGAGGCCTGAGAAGCTAGGTTCCTCTGGTCCCAGCCCATGAGGTTTCACACTTGTGACTATAGCAATCCTTGTGGGCTCATGAGCATCTTATATTCTGAGAGGCCTTGAGCTGGCCACAACAACAATGCGGACTGTCAGTTGGGGAAACAGAAAGGTAAGCCAAAAATTACAACGTGGTGTTATGTTATGTAACACGGGCAATTATGGGGCTCTCTGGGAGCACAGAGAAGGACACCCAACCCGCCCCGGGGCTTAGGAAAGGTGGGGAAATGGAGTTGGGAAGGATAAGTAGGAGTCAACCCGAATGACTTGCTTTGTGTGTGAGGTGGGAAGGGTATTGGTTGAGTTTTTGGCGGGGAAAGTGATGGAAGGATCACTGAATGGAAGCATTACTTCCAATCTTAAATCTTCTGTGAATTGATCAGACACCACCATCTATTACTCAGATGGGTGCAATGGATTTGGTGTCCTGGAGTTCCGAAGCCTTGGGCCCCCTCCTCCCAACTTCTGACCCCCCAAATTAAGGACAATGAACAATCGCCCTCCCTACCTGGTACAGTTCTCAATCCTTGAATGAAGTCAAGGTCTCACCTGCCTCCCCCCTCTTCTCCCTGAGGGTCTCTCCCAGGTTACCCATGGACACCTTCTCCTGGGGCCAGGGGAATTCCAGCAATTGCCTGGAACTGGCCCAATTCTTTTTCTTACATTCCAGCCTTCCTGAACAACACCATTGATCTCTGCCTTTTCCCATGATACCGGACTCCTCAGCCTGGAGCCGGGGAACCCAGCCATATTTTCTAGCAAAGGGCATATCCTTGTGTGCCTCCAGGCAAAATCACCAGGTACCGATGGGACAATATTTGCATTGGCACACCTCTTCCCAGCCCCACCCACCTCTCCCCATCTCACTCTAAGCCCAGGAACACAAGTCTATGCCTGTTACAGATTCTTAAGAATTTCTCCCACATACTCCCAAGAAACAAAACATGGCAAGAATAAGATATGAGAGAAAGAGCAAAGAGAAGCTGTCCCTTTAAAGCAGAGGGTTTCGTATGCTATTCCTGTGCATCCGAATCAGATTCCCAGATTATCTGAATCTTGAGGTCTGGGATGGGGTCCTGGAGCTGGCCTCCGTAGCAAGCACCCCAGGTGATTCTGATGCAGATGGCTTGGTGAGCAATTCTGCCAAGGCTGCTGGCTACTTTTTATAAGTCCTGTCAGCAGGGTATCTTTAGGTTCCGACAGTCCAAACTCAAATTCCTTGGCCTGCTTAACATAGGCCAAGACTCAAAAATTCCCTCGTTTTATAGTCCTAGAGGATAAAATAAAAGGAAAGTGTCCATTTTAACCCCTGCTCCCTGTGAGGGACATCTGAAACCATAGGGCATAGGGCAGTGCTGATAGATGCTATCATCCTAACGGGGAGGGACCCAGGTAATGTTGAGCAGCTGATGGATACCTGGGGACACTGTCTAGGGCTTCGGGAATGTGGAGAAGGATAGAGAGGAGTAAAGCGGGAGAGGTGAGAGGGTAGGGAGCTCCTCCAGCAAAGGGTTCTGAAGAAAGAGAAAGAACCAGGTCCTAAGGACTCTTCACCCTTCCTCCCAGGACCTGAGAGAGACTCTTTTCTCCTGAGTTTCCGGAATGTTCAGCCTCATTCATTTTCAAAGATTCTAAGCACTCAGGATGGCGAGCTGAGCTGGGTTGTCTACCTCCCCTCACTCTGCACTCCCCCACCGCCCGTCAGAAATGGAGACAGGAATGGGTACCATAGGCTCAGAGGTATCCCTGCAGCATCACCCTCTCCCCATCCTTGCTGTTTGTCCTGGTCCAGCCATACATAGGACAGTCTGAGAGGGAAAGATTGGGCAGAGTGAGATCCCAGGGTCCTAAAGAAAACGAGGCCAAGTCTAAAAGAATCAGGTGTTGAACAAATAAAATTACAACATTTTACCCATAAACCTTTGGTGCTAATAAGATTTTTGCACCCAAGGCAAATAGCAAACCTAGCCCTCCACTTCAGTGATTTTTCTTTCCATCTCCCTTCTCCTATTGCTAGAATCTAGGAGAGCCTTTTGAGGCAAAGCTGACTTGAGAAGTTCTCTTCGGTTAAGTTGGCTCAGCTCCACAGGGCCAGGTGAAAACTATCTCGTCTCCCCTTTCAGAGAGCTCTCTCCAACCAGCCCAAATTCCTCAGTGTTTAGATGGTTTTATTATTATTTTAAAAACTTTATTCGAGTACAATTGATATACTGTAAACTGTCCATATAAACTGTCCAACTTAGGAGTCTTTTTTTTTTTAAACTATATTTTATTGATTTTTTCAGAGAGGAGGAGAGAGGGATAGAGAGGTAGAAACGTCAATGAGAGAGAAACATCGACCAGCTGCCTCTTGCACACCCCCTACCGGGAATGTGCCCGCAACCAACGTACATGCCCTTGACCGGAATCGAACCTGGGACCTCTCAGTCCACAGACCGACGCTCTACCACTGAGCCAAACCGGTTTCGGCCCAACTTAGGAGTCTTAAAAAAAAAATATATATATATGTATGTATATGTATATATATATGTATGTATGTATAATTGATTTTTTTACAGAAAAGAAGGGAGAGGGAGAGAAAGTTAGAAACATCGGTGAGAGAGAAACATCAATCAGCTGCCTCCTGCACACCCACTACTGGGATGTGCCTACAACCAAAGTACATGCCCTTGACCGGAATCAAACCTGGGACCCTTCAATTCGCAGGCTGATGCTTTATCCACTGAGTCAAACCAGTTAGGGCTGTGGTCAGCAAATTGTGGTTTTTGAGCCACATGTGGCTCTTTGGCCCCTTGAGTGTGGCTCTTCCACAAAATACCACAGCTTGGGAGAGTCTATTTTGAAGAAGTGGTGTTAGAAGAAGTTTAAGTTTAAAAAAATTGGGCTCTCAAAAGAAATTTCAATTGTTGTACTGTTGATATTTGGGTCTGTTGACTAATGAGTTTGCCGACCACTGGTTAGGGCATGGAGTCTTGATGTATCAGTACAGGTGAAAGCTCACCACAATTAAGATAATGAATCTATCCTCCACCTCAGAAACTTTCCTCCTGTCACTTGGTAATCATTCCTTCTTCCACCCCTGTTCTCAGGCAACCACTTAACTGCTTTCTGTTGCCATATCGATCAGTTTGCCTTTTCGAGAGCTCCATATAAATGGAATAATTCAGTATACACTCATTTTGGTCTGGGTTCTTTCACTTAGCATTGTTTTGATTCATCCATGTTGTTGTGTGAATAAATAGTTCGCTCCCTTTTATTGCCGAGTACTATTCCTCTGGGTGGGCTACGGTACAGTTTGCTTATTCTTTCACCTGTGGATGCATATTGGGTGGGTTCCCTTTGGAGCTGCTGTGAATGAAGCTGCTGTGCACACCCGAGTGTAGGTCTTGGTGTGGATGTGTGTCCCCATTTACTCCAAAGCCTCCCATTCCGGCCCCCTCATCCCAGCACACCTCCATTTCCTCACGTTGCTCTGACTCAAAGCAATAACCACCCGTCTCACCCCCCTATTCTCCCCCACCACACACTCAGAGTCTGGGCTCAGCCTCCTAAGGCTTTGCTTCAGTTAATCTTTCCTCCTATAAACAAAACCAGCCCCTTCATCATTTTTATTGCTCTACTTCACACTCCTTCCCGTTTGTTTATTCCTTCCCTGTAATGAGATGTCTGGGGCTAAGGAAGATATGCTGTCATCATTCGTTCAGCTTGGCAAAGGGATGTGAGTCCTTGGTGATACGTTTCTAAAGAGAAAGGTGCCTGGGAGAGGGGAGGGTACACATTGAAGAGGCACTGCTGCCTCCAAAGGAGGAAGGGGCTGAGATCAGATGATGAGGAAGTTACCCTGGGGAGACTGGTCCTCAGAGGTTATCTGTGCACTTTGCCTTGTGTGACTATCTTCTGAGGGTTCTTTCTTGGATGGCTTTTCTGGAACACAGGCCCTACTCACCTGCCAGTTGCCCCAAACCCTACATCCTGCCCACCTCCAGGTTCTGAAATACTGTCGTCATCACAACTTCTCTTTCTTGTCTTTGGGCCTCGGGAGCCTGGGACTGTGGAGCGGCCTGAGGCCAGAGGACTGGTCTTGGTCTGGGTTCCCAATTCCGATCAACTGGCCCTTGCTGCCTTCCCAGGTATGTATTAAGGCTGGGACCGAGGGAGGGTGGCTTCACTTATTTTAGGAAATGATCTTTAATAATTAGCTTTTCCAGGAACAGGTGCTGGTAATAGGAACAAGTGTTGGTGAGGATATGGAAAAGTTGGAACTCTCCTGTGTTGCTGGTGGGCATGTAAGAAGGAGCAATAACTTTGGGAAATGGTTTAGCTATTTTTTATAAAATGATACATACACTGATCATGTGACCGAGCAATTCATACTCCTAGGTATCCATCCAAGATAAATGAGAATGTGTTATATAAGTATATGATGTGAATGTTCGTAGCAGCATTATCCACAATAGTAAAAAAAGGTGAAAACAATGCTATGTCTATTTTACTGGTGAACGGATAAACAAGAGGTGGTACACCCAAACAATTAAATACCAGGTGAGTGGGTAAACTTAAAAAATGTCATGATACAGAAGTTAGTCCATATTGCATGCCTGCATTTATAGGAAATGTCCAGAAAAGGCAAATCCATAGAGACAGGGAGTAGAGTAGCCGTTACCAGAGGCTTGGGGAAAGAGTAGGTTTTGACTGAGAATGAGCTCGTTATTTGGGGGATGATGCAAATGTTCTGAAAAAGGATTGTGATGCTTGAACAACTTTGTAAATTTACTAACGTCATTCAATAGTACACTTAAAATGGATGCCTTTTGTTGTATGTATCTGCTTGAAGGACACAGCCCTCTAAAATTATGGTGCTGATTTGCAAACTGGAGGCCAAAGAGCAGGCGCTGCAGTAGTGGGGGAGAAGGTCTTCCTAATATTCTCAACAGAACTCATTTTGAGGAAGGGAATTTACAAAATCTGGGGAGAACCCAGGCTGGTTTGGCTCAGTGGATAGAGTGTTGGTCTGTGGGTTTGATTCCAGTCAAGGGCACATGCCCAGGGGGTGTGCAGCAGGCAGCCGATCAAATAATTCTCATTGATGTTTCTATCTCCCTCTCCTTTTCCCTTCCTCTCTGAAATAAATAAAAATATATTTTAAAAAAGAAAAAGAATTACCAATGAGCCCTGGATGGTTTGACTCAGTGATTAGAGCATCAGCCCATAGTCCAAAGGGTCACAAATTAGATTCCCAGTCAAGGGCAAGTACCTTGGGTGCAGGTTCAATTCCCAGCCCCAGTAAGGGCAAGGAGGCAACCAATTGGTGTCTCTCATATCGATCTTTTTCTCCCTTCTTCTTCTTCTTCTTCTTCTTCTTCTTCTTCTTCTTCTTCTTCTTCTTCTTCTTCTCTCTCTCTCTCTCTCTCTCTCTCTCTCTCTCTCTCTCTCTCTCTCTCTCTCTCATTGACTGTTTCTGATGACATTATAGCAGCCTCAGAACCAATTTGCCCCCTCAGATTTATGATAACTCCCCCAAATCATCTCCTCCGAATCATCTTTCATTCTCTTCAGAGCCAGACTTCATTTGGGGCTAATGAAACTACCAAAGTCCTTAGAATGTTCTTCTCAGAGCATCTTGGCTCTATCCAGAAAGAATTTTTTTCAGTCTCCTCAGGCCCAACTGTCAGGCTTCTTTCATAAAGCAAGTCTTTAGTTATTAATCCATGGCCTGCAGGTTCCGCATCAGTTTAACGGGGAAACGGATGCTTATTTTCTTCTTTTTCTAGAAAAGAAGAACATTACTTTTTTCTGAGTATAGAAACACCTCACCTTTTTTACAACTTAACTTTGACACACACAAAAAAATGCATACACTGATGGAGGGAGAATAACCTATCACATGCTTTCCTGAGGGCAATTCAAGAGCAGGCACCCAAAGCCCTATTAGAGTTTGTGCCCTCAGACCTAGCAATTCTCCCAAGACTGCTGTTAGTTACAGCATTGTTTGTCATGGAGAAAAGCTGGCAACAACTCGAATGCCCCATGGCTGATGGCTGAAATCAATTGTTACATGATGGACTACTATGTAGCCATTACTATAAATCATATTTTGAAATAATTATTGACCTGAAAAAATGCCCACAATATAACACTAAGCGATCAAGTAATATATAAAACTTTCTATATGACATGACTCCAGTTTTGTACAATACATACTAAGGCGCTTACATATACATCAAATGTCAATAATTGTTACTATGGTGGGATTATGGGAAATGTTTATGTCATCTTTATACTTGACTTTATTTTCAAATACGCAGGTGGTTTTTATTATCAGAAGAAAATTATTCTATTTATGAAAGAAAAACATAAGGCTAGGCAAGCAAATAATTCTTCTCTTTCTGGGAGGTCAGGGAGGTGACTTAGACCACAGGAATTTACTTCTCACAGTGCTGGAGGCTAGACGTGCACGATCAAGGTGCCAGCCGTTTCATTTTCCTCCGAGGCCTTTCTGCTTGGCTGCCCTCTTGCTGCCTTGTGACCTCCCTCTGTGCACACAGGCTCCTGGTGTCTCAATGATTATTTTCCAGAATCTGAGTGATGTAGGGGTCTTTTCTTTTTTTTTTTCTCTCTCTCTCTTTTTTTTTTTTTTTTTTTTTTGGTTGATGTAGGGGTCTTTATGAAGATTCTGGTGAAATATTCTCTCCCCTGCAGATGCCTGCCCCTTCGGCCATAAGTTCTTGAAAGAGGAGCGTTAAAAGTAAAGAAGGGCCGAAACCGGTTTGGCTCAGTGGTAGAGCGTCTGTCTGCGGACTGATAGGTCCCAGTTTCCATTCCAGTCAAGGGCATGTACATTGGTTGCGGGCACATCCCTGGTAGAGGGTGTGCAAGAGGCAGCTGGTCAATGTTTCTCTCTCATTGACGTTTCTAGCTCTCTATCTCTCTCCCTTCCTCTCTGTGAAAAATCAATAAATATTTTTTTAAAAAAAAAAAAAAAACCTCCCTTAAAAAAAAAAGTAAAGAAGGAAGAGCGTTTCTAGGAGCTCAGTGGACACACGTGGGTGTTAGTGTTGCCTGTGGGTGGGTGGTCTGCGGGGCAGGATGGAAGAACTAGTGAGCTGCTGCTGGCTTCCAAATTTGGGGGCTGTACATTTGTGTGTGTTTTAAGTCAGAAAGGGTAGTTATTTTATTAGATCATCAAGCTCCCTCAACTACTTTTTAAAAAAATATATTTTATTGATTTTTCACAGAGAGGAAGAGAGAGGGATAGAGAGTCAGAAACATTGATGAGAGGGAATCATTGATTCTTGCACACCTCCTACTGGGGATTTGCCCGCAACCAAGGTACATGCCCTTGACCGGAATCGAACCTGAGACCTTTCAGTCCGCAGGCCGACACTCTATCCACTGAGCCAAACCGGTTTCTGCTCCCTCAACTACTTCTTTGAGAATTCATGAGATCTTGCTCTTATCTCAGAATGATGTCTCGAGAAACATCTATCAGAACGTTAAACCTAAGGGAAGGTAGGGAAGGGTGGGGGTAAGAAGGAGCGATCAACCAAAGGACTGTATGCATGCATATAAGCCTAACCAATGGACACAGACAACAGGGTGGTAAGGGCATGAATGGGGGGGGGGGTTTTGAGGGGTAATGGGGGAATAAGGACACATGTAATACCATAATTAATAAGGAAATTTAAAAAAGCAACCAAAGAGTACACAGCCAAAATAGTGTTAATTTTAAGTATTATAAAGATGTAGCAGCTGAAACTGGTTTGGCTCAGTGGATAGAGCGTCGGTTTGTGAACTGAAAAGTCCCAGGTTCGATTCCGGTCAAGGGCATGTACCTTAGTTGCGGGCACATCCCTGGTGTGGGGTGTGCAGGAGGCAGCTGGTCGATGTCTCTCTTTCATTGATGTTTCTAGCTCTCTAGCTCTCTCCTCTCCCTTCCTCTCTGTAAAAAATCCAATAAAAATATATTTTAAAAAAAGATGTAGCAGACAATTAATTGAAAAACTACTCTTTCTAGATCTTTTTTGGTATTTGAGGCTTTGTGAGCTTTTATAAATATGTACTTTGTGTGATCTTTATGTACCTTATTTTGTATTCTTATTTTAAAAGAGGGCCCCTCAAATTGCACAAGCTTCGGGAAGCCATTAAACCCAGATTCACCCCTGGCAACAGTTTTAGATTTTCTTGTGATGCTTGCTCCTAGCAGATTCATTAATCCTTGCATTTTTTTAAAAAACATATTTTATTGATTTTACACAGAGAGGAATTGAGAGAAACAGAGAGTTAGAAACGTCGATGAGAGAGAAACATCAACCAGCTGCCTCCAGCACACCCTCCACTGGGGATGTGCCCGCAACCAAGGTACATGCCCTTGACCGGAATCGAACCTGGGACCCTTCAGTCCGCAGGCCAACGCTCTATCCACTGAGCCAAACCGGTCCCGGCTAATCCCTGCATTTTACCAAATTCCCATCCCACTTTCCCCTACTTCTTTGCTCCCTTATATATATATAAAGAAAAGGAATGATGTCTCTATGTTCATTAAACACACACACACACACACACACACACACACACACACACACACGTGTGCGCGAAGCCTTTCTTCTAAATTTCTTTCTTCTGCTTATTACTGAGTTGGTGTTAACCAGGTAGTCTTTTTGTTTTTTTTTAAGCATATTTTATTGATTTTTCCACAGAGAGGAAGGGAGAGGGATAGAGAGCTAGAAACCTCGATGGGAGAGAAACATCGACCAGCTGCCTCCTGCACACCCCCTATCAGGGATGTGCCCGCAACCAATGTACATGCCCTTGACCAGAATCGAACCTGGGACCTTTCTGTCCGCAGACCGACGCTCTATCCACTGAGCCAAACCAGTTTCAGCTAACCAGGTAGTCTTGTTGGTTATTCTTGGATTAGATTGTTTGCTTTGTTTGTCTGGATTGAGTGGGCTCTTGGAAGGAAGAGCCCACATCTGGATAACTTTCTTGGAACCGTACTCAGCATTGGGCCATCCAAAGTCTATGCTGCTCCTTCAGTCACTCAGTCATGTGTCAAATACTGACTTTTTATCAGGCCCTGAGCATGTAAAGATAAACAAGATTGGGAATTGGGAGGTGGTGGTGGTGGTAGAATTAGAAATAATTACCTTACAGTGTGATGACTTAGAGGTGTATATGGAACAGAGAATGACTAATTCTGTCAAAGAGGGGGAAAGAGAGAAACAGGTTGTAGAAGGAAGCTTGGGAGTTCACAGGAGGATTTTCAGGCAGAGGGAACACCAACTGCAAAGGCAAATTGTTGTTCAGGGATGAATGGTGGGGTGGGGTGGCCAAGTAAGGAGAGGAGGAACAGGAAATGCTGCTGGAAAGGCAGGTTGGGGCCGGATTGGGAAGGTTCTACTTTTCTTTTAATTGGTTTTAGAGAGAGAGGAAGGAGGAGAAAGACATAGCTTTGTTGTTCCGCTCATTTATGCATCCATTAATTGATTCCTGTATATACCCTGACCAGGGATCAAACCCACAACAACATTGGTATACAGGGATGATGCTCTAACCATCACTATTACCCTCCACGGCTGGTTCTACTTTTCTTAGAAGCAACAAGGTCTTAAGAAATGTTATAAAGAAGACTGACATGGGGATGCAGCGTCAAGTCCCACCACCAAAAACACACACAAACAAACAAACAAAAAAACACAAGACTGACAACTTAATCTGAGCATGTTTCCCGGTGTTGGAAAGTTATTCTCTGCTCCATACACACTTCTAAATTATCACACTTCCTTCCTGCCTCTTTGGGAAGGTCCTGGTGCCCCTGATTCACTTCCAATGTATTATTGCAGTAATAATAGTAATGATAAGAAATAATTAGGGTTGGTCACTTCAGGTTTTATACATGCTATTTAATTTCAGCTTTCAATAAAGTAAGAATTGCCTTGAACTCAATTATTCAATCTTAGTCCATTTTCTATCAAATACTAGTAAGATATAATGTCTAAATATGATCTGATTTCATGGATACTCACTTTTTTTGTTGTATAAAATTTCAGACACAAATGTAGAAGGAAATAGTGTAATAATCCTCTCTGTGTCTATCAAGTAGTTTGACAACCGTCGATTCACAGCAGTCTTGTTTCGTCTATAGCAGCGGTCACCAACCTCTCGGACCTCTCGGACCCCTGGTTGGCAACCGCCGGTCTGTATCACACTGGTTCCTCCTTCCTCGGCACACTGGGTTGCTTTGAAGCAGATTCTAGATGTTATATAATTTCATCTGTAAACACTTCAGTATATATCTTTTAAAAATTTTTATTTTATTGTTTAAAAGTATTACAAATAGTAGTACATATGTCTCCTTTTTTCTGCCATTGACCTTCCCCCGGCCTCTCCTCCCCCCCCCCCCTCCCTGTGTCTTATGGCCACTGGCTATGCTCATATGCATGCACACTAGTCCTTCAGTTGATCTCTTAACATCCTCCCCCCCGTATATATCTTTATAATTATTTTAAGTTCTTTTTATTGAATCAAGACCTAAAAGAGACTATATCTTGCATTTGGTTCATAGGTTTTTAAGTTTCTTTCATTCATAATGGTTCCCATTGCTACTTATTAACTGAAGAAATCAGGTTATTTGTTCTGAAGAATTACCCACTTCCGGGATTTGACAGATTGCACTCTCCCCACTGCATATGTTCTTCTACCCTGTGAATTTCCTATAAACTATGTGTTACATCCAGAGGTTCGATCAGATTCAGATTCACTTTTTAAGTGAAGCGATGTTTTTGCTATTATAACATAACAAGAGGCACATACTTTTTAGTTGGATCTCTAATTCCCTACATGATTTTTTAAAATTGCAGTAGAATTATATAACATAAAATTCTCCATTTTAAAGTGTATAATTCAATAGTTTTAACTATATGTACGATGTTGTGCAGTCATTGCCACTGATTTCAGAACATTTCCATCATCTTCAAAGGAAACCCCTACCTGTTAACAGTCACTCTCCACGCCATCCCTAATCCCAGCACCTGGCAACCAGTAATCGACTGTCTGTCTCTATAGATATCGATTTGATTTGCCTTTTATGGACATTTTATATAAATGGAATAACAGAAGATGTAGCTTTTTGTATCTGACTTGTGGTAAGCATAATGTTTTAAAGGTTCCTCTATATTATAGCATGCTTCCTTCCTTCCTTCCTCCCTCCCTCCCTCCCTCCCTCCCTCCCTCCCTCCCTCCCTCCCTCCCTCTTTCTTTCTTTCTTTCTTTCTTTCTTTCTTTCTTTCTTTCTTTCTTTCTTTCTTTCTTTCTTTCTTTCTTTCTTTCTTTCTTTCTTTCTTTCTTTCTTTCGCTGAATAATATTCCACTGAATGGATATACCACATTTTGCTTACCCTTTCATCAGTTGATGGGCATTTGGATTGTTTTCATTTTTGGGTATTATGAATAATACTGCTGCTATGAACATTATGTATAGGTTTCTAAGGGAACATATGTTTTCAATTCTCTTGGGTGGTTTCTCTTTTTGTGATGTTCAAGTTGATTGGTGGGCTCAAGTATTATTGGTATTTTAAAGTTCCCCTCAATCTTTCACCTAGTGGTCTTAGAAATTCCCAATGATTGCTGATCCATATCTAAATCCATTATCTCATTAGAGGTTACAAAATGGTGATTTTGTAATTCTGTCATTCTGTTTGCATTTATTAGCCAGAATTTGTCTATAAAGAACAGACACTAGCCGAAACCGGTTTGGCTCAGTGGATAGAGCGTCGGCCTGCAGACTGAGAGGTCTCGGGTTCGATTCCGGTCAAGGGCATGTACCTTGGTTGCGGGCATATCCCCAGTAGGGGGTGTGCAGGAGGCAGCTGATTGATGACTCTCTCTCATCGATGTTTCTAACTCTCTATCCCTCTCTCTTCCTCTCTGTAAAATATCAATAAAAATATATTTTAAAAAAAAGAACAGATACTAAATCATAATTGTAAAAAAAAAGAAAAAGAAAAAGAAAAGAAAGGATAAATACTTGACTGCTTTATTTTGCTTATCAAATAATGATATTTTGTACTTTCCTGTATGGAACCCTAATAAATTCTGGGTCTCTATATGGTTAAAGTACTATATGGAGTTGCAAATAAAGAATTATTATCCTGGATCATAATAAAAAAGTTATTTCAATCTCTACTTGGGGAATCCAAGCAATACTAATATTTCATATTAGTATTGCCCACAGCAATACTAATATTTCATAAAATTCCTCCTACCTTTCCTTTCTAATGGGCCTCTTTCCCTTCTCCCTTCCCCTTCCTAGTTCTTTATTATATAGATCAATTTAGCTTCTCAGCCCAAGTCCTTCCTTTCCCAGCCTCTCAGGATCTCCATCTCACTCTCTCTCTCTAACCAGCACTCCCACCCCAAACCCCCAATCTGATCCTACATACAAAAGATCCAGAAACTAGGCTGGCAGAGACCAAACTCTAAACTGGAAAGCAAGATTGTATTCTGAGCTGGAAACCTTCTGGGGGACGGTGGGAAGAGAGAAAAGAGGGAGGAGCACTCACACTAACAAATCTTATTTCCATCACTTGTACTTTCTGTAATGAACACACATCACATATGGTGGGATACAAGATAAATAAATAAAAGGCTCTAAAAATAAGAGATGGCAGCGAAGAGATGAGCACTATTCTTTTTCACTTTCCAGGTCCCCTTCCTCTCCAGACTGACTGCTACATCCCTGACTTCTCCCAGGGAAAGTGAAGGGGAACCTTTCCTCTGACTCAGGATTCTGAGACACACACACACACACACACACACACACACACACACACACACCCAGCCCAGCCTGGTGGTGGGAGCCGTGGAGTCTGTTCCTGTCACAGTGCAGAGGACCTGCCCAGCTGGAGAGGCTGCTGCTGGCTGTTCTCCCGGTTGAAATCGCTGGGCTTCCCATCCTCTTCCCCAGGAAGCACCACCCAGGTCTTCAGGAGACCTCCCGAGGGCTGTTGGATTTATGCACTTGTGCATCTCAAGGCATGTTGAGGGTAGTGAAGCTCCCTCAAGGTTTCCTCCTGTTGGAGTTTGCATTGGAGACAGCCACCGTCCCAAGATCCAGGGCCCCCAGGAATACTCGGGTGGCCAGTCTGAGCTCACAGGCGAACACTCCCAGCCAGGCGGCGCAGCGTGGCGAGCAGCCGCGGAATGCGGGTGTGGGCGGCTTTTTGTGGTCTGGGCCCATGGGAGCAGGAGCCCCGGAAGGGGTGGAGGAGACTCGGCAGCAGCCTTGCAAAGCGGGAGCTCTGAGCCCCACACACCGATCCTAATCCCTCACGCTGCCACTTAACTGCTCAGTGGTCACGGCAAGTTCCCTACTTCCCCCAGCCTCAGTTCTCACTTGGAGAAAACGGGCATCATGGTTTCAACGCCTGGGTTTGCAGTGAGGATTAAATGAGACACTGTCTGTAGCGTGCCCAGCCCACTCCCATTCACTGGGAGCCACAGCTATTGAGAAGCCCATCAATGTCTCTAAAGCAGGCAAAACAGTAGGATCTGAGGGGATTAAATTAGATCATTAATGAAGTGTGATTGACGCCTGTAAACATTAGCCATTAATACTACTAACCGTTCTGCTGGAGGTCACAACCTGATAGTTCCCTGCTCTTTGCTGCTTCCTCACCCTGTTCCAGTTGCCAGAATATGACTTTTCTCATCTTTTTAGACAGAAGACTCACAGAAAGAAGAATGATGCCCGGAGCCCTGGCGGGTGTGACGTGGCTCAGTGTATCGTCCCTCCACAAGGGAAGGTTTCGGGTTCCATTCCCAGTCAGGGCACATGCCTAGGTTTCGGGTTCAGTCCCAGGTAGGGGTGTGTACGGGAGGCAACCTACTGATGTCTGTCTCTACATTGCTGTTCCTCTCTCTCTAAACATCAATTAAAAAGAAAAAGAAAAAAAAAAAAAAAAAAAAAAAAAAAAAAAAAAGCCAAAACCGGTTTGGCTCAGTGGATAGAGCGTCGGTCTGCGGACTGAAAGGTCCCGGGTTCGATTCCGGTCAAGGACATGTATGTCGGTTGCGGGCACATCCCCAGTAGGGGGTGTGCAGGAGGCAGCTGACAGATGATTCTCTCTCATTGATGTTTCTAACTCTCTATCCCTCTCTCTTCCTCTCTGTAAAAAATCAATAAAATATATTTTTAAGAAAAGAAAAAAAGAAAAAAAAATGATACCCAGGAAAGAGCGCGTGAGGCAAGGAGGAGGAGCTCCAGAGGTCTCTGCCTCCTGAGACCTGCCTCTCCTTCCTCCCCGCAGCACTCAAACCCAGGGCTTCCTCTGGCACCTCTCCAGGGCAAAGCTCTGGCCCAAGGGTTCATTCAGTGACTTGTATAATTTCCAAAGGATCAGTGTTAATCTTCTCCGCCTACAAGATGAGTGGCAGCTCGAAGCCAAGTGCTTCCCAGCCAAGGAAAGAAGTGGAAGTTTCCCTTTTCCCTGTGTCTCCCTCCCCCGCCCTGCCGTTTGCGGGGGAGCTGGATGTGCTCATTCCGGAGGGACCGAGGGAAGCCGGGGACGGACTATAACGCAATTTTGCCTCGATGAAGCTGGCAGCTGGGAACCACTTTCCCTCGGCTTGCCCTCTGCTGGGGAAACTCCATGACACAGACGAGGCAGCTGGCGGGGGAGGCTTCCAGTTTGAGGCGCTGCTGCTGCTGCTGCTGCTGCTGCAGTGCCGGCCGGCCACACAGGACCCACAGGACTGCGCTGCCACGGAGCCTGAGGCTGATGCCCATTTGGTTCCTGGAGCTCCTAGAAGGCGATGGGGAGGATTTCCTTCTCAGGCACACAGTAGCTAATACAAAGGAAGGCCTGGTTTACCACAGTAGGAGCATGGGTTAGGAATCAGAAGACCTGGGTTCTAGCCCTCAAGCCACCAACCACTCCATGGCCATGTGATTTGGGGCCAGGTTGCTTAAGATCTTTGCCTAAATGTTGGTTTTCCCCATGGGTAACATGAGTGGCCTACTCCCTCCCTCGTAGGATGGTGGGGAGAAGTAGTTGAAATAATGTATGGGAAACGGGGACAAGTGAGATGGTTAATAAATAGCCATCTATTGCATGGAGGAGCGAAAGAGAAAGGAGATCGCCGGATTGCAGAGGCTTTGTGGGTGATCAGCCTCTACAGAAGCCAGCACCAGCATGACGCCCTTTGCTGGGTGCCTGGTTTCAGTGAAGATGAGTGTTTCCCATTCACCGTGTGACCCCGAGAGACTCCCTAAGTATCCTGGGTCCCAGGACTGGTTTCTCTGGGAGAGTGAGGATCAGCCTGCAGGGCACAAGGAGCCTGTTCCTCAGAGATCCAATCAGCATCTCCTGTAAGCCCTCTCCTGCCCTCCGTGAACCAGCCGTCCTCTGTGCCCGGCCCCGCACCCCCATCCTGGGGGGGCCAGGATGACAGGCCACTTGTCTCCCTATGATCTGCTGTGGAGGGAAGGAGCTCTGTCTCTGCCGGAATTGAAAACATCCTTGAGGGCTGCAACTTACACAAGGAAGGTTACCATGCCAACCACAGCTTCCTTGTCCAACAGGGATGAAAGAAAACAAGGCCGTGGGTGATATACACCTATTGTGTGTGTCCACCAGTTTGCCTGGAACCTCTCAGGAGCAGGTCACTGCAGCTCAGCAGGATGGAGCTGCCCCTGGGAGGCAGGGAGACTCGGGTGGGACGCAGGTGGAACTCCAGGGCCGCAGCACTGATGAGGGCAGGGCAGAGCCTGCGGGAGGATTGGGAAACGCTTTTCTGGGACCGATACCCATCTCTGGTTGAAATGTGTGGGTGTGGTACTGCAGCCGGCGTGGGAGGGTTAGGTGTCCCAGATATCAGGTCTGACTGTGATGGGAACTTCGACTTCCTCCGGGTTCGTTTTGCCCTCATGAGACACCGAGGCTCTGAGGCAGGTGGAGAAGAGGAGCCGGGAGGGAGGGCAGGCCATTGGGGTGGAGAAAGGGGAGCGTCAGGGCCGGCACCTGCCTCTGGTGAAGGCACCAGATCTTGGCAATCAGGCCCCATCGATGCCAAAGAAGGGACAGTCCTCCCCAAGGGGCAGGTTTCCAGGAAGAATGGCCAGGCAAGTACTCAAGCCTTTCACAACTCCTCCTCCCCACACCCACCTGGGAAAGGGCACAGGAGCTGACATTAATTAAGCACCTACTCCAGGCCAGGCACTTGCACACATTTGATTCTTTAAAAATATATATATTTTATTGATTTTTTACAGAGAGGAAGGGAGAGGGATAGAGTGTTAGAAGCATCGATGAGATGAGGATAATCGATCAGCTGCCTCCTGCACACCCCCCACTGGGGATGTGCCCGCAACCAACGCACATGCCCTTGACCGGGATCGAACCTGGGACCTTTCAGTCCGCAGACCGACGCTCTATCCACTGAGCCAAACCGGTTAGGGCTGCACACATTTGATTTATCACAACAAACGCTGCAAGTCAGGAATTACTACCCCCCCGTTTACTGCCCAGGAAAGTGGGTTCAGAGAAGGCAGCCCTTTCTCAGCATCAACCCCCGGTAAGGGGATAAGCTGGGACTGGAGCTCCCTCTGTCTAAACGCCACAGCCTGGGAAGGAAAACCCTAGATTTTTACGGTCGCCCTATTTTCTTCTAGAAATATCTCCTCTGAACCCGTCAGCCCCCATAGAAGCCGTGCATTGGAGCTCTCAGCACTGCGTTCAGCAGGAAGAGGCTTGAAGGACACACAGCAGGTGGCGGGGAGCACTGCCCTCCCCCCTTTGATGGTGAGGGCGCCCGGGACGTCCCTGCGGCCGGGCCGCTCCCGGAGGTGCCCAGGGCGTCCTCCCAGCTTATCCCCGTGGCCTCGGACCCCGAACCTGAGGCTCAGAGAGCAGCGTGTTTGCCCGGGGCCTCGGCGGGGATCCCACTCGTCCCGGCCAGGCTGCATCCCGACCCCCGAGAGCCCAGCGCCGGGCCTCGGCGCAGAGGAGACCGGGGCGCAGGGGGGCTGGGGGGCTGGGGGGCAGGGGGACTGAGGGGCAGGGGGGCTGGGGGACAGGGGGACTGAGGGGCAGGGGGGCTGGGGGCTGGGGGACAGGGGGACTGAGGGGCAGGGGGGCTGGGGGCAGGGGGACAGGGGTACTGAGGGGCAGGGGGGCTGGGGGCAGGGGGACAGGGGGACTGAGGGGCAGGGGGGCTGGGGGCAGGGGGACTGAGGGGCAGGGGGGCTGGGGGCAGGGGGACAGGGGGACTGAGGGGCAGGGGGGTTGGGGGCAGGGGGACAGGGGGACTGAGGGGCAGGGGGGCTGGGGGCAGGGGGACTGAGGGGCAGGGGGGCTGGGGGCAGGGGGACAGGGGGACTGAGGGGCAGGGGGGCTGGGGGCAGGGGGACAGGGGGACTGAGGGGCAGGGGGGCTGGGGGCTGGGGGCAGGGGGACTGAGGGGCAGGGGGGCTGGGGGACTGAGGGGCAGGGGGACTGAGGGGCAGGGGGACAGGGGGACTGAGGGACAGGGGGACTGAGGGGCAGGGGGGCTGGGGGCAGGGGGACAGGAGGGCAGGGGGACAGGGGGGCCGGGGTGCAGGGGGGCAGGGAGGTGGCCCGCCCCGCGGCCGCGGGGGGAGGAGGATGGAGGCGAGGGGGGACCTGCGGAGGCTCAGTCCGCGGCGGCGGAAGCGGCCTCCATCCCGGGAGGAGGGCTCCCCGCCCCGGCCCGCCCCCGCCCGCCCCTCGCCATGTTTGGCGCTTCCTCCCGGGACCCTACAAGGCGCTTCCTCCCGGCGCGAGGCCCATACATGGCGCTTCCTTTCCGGCGCGGCTGGCAGGCGGCCCGCGGGCGGCTGTGGGCGGGAGAGCCCTCCGCGTCCGCCCGCGCCCGGGGCCGCCGCCAGGGGGGGCGCGGCCAGGCCGGGCCGGTGTCCCCCGCGGGCACGGCGCCTCCTGCCACCCCGGGAGGCTCCGGGGTTCTCACAGCCCCCCCATCCCCCCACCTTCACCTCCATCTCCACCTCCACCCCCGCCGCCCCCGCCGCCCCCGCCACCCGTGTGTCCTCCGCCGCCCCCGCCGCCCGTGTGTCCTCCGCCGCCGCCGCCGCCCGTGTGTCCTCCGCCGCCCCCGCCGCCCGTGTGTCCTCCGCCGCCCCCGCCGCCCGTGTGTCCTCCGCCGCCTGTGTGTCCGCCTTCTCCCAGCCCGGACGCAGCGCACCTTGCTGGATGGAGATCCCTCCGCAGCTCCAGCTCAGGGCCTAAAGCCCAACTCCCCAAGCTCGGCCCCCGCCCCCCGCGCCTTGTGCTCCTGCCCTTGCCTATTGCGAGTTGGTCTTGGGTATGTCTCCCTCCTCCCCTCCTGGCTGCTCCTTTCTGGTCCCCTCTGTCCGGAATGCCCTGCCCACATGCTGGGAGGCCAGCTTCATCCTCTACTGGGTTCAGACGTCTGGCCCCCTGGAAACCCTCCCACCCCCACGCCTCAGGCCTGTTAGGCGCTTACACAGTATTATATATACTTCGTTTATTTATTGAGACTGCGATATGATCTTCCTCTCTCTGGGCTCCTAGTGACTAGCTCAGTGAGAGTTGTTACTGTGACCAATGGGGAAAGGGAAAGGACCCTGAGTTCAGGCCAGCCACAGGGCCTTTCCCCCTGCACCGGGGCCTAATACCTTCTGATGGTCTCCCTGTGGTCTGGAGGGTCATGAGCCACACGAATGGTTTGACTCTAGGGAAAGCTGGGAGGGGTAGAGTGTGGGGAGCCAGGGCTGGCAGTGGGGCTGAGATCTGGATGCCCTCACCATCCCGAATAGCCTCCCTTACCCAGCCTGACAACTCAGGTTTATCTGCTGCAAGCACCAGCAAGCCTCCACAGGCCTCCCCAGAACACTTCAGAGACTCAGACCTGGTCCGGCCACACGTGACTGCCCTGACCTACCTGCCAGGAGATGAGCAAAGGTCACAGAGAGAGACCAGACCTAAGCAGAGTTCCTAAACCCCGGCCTCCAACTCTCCCAGAAATGCAGCATGTCACCAGAGGACAGCCGTTCTGTTGGACTATCCTGTGAGCCCTTGATTGTTGTGCCTTGGGTGAGGCAGGGAAAGAAAAGCTCAGAGTTTGGGACAGAGTCGGAATATGCCAGGGAGGAGTTTCTAGTGCAAGCAGCTGTTGGGTTTGATCAAGAATAAAATCACTCGCAGGCTCCCAGTATTTGGCTGGACTTGTACACTCACACACCACACACACACAGTGGGGTAAGGCCAAAAGATGAGGAACTTGTTGGTCTCTTGGGTCCCAGGTCAGCTGAGGGCCTGTGTGTTGGCTGCATGGAGAGGAGATGATCTGTAAAGTCCAGAACTAAAGGATGAGGGGTTAGGTTTTGAAAAAAAGCTAGGTCTCAAGGCCTGGGCTGCATACCCTAGGCTAAGATGCCTCTGGCCTTGTTTTCCCACATAAGACTGCAGGCCCCCAGCAGCCTCCTCTTCCCAGCCAGCATGTAGCATTGTGGGTAATGTAGTACAGAGCCAGCTTCTCGGTGGTACTAGTTCCCACCCTCCACTCCTCCCTCTCTTTCCCCCCTGCCAGCTACCACCCCCTCCTGCTCCAGGCTGAGGGCAGCACAGGGTGAGAAGGCGGTGCCTGCCTCTTGCAGGGCTGGGAGATCCCCAGCTGGAAACCAACGAGCTATTTATAGCTGAGCCCAGCAGAGGGGGAAGTCCTTAGAGGAGCTGGGTAGCTCCAGCAGTCTCTGCTCCAGCTACAGAAGTTGCAGATCCCTGCTCAGTAGGCCTGTGTTCTCTTCTGGGTGAGAGGGCTTTGAGCCTTAAAAACACTTATGAAGCAGTAGGGGTCCTGGTAGCTCTGGCTTGAGACAGAGAGAGAGACACTGCCTCTCCTCAGTGGGAATGTTTGGAACTGAGACTTTTTGCAAAAAAAAAAAAAAAAAAAAAAGCCAATATGACAGTTGTCTGGTATGTCTATGTATTTTTCTTCTCATTGTTTCCCCATGCATGCCTTCTCAATCAGATTATACTGCCTTTAAGGACAGGAACTAACCTTTGTCTTGCCAGTGGCACCAACCCCATCTTCATGCTGTTAACAAGTGAGTGATCTTGCCAAAAGGAAAACCAATCCCTCCCTGCCAAGACTGGGTTGGCTGTGACTTTTGTTCCCCAGATCCTCTGCCCAGTGCCCTGTGTCCATCCCAACAAAGCATCGAATCTTTACTTGACTGGGTTCACCACTTGTTGACATGGTGTCTGCCTTGTTTCCGGCTGTCCCCGTTGTCTGGCATGATAAACAATTGTTGAGGGGATGGATATGAACCCATGATAGCTAATGCTGTTTGCAGAGTATTTGATACATGCCTCGTCACCACACTGCCCCTTATCTCTCTGAGCTTCATCCATAATGCTCTCCACTGACCTCCTCACTGTACTCCTCACCCCTACAGGTTGTTCTTGTACCTCTGATGCTCTTCCTTCTCTTTGCCTGGTTACATGTCCTGTGCCCATTCAAGCACCTGTGTCTTTAGAAAAGCTTTCTGTGAGTTCACTGGCCAGGTCAGATTCCTCTGTGGCAGACCCTCACTGTGGCCTTCCTTCAGTGTTAACTGCAGCAGGGATTTCACATTCATTGGGATGATCTCTAGCCTGGAAGCCCACTGAGACAGCAATTATGTCTCTTTGTGCTCCATGACTGTATCCTAGGGTCTAGCACAGTGCTTAGCTGTAGTAGTCACTTTTATGTAACAAATGAAATAAAAACTTAGTTTATTTAACACACACACACACACACACACACACACACACACACAAAACCCCATTTTAAATTTAAAGAAATGGAAAGAAATCACATCTCAAGATTACACACCTAATAAGTTGGCAGAGTGGGACGTGGGCAACTGGCTCCAGTGTCTGTTGTTAACTCCCAACACTGTGCTGTCTTTCCATCTGCTAAATACTTTTAACTGACTTTTTGTTTCTTTTTTTAAAAAATTATTTTTACATTTTTTATTATACGTTGTTAAGTGCTTTTTGAAAGTAAAGAAGAGAGGAAGAAAGGTATCATGGAGATGCAGAATTGGAGAGTGAGAAGATATGAGAATGGCTACTAAGCACATGAAAAGGTGCTCAACATCATTAGTCATCAAGAAAATGCAAATCAAAACCAGAATGACACCACCCGTGAGCAATCCAAAAAAGAAATTAAGAAAGTAATTTCATTGACTATAGCATCCAAAAGAATAAAATATCTAGGAACAAATTTAATCAAGGAACTAAAAGACATATACAGAATACTATAAAACACAGCTGAAGTTAAGGGAGAGACATTTGAGTTTATGATGGGAAGACAAGAGTAGGATGGCAATACTACACAAAGCAATCTATAGATTCAATGCAATCCTTATCAAAATTCTAATAGCCATTTGCAGAAAGGGAAAAGTTGATCCTCAAATTCATGTGGAATTGCAAGGAGCTCTCCTAGTACATCAATGTGTTCACTAACCAAGCCAGACGTTCTCTGGACCCCATTATTTATGAGTTTTATGGAAGTGCCATTACTTAGGCATCATTGGTTAAATAATTGGCCCTTGGTGACTAACAACCTCCCGCCCTTCTCTCCTTCTGGGTGGGGCTGGAAGTTCCACGCTTATAAACCGAGCGTGTCTAACTCGGGCCAAATAAACAAGGTTTAAATTTATGTGGCCTGAAAAAAAACCAAAAGCTTCAATTTTCATAGAAACGTAGGTTTATTTCAATAGAGACACGCTGAATACAAAGGGCTGAAATAAATGAGCAAACATTAACAAAATAGAAAATTTTAATAAAAATTAATATTTCTTCTTGAGCCCTAACCGATCTGGCTCAGTGGATAGAGCATCGGCCTGCAGATTGACGGGTCCCTGGTTCGATTCTGGTCGGGGGCATGTGCCTTGGTTGCAAGCACATCCCCAGTATGTGCAGGAGGCAGCTGATCAATGTTTCTCTCTCATTGATGTTTCTAGCTCTCTGTTCCTCTCCCTTCCTCTCTGTAAAAAATCAATAAAATATATTTAAAAAAATATTTCTTCTTGAACATTAACTTACCAGACACTGAATAACTGCACAAATTAATAACCAGAATGCAAATAAACCTATTTTTCTTGTTCTCCAAAAGCGAAATATTTCCTGTTGTGCACACCAAACAAGTCGGTACAAGACTAATGATGTGGCAGGCGGCTGCTAAAATATTCACTGCTAGTATTAGTGGAGAGAAATAGTGTGCCTGCGTGTAAGGGGCGTAAGGGGAATGAATGCAAAATGATTATAGTAATCAGTCATTAGTGAACGTTGTAGTTCATTATTAACTAGGAATTTGTGCATAGGTATGGGCTCTAGAACTGGCCTGCAATCAGGGCCTATGGGGGCCTTCCAGCTGCCGGCCAGGGCCTCCCTTCATTCCACGCCACTCCCTGGTGGTCAGTGCATGTCATAGCGAGTAATTGAACTCCTGGTCTCCCAACTGAACTTCAGTGGGGACAAGTTGAATATTAGGCATATATAACAGGATATTGTAAAAATTAAGTTACAAAATTTTTATTATAACGTTTTTTACATACTGTTATATTGGGTGGTTGCAAAAATATTCGTTGTGGGCCTCAAGTTTGACATGCTTGCTGTAAATCAATCCTTCTGGTAACCAGCCCCCATCCTGAAGCTTTCCAGGGCCTCCAGCCAACAGTCAATTCATTAGCATACAAGAAAGACACTTATCACCCAGGAGATCCCAAGGTTTTAGGAACTGTGTGTCAGGAACTGGGTGCAAAGATAAAAAATGTACAGCTGACCCAACAATAACATGAGCTTAAAATGAGTATATGATTTAGACTCTAGTTGTTCAAGGGTCAACTGTATTTCTTAAAAAAAAAAATTAAAAAAAAATATTTTTTAACAAATATATATATTTGTACCGATTTCAGAGAGGAAGGGAGAGGGAAGGATAGAAACATCAATGACGAGAGAGAATCATTGATGGGCTGTCTCCTGCACGCCCCACCTATATGGGATGGAGCTTGAAACCCGGGCATGTGCCCTGACTGGGAATCGAACCACAACCTCCTGGTTCATAGGTTGACCCTTAAGCACTGAGCCATGCCAGCCAGGCTGTATTTCTTATTGTATCGCACTGCTCAACAATAAAAAGTATGGACGAAAGGGACCTGACAAGCTCAGGGGAGGCCTGCGTGACAGTCTTGCAAACTCAGAGACCTGAAGTAACCATAAAGGATGGTCTGAAATTAAACTTTAACTAAACACAGTATGGTGGGCAGTTACATCCTAGGCCAGTATCTTCACTGACAAGGTCAACCTTTACCTTGACTGAGTCTATCTGTCTTTTTTGCACCTATGATAGCATACCCTTGAAATGTCTGGGTAACTTGTAACTTCCCTTTTTCTGGAGCCCCTGGGCACAACCAAATGTGGTGGGCACCAGGACATTTACCACAAATTCCTTCATTATCATGTTAATTGTTCCTGCACCCACCTAAGTATGTGTCCATCATTTTACTTTTTATCCAATCCAGGGGTTTCCCACTGCTTTGCTTTATCCCACCTCCTTACTCTATCACCAATGAATTTCATGTAACTCACCTATGTCCCTCCTTGCAATGTATAAATACAAATGTAACTCACCATTCCCTGGAGCATTATCTCAATTCATTGAGGTTCTGCTTCCCTACATATGTCAACAATTTGGCTCAAATAAACTCACAAAAATTCCTTACAGATTTCAATGGTTTTTTTACATTAACAAAAGGAACATACAGGTGATGTATTATAGAATTGTACACCTGAAACCTATATAATTTTATTAACCAATGTCACCCAAAAAAATTTAAATAAAAAAACAATAAAAAGGGAACAAATATGGAACAACATGGAAGTATCTCAAAAAAGAGCAAAGTTAAGGAAGCTTGGTGAATAAAAGGCTACATGCTGTACTGTCCCAGTAATATGAAGTTTCTGGGAGAGGCAAAACTTATGGAAACAGAAAGCAGATCAGTGGTTGTGTCGAGCTGGGTGTGGGATACAAAAGACCTTTTGGGGTAATAGACACTGGATTACTTGATTTTTGCACAATGTACAAGTTTATTTCAAAAAATAATAAACTTAGAGGGAGTGATTTTAATATATTTTATTGATTTTTTTTTTACAGAGAGGAAGAGAGAGGGATAGAGAGTTAGAAACATCGATGAGAGAATCATCGATCAGCTGCCTCTTGCACACCCTCTACTGGGGATGTGCCCTCAACCAAGGTACATGCCCTTGACCAGAATCGAACCTGGGACCTTTATGTCCACAGGCCAATGCTCTATCCACTGAGCCAAACCGGTTTCGGCGGGAGTGAATTTTATAAATTATACTTCAATAAAGCTGTTAGTAATCAACAACAATGATAGCAGGGTGAAAAAAATCAATGTTCTGAAATCCCAATGGATTCCTGGCCTTTAAGGCAAGTCAGGACTAATCCATTTGCTTCTCCAAGCCGACCGCTCATCTGTCCAGGCTGGTCCTTGCTCACCAGCCAAGGCACCCCAAGATGAAGGGGAACCTGTCCTCCCCTTTCCTTTAATACTCCTCATTCTTTCCAGCCAAACTCCCTGAATAAGA
Source organism: Pipistrellus kuhlii (assembly GCF_014108245.1). Lineage (NCBI taxonomy): Eukaryota > Metazoa > Chordata > Mammalia > Chiroptera > Vespertilionidae > Pipistrellus > Pipistrellus kuhlii. The sequence continues at coordinate 27,025,068 of NW_023425584.1, read as the reverse complement.
AACAGACATTTGCTGTTTTAAGCCTCTGTGATTAGAGGCTTGCTAGCACATGATGACCTAGCCTTCCCTGGTACACCTTTTCTGGTTAATTGGACCCACTTAGCTAAGCAATCAAACGCTATAAACACTTTCCTTTTCCTTTATTTACTATATTCAGATGGTCAATAGCCCTGATAATTCTCCCCTTAAATATGCCTTAAATAATTTTTTCTTTCCATCCTAACTGCCACTATTCCTCTTGTGATTACATTTTTTATTAATTTTCTTTTTGTTTAAAAACATGTTTTATTGATATTTTTTACAGGGAGGAAGGGAGAGTGATAGAGAGTTAGAAACATCAATCAGCTGCCTCCTGCACACTCCCTACTGGGGATGTGCCCACAACCAAGGGACATGCCCTTGACCAGAATCGAACCTGGGACTCTTGAGTCTGCAAGCCGATGGATGCTCTATCCACTGAGCCAAACCGGTTAGGGCACATTTTTATTAATTTTCTAAATGGATGGGGTTATGTCATGCAGCTCTATCTCTACACGTTATCTTTGATATCTGCTGGAATGTTTTACAATAACTTAAAAAAAGAATACTAATTTTTTTATTGCCATTCCTTGATTCCTACCATTGACCGTAGGGCTAATGCCTGTGTTGGTCCCCACTGTATCCCGGCATCTTGCACAGGCCCAGTGTACAGGAAATGTCTGGACATGCTTGCTGAATTGAAAAATGAGAACAGGGTTAACCCAAGTCCAGTTTAAGGAATAGAGGTGGCAGTGGGCTCTGTCTATGGGAACTGAAAGCTAGAGGAGACTGGGTTCCCGAGGGCATTTATTTGCTCAGCTCCCCAGGGAGGGGCAGAACCCCTCCTAGACAGTCTCTCTTCAGAATCAGTTTGATAGCTAGGGGAGGGCCTCTAGCCCTAAGCACAGGAATGCATCTTTACCTAGAGGCGCTTCAACTCCTATTCCCCAGTGACATCCTGCCCTAGTACAGACTCTCCTCCTGCAGGGCCCCCAGGGGGGTCCGTCTCACCCCACCGGGAGCCTATGCTGGGAATGTACTTGGACAGCCATGTAACACGGGACAGGCGCTTGTATCAAGCCTTGATTTCTCCTCATTTTCAAGCCCAGTTCCCACCTCCCTTTCCCCATGTAGCGGAACATTCCTGAATCCTTGCCTTTACCTCAGAAGATCCTTGCTGTATCTGCTTAGAGGACCTCCATGGAATTTCCACTCTCCTACCCTGGTCTCCAGGCTTCCCTGGAAACGGGTGTGCCCTTTAGGTTTCCTTTGGGTAGGGCTGGGGAACAGAGGGGCTGAGCCCAGGCAGGGCCCTCAGCAGAGTGGAAAAGCCAGAAGTCTGGCAGACAAACCTAGATGGGACTAATTTGGAACCCTGGGGGCTGGACAAGCAAGTTAATCTACACACTCAAGCCAACCCTGACTCACGGGAAAACGACTTCGAAACCGCTTTCATAACCCCACCTGGATGCTAGCCACCTTTCCCCTCCCAACTTTGTCCTTGGCCTCAGGCCGCTCGCTCACTCTCTCTGATCCTCCCTTTTCTCATCCCTAACGAGGAGGAGGAGAAGGCTTAGATGAAGAATAAGGAAATCACCCATGTGTTAAGAGCACTGGATTTGGAGTTGTGCTCATGTTGGCTCTAATTTGCTGCTAGAGCTCACCAGGTCATTATGTTACTCTCTGAGCTCCAGCCTTCTAGCTCTTTAATGAGGGAATTGGAATGGAAGGTGCCCAGGTGCTACAATGAGGATTCCTTAAGAAACGAAAGTATGGAGCAACAGAGCTTCATCAGGATGTGGCTGGAGGTAAAGGTCTAGTCTAGTGACACACTTGTCCTTTCTGAGAATGGGCTCTAGGCTCCCAGGTACAGCTCGGCCTTGTTCCCATCATCCCCAAGGTCACCCAGCCTCCAAAGCCCTTGCTCCTGACTCTGCCTCATCTCAGCCAGCACCAGACCAGACCCAAAGCTGATTTCCTCTCCGAGACACGTGACAGCAGCTCCTCTCCTGACTGCTTCTGCTCCTCTTCCTTCCAGTTTGGGCCCAAATCCCAGGCTCAGACCACATCCCATCCCCTCTTACTAGCTGATTCAGAGTAGGGATTTCTCCTGAACTGAAAACAAACAAAAAAAAAACCCTTCTAGCTGAATTATTCTAAATGCTGACCTCTGAGTCAAACACACCCAAATTCTGAGTAAAAACCAAATTCGAATAAGCAATCACACTAAAGTTGTGTTTTAAGTATCTTGTGAAGCAGTTAGAGCCTAAACACTCATTATCACATTAGTTCTATAATGGTCATGAAAACTCAAAATTATTAAAGTGATGCTCTTACCCTTCTGCATTTCTGAAAATCCAAAAATTTCCTTAATGAATGTCTTATTTAACCCTTTTGATACTTCAATGTATGTTTCCTAAAGAAAAGGGTATTCTCTTATATAACCACAGTACAGTTATTGAATAGATTTAACATTAATGCTTTTATCTATAGTCCACATTCCAGTTTTGTTCTTTTACTGGTGACATATTTAAAAGCAGGGACAGAAACCTTAGTCTTTGAGAAATTTCACTACACATGTATTTTTCTTTGAAGATGTTGGATAAATTATAGGGGTCTGCTACAGAGTCCAAGGGATCTACAATTTTTTTTAAAAAAAATATTTTTTTATTGATTTTCTTACAGAGAGGAAGGGAGAGAGATAGAAAGCTAGAAACGTTGATGAGAAACACCAATCAGCTGCCTTTTGCACACCCCCTACCGGGGATGTGCCCACAACCAACGTACATGCCCCTGACCGGAATCGAACCTGGGACCTTTCAGTCCGCAGACCGATGCTCTACCACTAAGCCAAACCGGTTTCAGCCAAGGGATCTACTTTTATCCATCTTCAACTACGGCTGTGGATAAGCTGAGCTGATCATCAAAGCGTGCGTGTTGGGCAAGGTCAGAACTGTTAGATGGGTGCCTTCCAATTGCAATCTGAGTCATTGGTTGTCTCTGAAAACACAAGGGTTGGTGAGGTGAGTCTACCACCTATCATCTCAGCAGGCCCAGCAGTATTCTTCTTGAGTAAGGAATGATGTGCATGTGTATTGGCCTTGGAACTAAACAGTCTTGTCTTTGAGACCCAGATTTTGCCACTTAGTAGCTTATGAATTTGGACTGGCAGATTCAACAGTATCTACCTCATTGTTTTTCCAAGAATTAAAACCTTGTCTGGCACATGGTAATGATTTAACAAATATTAGTGTTTGTAGTTATTTTTACGGATAGGTAGGTTGAAGCTCAGAATGACATCCTGGACTCTTCCCTCTGTTCACTTCTTTTGGAAGTTTGGCCTCTCCATTACTCTAAATTTTAAGGCTAAACAAGCTGTACCAGGCATATCTTAAAGCTTGTCACAACTCCCCACCAGAACCAATGTCTTCCACAGCCAGTATCCTTAACTCTAGCACCACCTTGTGGTTCGCCAGCACAAACTCACCCTAGTTCCTTCTGGAGGACCAAGGTTGGCAGCTTCCATCTTTGAGCCCTTGCTAAGTGCCAGGCATTGTATTATGCATTTCATATGCCTTATTACATTTAATCCTTACCTTAATCTAATTGTTACAGTTAGCAAAGTTGCTGCTCAGAGAGTAATTTGCCAAATCTCATTGGCAAAGCCAGATATCAGGTATCTTGCTCACTGTAATACTATCTCGACAGCTTTACATCTGAAAAGGCTCTTTAAGCCCTAGCCAGTTTGGCTCAGTGGAAAGAGCATTGGCCTGCAGACTGAAGGGTTGGGTTTGATACTGGTCAAGGCACATTCCAGATTGCAGGCATAATCCCCAATAGGGGGTGTGCTGGAGGCTGCCAATCAATGATTCTCTCATCATTGATGTTTTTCTCTCCTTTTCCTTTCCTTTCTGAAATCAATAATTTTTTTTTTTAAAAGGCTCTCTAAATTCACAAGCTTCCTTACAGTAAGGAAACAGGGAAAGGGACTTACCTGAAACCACAAGCACAGCTAATGGCAGAGACAGAACCAGAGCTGTTTGTCCAAAAAGCCAACTTGGCCCCGGACTCTTAATTGAGCCTCAGTCTGAGCCTACCAAGCAATTTCAGACTATACCCACAACAGAGTTCCCAGACAGGGTTTAGAGTTGATTATTAGAGAACCCTGGAGGTAAACTGATTTTACACGTATCTCTAGTTCCTGTTGTTCACCCATGTCCTCATCAACTCCGGCACCCAAGGCTTTCTTCCATTCTCTCTGGCTGGCCAGCCCCTATGTCCCTGAAGAACAATCCCTTCAGGGTGGGACTGGCAGGTGGGACTCCCAACCGGCACTTACTCAAAAACTGGCAACAAAGGAGAAGCTGGCACAAGCTTAAATTCCACCCTGGCGCTTAGCCCTGAATCCACTGTGCCTGTCTGGGAGCATCATGGCATGAGAACTGGAGCCAGAGAACAAAAGATGGCAAGTGCAGCAGGCCCAGACAGGCGAGCACAGCGGCCCACATATCCGGCACCACGGTGCTGCCTTCCAACTTCTGACTTCAAACAGCACCTAGGGGTGCATGAGGAAAGGCGTGCGCAGGCACATCTGCCCTCCCCAGTGGGTGACTGGGTTTCAAAGTTATCGCCTAGATCTGATTAGAGAAGGGGCCAAAGTATGCTGAAAATCCCAAAGTGACAGAAAAAGTGCTATTATGAGTCAATTTCATTAAAAATATTGTTTTCTGGAGAAAGCAAATCATGCACCACTCTGGCTCTAGGCTTCCTAAAGAACCACAGAGCTCCAACACCTAACTTGGGGGAAAATTGAATCAATCTTCTTGCTGCTGACCTGGGCCACCCTCATAAAGCTTTTTATCTCATTACAGTGTTAGGTATGCAAGATCAAGTGGAAGGTTAGTTTCTGTTTTTCTATCTGGACCATTCTATTGACTCAAAGGAAACCAGATATATAAAGAAAATCAATTTTGATGACAAAAAAACTGGTGGCCCAGAAAGCAGCTCACTATAGACTGATGCATATGCCTTTCAGCATAACAATTATTGCTTGTCTCGTTTTTGATTCTTCTATTTCCAGTAGGACATGATCACATTCATGTAGGGGAAATGGTGAACATAGACTGATGAACAAGAACAGACCCAGAGATAAGGAGCCATGGGTCAGACTGTTGCACCTCAAAGGGAGGGTGGGGATAAAAGGGAGAGATCGACCAAAAGACTTATGCGCACACAATGAGCCTAACCAATGGTCAAGGACAACAGGGGGTGGGGGTATGAGGGTGGAGGGTGGGGGATTGGAATGAGGGGTTGAGGAGGACAAATATATGATACCTTAATCAATAAATTAAAAAAACAAAAACAAAGAAAATAAATTTTTAAATTAGGCCTGGGATAAAATGGCTTTGCTACTAAAGAGCTATTACTTAACCTCTTTTGACCTGTAAAATGGGGCACATCATCTAGCTCCATGGAAGGCTGAGTTACATGGGACAACAGTTAAAATGCCTTATTTTCCTTTGGTGTGCATGTGGAATCGAAGATACTAATCAGTTTGGCCCCAGCAACTTGAACCTCCTTCCTCTGGTGTTAACTGAGATCACGAACTCAGACATCCTTTGCATATACCTTCCTATAGGCAAATGCAGTGATGACTAAATTGACACATACCTTGGAAAGCTCACTCAATCTCCACATTAAGATCTTTCAAGAACAATCCTAAAGAATCTCAAGCACACGAAATATATTCTTAAATATGGTTTAATACTCTTCTCCATTTCTGTACATCACGACACCAAGATTTTGCTGCTTAGGATCTCTCTGTAGAGGCTATAGAGAATGCAAAGGCTACGGTATTTACCCCCTCATATTGATGTGTTTGTATGTTAAGTGTAATACATATCAGTATATATTGATACACACATCAATATATAATGCAATATATATCACCGGAGAACACATTGATTAAAGAAATACAAAAATTTGGCATCATTTCCAAACTTAAATAGTAAAAATAAAAACTACAAAAGGAGCTGCATACCCTAAATGTATCATGTGAAACAATAAGCAGTCAAAAATGTAAATTTACATCCAATTTCTCTGGTCTTGTCATATCACATTAGACCCATTTACAATGGCAAAACCCTAAGGTACTGCTGCGAAGAGGGCATGTCTGCTCGCGCTAGGTGCTCTGCAAACAAACAGCAGGGCCCAACGCCAAAGCCTGTTCCAGTGAAGCCTCCCGCATTGGTGAACACCGAAGAACTGACTCTTCTCATTGGGGGTGAGACATCAGGTTACACAGCCACAGTCATTTGGACCTCAAAGTACAGTGTGAGAACCAGAAACTTTACATTTAAGACATACTCCCTTCATTCAAGTGAAACAGGATTATTGGAACGATAGGCAGGTCTGCAACCTAGGAACAAGGAGCTGGTTCAGACCAGTAAAGCTACGAGTGACTGAGTCAAGTTAATGAAGAACAGCAGTCAGGCACTAAAGTGTTGAAAGTACCCAATTTGAAGACCTAATGCACCCCACTACCCTATGAGTGTGAGGTGATACCAATTGACTTTTAAAACCTTTGGTCCTTCAAAGTCCATTTGGTACACTTTTTCCATTGCTACCACTGGGCACATCCTATACACTTTGTTCACCGTCACCACCTCGGGCACATGATGACCTTTCCTATCAGCTGGGGTCAAGTCCAACTCACAGCCCAGCTGTGAAGCATGAGCTTCAGGTTTTCAGGCCCACTTTTGGACCCTACATGGTTACGTCTTGGTGCCAGAAGCTGCGTCCCATCCCTTCCCGCCCTTCCCACCCAGCCTCTCATGTTTTCTCCTGAGAGGTACTTGCAAGTCCCATATTCGAAAAAGATGCTCCCACCCCACCAGGAGGTCAGGGGTTAAAATTACATGCAGTCACACATGTCTTATCTGTTGTTCTTGTGAAGAACCTTGCAGTTCGTCTTTAAAAAAATCAAAATATTCACATAATCTCATGCCATCCAACGCAAGGAAAACACGACCACCTCCCCTTTACCAAGGACAGACCCAAACAAAATAATCTTTAAGTTTCTTCGCTTCCACTTAAATTGCATGTTTTATTTATCCCACTCCCAGCAATAGCACAGAAGCCCCAACATGTGCATCCCAAACTGGTTTCTAGGCTAAGATTATGGGAACCCTTGTCAAAGCAACGGATATTAAGGGCTCCCAAAACCCCAGCACAAATTTGCCTGCAAAACACATGGAAGGAAACAGTGCACTGGCCCAAATGCTTCATGTGTCAGCTTGACTTGACAATGCAATTTGCATCCTTGAAACTAACAGTCTGGAGGGGGGACGGCAAGTGTGAGGGAGTGAAATTACCTATTAGATCACCCTTTCAACATTAAACAAGAGACCAAGAGAAATGATTCCAACATTTCACCACATATATTTCTTCTTATGCAGTCTAAGCTGAGAATGCCATGTAAATGGGTCACTGCGAAATGCAGCAATTTAACTTTTCCCAATCAAAATAAGAAACAAATCAGTATGATCTCATGTCTATTAACTTTTGAAGGTTTACAGCAGTTAAAGTATTTTTGCTTCTATGTATGAAGGTTAAAAAAATCATTTTTTTTTTTTTCATAAAATACAAGAGCAACCAATTTCACCATCGAGTAAAAGTAAAAACTGGGATTCTTGTTTAAATTAGTCCGAAGTGGCATTTAGGAACTTAGTTGTAGGCTGCTGCTGCGCTGACACCATGACAAACCAAAGTGTAGGGTTGGGTCTGGTTTTGTTTCCGTTTTCTTTTCAGTATCCAATGCTCATGGATTAAGTTCTGGAAATGTTCCAATTGTAAGGCAGGGATCTGTTTGGATTCCACCACGGGTATGCTCCTTGGGTTGGATGCTGGAGGGTGAGGCACATTTTGCCGGACCCAGGTCGACTACCTAGTAGTCATCAAGGTCAAAAAATTCGTCGTCTCCTCCTTGGTATTCCATTCCCTGGAAATCTACTCGGTACCGCAAGATACCTGGGGACACAGACCAAAGATAAATCACCAGTCTTCAACAGAACGAGGAAGGCCCAATTCCCTTGCAGAATTAAATAAAGCTAAAAGGTAATGATTAAAAAAACACTTCCAACCATGGAACAGGCTGCCTCTACCCTCCTCCTTCAGCGGATGATGAGATGAGCACACCTCACCTGGAGTAACGTTATTTTGGAAATGCCTTGGGCCTGGCTTTAAGTTTAGGTTTCTAATGGGCTACTCACCTCCAATTCCACCAAATCCTTTCACAAATTGGGATCCTTCTTGTGACTTATCTGTGACAATTTCCAATGTAGCTCCAAATTTTTTGTAGTTATTAGCAAACCATTCCAGCAAGGGCATGCTCTCAATTAATTCATGTTCTTGTCCTGTCTTCAGGGTTGACCATGAGATACAGAAAGAATGGGATTAGAATATAGCAAGACTTAGCAACTCTTATTTCCCTGCCCTCCCCCAATCATTCTCCCCCTCATTATGTATATGTGTGTAAAAATCTCTAAGAGAATTCTGGTTTCTGGTGACATAATTAACACAAATTCTGATTATTAACATTCTTCCCCAGAATCTAGTATCAACAATGAAATGTCAACACACGCTTAGCACCTCTTCAACTTACAGATCCTACTGTTGTCTCTAGAAGCCAGACTGTTTCAAAGGGTCTCTAGGCATTCAAACGGCCCAGAAGAGACACACAGAATTGTTTTTGGGAGCAGCCTTATCAAAATAAAGTCTTAATCTCAGAAATGGAGGAACCTAGTAGCTGTGGTGCTGGGCAGGTGGCACGTTAAGCTCTACTGATGTTTTTACCCCAAACCTGAAGAAGCCATTTCAGCAAAACAGCTAATACAATAAGTAAAAAAGCAGCACACATTTCATGGGGCAGGAAAGGCACTACTAAATTAAATCTACCTCTGCCTGGCCTATGAATGAAGAGGTCATGGGTGATTCCCGGTAAGGGGACATGCCCAGGTTGTGGGCTCATCACTGACCTATCTCTCCCTCCCTCCCTCCCTCTCTCTCTCTCTCTCTCTCTCTCTCTCTCTCTCTCTCTCTCTCTCTCTCTCTCTTCCTTTCTGAAATAAAAACATATTTTTTGGAAAAAAAATCTTCCTCTTCCTTATTTTGAGGATGATAATATTTAACTACTTAAAAAATAATCACAGGAACCAAGACTTGGATCTTTCTTTGGAATCAGATTGGTATGTGGCGGACAGTAGCTGATCACTTCCTGTCACCCCCCACTGACAAATAGGAGGTTTGGTTTCCCAGATGGATACTCTACACTGCTAGTGCTCTACTATATGGATTCCTCTTTCTTTGCATGCATTACCAAGAGAACAATCACATACCTCTTTGTCTGTGAAATGAGATTTATCCTTCTCTTGTTCTGGAGTCAGATAGAGAATTTTCTCCTCTGCAGTAATGGGGGAAAAATGCGTTAGCTTAGATAAAAGGGCTCTTATTCTACCAACTCCCCCCACCCCCATATGATTAGTTAGCAAGCATCAAGTGTCTACTGGGTACACTGTTCCTATCATGGCCCCACCCACCAAAGACATCAAGATACAGTCTTGTTCTCAAAAAATTTAACTATCTTAAGTAGACATTTATCAGTTCAAGCAGAAACTATGCAGGAATATGCTACAGAATGAAAGAGATGGGAACAAGGTATAGATCTGCCTTCTGATTGATCCTGCAATCTGTCATCTCTCCTAAATCTCCAACGCAGGATTCCTTAATACATAGGTCAGTAATAAACAGCAATCTGATTTCCTAATTCTCATACCTTCTGTGCCTTGACAATGAAGGACATATCTCATTATATCCAGATTTTCGTAGACTATTAGAATTTCTACAGCTCCCATTTCTAAAGCTTTTAGTGTATCTTCAACTCCAAAACAGTATTTGCCCGTGTCCTGGCTGATTTCATCAAAGTATCGTCCTGTAAGTAGGGACAAGTCAATAAGGACAAATATTAAAGTTTCCTTTGTAGATATAGACACTCTTACACTAAAAATCAAGATATAGATATATTAAAAAACCAACTTAAAAATGAGTAAGTGCTTGCCCTAGCCAGCTTGCTCAGTGGACAGAAAGCTGACCTACAGACTGAAGGATCACAGGTTTGATTCCAGTCAAGGGCATATGTCTGGGCTGCGGGTTCGATCCCCAGTAGGGGGCGTGCAGGAGACAGCCGATCAATGATTCTCATCATTGATGTTTCTCTCCCTTCCTCTCTGAAATCAATAATTAAAAAAAAAAAAGTGCTCAGAACAAGTGAAGAAAATACCACTAGGTGAGGCTCTAAAAACTGACTAAAGAGGCACTAGCTGAGCAAACATTGACTACACTAATCTTTACTTCAGGCTCTCTATTCATCTCTCTATTACAAAGGATAATCAATATGGAAAATAAGACTGAAGTTTGGGTCTGGCGATGTGATTGATCATTGATGTATGAACTCAGAGGTCACAGTTGGATTCCTGATTAGGGCACATGGCCGGGGCTTGTGTGCTTGACCCCCAGAAGGGGGCGTGCAGGAGGTAGCTGATCACTGATGTTTCTATTTTTCTCTCATCCTCCCTCTCGGTAAAAAAAAATTCACACACACACATACTAGTATGTGTGTATAAACATATAAATATATTATATTCTATAGGCCTAGTCATGGATTTGTGCTCTGGTGGGGCCACTCAGCCGGGTCTGTGCCTTCTTGCAATCTGGAACCCCTTTAAAGGAAGGGATTGGGCTGAAACCAGCAGTTTCATGAGGGATGTAGTAGTGCACAAAGTGACAGGTGGCCAGGAGAGGCCAAGCCCAGGTCTGGGCAGCACTCCATTTCTACTGGAGATTGGAGAGGCTCACACAGCTGCAGCTGTGCTCCCGCTGTGGGAGCACACTGTGTTGAGTGTCTGCCCCCTGGTGGTCAGTGCATATCATAGCGACCAACTGGTGGATTGGTCATTTAGAATCTTATATTTAAGACTAGAAGCCCAGCAAAATCTCATGGCCCCACCCACCTGCCCCGCTGCACTAGCAGCCCTGTCTGCGGACCCACCCACGCCTGCCTTGCCTCAACAGCTGCCCCACTCGCCTGCTGGTTGTGCTGTGATCAGAGCCTGTGGGCTGTGGGGGAGGGACTGAGAGGTGCTCCATGCACTTCATGATGACCTGTTGTTTGGTTGTTATGGCCACAGGCTTTTAATAATATATATTATATAAAAAGACTGAACTATTGCCAAAGGGTAAAAATAGTGCAAATACAAACACATTTATTAGACCTAATGACTAAGAAAGATTAAAATGATTCCACTGTGGAACATCTTAATAAAAATGCTAAATCTTCCTCTTACCCTTTCAGTATCATGTTTCATATATACAATCATGTATAAACATATAAAAACATTTCACAGAATAAGTAAATAATTTGCATTCAACTGGTACCTATTAATTTCTTTTCTTGAATAAATTTCACGTTGGAGAGGACTTCAGTAGATAACTCAATAGCTTGGTTGAATCCATTTTCCCCACCATAGGATATATCAACTAATTTTAAAACCTTTGATTGCAACCTCTGACACAACGAAGAAAAAAAAAAGCATTAGTACTTCAAAACACATTCACTAACACCCACTACCTCTTAATGGCATGTAAAACTTGGTCACAGAAGGCTAAAGAGGGAGAACATGGGGAAAGGGTTCAACTTATTCATTAGCAGGTCTCAGTGAGCAACACTGCCAGGATATACTTCCTCAACCAATCGTATCACACATCCTATTGGACCTATAGAGCTCATTAAATATAAACACAACTAAATTTTTTGGGAAGGAACGAGAGAATCATTAGTTCCTGCTATGTAAGGTAGTAGAGTACAAGACAACTTAGTTTGTGAGCCTACTATACTGTCACCTCCCTCACCCATAATGAGAACACATCATAAACCAAAGGATCTTTCTGAATTAGATTAGGCTTAATAAGCCCTGTCGTATCACTGCTTTATTTACCTATAAGAATAAGTCAGAAAAAGAAAAAGTCAGTTCCTAGTTTTTTGAAATAAAATTTCATTTTAAAGCCATGTATGACACCCACTCTGAGGCCTCTATAAGACTAGAAAGATCCTATCTCACAATGGCTGATTTCAAAAGTGAAAAGGTTCAAAAAAGCACAGGGGAATGTTTCCTAATAAACACCCAAAATCTTACCAACTCAGAAGTAGTAAAAATAAAAAAAGATGTGCATGTCCAAGTGGCTCACAGGTCCCACTATTCCCACCCAAAAATTACATAATGGAGCATTTACATCTCACTCACCTGATCAAACATATCAGATTGACTTAGTTCAGTTTTAAAGTCAGCAGATCCAGCTAAAACGAGACCAGCCACGTTCACTTTGTCCCCAGAAATAAACAGCTGCACAGCAGTCTCAGCTACTTTCCGAACGTAGTTATGTCGCTTTTCCATTCGTAAACGGGCAAAACGCAAGGCTGACTGACCTCCTCTACCTTTGACACAAAAGTGGTGAGGAAAAAGTAAAATATTAAGAAGTACAAGATGTCTTGCTATTAAAAAAACAACAACTAAATATTCATGCTATCACCCCCCAAAAAGGACAGAGGAAAAAAAATCACTATATCCTTAAATAAATATTTGGCATAAACCTTTACTTGTCTTCAGAGTGACTACTAATTCTCCTATCAAAAGAAGAGCCATAAGCACCACGGAGTCATTTCATGACACTTCTATCATTTGGACTTACTAACTCCATCTCCACCCCCGCTCCCAACCCCCATTGTACTATCTGTTCCTTTACTGCTAGATATAAAGCAAATGGACCCATATTCTCTTCCTATATTACCATGTTTCTTTGGGAGATCCACAGTGAATTTGTGCAGGACTTCTCTTGTGTTTCCTTGGAGTGTGCCAAAAAGTGCACCACTACCATCTATTACAATGAAGCCAAATTTGCTGTCATCTGAAAGTAGTGCTGTAAGAGCCTGAAAAGCAAACACAAGCACCATACAATAAATCTCAAAGTTTTGATAAGGTCATAACTCTGAAAGGACAATATAAAGCCCTTTCACTGGACTTAATATGGTATGAATACCACAAGAAGACCATTTTATGGAGTAAGGTATAGATTTCAGCTATAAATATGAAACTCAGAGAAACAATTTTAAATTTCTGATGTAGGAAAAAGCCAATAATATTGATATGAAGCCTTTCAACAAAATTGACGTGGGTACATGATTACAAAACCCAGAGTTATAGGGCTCAAATTCTCCTTAGTCCTTGATTTGATTTAGACTAATGGTAGTCTATGAATACAATATTCAAACTGAAAGTCTAACCTAAAAAAGTTGACTTTCTGTTACCATGAGTAACCCCAGCATTAACAGGCAGTATTCATCATAGCAAATATCTTGTAGATCAACTCCAGAGTAGTACATGAGTACAAAACCAAGAAATAGTGTATATAAAGATCTAGTTTGAAAATGTTTAACTCCTATGTCTTAAGCATCATTAATAATATGAAGATACAAAACTCAATTAAAAAATGTTTAATTATCTCTAAGAAGGGAGAAGAGTAGACAGAAACACTGACGGGCTACCTCCTGCCCACACTCCCCCTCTCCCCCCCCAGGACTGAGTCTGCAACCTGGGCATGTGCCCGGACTGGAATCAAACTGCGACCTTCTGGGTCCTGAGTCAATGCTCAACCACTGAGCCAAACCAGTTGGGCCAAAACTCAACTTGGTATAGCTAATAATTCTGAGTTTTTATGGGGGAAAACCCTCCTTCTACATTAGCAGTATATCCCCGTTATTTCTGCCTCCTGAAAAAGCAAATATTTAAACAGTGCTGGGATTCATATTGACAAAAATTTTCATGATGGACTTTGAATACTATAGGCTCGTTAGATTACTTGTTAGATGGCAGCCTCTTCAAGAGCTAAAAAATTACCCATTCCATTTTAACTAAGGAAGAAAACAGCTTCTTCAAAAATTGACTAGAAAGCAGATTAATCACTAAAAATCTATCTTTAACCAAACTATGCTTGATAATTAGCATTGACATAAATATTGCAAGTGCTAAAATTTTTCCTTTACTGAAATGCTGTTAGATGGTCTGATTAATGCAAGTTTTTAACAAGTTTGCTCATCATGGAATATTCCTCACAAAAAGGTATATAATTATCCCGATTAAATAGGACATAAGTTGTGTTATGCAATATGCCACATTCACATCTAGTTATTGACATATCAACTAAAGGAAAAATAAAGCTAATAAGAATAAATGATACCTTGGAAGAGGAAACTTAGTAAGCTAAAGCTAGATGATATGAGTACCAAGTACTATTTAATTCAGTAAGATACAAAATTTGCTTTCATCAAGTCAGATACAGTAAGTGGAATAGGGTGGCCAAGAGCCTCCCAATCAAGATTTTGCCAGAAGAATGTGATACCCAAGAGAAGAGTCTCAACCATCAATGTACCAACCAAGACCCAACTTGAATTGGGCTTCCTGTCAAGTGAGCAAAATCCATCCACTGTAAATTGAATTGACAAGTGTCAGTTCCAATTTCACTTTAGAGATTTTTCCCTAGGTTGATGAAAGGCAAAAAACTGAACTAGGAGCCAGCTGTGAATTCCTGATTGTTCTATTGTTGACTGATTTAGGTCACTCTAATGAGGTTTCCTTTCCACCCTAATGTTCATCTATGGCAGCTCTGTCACTCAAAAGTTTTATAGGTGAAAAAAAAAAAAAAAGAAGAAAAAAAAAGAAGAAAAAAAAAAGAAAGCTATTAAAGTCTCTCTCTTTTTTTTTTTAACATATATTTTATTGATTTTGTACAGAGGAAGGGAGAGAGATAGAGAGTTAGAAACATCGATGAGAGAGAGTCATCGATCAGCTGCCTCTTGCACACCCCCTACTGGGGATATGCCTGCAACCAAGGTACATGCCCTTGACCGGAATCGAACCGGGACCCTTCAGTCCCCAAGCTGACGTTCTATCCATGGAGCTAAACCAGCTTCGGCTAAAGTCTTGTTAGTAAAGATTTTATAATTGTGAGCATGAACACAAAGAGTTCAAGGAATATAGGCAAGCATATAGGTACATAGGGAGAAAAGAAGAGCACGTAGCCAATTATTTCTTCACCTGTAGTTATTCAAAACCAACTTAGCACTTTTCTCAAAAACGATCCAATGATCATGTCTTTCAGTGTTTTATAAAGATAAACTCTTCTATTTTTTGAAAATACCCACCCTTAAAATAATACAATGATTCAAAAACAATCTTGCAGCCCTAACTGGTCTGGCTCAGGGGTAGAGCGTTGGCCTGGGCTGAAGGGCCCCAGAATCAGTTCCGGTCAGGGGCAAGTACCTTGGTTGCGGGCACATCCCCAGTGGGGGGGGGGTGTAGGAGGCAGCTGATCGATGTTTCTCTCTCATTGATGTTTCTAACCCTCTATCCTTCTCCCTTCCTCTCTGTAAAAAATCAATAAAATATATTAAAACAACAACAACAACAACAAAAAAGTCTTGCAATTCCTCAGAAAGTTTAACATAGTCACCACAGGACCCAGTAATTCCGTTCTGAGGCATACACATCCTCAATGAGAACACAGTCACGCAAAAACATGTGCGTGTGTCCCTGGCCGGTGCGGCTCAGTTGGCTGAGTAGCATCCCATGCACCAAAAGGTCACTTCGATTCCTGATCAGACACATGCCCAAGTTGAAAGTTTGGTCCTTTGGGGAGCATTTGGGAGGCAACTGATATTTCTCTCTCAAAAAACCAAAAAACAATAAAAACATTAAAATACACACAAAACCTGTACTTGTATGTTTAAAGCAGAATTATTCATAATATCTAAATAGTGGGAATGCAAATGTCCATAAACTGATGGATAAATAAAATGTAGCAAATATCTGGCAATAAAAAGGATGAATTGCAGATTCAATATCACAACATAGACCTAGCTGATTTGGCTCAATGGACAGTGTTGGGCCTGTGGACTGAAGGGCCCTGGGTTTGGTTCCGGTCAAGAGCACATGTCCAGGTTGCAGGCTCAATCCTGGGGGTCGAGGAGGGGCGTGTAGAAGGCAGCCACCAACCAATGATTCTCTCTCATCATTGATGTTTCTATCTCTCCCTTCCTCCACGAAATAAAAAATATATTTTAAAAATGCCACAACACAGGCGAACCTTAAAAACATTACACTAAGCGAAAGAAGCCATTCACAAAAAGCCTTTAGTTTATTGATTTCATTCATATGAAATGCCAATATAAGCAAATCTACAGAGATAGAAATAGATTAGTGGTAGCAGAGAGATGAGGGATACTGGTGTATTTGTGGGGGTATAGAAAATGGGAGTGATTGTTAGGTATGGGTTTTTTTCTGAGGGTGATGAAAATAGTCTGTGCTTGAACTTCTTACCTCTGTATGGAATTTGTTGTCACACAGATACAATGATGTATTAATTGGTTTGAAAGGTTCAAAGTCGATGTTGACTTTCTTTTCCTTTCCTTCTTCTGTAACAATTGTACCACAGTAAACAACCAGGCCATTTGGAGGTACTGCAAAAAAACACACAAACAATTTCTCTACATAAATCCACAGCTAATCACAGAAAATGATTTCACAGCCTACAATCCCTGCCCTTTAAATCCCAATTTAAATAAAGCAGAAATATCTACAAATCTCTCAGGCAGAATTCCTTCTTGAAATTTGAAACTTAATTGAGATGTTTTAATACTAATACTAATACTACTTAATTTCAGAAAATAACTTTAAAAAAGGGGGTTAGCCGGGACTTGTTTGGCTCAGTGGATAGAGCGTCGGCCTGCGGACTGAAGGGTCCCGGGTTCGGTTCCGGTCAAGGGCATGTACCTTGGTTGCGGGCACATCCCCGGTGGGAGGTGTGCAGGGGGCAGCTGGTCGATGTTTCTCTCTCATCGACGTTTCTAACTCTCTGTCCCTCTCAATTCCTCTCTGTGTAAAATCAATAAAAATATATTAAAAAAATAAAAAAATAAAAAAATAAAAAAATAAAAAAGGGGGTTAAATTCCAAGGTCAAAGGGACACCTTTGATAGGAAACACTAGTGACCAAAAGCCTAATGGCAGGATCCAACTGGAAAATATAACCAATACAAACAAAGCAGAGGACAAAAATGATCAAGCTCCAGATTACCTTTTCTTCTTCTTACAAACAGTAATTTATTTTTAATGTTTGAGGAACCACCACACAGTTTTCCACAGCAACTGTATTATTTTACATTCCTATCAGCAATGCACAAGCATTCCAATTTTTCCATATCTCACCATGGCTTGCTATTTTCTGTGATTTTTATTTTTTATAATAGACCTTTTAATGGGTGTGAAGTGGTAAACCATAGTGGCTTTGATTTGTATTTCTCTACTCCCTTAAGGTACTAGTGGCCTGGTGCACAAAATTTGTGCGTGGGGGTGGGGGTGGGGTCCTCTTAGCCCGGCCTGTACCCTCTCCAATCTGGGACTGCTGGCTCCTAACCACTCGCCTGCCTGCCTGGTCACCCCCACTGCTCCCCCTTGGCCTGATCACCCCTTACTGACCTCCCCTCCTGGCCTGATTCCCCTCTGTCTCAGCCCCGCCAACATTGCTTTGTCCGAAAGGTTTCTGGGTCTAATTAGCATATTACCCTTTTATTAGTATAGATTATTAATAGAGATTACATATCTGTCCTTATTTCTCCATTGCCCCCTCCCCCCCTCCCCAGATTACCTTTGTTATAAAGTTTGAGTCTTTGTTGTACAGATGTAATGGCTCCCAGGACTGAAAGGCGGTTTACTCGTGACTTAATGTTAGATGCAGTTCCAAACTCATCAGCTAACATTTTTGCCACTCGTGAAATCTGGTCTTTGGGAGGAATGATCAATGATATCATGCTTGTGCCATTGCTGTGGAAGAAAGAATAACACCAGAGGTTCAAGTACCACATAAGAGTTTAAGTTCATGTGTCTCATTAATAAAGGAAGTTAGAGTGATATTTCCCTAAAACAGTAGAAACAGATTACTCTCAAAGTGACCAGGAAGGTAGGGACTATATCAGTGTAACCAAAGGAAACTCAGAGCTAAAACACAAACTTCCCTTAAAATATAGATCTTAATTTTGACTGCACAAAATCACCTGGGGAGTGCATTCACCTGGTTCCTTTTCAAAAAGGTTCCTGTAAGTTGCATTCCTTAAGGTGCTTTTCTCATCTCTTTCTTCTTGATTTCAGAAATGCAAATATAATGAGCTCTCATTAACACCCAAACAGCATGGGCCATTTCTATTTATAAGATTATTTAGATTCGGTGGACTTCATAAAAATTAAAAGCGGGAAAAGGGCATGAAGGTCTAGAACAGGCAACCTAGACATAGAGAAAGGAGTGATTGCCAAGGTGGAATAGGGAATGACTGGCAACGGGAAAGGGGGTTTCTTCTTGGGCTGATGAAAATTATACAGCAGTGATAGTTGCACAACTCTGAACAAGCAACCCAGTGAATTGCATACTTTAAAAAGGGAATAGGCCAACTCTAGCTGGTTTGGCTCAGTGGATAGAGCGTCAGTCTGGGAACTGAAAGGTCCCAGGTTCGATTCCGGTCAAGGGCATGTACATTGGTTGCGGGCACATCCCCTGTAGGGGGTGTGCAAAAGGCAGCTGGTCAATGTTTCTCTCTCATCGATGTTTCTAGTTCTCTATCCCTCTTCCTTCCTCTGTGTAAAAAATCAATAAAATATGTAATTTAAAAAAAATGTTTATAAGTAAGTAAATAAATAAAAAAATAAATAAGTAGGGGGTAGGTCAGGACACAAGAAACAACCAATAAAAAAATAAATAAAAGGAGGTAAGTTTTATAGTATGAAAATTATCTCAAT
Source organism: Pipistrellus kuhlii (assembly GCF_014108245.1). Lineage (NCBI taxonomy): Eukaryota > Metazoa > Chordata > Mammalia > Chiroptera > Vespertilionidae > Pipistrellus > Pipistrellus kuhlii. The sequence goes on along the minus strand of NW_023425584.1, from coordinate 27,006,098 downwards.
AAAGCTGTTATTTAAAAAAATATATGGCAAAGACTCACTACATTATAGGATACTTCCTTTTAAGGTCTGTTGATCTCTTAACCTGGCAACATACTAAAAAAGATAAGGAGTGGTTTTTCTCAAGAAATGTTATAAAAGCCCTAAATATGGCTTCTTTACAATACCTGCAGTACAAATTGAGCTAATTTATTTGTTGAAGGCAAAAACTGATCTGATATGAGCAAATATTAAGAAATGTGATATCATTTTACAAAATGTTTTCTACATGTTACTTTCTGAGATTCTCAGAGATCATGACCTTAAAGGTTAAGACAAGTGCCCAACTGGCATGGTTCAGTGGTTGAGAAATGACCCATGAATCAGGAGGTCAAGGTTAAGTTTCTGGTCAGGGCAGGTTGCAGGCTCGATCCCACTGTGGGGTGAGCAGGAGGCAGCTGTTCCATGATTCTCTCATTTGATGTCTCTCTCTCTCTCTCTCTCTCTCTCTCTCTCTCTCTCTCTCTCCTTTCTCTTTGAAAGCAATAAAAAAAATAAAAAATAAAAAAATCTATATATAAAAAAGGCTAAGTGGCCAGTTTAATCAATTTCTCAGTCATTGTTTTTATGTTTTTTATATCATGTCTTTGTTGCTGTTATATCATATTATTTATCAACCAATCTATATATTACTAGAGGCCCAGTGCATGGATTCATGCACTGGTGGGAGGTCCCTGCCTGGCTGACATTTATTGGGCCAAAATCAGCTCTCTAACATCCTGGATTGTGAGAGGGCGCAGGCCAGGCCAAGGGACCCTGCTGGTTCAAAATAGGGGCCAGGGAGGGCCCATGGGAGCACCTGCCCTCCTGGTGGTCAAGAGTGCATCATAGTGACTGGTCGAATGAACGGTCAAACATTTAGCATATTAAGCTTTTATTATATAAGATTTTCATATACATTTTACTAATTTTCTTTTATCTCTGACACTTCTATTATAGAAAGGGCAAACAGCAATATTAAAATCTTCCTTCTAATTAATTTCCTTTCAGTGTGCACCAATCTGTGCACCGGGCCACTAGTTTTAAAAATAAAAACATCCTATAGAAAATATCCCTTGATTAAATTTTGGTCGAGAATATGTTTGTATATTTTCAGAAAACAATTCCGAGATCTTGTGGATTCTGACAACAGAGAGGAAGTGACAGGACTACTCCAACCATGAAGACAGGAGAGAAGCAGTCCAGAGATGGAAGATGCTGACGACGCCTTGCCATAATAGCAGTCAGCAGCTGTGTATCACTGCAGGTTGCCCAGGACCAAACCAGAGAGGGTTGGACCTGCATACCACCATTTGTCCACCATCCAGAACTGAAATATCATTGCTGACATGTACACATAAGGAACTGTTTGACATTGAAATTGGGTCTCAAAAGAACTGTTGGCCCAGAAAGAAACTCACTACAAATTCATATGCCTTTCAGCATAATGATTACTGCTTGTCTCATTTTTTGATTCTTTTAAGTATATTTCCAGTAGGACATGATCTCACTCATCTAGGGGAAATGGTGAACATAGACTAATGAACAAGAACAGACCCAGAGATAAGAAGCCATGGGTCAGACTGTTGGACTTCAATGGGAGGGTGGAGATGAAAGGGAGAGATCAACCAAAGGACTTATGTGCATACATATGAGCCTAACCAGTGGTCAAGGACAATAGGGAGGTGGGAGCATGAGTGGGGAGGGGTGGGGGATTGGAATAGAGGGGGTTAAGGACAAATATGGGATACCTTAATCAATAATTACATATATCCAGTGTCCAGCAGAAGTTGCCAAGAAAAAGAAATTAGAAAAATGGATACAAGATCAAGTCAATTGGCTTATGTGCCAAGTGACTAATAAAGAGCAGCGAAGAAGCACAGTCAGAGGAACAATAACATTAGAAGAAACTCTATATATTAGTTTTGTCATAGGACCTAATTCACACAAGATCCTGCCTTCTGAAGGTTTGCTCCTAGTGGTAAATCACACAGGTCCTCCGGTTAGCAGCATTCTTTACAAGTAAACAAATTGGCTATCTGGTCCTTCCACTATCAAAACAGTTAGTTCCATCTTGGTCTGTGTCCCTCACTGGTTAGAGTACAGGCCCTTGAAGCAAAGGGTCATGAGTTTGATCCCTGCACCCCAGCCAGGGCGTGTGACACAACCAGTTGATGTGTCTGACACATAGATGTCTGTGTCTGTCTGTCTCTCCTACTCTCTCTGAAAAGCAATGGGAAAAAAAATCAACAACAAATAACAACAGCAAAACAAAACAAAGCAAAATAAAAACAGTTCCAGATTGTCAGCTCATGTTATAGCTCCAAATGTTGGTGTTTTTTTCTTTCTTCTTTAAAAAAAAAAATATATATTTTATTGATTTTTTACAGGGAGGAAGGGAGAGGGAAAGTTAGAACATCGATGAGAGAGAAACATCGATCAGCTGCCTTCTGTACACCCCCCACTGGGGATGTGCCCGCAACCAAGGTACATGCCCTTGACCGGAACTGAACCCAGGACCCTTCAGTCTGCAGGCCGACGCTCTATCCACTGAGCCAAACCGGTTTCGGTTAAATGTTGGTGTTTCTATTCAAAATCTAGAGGGCTGGTTCATAACCTTGGTGATATTTTCCCCAAGTTGACTAACGACAGTATGGTGTTTGCTCTGCTGCCACCCCTAGGATAGGGGAGCAAGCATTCTAGTCAGACCAGAGAATCAAGCAAATGTATATGTACCGTGTTTCCCCGAAAATAAGACCTATTTACAGGTTTCCTTCTGAAATATAAGGCATCCCCCGAAGATAAGGCCCCCCCCCTAGGCTAAACATGAGAGATTTGGTCCACTGATTCTAAAAAAAATGGAGTCACAAGAAATTTACCAGGAAATTCAGGAATTGGATTGTTATGATGATGTTCCAGAAGATGATGACATGATTGTCATTGAATAAATGAGTAAATTCTTGATACTATAGGATTCACAGTTTGTCTGGTTTGTGTTGACAACTACCGTACTACCGTACCGTATACAGGTAATAAATTTCCTTTATTTTCATTTAACAATAAATGTGTACTGTATTCTTCTTCATGGAAAAATAAGACATCCCCTGAAAATAAGACCTAGTGCATCTTTGGGAGCAAAAATTAATATAAGACACTGTCTTGTTTTTGGGGAAACAAGATAGCTACCTCAAATGACATAAGTCTCCAAAATACCAAACCTGACCCATAGTTATTTATCTATATAAATGTTATTTCCAATATTTAAATCAAACTAAAATTTCACTGTAGTGCTGACAAACCAGAGTGATCTTGCTTGTACGTATACACACACACACACACACACACACACACACACACTCACTCACACACTCACTCACTCACTCTCTCTCTTTCTCCCCCCCCCCCCACCATTAGCCAGGTGTATTGCTCTCTAAACTCTTTTTACTTTTCACAGCACAACCACATTAAAGGAACTTTAAAAAACTAGGACAAAGTGCTAAAAATCCAAAGATCAGACATAAATAAAATTCTACCTGTGGCCTCGTTCCAGTTTCTGAACTAGATAGAAAAAGAATTCCCAAATGAAACAAATGTTTTATTACAAAAAAAAAGATTTTTACAGTCAGAAAAGAAATTTGTTCTGTGAGTGGCTGGAAACATTTAACTTCAAACAGTGTAGGTGCCACCAACCTGTCTCTAAACAGGGATTGTCAACTTATGCAAATGTGTAATATAAAAATATATAAGACAGGGAAAATGGAAGGCAGATAAGTTTGAATATTGACTTTCCTGGCTTGTACTTCCTTTCAGATGAAAAATTCTCAAGAGCATTTTTCTTCACCCTAGAGGCTCTTGGAATCTTTAGGGACCAAGGGAGTTATTTCTCAAAAGGGCTCAATTTCTAAATGCTGATGTGCTCTGATTTACAGAGTAGTTTCCTAGGAGATGAAACTAGCAAAAAGGTAATCAGTAGGGAATGATATGAGAAGGGACCCCAAGAATAGCAGAAGCAATGATTCATAACTCAGGAAACAAACAGGAACCAAAACACCCAAGGATGGAAAATTTGGGAGAATTTTAGATATTGCTCCCTGGTGTATGTTGTCAGTATGGCTCAAATAAATGCTTATATTAAAACTAGAGGCCTGGCCTGTTGCACAAAGATTCGTGCAAGAATAGACCTTCCTTTCCCTGGCTTCGCTTCCAGCTGCCCAGGAGCCTGCAAATCCTCACTCCTGGCAGAGCACTGCTCCTGTAGCTCCCTCCTCATAATAGGCATCCCACTCCGCCACTCTGCGCCTGCAAATTAACCTGCCACCTTTGTTGGGTTAATTTGCATACTCACTCCTGATTGGTTGATGGACGTTGTGGAGGCACAGTTTGCATATTTCTTTTATTAGTGTAGATAAAACAAAAAAGATGGAAAATTTGAGGATAGAGAGGATGTTGGGACAAAAATAATGGAGAGAACCCAAAATGCCTGAAGGAAATCCTTAAAGCAAATAACCATGTGGAGGACAAAGTAAGACCTTAAAAAAAGCAGCTATTGCCCAGGTGGTATGACTCAGTAGTTGGGCATTGGACCCATGAACCAAGAGGTCCCTGGTTCAATTCATGGTCAGGGCACATGCAAAGGTTTTGGGATCAATCCCCACTTGGGGGCATGCAGGAGGCAGCCTATCAATGTTTCTATCTTTCTATCCTTCTCCTTTTCTCTCTCTAAAAAAGCAATAAAACAATTTTTTTGAAGCATATTTAAAAAAAAAGATAAGCAATAACTTACTTTCTACTATAGGTTAAGTTAATAAGATATAGGCATTTCTTAAACAACTTTACTGAAGAGTCACCAGAGTTGGGCAACCTTACACTCACATCCAAGTAACTTCTAGAGAGGACAAAGCAGTGAAGATACCAAAGAACATAATCTTGTTATAGGATTCCAACTAAATAATGGTTTAGCTGCCTAGCTGAAGTGGTTCAGGTGGCTGAGTGTTGTCCTGTGCACTGAAAAGTTGAGGGTGCATAAGGGAGGCAACTGATCTCTCTCAAACTGAGGTTTCTCTCTCTCTTAAAAAATAAAAATAAAAATTCAGAAATATAGCTTGCCAAAAATTTGTTTGATAAACCTCTACCAAGTTGCTTGATCTGAAACACTACTCCAAGTTAGTCTTGGCCTCTTACTCCTGAATTCTGACTAATGTTCAAAAAATTACCTTTCACTAGTTTTCCTTTGTGACTTTCCCTACCTCATCTGGGGTAAACACCGTTGTGGGTAACCTTTACTGAATTCATCTTTATTATAAGACACCTGACTGGTAAAGAGGAAATAAGTATTACTTAATGGCTTCCACTTTAGAAATTTAAAGGCTACTTCATAATTTCTGATGTTTTGTATCTTGGGTTTAATACAAGCAGATTAAAGTTTTCCCAGGAAAGTTTCCAAACACAAATACTCATTTACTCTATATGCAAGCCAATCAAATCAAAATTGTTAAACTAGTTTGTGTAAATACCAAAATAAAACCAAGGGAGCTGAATGCAAATTTTATTTTAAAGTACAGTGAACAACCCCAGGAAAGCACAAGAAATAAAGCCAAGGAGCTGCTGGCTATATATGCAAACTACACCCTTTTTAAATTTTAATAGTTTTTCACCTGCTTTTCTGCGTGTGAAAGACACTCATCCCAGAGCTAGTGAATTATCAGGAACAGCAATGATCAACATGCAAGTTGTAAAAATTTGACAAAGCCAGACACAACATATAACAATGTGCTAATGTATGGCTTCCAGGGACCTCTGCTCACATATTATTTTTTGTTCTCATTTTAGGGACCCTTTCCCTTATCAAAGAAGGGTTCATCAATGCTTCTACTCAGAGAACTAACTTCTGAGAAATAAAACAGCTGGGAGACAGGAAGAAGTAGTTGTAAACAGACTAAATATTGAGAGTAAATAAAACTAGACAAAATTCAGGAAGAGAATTAAAAAACAATAACAAACAAACCATATAGCTCAAGTTTTTCTTTTCCTCACTCTCAAAGAGACTGTTGAAGGAAAAGTCTCTCTCTAGGATGGGAAAGAGGTTAGGGTAGTCCTACCAGGTACTCATCCAATCCAACCATGGATCCTGAACATATGAAAATGGAAATATTTGTCATTGAATGGCCATTACTGAAAGGTTTCTAAGGAAGAAAACTCAAGGTAATTAGAGCAAAGCTTGGCTGTGGTGTCTTTTTGTATGTGTAACTTTAGAGAGTTCTAGCCTTTGCATACAAGGTGCCTTCTGGTCAGCCATAACAAGGAAATGTAACAGGCACTCTTTGACCTATAAGTATCTTAAAAAAATTATTTTAGAGAAAGGAAAGAAGAAACACCGGTTTGTTGTTTTACTTATTTATGCATTCATTAGATGTTTCTTGTGTGTGCCCGACTGAGGATTCTGTATTCTAATTCAATAGCTCTTTTGTAAAAAAAAAAAGAAAGAAAGAAAGAAAAGGAAAAGAAAGAAAGACTTCAGAGGAAGGGAGAGGGTGAGAAATATACAAACATCAATGAGAGAGAATCATTGATCAGTTGACTCCTACACACCCCCTATTGGGGATTGAGCCTGAAACCCAGACATGTGCCCTGACCAAGAATTGAACTATGATCTGCTGGTTCATAGGTCGACGCTCAGACCCTGAGCCAGTCCTAATTTAATAGCTCTTAAATAGGGAACATGAAGGTGGTGGTAACTGTGGGTAAGAGGGAATCTCAATTTTCAAATAGATTGATTCAAACAGAACCAGAAAAATTCTAATGCATAACTAGGATTGAGAATCAATGTGTTGGACTTGCTTCCTACACCTTTAAGCAAGCAGTCTTGGCCTGCTGAAACCAGAGAGATTCTATGACTTCTCCTCCCCTCCTAAGGAGAAATTCCAAGTCCACTTGATTTCAGGTGAACTGCTATCATTTACCACAGCAATAACCACCACTGAATTGTCAAGGCTTAGAGATATCCAAATTTTTCCAGCTAGAACATTCATTCCCCATGAAATGCCCTGCCATCCATCTCATCATAATAGAATTAATTTTAGGTTTGGGCAGGAACATTTTACAGACTGCCTACTATATTCTCTGGTTGGGATTTAAAGTATATGCTCTCAAAGAAGCTTTCCCACCTCAATGATTGATGCTAGCCCGAGGATATGGATGGCTAAGGTTGCCACTATATCCTTTTCAGGCCCATGATGCTTAACTTAAACCTCAGTTGCCCTGGCCACTCCGTTGGTTGGAGTATCGTCCTGTACACCAAAAATGTTTGATCAGGATTTGATTCCTGGTTGGCCTGTAGAGGAGGCAACTGATCAATGTTTTCCTCTCACATCAATGTTTCCCTTCCTCTCTAAAATCAATAAAAACATACAGGTGTTTGAGTATTAAAAACAAACAAAACTAAAATCATCAGATTATTTCTGTGAGTTGATAAACTAGCCACATTATATGGATCACCAGCTGAAAATCAACTCCTCTCCAATTCTTACTACCTTTGTCTTTATTTTTTCATCGTGGGGTTTACATTTTTCTTCTCTTACCCAACACATAAAGCCAAGTTAAAATTCTGAGACTAAAGCAATCTTTTTAATATGGGTTGAATATGGGAACAGAAAGGAAGGTGGTTATGAATGAGCAAAGGTTTTAGAATCAGACAGATTTGGGTTCATGTTCTGTCCTGTGTGACCTACAGCTTATTACACAAATATCTTTGGGCCTCAGTTTTACTTAGTTTACAAGGTAATGAGGATCCTATTAAGATTATACTTATCAGGTTTGGCTCAGTGGTAGAGCGTCAGTCTGCAGACTGAAAGGTCCCAGGTTCGATTCCGGTCAAGGGCATGTACATTGGTTGCGGGCACATCCTCAGTAGGGGGTGTGCAAGAGGCAGCTGGTCGATGTTTCTCATCGACGTTTCTAGCTCTCTATCTCTCTCCCTCCCTCTCTGTAAAAAAAAATCAATAAAATATATATAAAAAAAGATAATACTTAACAAATGCCTAGCATGAATAGTTTTCACTAAATGGTAACTAGATGGGCCTCTAGGTCCTTGTGCCCTACCCCTCTGACCTTTAATGGTATCAGTCAGAAAGAACCATCATCATAGCACAGGGAAAAGACAGTTAGGTGGGTGCTGAAGTCAATCTAAAGGAGGGAGGGGGGAAGATAGAGAACTTGCCAAATCTTCCAACAGAACAAAAGTACCAAGCAAAAAATGTAGTTCAAAACAATATGGCCAGCCCTAGCTGGTTTGGCTCAGTGGATAGAGCATAGGCTTGCAGCCTGAAGGATCTCTGGTTTGATTCCGATCAAGGGCACTTGCCGTGGTTTCAGACAACCGATCAATGACTCCTCTCATCATTGATGTTTTTTCCTTTCCTTCTCCCTTCCTCTCTGAAAGCAATAAAAAACAAAACAATATGGCCAGAACATCAGAAACTATTTTTTAAATATATCATAAAGGAGAGTCATTCTCCTCTAAAACTTTAGTCAGATTATACAAAAGTTTAAGTGGCGTTAGCCTACAGATAAGGAATGGGTTCCGTATTTTGATTCATACAGTGAGCACTCAAATATCTGATGAATGAATAAATGGTTAATTCCTAACATAAAACAGCCTCTAGGCTAGAGGACAGAATAAATAAACTCTTCCAAAGTTTTTCAGTAGGAAGTTTACAAAGTTCATTTTAGTACCATCCTTAGCAGGATTACTCAGTTATTCAAACCCAAAATGTATATATCTGATGGAACATTATTTTTTTCTACAAGTACAGAGATGTACTTCATCTTAAAAGAATTATAACAACTTTACAAAATTAACCTAGTGGAATATTCCACCAGGGAAGCAACAGAAGCTGGAAAATTTCTCTAATGTTCTCACATCAGTGCAAAGTCAGGAGATATCAATCACAAGCAGCATTAGGGACTCATTACCAGTGTTCTACACAGGACTCTATAAATGAAAATCTAACTTCTATCTTTTGACCACTATGTAAGTACTATGCAAATAAAACAAAGCTAAAGACTTCCTGTTAATCTTTCTAATATACAAATTAGCTTCTGGGGAGGGATTTAAAAGCAAGTTATTTCCCTCACTTGCTTTATGGATTCTCATTAGAAATAAATATGTTCAGCACCCAAGTTTTTCCTAGGATAGACTTGCAAACAGCATGCCTGTTTCCGTTTTATCTTTGCTCTTGGGTCTCAGCACACCTGCTCCTTCTAGTAAACTCCAATTTCCTTGGACAAGAGTCTTTCAGAAAGAAATGGGAGACATTTCTATTCAGAAATACTAATCAAAGAGCAAGGCAGTATGGTATGCTAGGATCACAGGCTTTGAAATCAGAAATGTACAAACAGAATCTAGCATTGTTCCTTACTGTACTTCAATTTCTTCACCCAAGAAATAGCAGTAATAGCTGTTGTAAGGATAAAATCTGTGCTATTCAATTTTTCAGGAAACTAGTTTCATTACTTGATTAAAACACACCTCACCTGGCCTGCATGGCTCAGTGGTTGAGTGCTGACCTATGAACCAGGAAGTTAGGGTTTGATTCCCGACTGGGGCACATTCCTGGGTTGTAGGCTCAATCCCCAGTGTGGAGTATGCAGGAGGCAGCGGATCAATGATTTTCTCTCACTGATGTTTCTACTTCTCCCTCTCCCTCCATCTCGGAAATCAATATAGATATCCATCTTTTGGTTTCTGACAATGTCCAACATATTTATTTGAGACCTGAATTATCTATACCCATTCAATAAGTACTGTGTTTCTATGTACTTATGAATATGGAGCTGGAAATGGTTCATATCATTACAACTAGGGTTATGTATCAGACCACATTCTGACTGTACTACACATTTCTTACAAATGTCTATTGCCCAGCTCACAACAGATGCTTGATGAAGTTTGTAAGCTGACTGGTTATTAGTAAAAATTCATTTATGGGCTTTATTTTCATATACCTAGATGTTCGTTTGGGGGAAACAATCTAATTTAAAAGGCCACAGATAGAGCATAAAAAGACAAATTAAAATTTTTAAAAAAAATTGATTTCAGAGAGGAATAGAAACAATCATGAGAATCACTGACCTGCTGCCCCCTACTGGGGACAAGCCTGCAACCCTGGCATGTGCCCTGTAACCTCCTGGTTCACAAGTCAATGCTCAGCCAGTCACACAGGCAAGGCTGAAAAGACAAACTTTTGTTTTGACTAGGATCATTCTGCTAAAGCTGACCTTAGAGATTCAAACGAAAATGTGAAAACAGAAGACATACAGAACCAGTACCTGTGTGACAAGAAGCAGTGTCGGGCATCTCAAAAGGTCAAGCCTTCTGAACTGGGAAGGAAGGGTGGTGACAAGAGTAAAAACAAAGCATACATTGGACGAGAAGCCACACGTCTGAAAACGTGTTAAAATGAAGATTTAGCCCTGGTGGGTGTGGTTCAGCTGCTTGAGCAATGTCCCCTAAAGGTCACTGATTTGACTCCAGTCAGGGTACATGTGGGAAGCAACCAATCAATGTTTCCCTCTCTCAAATCAATAAAAAAATAAAAATAAAAATCTAAAGTAAGTGGAAGGTTAAAAAAAAAAAAAGGACAAAGCAAACTTATAAAGAGTTATAAGACACCTATTACAGACAAATTAAGTAGATGAAAGAGAAAGAACTGGATTAAAACATAGAAAACCTTAATGTCTATTTTAATGTTTTTATCTTTGTATCTGTAAAAGAATAAAATTATGGCCCTTAATTAAACACCATTATATTTTGGGTTGGGGATAAAAGTAAAACCATTCTTTTTCTTGACCTCCTTTCATTTAAATTAAAGGAAGAAAAATACACCTGTTCAGGAAAAATGGCAAAAATAAGAAAAAAAGGAATTTTTCTTTTCTAACAGATAGTAGGCAAGGATTCAAAATGTGTCCAGTGGCAATAAGATATAGTTATATCAGAGGGAACTTCATTATGCTGAGGACAGTGTCTCCAAATGAGAAACCTCTTAATTTCTAACCTGATGCAAAGAAGAGCCTTGAAACTCCCTTATCCCTTCTCCCCCTCACTAAGAGAGCAGGCTGCTGAAGAATTAAGATCCACCTACAGAATGTATCCCAGGAGGTTCTATTCTGAGATACCTGGAGAGTAAGTTGGATTCAGAAGAAATTTTTGTTGTCCCAAATTCTCAGATGGACAGTTCTAGCATATTTGGGAAAAGAGGCAAATTTCTCCTTCTGACTCAATAGGATTAAAGACCATCTAGTCCTGCTATAAAACTGACATTTTACATTTTCGCACAACTGAAAACCTTCCCAGCACCAGAGGCTGCACTGGGCAACATACTCAACCCCAAGCTCAAAGAAAATGGACCCTTTGTTAAAAAGGGTCCAATTGGTGTGTGTGGGGTGGGGGTGGGGGTGGAGGAGAAGGTGGGAAAGGGGGATAGCCACCTATAACCCACATTGCAATAGGCCTTAAATGGTATTCTAATTAGGTACTCTTGCTTACCTAGGAGTGTGTCCAGAGTAGGCCTTCCTTTCCTGGAAGGATAAGAATATCTGCTACTACAATGAGAAGTCTGTCAAGAGGTGAAATTCAAAGAGAGTAATTGTTCATTAGGTTCACAGTGCATAGAACACCATGCCAGAATACAAGGGCTGTTAGGACAAGTTCAGAGTTGAGGCAGGCAGTCTGTGACACTTGAAGTGGACTGAGGAACACCAACACACTCTATCAAATATACTTTTATCTGCCCCTCTTCCTTTTACAACCTCTTAAATTTACTGCCTTAAGAGCATTCCAAGTATTATTTAATGTTTTTAATCAACAATTTTCACTTGAGGAAGGTATTCAAACACATTTAACATACATTAACTTACTCAAATTATATTAACAATTTGTATATATTTTACTTGTCTATAAGATTTTTACAAAACCTGTTCAATGAGCTCTCATAATTATTTTTAATTAAACACAATATAAGAAATTTTGTGGAGACTAAAAAAAAAAAAAAAAAAAAAAAAAAAAAAAAAAAAAAAAAAAAAAAAAAAAAAGCATGTGGTATAATAAGAAATAAATTTAGGGCCAAAACCGGTTTGGCTCAGTGAAAAAGCATCAGCCTGTGGATTGAAAGGTCCCAGGTTCAATTTGATTCCGGTGAAGGGCATGTACCTTGGTTGCCAGCACATCCCCAGCAGGAGGCAGCTGACTGATGTTTCTAGCTCTCTTTCCCTCTCCCTTACTCTCTGTAAAAAAATCAATAAAATATATTAAAAAAATAAACAAATAAACTTAGTTCTAGCCAGTTTGGCTCAGTGGAGAGACTTAGCCTAGGGTCCAAGGTTAAGGGCATGTACCTCGGTTGCAAGCCTTCTTCTCCCTAGCCTGGGCCCTGATTGGGGCTCGTACAGCAGGCAAACAATATGTTTCTCTCACATTAAGGTTTCTCTGTCTTTCCCTCTCTCTCCCACTCTCTCTCTAAAAAAATCAATGGGAAAATATTCTCAGGAGGATTAAAAAAAGAAAGAAATCAATTTGGTTTTAGAATTCCTCGATGGGATTGTTTATGTTATTCATAAGGAATCCCTTTGGGACACACCTGGGTTTATGCTAATTAAGTGACTTTAGGGTAAGGCTCCTAAGTAGCTTTAGGATGGGATTGGTTACCACCTAAGGACCTCAAGGAAGGGGAAAAGAAAGTGGCATGCTGCAGATTATGTTCTATAAAATTCCTGAATAAAATGTATTGAACTTTAAATTCAAGTAGTGCACTCTAGGTCCACAGGGACATAATGCCCACACACAGACTCTTCTGAACCTTGCAATATGTACCTCTTCATCTGACTGTACATTTGTCTCCTTTGTATTATCCTCTGTAATAAACCAGTAAACACAAATTATTTCCCTGAGTTCTATGGGCCACTGTAGCAAATTACTGAACCCCCAATTTATAGCCTGTGAGTCAGAAGTAGGACCAGGTTTCAAGTAGTTTTGTGGGACTGAGTCCTTTACCTTGTGGGATATGATGTTAATTTCAGTGTCAGAAGTGAACTGAATTGTAGGACACTCGGCTGGTGATCACTAAGAATTGGAGAATTGCTTGATATGGGGAAACTCCCCACATATCTGGTTATCATAATTATTGAGAATAGTCTCTCATCCACCTCAATCCCCCTCCAATCGTATTTTGGGGCAGGAAAGACAGCTATATACAGCCAGGTAATTTCTACTTCCTTCAAAGTCTAGGTATTTACAAGTTATTTTTAACTAAACAGTAAGCTTTAAAAATGCCCAAAGACCACAGATGGCACCCAAATGATGTTTACAAACTGCACTGATCTTCAAACATGGATTATCTGTCAAGAGGGCTCATTATATCTGAAATATTCAAGGTTCCCTGCTGAAGATACATGAACAATATTTCTAACACATACAGACACAACTTAGAGTCCAAATTAACCTTGTCTGTTCCTGTCACTTTCACCATTGTCCTTGGATGGAATAGGCTCTGGTTATGATTTTATTACCTGAAAATTATAAAGCTTCCAATACTATTTCTTGCTGGCTCAGAAAACAAGGAAAAAACAGTAACCAAAATTCCCCACCTACCATTCACCTGCTTTAGTTTCTTATTCAGAATATCTGCAACCACCTTTCTATTCTCATGGACCTAGTTCCAGTTTTGGCTTATGCACATATTTGTCCTCATTATACCAGCTGTGGAGAATATACCACGAGCAATCATAAATCAAGAAGAAACTACCACCAACTTTAAGTGGGACTTAATGTCTCGCCCAATTTAAATCAAGTTACACATGTAACACCCCTTTCAACACAATTCTCTCAATCCACCGCTATCTAGTACTGAAACCTAGAATGTCCCCCAAACACCAGCACACAGATTCATTTTGCCATTCCGTTTGTTCTTAAAGCCCATTACATTTCCCCTTAAATATTTTAGCATTGGGTAAAGAAAAAGCATTCTCACTGTATACTATGATAACCTGAGTCTGTAATACAACTCAGCCATGAAAATACAATTTTGCTATTTCCAAAAAGAAATAGGTAGGTACTAGAAAACCTCTGAGCCAGACAGAATAAACTTGTGACTCCTTTACTGATACCTAGAAATGGCCAAGATTTTAAATTTTCATGGGCTCAACCAAATCCTGAATAAAATCTAAGTCGGCAAAGTAGGACATGATTATCAACCACATTGTTCATTTATTGGAAGACTATTCCCCAGCTATTTTAAACAGCTTATTCCAGTTTAAAACTCCAAACTAACTCCATCATGTTGTAGAAAAGTTGAGTGTAAGAACTTCATTTAAACTTTAATGGCCAGATAGCTCACTTGGTTACAGTGTTGTTATCTCAATGTGCCAGGGTTGGGGATTCGATTCCTGATCAGGGCACACACAGAACAACGAATACATGAATGTGTGGGACAACAAATTGATGTTCTTCTCTCTCTAAAATCAATAGGAAAAAAATTAAACTTTAATAAACCCTGCTAATCAAAGGAATAAAGCCTTTAAAAATTTTAAAGGTGAGCTTATAAGTTTCAAGTGGCTAGGAACTAATTTAAGAATAAGTTTCCTGAAGTAGTAGAAAGGAATGCTGTTACTCATTAAGCCGAGTTATTCTGTCAATGTTACGTCATTTGGACATCAGGCAAATTATAGATGAGAATTCATAGTCTAGAGTTCTTCAGAGAAAATATATAAATTCTAATGTGTGAACCTGCTTCCAAATTACGAGAACAAATCTACAGGTCAGAGACAATTTTAAACAACACTGCAACAGCAGCAATTTATAAAAGCCATACTCAATTGAGGAATCCAAGTAAAACAACAAAATATTCTAATGAAACAAAAGAACCCGGCTAATTCCTGGTAGTGCATCACAATGGGTCATGACCCATATTACCCCCTCCTGTACAGTCTTCTTACACTCAGGGGAAAATTATTCATTCCATCATGTAGCACAGAGCTATCTGTGTTCAAACTCCTGTAAGATTATTAATTAGGTCTGAATATTCTATTCAAAGAAAAACAAACTTAAAGAACAAAAAATAAGCTGCTATTTCAGTTCATATCGAGTGAGCAAAAGTCCAAGTCACCAAACTTTCAGAAGTTTCAACCCAAGCAGAACTGTCACTAATTTATTAAGAGCAAAAGACAATGGTAAAACCTGTCTTAACCTTAGGCTTTCCATGGAACTAAGCACACTTCAATTAAGAACTTAATGTTATCATTAGCCGGGACCGGTTTGGCTCAATGGATAGAGCGTCGGCTTGGGGACTGAAGGGTCCCGGGTTCGATTCTGGTCAGGGGCATGTGCCTTGGTTGCAGGCATATCCCCAGTGGGGGGTGTGCAAGAGGCAGCTGATCAATGACTCTCTCTCATCGATGTTTCTAACTCTCTATCTCTCTCCCTTCCTCTCTGTATAAAATCAATAAAATATATTAAAAAAAAAAAAGAACTTAATGTTATCATTACAAATCTACCAATCAAGGACAAAAGTGGGCAGGAAACCAAAATGTTCAATTCTTAAGCTGAAAACTTTCTTAATGACCTGAGGCAAGTCACTCTTCTAAGAATATTCAGACACACAAGTAAGGAATGTCCCAACCCCCCCCCCCCATCCTATAAGTAAAAAGTTTCCACGAGTAGGAAAGGAACAAAATAAAGTAACTAGGTGAAAAAATAGGAATGCCTGACACAGCGTCCCCAAATGAGTAATTAAAAAAAAAAAATTTTTTTTTTAAATAGAGCATACAGAGCTAGTTTTAAACTAGTTTACCTTTCCCACAGTGGACTCACCTATAGCTTTTTATCAACATTTACAAAAGACACTCAAGCCCACCAAGTTCAATTTTGAATTTCTGCAAACATCAGGCACCTCTATTCCCAGAAGTTCCAGAGAGGCCAAAAGGGACCCTGATGTAGCAATTCATATCAACAGCCCCTTATTCTGCATTTTTAGATATAGATCCTTAACCAAAACCTCCCTTACTCCACCTCCCCGCACACGTTGGCATTTGCAGTTTATAGATGAGTCCTGGAATAGCTAAAACCAGGAAGCTTCGGACTAATTACAGGATTTGGGGGAAGTGACATTGGGAGACACCAGATGTCAGAAAGAGGTTGTCCCTGACCACCTCTCCCTTCTGCCCCATCCAAACTTCACCCAACCGAGTCCCAGAAGCTCGAGAAGGAGAGGCCATTTTAATGAGGCCTGACTGAGGAACGTAAAGGGAGAGAAGGAAGGAAATCAGGGAAGGTAGTTTGGAAAGGAAGGCCGAGCCCTTTCCCTCAACAGCACCCGAGTTGGGTGGCAGCACCTGGAGCTTGAAGAGGGAGGAGCTGGGTTCAAGGGCCTAGGAGGGGTACAAAAGTAGTAGTCTGCCACGAGGGGGGGGTCGAGTGGTCCGAGCCCCCCAAGTGGGGGTAGGACCCCTTCTCGGTCCAGTCGCATAGACACTCGCCCCTGGGTCGGGGACAACTACCCAAAAGTCCAGAAGGCGGGAGTGACTAGTGCCTGGTTCTCCTCGTCCGGCCATGCGGCGCGGGGGCGGCCATCCTGAGGGGTCCGGGTACCAAGAGGGCACTGGGGGGCCGGACGCAGCGCTCACCCGCGGGCCGCCTCCAAGCTCTTAATCAGCTTCTTGATCTTCCAGATCTCCACGTTCCTATCCGCAGCAGTGGGGTCGTCCGCCATCTTCTCGCCTCCTCCTCCCTAGAGCGGCCCGGCGGGGCCGGGAGACATCAAGACCACAGAGTTAGCGCCGCCACTGGGCAGAGCGGCCCCCTTCCTTGCCACCCCCGAGAGGCCCACCTCTTTCCGCCCCGCGCGACCCGCCGTGGGGGGGGGTGTCGCTGGCCTTTCCCTCCCCCTGGCTCACCTAAGGGCCCAGGCCTGGGCGGCAGCGGCTGGTCCTCCCCGGCGGCGACTCCGCGGCGGCGGCGGCTCTGACGTAGGACACCGGCTCCCTCTCTCCAGGCAGCTGCATGTGTTGCAATCCGCTCACATGGGGCCTGTGACATCACTTCCTCCGCCGAAGGCTGAGTGGAAGTCGGCGGACGGAAGGGCGGGGCTTGGGCGGAAAAGGGAACGCTCTGCGCGCGCCGCGACTTCCCATTGGCCCTCTGAGCCGCGGCCTACAATGAGCCCGCGGATTGGCCACAGCTGAGACCGCGCCGCCTAGTGAGGTAAGACCGGGGGCGGGGAAGTACCGTCTTCCTTCCGCCCCGGTAAGCGGAGAGGAGGAAGCGAGCGGAATCCGGTGGCTCTCGCGAGGGTTTACTCGGCGCCCCGCCAGGCTCGAATTGGGGGTGCTTCTTAAAGGGCGAGGCACGTGGGTCGTCGTACTTCCGTACCCCCCCCCCCACGCCCCTTCTTGAATCGAATGGACTTCTGAGGGTAGGCGCTCGGGCCGGGACGCACGGGTTGAATTGCGCCTGAGACGCCTCAGAGGCGCCTCGCGGCTCGACGGCTGACGAAGTGTTGCTGCCAGGGCGCCTCTCGACGGGCTGGACTGGTGTTCAGACCGGGCCAGGGTGTCTGGGTTAGGATATTCCCCCGGCCGGTCCGGGACCCCGCCACCTGCAGGGGCAAAAAGAGGCACGTTCCCTCTCGCCTCAATGCTAAGGTGTTCACTTCGGACCCGGCACTTTGGGGGCGCCGGGGGTGGGGTGGGGGTGGGTGGGGGCTACCTGGGGTTTGAGGCTTGATGTATCTGACTGACTCCATGAATAGTTTGGTCTGATCTGTTCCGAGTGGAGGTGGGGAGAGGGTTGAAGCAAAATGGGTAGCTATGTAAGTGAGAACCAGAACTTTTAATTAGTTGGGTTTATTCAGATGTTTGGCCGCAAACTGTGCATATTCGTTTTTCCTGAGGAATCGGAGGGAAACCAGATGACAGTGCCTACCTTCGTGGAGCTTTCAGTTTAGTTGGGTTTATAACCGCTTGTGCTTTTATACTTTAATGTAATAAAGTAAGTACAGATAGGTACTTCAGATTGCCGTGAGAGTAACGAAAGAGGGCCCAACTTTGCAATGAGACCCAAAGGATGGTTAGGAGTTTGTCAGGAGGGAGCCTGACACTCTTGAGGAACGTCAAAAAAGTCAGTGTGCAGGGGACAGATTGTGTAAGGCCTTGAAAAGCTGAATTTAAGAAGTTGGCCTCTTAATGCACAGCTTAACAAAGGGTTTAGAGATGGGGTGGTGACAAGAAGATCTGGTTGTATTTTTAAGGAGATGGATTGGCTTGAATTGGAAAGAGCAAAAGTTGGAAGCTTAGAGATCATTTTGACTGCTGCAGTGATTCATGTGAGAGAGAATTGTATCTTAGAATAGGGTGATGCCAGTGCAAATAGAAGTGAATGATATGTGGGCTTAGCATGGATAGGACTGGATAATGGGTTGGATGTGGAGAAAGACACTGATATGGTTACATATACTGAATTTGTGTGGGCTTTGAGTCTTTTTTTGCATGTTGTTGTAACTTTGTCCACATCTTGGAGGTGGGAGCATTACCCCCATTTCATAGATTGGGAAATTGAGGCAAAGAAAGGTACAAGTTGGTTTTTAGAATAGTCTAGATTAGGGGTGTTGAACTCAATCAGAGAAGGGGCCAAAATCTAAAATCCAGCCTAAATCGCGGGCCGAATGGTTTACTGAACAGTCATAAACTGTCATTGTGATGGAAACGCAGCGGAGTGCAGTGATGACAGCGCGGTGCGGGCCACATTGCAAGGCCTGGCGGGACGGATTTGGCCCGCGGGCCTTGTGTTTGACACATGTGGTCTAGATTCAGGCAGTTTAACTGTAGCCCTAAAGCTTACCTGCCCCATTGATGCAAATTTACCATCTCTTCATTTAGCATTGGAAATCAGTGTGTTAGAGGCAAAAGCTGGCTTGGGTCCCTAGTGGAAAAGACTTGGGAAAACTAGAACAGGGATGCTCTTTCCTTCAGCAAAGACAAGCCTGTTAAAAATAAATTTTTTATTGTTGAAAAATAAATTTTTTATTGCATATGTCTCCTTTCCCCCCCATTGATTTCTCCCCGGCTGCTGCTGCCCTCCAGCATATGCCCTCGCCCCCTTACTGCCAGTGTCCATTGGTTATGCTTATAGGCATGCATACAGGTCCTTTGGTTAATCTCTTACCCCCCCAATCTCTCTTGCCTTCCCTGAGGCTCAGAGGTTTAATGGTCTGTTCCAATGCTTCTATTCTCTGGATCTATTTTTGTTCATCATTTTATGTTCATTATATTTCATAAATGGGTGAGATCGTGTGATATTTATCTTTCTTGGACTGGCTTATTTTGCTTAGCATAATGCTCTCCTCGTCCATTCATGCTGCTGCAAATGGTAAGAATTTCTACATCAGCGTAGTATCCCATTGTGTAGATGTACCACATTTGTAACCCACTCATCTGCTGATGGGCACTTAGGTTGCTTCCAAATCTTAGCTATTGTAAATTGTGCTGCTATGAACATAGGGGTGCATATATTCTTTCTGATTGGCATTTCTGATTTCTTGGGATATATTCCTAGGAGTGGAATTCCTGGGTCAAATGGCAGTTCCATTTTTAATTATTTGAGGAAACTCCATACTGTTCTCTACAGTAGCTGCACCAATCTGCATTCCCACCAGCAGTGCATGAGGATTCCCTTTTCTCCGCATCCTCACCAGCACTTGTTGTTTGTTGATTTGTTGATGATAGCCATTCTGATAGGTGTGAGATGGTACCTCATTGTCACTTAAAAAATATATATATATTTTTTTATTGATTTCAGAGGGGAAAAGAGAAAGGGAGAGGGAGAGGGAGAGGGGGAGAGAGAGAAACAGAGAGAGAAACATCAATGTTGAGAGAGAATCATTGATTGGCTGCTTCCTGTACACTTCCTACTGGGACCCTTTAGTCCGCACGCCAACCTGCTCACTGAGCTAAGCCAGCGAGAGTCCTCATTGCTTTGATTTGCATCTCTCCAAAGTTAGTGACTTTGAGCATTTTTTTCATATGTCTCTTGGTCTTCTGAATGTCCACTTTGAAGTGTCTATTTAGGTCCTTTGCCTATTTTTTTTTATTGGATTGTTTAGCTTCCTTTTAAGCTGTATAAGTTTCCTATAACATTTGGAGATTAAACTCTTATTGTAACATTGGCAAATATGTTCTATGCAGTGGGCTCTCTTGTTTTGTTGATGGTTTCTTTGGCTGTGCAGAAGCTTTTTTTTTTTTTTTTTAAGTATATTTTATTGATTTTTCACAGAGAGGAAGGGAGAGGGATAGAAAGCTAGAAACATCGATGAGAGAGATACATCGACCAGCTGCCTCCTGCACACCCCCCACCAGGATGTGCCCGCAACCAATGTACATGCCCTTGACCGGAGAGGAAGCCAGGTGTTGCTACGTGATGTCATTACCCAGCGCCACAACCACCCTTTCCAGGCTGGGCCGGGCTGGGGACCACATTTTGGTGGGCTGTCGCCCAGGGTGGTGGCAAGGCCTATGTCCCACTTGGGGGAAGCCAAGTGTTGCTTTGTTGGCACCAGGTTCGCGGTGCTGTTTTTTTTGTAAATGGCCAGTGTGCGTCATGAACGGCTGCTCCTGGGAGTCATTGTACATCACAGTGACTGGTTGGGTGGTCAAAGGGACACTTAGCATATTAGCCTTTTATTTATATATATATATATATATATATATATATATATATATATATATATATATATATATATGTTTTTTGACCTGTTTATTTTTGGTTTGTTTTTGGTCATGGTTTCCTTCAAGAAATCAATGGCTCATTTTTCCAGAAAAAATAATATTGATCATTTTGCATTTTATAATTAGTGCTTTATGGACCTCCTGAAGTCACTCATGTAGACTGCCTATCCCTCATCCCCATTGCCTTAAATCTCCACATTCTGGGTTAAGTACTATAAGAACCTGTTTTAAGAGCCTGTGATTTAAGTGGAACATTTTATTTCCTGATATCACTCAGATCAGAGTTGAAGCTTGTAATTATTAAAGGCTGGGTCAGCTGCAGCATTCTTAGTGTGAAGATACTTTTGCTTCCTGATTTGCTCTTGCAAATGGATTTGATGATGCATTGTATATGGCTGATATTTGTTTTGACTTATTGAAATGGCTGTTTCAGTGGTTTTCTGTATAATTGCTAAATTATCTCTTTCATGCTGTTCACAGGTTGAGTAATGTAGATCACCATATAACACCTCTATCTAGGGCTTTCACTTATTATTTTTTTTAACATAAATTTATTTCAGAGAGGGAGAAGGAGAGATAGAAACATCAAAAAGGAGAATCATTGGTCAGCTCACAACCTGTGCATGTGCCTTGACCAGGAATCAAACCTGGAAACCTTCAGCCCACAGGCCATTGCTCTATCCACTGAGTCAAACCAGCTAGGGCAACTTTCATTTATTTATTTTAAAAAAAATATATTTTATTGATTTTTTACAGAGAAGAAGAGAGAGGGATAGAGAGTTAAAAACATCAATGAGAGAGAATCATCGATCAGCTGCTTCTTGCACACCCCCCACTGGGGATGTGCCCGCACCAAGGTACATGCCCTTGAGTGAAGTCAAACCTGGGACCTTTCAGTCCACAGGCCGACACTCTACCCATTGAGCCAAACCGGTTTCGGCAACTTTCACTTATTTCATTGTTCTGATATTAGAGGGCAAGAAGGGAAGATACAATGCCCTTACACAGCAGCCTTAGGACTGGAGAATGCAGTTGCAGTGGTATCTGAAATACTGAAGGGTGTTTGTTTGAAGCAGTTTATATCCAAAATTTGAGTTGTCTCTTCCCAATCTTGTCGTGTACCAACTATAAGAACTTGCTTTTATCTTTACTGCTCCTCATTGCTATAGATAGAATCTCTAGTATAAGTGTTAAAATTAAGCCACTCTCACAGATTGCTTATTAAAGGATTCTTTGTAATGAACTGTGGAGCATAGCACAGAACTAACATCTTATTTTTCCTGGGAACTCATGCATTGGTAAAGACACATGTCCAGCCTTGGCTGGGTGGCTTAGTTGGTCATTCCTTGCACCAAAATGTTGCAGGTTTGATTCCCAATCTGGGCACATACTTAAATTGCGGGTTCAGTCCCCAGCCAGGGCAAGTATGGAGGCAACCAATTGATGTTTCTTCTTTCATATTAATATTTCTCTGTACCTCAATAAAAAAAAGACTTGATGCCTATGTGGTATTCCTGACTCTGAATGTAAGGCAATTATGTGAATCCAAACAAAGGGCCATTCTGCAAAAACAAATGGCCTGTACTCTTCAAAAATGTCAATGTAAAATAAAAAGGCAAAGGAACTATTCTTAGATAAAATAAAACTAAATGCCATATGTGCTCTTTGATTTCACCTTGTATGAAAAATGTTAGAGGATAGTATTGAGACAATTAGGTTAATATTAATATGGGCTACATATTAGGTAATAGTATTATATCAGTGTCAAGTTCCTGATATTAATAGTTGTGGGGAGAAGGTTGTGTTCTTACAAGATATGTGCTGAAATATTTTGGTTGAAGTGTCATGTTCTTTTATGTGCGATACCAGGTCAGGGCACATACAAGAATCGGTGAATGCATAAATAAGTGGAATAACAAATCAATGTTTCTCTAAAAACTCAATAAACAAAAAATTTTAAGTTTAAAAAAAGTTGAGGAAAAAGTTTTACTGGGTAAATCTATAATAATAAAAGCATAATATGCTAAATAAACCAGATGACCTGGATGAAGCGGGGCTGCAAGGGAAGCCCAGGTCCTTGGGTGCCAGAGGGAACCAAGTGCTAGCAGCCTGCGGAAGGCCTACTCTTGAATGGATTTTGTGTCGGGCCTCTAGTAGTAATATAGTTCAAGATCACATAGAATAAGTCTACAACGGAACTGGACTCATCTAGGAAGTATGAAAGATTGCAAATTTATTCTGCTCACTCCTTTTACCTTGTCCCCCAGCCCCTTGCCAGCCCAGGAAAACTTCAGGCCTATAAACTTCTCCTTGGCTTTTCCTGATTAAAGTTTTTTATCTTACCAACTAAGTTTTAGTTTCTGGATTTGGTATAAGTTGCCTCTAGTATTCTTAATATGATTTAGACAAATTTAAAAAAACGAAGGGACCTTAACCCACCTCATTTTGCAGCGGGATTCACTAATTTGACAAAAGATTTGAGTGCTTTTGTTTTAGCATTGTTCTAGGTGTTGGGAAATAGAAGTAAAAAAATTTGACCTGTGGAGCTTGTGTGGTAACTGTAAATCTTGAGATTTAACAAAACAGACTGGGTAGATTGTAAAACAAAAATGTTTCTGACAGTTTTGAAGGCTGGGAGTCTGACATCAGGGTACCAGCATGGTCAGGTAATGATCCTATTCTAGGTCACATTCTGATTGTATCCTCACAAGGTGGAAGGGGTCAAGGAATGTCTGAAGCCCATTTTATAAAGGCACTACTCCTATTCCACCCTCAAGGCCTATCACTCTCCAGAGGCTGCACCTCCTAACACCATTACCTTAAGTTTAAGATTTCAACACATGAATATGGGGGGAGGGGTGGGAGGGATAACATATACTTGATCAGATCATATAGTGGGGGGAAGGAAAAACATTGGGTGGTAATAACTGCTAAGGAGAAAAATAGGATAAAGGATAGGAAATAATGACTTGAGGGAACTTTTTTTTAAAATATATTTTTTATTGATTTCAGAGAATAAGGGAGACACAAATATTGATGAGAATCATTGACCATCTGCCTCCTGCATACCCCATGGTCAAGCCCACAACCTGGGCATGTATGCCGACTAGGAATTAAACTGTGACCTCCTAGTTAATCCGTTGACCCTCAACCATTATGCCAAGCCAGCTGGGCTGGGAGCTATTTTATCAAATTTCAAAGCTTAGGAATAGAGTGAGCTAAGTGGAAACCTGGGAGAATTCCTGCAAGGGAGGACAAAGATCACAAAGTAAAATAGGAAGTTAGGGACATGGTAATGAGGGGCCTCATCACTGCTGTGGGAAAAAAGTAGCAAGGTGTGTAATTTTAAGTGGGGAAAACTACTTATAATAATCCAGGTATCAACTAAGTGGAAATGGTGATTCTGGATGCACTTTGAAGATTGATAAGATTTGTTCATTCCAGGTTTGGGCAACCATAAGCAGTTACTGAAAGACCACTTAGGAAAATCAGAAGTTCCTTTTGGGACCTATCTAGCACTTGTCACAAAGGGAAACTATCTGAATAAAATCTTTTGGCTTTTCAAGGCTGTTTCCACTAGTGTTTTATTGGTTTGTATCAGGAATACTGCTGTATGTTCACTACACATGGGAAAGCTTGAGACAGTAGTGGGTATCTAGCCAGGCAGCTCTCCCTCCTTCCTAGTAGAACCTAAATTGTTTCAGGGGATGTTTGGTTGCTCTCCCTGATACCAAGGATGAATCTTAAATCATAGAAGACAGTAATTCTTAATTGGAGTGCTTTTGGAATCTTCTAAAGGCTGTTAACAAGGATTAGGATATTCTAGAGGTGTTTAGTGGATAAGGGCCAACCACAGATACTAAACATCTCTATATAAAACCCTAATATGCAAATAGACAAGACTGAAAAAACTAAACTGGTTGCTATGATGTGCACTGACCACCAGGGCCACGTGTGGAACATGGTGGGCATCTACCAAAGCAGGGATTTGCCGGATGGGGGTGCTGAGGATGGACAGAGACCTTACCCCTATGTCCACTGCAGCCTCGTGGCCCAAAGTCCCTTTTAAGGTGCACAAAATATTGCACAGCCCACAAGGTCCCCACCAAGTGTCCATCTGGCTGAGAACTTGAACCTAGAATTTATTTTTTATGAGAATCTCAAGAAAGTATTCACATGGCTGTTAATGACCAATTTTTCAGGAATGTAATTATCATGTAAACAATGTCCTTAAGATTTGAGGAGGAAGAAATATCAATTTGCTGTTCCACTTATTCATGCATTCATTGGTTACTTCTTGTATAGACCCCAACTGTAATTCAAACCCACAATCTTGGCCTACTAGGACACCTTAACCAACTGAGCCTACCCAGCCAGATCCTCACTGTATGAGTTTTAAAGTATATATGAGTTTCATTTCTAAATATCAGCACAAAATAAAAGGCATTACTACCTCTGGTGTGATCTAAGCCCCATGTTCTTAAGAATCCTGTAAGCGTGGCATATGATAGTCTTATTTTGGAAGATTTTTTGGGGAAATTCCTAATACTTAAATGAAATACAAGAAAGATGCAATCTCCTTTCTGTTTCTGAAGTTGTCAGCACGTGATAATTAGAACTATATCAGGATTTAGGATAAGACTAGCCATGTGCTGAGAGTGAAAAGTAAATATGGTAATTACCAGGACCTAATATTACTGAGCCATTCTTGTAATTTAGGATTTACTACTAGATTTATATACAGCTACTTAGAACTGAAAGCAGTCTGAAAACAGCCTGTTTTTGTGCTAGAAATCTAGACTTTTAACATTCCAAATGAAATGTGGGGCTATAAGAAATCAACAAAAAACCTCAGACCCAAACTTGTATTTGGCCTCACCCTCACAAACAAGAGATCAAGATGCTTTTCATATTTATTTTTTTAAAAATTCAGAATGGATCAAAAAGAATAATCCAGGATACAGGTGCCAAAGGCCAGAAGGTAGCTATAAAAGTATGCCATAGGAAAATCAGGGAGCCTTATTACCTTGTTTTAAAAGCTGTACCTAACATAAATAGCTTAGCTTCCCCTGCTCTATTCTTAATGCGGCACAGCAGGCTTGTCTTGCAAGGCCTCAGTTGAAGGATCCCATGTATACACACTCAGGCTGGTATGGCAGCACTTAAGTATTTTATATCCCCAGTTGATTTTATTCCAGGTCTGACTACCTTCATTGTTGTGTGTGGGATGATTTCACCCCTTGGAAACACAGGTATTTCAGCACAAAACAATATTAAGTCTTTACAATCAAACCATCTTCCCTTTTTCGTGCAGCTGAAAAATGGTAGGTTAGGGACAGACAGAACATTGTGAGCTTTGTTACTGTTGGAATTATCACTCATTAAATGATCATTAGCTAAGTCACTAAATTTACATATTAAGGAAATTATATATAGAATACTGCAAAAACACAGTAAAAGACTGAAGTCTGCCCATTTCTGCTCAGGTAGTCTCTTCACTCCCAAGCGTCATATGTTGTCCTTTTGGCTCCAAAGTTTTGTTATTACTGTTTCTCCTCTTTTTGATCTTCCTTTTGTTCCCCAGCACTAGAACTTCCAGAGCCTTCTCGCTCAGAGGCCATCTGTTAAAAAAAAACATTTGGTAGTCACTCATTTAATGTTAAGGCTGGTAGCTTGCTCTCTGGAGCCATATCCCACCTGTTCCATCCCCCCTCGCCCTCTGTACACTACTGGTGGTTTCTGTAACTCCTTCCCTTTGACCTTCAAAACAAATCAAGAAGGATACTTCTTCATAGAAGGAAGGATAGTCTTTATAAAACACTCCCGTTCTATAAAATGGCTATGTAGGGAGCCACCAGTGAGTCATCAAGAGCAGTTTTATTAAGATCAGATGAGAAGGAAAATCATTGAGCAAAACACCCTTCAGAGGAAGAGACTGAACATAAACTGTGCACCTACGGATGAGGACAATAGGGGATGGGAAGGGGGCGGAGGGTGGGGTGGGAACCTGGTGGAGGGGGGAAGAAATGATGAAGCTTTGTAATAATATGAACAATAAAGATTGATTTAAAAAAACAAAACAAAAAAAAAAACTCCCAAAAAAACCACCCTTTAGTCCTTGTACCTTTTTGTATGCCATTTCAAAGAGCTTCAATGACGCTTGCTGAAGGGAAGATGCTGCCTGCCTTATGTTTTCTCCAGTTTCACTATCTTTTCGAGCCAGGAGCTCTCTCATTTTGGAAATCTCCTCTTTTAGTTTGTTGCACTTAAAAAGAAAATAAAACAAAGCTCTCAGTTTTCCAGGTTTTCTTATCCTATTACAATTACACGAAGCAGTAATATTCAGAAACATTTTAAAAAAACTAAATTCCTATCAAGACCCACACAATCTTTATTGACACCAGTGACAATGCCTACCAACTTCTTGAACTATTGTATTATAAAAAAGGGCTCACCTCATCAGCAGGCAATTGGTCCTTGAATTCCTCCATCTTGCTTTCTGTATCATGGATGATTCCTTCAGCCATATTAACTGCTTCAACTCGTTCCTAAGAGACATTAGAAAATGAAGACTTCCCAACTGGTTGGCTGAAAGTCCTCACTGGGAAAGACAACATGCTGAATGCTACATATAGTTAAAAGTAAAAATAGTAAGGGGGAGAAATCACTCTGGTTGGTGTGATATGGTAAGACTTGGAATAAATAAAGGCATTCCAAATAAATTACAGCAAAGGGGGAAAGAGGATAAATTGAGGATAACAGAAGATATAAGATCAAAGATAAATGTCTAAACTCCCACTTTCACCTCCCAGCTGAAAAGAGAGAAAATACCAATCACCTTCTTTCGCCTGTCTTCCTCAGCATACTTCTCTGCGTTTTTAACCATATTTTCAATATCATCTTTGCTTAGCCCACCAGAAGACTGGATCACGACTACAATGGAAAGAAAACATCTTGTTACTTCCCTGGCAAAATTATTTATCTCACCATCTATTTGTATTGAGGAAAACAATATGCCTGCTCAGAATAGCCAATCTTAATGTAAATTATGAAGAGGAATACCCTATTGTCCTATGACAGACAGAAGGAAACAAATATCTGACATACACAAAGACCAACTATCCTGCCACTCTGGCAAAACTTTAAGCTTAGCAATCCAGAGGTTCGGTGCTTGCCTATTTTAGGGAATAAACACCCCAATAATGTAAATCTGATCAAACTGAGAAAACGGGCTAAAAGGAATCATTCTCCCAAGGCTAGAAAAAGATATGTACAACCTAGAGAGTCTAGTTCCCACCAGAAAGAAACTCCAAGGTCTCTTACCTCATCCATATAGTCTGATAAATAAGAACACTTACTCTGCTGCTCACGTCCTGTACCCTTATCTTTGGCAGAAACATGTACAATCCCATTGGCATCAATGTCAAATGTAACTTCTATCTGAGGGACTCCTCGTGGGGCTGGGGGAATTCCAATCTAAAGTAAGTAAATACACAGATTAAGCTCTTCTCACAAAGAGGTATAGTGCTCTAGTTTCAAACCTATACAGTTTTCTGTGGAAAAAGTCATTTGGTTCCTGGGAGGAACCAGCTATAGTTTCACTGAAATGTAGAAGTAAAGGTAGTACTTCCTTTGCTTCCTAAAATGGGGCTCATGCCAGTAAAGACTGGTTGTAGCTAGTGATCATTATTATGTATTTGGGGACACAATAATAGCAGCAAACCTCATTACTGTTCATCTCACCAAGAACCAGTAAGCAACACTAATTAGAAGCCAATAATATCAAATGTCTCTTAAATTAGTAACTAAAAATATCTCCTAAATAGCAACGTCTATGAACACTTCACTCTCATATCTTCTCTATCTATACATATAAAAGCCTGAATGAACAAATGCTGTCATGTGCTCTGAACACCAGGGGACAGATGCTAGTGGTCAGTGCGCTCCTACAGTGGGAGAGCCACTCAGCTGACTAATGGCTGCCAAACACTGAGCTCATGGAGGCAAGGGATGGGACTGAAACTGGCAGTCTGACATCCTCCAAGGGGTCCCAGATTGCGAGAGGGCGCAGGCCAGGCCAAGGGACCCCACCAGTGCACCAGGCATCTAGTCTATATAATAAAAGCCTAAGGGACTGTTATGGCGGAACAACTGGTTGCTCAGACAGAAGCTGGGCTCAGGGCTGGTGAGCACAGCAGCAGGAGCCTCTCCCACTTCTGCGGCAGTGCTAAGGAGAGGCAAGCAGAGTGGTAAGGAGCAGGGGTACTAGACTGCGAGAGAGTGCAGGCTGGGCCTGAGGGGGGGACACCCCCCCCCCCCCAAATCCAGTGCACAAATTTCGTGCACCAGGCCTCCATTATATATACTATATTTTTAAAGTTCCTAAGGCACAAGCAAGGCTTTCATGTAAAAACTGAAGGGCTCTTTAGTTGCAGAATTTGTATGTACACTATATTAAGAAAATAGACTACCACCCGTGTTTCAGCAATTTATAGTAATATCAATAGGGGTTGAAATACAGTCTAACTGTACAATAAAAAAAAGAAACATATTTAGGATTCCCAATACTCACCAAAGTAAACTGTCCAAGAAGTTTGTTGTCTCCAGCCATCTCTCTCTCACCCTGGCACACTTTAATCTCCACTTGAGTCTGACCATCAGCAGCTGTAGAAAACACCTAAGGAAAAAGAAACTCTCTGGGTTGGCTATCTAATGAAAACCACTCTCCTTATACAGAGGACAAGCCAAAGAAAGAAACTCACACTGTAATACTGAAAGAGTCCTAATGTACACTATTTTCAGGACAAAGGCTTAAGTCTTTTGCAGGGAACGAAAGGAGGATTAGCACACCATAAGGGCATGCAATAGCTATTGGTTCTCTAAGCAGCAAATGCACTGTAAAAAGATGCAGCATTGGCACAGAAGGCTTCAAGAGAAGGTGCCAAAAAAACGAGATGTTGAAACACGCTCATCTGGGGAAATAGGTCAGAGATAGGACATGCATTTTATGCTCAGTAACAGGATGTCACCACATACTTTTCTTCAGAATGATGTGTTGACAATACATCATCATAGCACAAATATAGCAATAGCCAATTTTTCATAAAAACATCAAAATTTGGAAAAGTTAATCCAAAGACCCCAATCACCGTCCAAATAGCCCTGCCTGCCATAACAGGACAACCATCATTCACCCATAATAGAAGCTCATTGCACTGACTTGGCCAAGCCATTTTTTTATTGCCTTTTATAATAGAAGAGGAGAATTCAGTCCCAAATGATGAGGCTTCTTTTGGTAAGTTAAAGAGTGAAATTTTCCAGGAAAAGCTCACAAAAATGGCTGCAATCACATCCCTCACAGAACCGTGGCTCTTACCTGACTTTTCTTGGTTGGAATAGTGGTGTTCCTGTTAATAAGCTTGGTAAATACACCTCCCAGAGTCTCAATACCCAAAGAAAGGGGAGTGACATCCAGGAGCAGCACATCTGTGACATCACCAGCCAACACACCTCCCTGAATGGCAGCTCCCATGGCCACAGCCTCGTCAGGATTGACAGCTTTACTTGGGGCTCGGCCAAAGAGATCCTGCACAGTCTGCTGAACCTGAGCACAAAGAAAAAAATAATCTGTCACCCACTACTCAAAGCAACTAACTGCCCAAGAAGGGGAGAGAGAGAACACATGTACCAAGACCGTACCAAATTAAATTGTAGGATAAGTTGCTTTAGATCCAAGAATTTCACTCAAATTACTAGTATTTCATAGTTGAATGCTTATTAATGATCTGAGTACATCATGTAGGTAACACTCATATACTTTACTCACATGTCATTCATAGCCCTTTAAATTTGGGAAGAATTTGTGTAAGTTTGTTATCTGGTTTCCCATACAATACATTGCATTAGAAATGGGTAGCCCTGGTTGGTATGGCTCAGTTGGATGGGCATTGTCTGGTGCACGGAAAGATTATGGGTTGATTCCCTGTAGAAGGCATGCAGGAGGCAGGTGATCTACATATCGACTACAAACTAAAAGGAAGCAGTGCAGAGGCCATACAATGACAACAGTGACGCCAACATGGGATGTGCTCTTCCCTCCTTTTTAAAATAATGCTAGGAAAAAGTGCTATTTAAATAGCATCTAGGATATTTGTTAATAATATAATCTAGGTCCAAAGCCTCTCATTTTCTCTGCAGATTTATTCTGTGCATATTTTCCTAGGCCCACATACTTGAAAATTTAAGAAAATATCAAAGCCCAAGATAATTCTATAGAAGTCATAAAGAATTGCACCATCAACAGTTTCTGTGCTCAGTCATTAACTTTCTACACATCTGTCTTTTCAGAATGATGTGTTGATAAATAGAATGCATCATTGCACAAATCTTTGTTGAAGAGGTACAATTAAAAGCCTTGAACACTATGCTGTAAAGACACATGCCCAAAATTGTTCCACAGAGGCCAGTTGGTGTCAAGGTTTTAATATATACACACACACTTTGTAACTGATTTTTAGAGGAAAGGAGAGAAACATCAACCTGGGCATATGCTCTGCTTGGGAATCAAACCAGCGAACGTTCAGTGCACAAGATGATGCCCAAGCAACTGAACCATACCAGCCAGGGCAGTATCAAGGTTTTAAGCTATCTCTGACCTCATGTTCATTCCTAAAAATTCTTCAAGACTGAAGTTCAGAATCCTCCATGTCATCACCCCATGGACATTTTGCCCTTCCTAATCCTTTTTCTTATATCCTTGTATTTTAAAAAGAGGCTGAAAAGAACTCTTTAGTTAAAAGCACAAATTCATCTTTTCTGGATCATCATGGAAGAAAGACCACATATTCATATCCTGACACATAAGCCATTTGTTTCTTCCCAAAAAACATATGCAGGTCCTCTCTGCTCGCCAGGCTGAGAATTCCATGGATCCATCCATACCTTGGGCATTCTAGTCATGCCACCAACAAGAATCACTTCTCCTATGTCACTCTTGCTGACTTCTGCATCTTGCATGGCTTTCTGGCATGGTGCAATGGTCCTCCTGATTAGCTCAGCAACAATCCCCTCAAACTGAGCCCGGGTCAGCTTCATATTCAAATGCTTAGGTCCAGATGCATCCATTGTAAGATATGGCAAATTGATGTCAGTCTATAAAGGAAGGAGGGAGGATCAGTAGTGGTGAAGTTTCTTTATTCAATGAATACTGTAGGACAGGAAGACTTTGAAGTCTATAGCTATTCCTTTAATGGTCAGACCTACTTTAAAGGAATAGCTACTAAACAACAGTGACTCTTTAAGAGTCCAACTCTTATCTTTCCAAAAGTAAAAATACTTCAAAATTTTATTATTAAACAATGAAGACCAGGAGAGAAACAGGAAAAATCCCTGTTAAAGAGACAAGAAGTATTCTACTACTAAATATATAGGGTGGGGCAAAATACACGTAACAGTTCATTCCTATATTAATTACTGTATTTTCTATACAAACTGTAAGCATAGTTTTGTCCCACTCTGTACATTAAGAATCATACTATAGCCCAGCCAGTGTATCTCAGCTGAGCATAGACCTATGAACCAGAAGGTCACAGTTCGATTCCCAGACAAGGGTACACACCTGGGTTGCAAGCTCAATCCCTAATGTGGGGCATGCAGGACATAATCAATGATGTCTCTCTTTCTCTCTCCCTTTCTCTCTGAAACCAATAAAGAAATATATATTTTTAAAGGAAAAAAGCACTACTGTTTTTTCCACCAAGTTTAAAAATATTCCATGTAGTTAAAAAAAAACACCACACATCCAAGATAGGCTCTGAACCAAATAGTGTGCCACCAAGCCAGGGCTTTATTAGTTTCAGGAAGATGATTAGAAAGCTACAGAGATGCTCTTTAACTACAAGGACTGCCATCATATCCACAGATAGCTGCTAACATGGCCACAGTCACAGGCATATAATATCTAGTATTTAATAAACCCCAAATGCTATTAAGGTATGGATTAAGAATATTTAGGCCTGCCTAGCGTGGCTCAGGGGTTGAGCATCGACCTATGGACCAGGAGGTCACGGTTCAATTCCTAATCAGGGCATATGCCCGGGTTTCGGGCTAGATCTCCAGTAGCGGATGTGCAGGAGGTAGCCAATTATTGATTCTCTCATTATAGATGTTTCTCTCTTTCCCCTGAGATAAAAAAATGTATTTAAAAAAAATAATATTTAGACCAAAAAAATGAACATGCTGAAACAGATGTCTTAGGGGTGGGCCCTCGGGAACAGAATTACCTTATGCCTCTCCTCTAACTTCACACCAAAGCAAGGCCCACAGAGATTAAAGATGGAGGGGAGCAAATCCTTAACCATTTCCTTGGGTAAAGAACTGGGACTATTAAATACTTAATATGAGAGTTAACACATCTTCTGTAAAAACAGTGTTACTGGGTTTTGCCTTTAAGAACACTGTTGACAATTTACTTCTTTCTTTGCAAAATGTCAATAATACTAATTAACAACAGAACTGCATCATCCAAACCAATATGATTCAATAGAACTTTTTGTGACAACAACAACGTTGTTCAATTCAGCAGCCAATAGCCACTTATGGCTGAGCTCCTGAAATACAGCTAACACTACTGAGGAACATAATTTAAAACTTGTATTTAATTTTAAATACCCTATTGTTTTAGTGTAGTTCTATATGCTATCAGTTAATGACAACCTGAAAAATTCCAGGGCTCTCAACTCTATAAAACCAGTTCATCAGTTTTATCCTTCATTTTTCTCAAATCCAAGTATCTTTCAATATCAGTCCTCTCTCTTACCACCTGGTGTGCTACAATAACCTCCCAGTAATTGCCCACATCCACTCAGGTTGCCTTCTACAACAGAACACTTCCCCACTGAAAATAAAACTGTGCTCTATCTTGGCCAAAGTGCTTTTCATAAACCCAAATCTGACCATGTTATTGCCCCCACACAAAGTTTTTAGTGGTTTATACTCACTCAGAACAGATACCAAAACACACAAATCTATAAAGGAGCTCTAGCCCCCCGTCCCATGCTCCCATGCACATCTGCATTTCAGCCACACTGACCCCGTCTTAGTACTTCATACTTGATTAACTCAGCATTTCCTAATTAACTTTCAGACTTGCTATGTCCAACACCTCTGGTCAACTGTCAGGTTCCTCTATTATAAATCTAACTTTGCCTTTTTACTACATTAATAACTTACATTCAGAGTACTCATGTTGTTCTAAGCATGTTACATGTTTGTATGAATTTAGTAATCCTAGAAATTCTAAGGGGAAAAGAAGCACTGTTATCTGTATTTTACAGAATGGAAATGTTAAGGCATTCACCCAAGGTCACACTGCTAAGTGATAAAATAGGATCCAAACCCCAACAGTCTACTTGTAGAGCCACTCTTAACCTTTACATTATGTTACTTCTGGCTTGACATTTTATATTCTTAATAATGCTCACCTCCCACGCTACACTGAACTATACGAACAAGGGTAGTGTTTCTCAGAATTGATTCTAGAGGTTTACAATCACACATGCACAAACATTTATGTACAAGGATGCTCAATATTCCTTGCTATAATGACAAAATGCTGAGGAAAAAAAAATAACCCTAATGCCAATCAATAGGATACAGCAGGTCTTTGAATAACAAAACATTGATGAGATGCCATTGGAATTTATCAAATAGCCTATGAAAAACTGGTTTCCTTATACAACATTTTGCTTAAAATTCCTAGGACCTACTGATGACATCAAGTGAGGACTTACTGTGCAGCCATATAAAAACCAACCAACCTTCGCCTCCAAAAAGTGTCAGACCCCTGGGAAGAATAATAAGCTATTCTTTGGCACTACTGCAATATTTCAACCCTAACCCATCATGTTGCAAAGTTCTGCCACTCTGTGTGATAGCAGGAAACAAAGCAACATCATCATCCTGGATCCCTTTGTACAACTTTGTCATTGCTCATAGCTACTTAAAAAAAAATTCCAGGTTTGACTTGATAAATACTTCTTCTCCTCTTCCCAGTGGTAATCAAACTAACGAAGTCACAGGCTCTGTTTCTCTGCCACCTAAGAACCTGATATTAAATCCCTTGCCTTCCACCTTGTTTGTCTCTGACCCAGATCTACCATACTTTCTACAATTCTATTCTTGGATATTAAAGCAAAGTGAAGCTTCATCTCTCTGAAATGAAGCAGGATTGGCTGACACCTTAAAACATGCTGAGCAAGTCTGATGCCCAGGGGGAAAAACTTGCTCGGATGTATAA
Source organism: Pipistrellus kuhlii (assembly GCF_014108245.1). NCBI lineage: Eukaryota > Metazoa > Chordata > Mammalia > Chiroptera > Vespertilionidae > Pipistrellus > Pipistrellus kuhlii. The sequence continues at coordinate 26,971,021 of NW_023425584.1, read as the reverse complement.
AGGCCAGCCTTCATAGCTCACTTTCTAGATCGGTAAATCAAATTAAAGGAGAAACTACTAGAGACTAACACAAAGGTATATTGAGTTAAGTGAAGATAGTAGTGCTGAGAGTCTCCTGGTGTTTACAGGTTAGCAATTAATAGTTTTTCACACTGCTAGTCTAGATTTTAGCTCCAGTACACATAACCTCTGATTTGGACGGTTAACAAATTTAGGTCATCCATTAAAACACATACATACAACACCGGGTTCCTATGCTCATGGAAAGGTTTTTACCACCAATCAGAAAACAGTAAGACAAATAAAATATGCTATTAAAGTAAGCTCAGGCTTAAAAGATCCATCAAGACTGCTGGGATTTGTCCTTGTCTCACCTGCACAGATGAGGAGAGTTCACACTTAGCCTTCTCAGCAGCTTCCCGAACTCTTTGAAGTGCCATGTTGTCTTTGGTCAAATCAACTCCCGTCTACAAAGTTAAGACAAAAACACTAGTATTAGTGAGGTAATAAATACTCTTAAATTGCAGTGATATGCTGTTAACACAAAACAGAGCTATAACTTCATAAACAAGCATACATGACTTCTTTTCTTTAAAAATCTGTAGGGAAAAGAAAAGTTATTCTAAAAGGGCTATCTATGCCTGGAGTTAGAAGGCAGAACTGATTTCAGTTTTTTTTTAACTGTAGAAGTCTAGTTCAAAAAAAGGAGTTCCCAGAATTCCTTTTTCAATATTGTACAATTACTTTCAAACAGAAATACAAATATTTCAGTGTTCTACTCTGAGCAGCTATCTGAATATGGAAATTTTCACATCCTGATGTTTACAGATTAACCACACCAATAACTAACCTCTCTTTTAAACTCCTTCACAATGTGTTGTAGCAAGGCCTGGTCAAAGTCTTCACCACCTAAGAAAGTGTCTCCATTGGTGGACTTAACCTCAAATACTCCTTTCTGGATTTCCAGGACAGAAATATCAAAAGTCCCACCACCTAAATCATATACAGCAATGCTAGGGAAAAAAATAAAATAAAGGAAGGCCTTAAGTAACAAAAGTAATGAAGTATTTGTACATGCTACAAGGACAAACCTTGAAAACCTATCTGACCAGCACATGGTAGAACCTATGCCAATATACATTTCAATAATCAAATAAATATTAAACCTCTCTATTTTCCTCAATTAATTATTATGAAATTTGATAATTGTGTGACATTTGTATTAACACATGGCCTTAACATTTAAAGTATACATACAGTTGAAATTAATAAATTTATTTAAAAGCAAAACTACTCTTTTGGAGGGGAGGGAATGACCCTATTAGACCAGTACTTGGGGGGAAAATAGTAAATAGTAATAATAAAAAAGTCTTGAAATGAATGAAAAACATATCACAGAGCCTTGAAGAACATCAAGGTAGTATATTTTAGTCTAAATATAAGAATCACTAAGAAATCAAGACTTGGGATAAGTCTTGGTGGAGTTTATTATTATTCAGACTTACACTTTATCTTCTGACTTGTCTAGACCATAGGCCAGAGCAGCAGCTGTGGGTTCGTTAATTACCCGAAGCACATTCAGTCCAGCTATCTGACCAGCATCCTTAGTGGCCTAAAAAAGTAAAAAGCATTTTTCCAGCTTTGTGTCAGCAATACCACTAATTTCCTAGATAAAAATGCTAATTGACTCACCTGTCTTTGAGAGTCATTGAAATAAGCTGGGACTGTGATCACAGCATTTTTTGCTGTATGCCCCAGGTAATTTTCTGAAAAAGAATCAAGGAATGAATCCAATCATGAGATTGTCAGATGACATAGGTAACAAAATTACTAATGTAACCTAACAACCTATACAATCTTTTTGGAGCCACAAACAGCACTCATCAGTTTTTCAGCATGCTAGAACCTAACATGTAGAGAACTTGTAGGAAAACACTCCATCTGAAAATAAAATTAGAAACCAAGACCTCACCTAACACTTCAGTGAAACTTCAACAACTAGAATGACTTAAAATAATTACTAGTTTCTTCAAATGGGAAGCCCTAAAGTTTTGCCTAACAGACAAAAGCTTGTGTATGATCCTTTGGCTTTCAAAATACTACTTCCCTACTGGAAAAAAGAAGAAAGCCACCATTTTTTGGAAGATGTATTCAATCTGCAGGGAATAGTATGAAAAAGGTTTTCTATATAAAAGCAATCAGACTCACCCATGGACAGTGGGGTATAAAAACTAGTGATTTCAGATAAATCACCCACTTCTTGATACTTTCCCAGATGTGAAGAACTAAACATCTCACCTGCAGTCTCTTTCATCTTCATCAACACAAATGCTCCAATCTGACTTGGAGAATAGAGTTTTCCATGAGCTTCAACCCAGGCATCACCATTGGAGGCACGGACAATTTTAAAGGGAACATTTTTACTGCAAGACACAATAAAAAACATGGCAGTGCAATTTACCATGAATGTCCACCCTCCCATCCCCAAAAATCCATGGTCAATGAGAACTTCAGAAATTAATTTAGTAAAAGCCTTTAGAACACATGTGTCAAACACAAGACCCGCGGGCCAAATCCGTCCCGCCAGGCCTTGCAATGTGGCCCACACCGCGCTGTCATCACTGCACTCCGCTGCGTTTCCATCACAACGACAGTTTATGACTGTTCAGTAAACCATTCGGCCCGCGATTTAGGATGGATTTTAGATTTTGGCCCCTTCTCTGATTGAGTTCGACACCCCTACTTTAGAAAGTAAACATTAACATATCAAAACACCCTGATGAAATCCAAACATTCTCTACTTCCCACCAAACAAAATACTAATGCAGCTGCTTTGGAAAATGATTATAGTTATCACTTATAGGACCCAGAAATTCCATTACGAAGTATCTAGCCAAGAGAAATGAAAACATGTGTTCACACAAAGATCTGTGGCAGCATTATTTGTAATACCGGTAGCTAAAAAGTGGCCTGGCTTGTGTGACCCATAAACCAAGAGGTCACCACTGGTTGGATTCCTGGTCAGGGCACATGCCTAGGTTGCAGACTCAATCCCCAGTCGTGCAAGAGGCAGCAGATCAATAATCTCTTTTTAAATATATTTTATTGATTTTTTTACAGAGAGGGAGAGAGATAGAGAGCTAGAAACATCGATGATAGAGAAACATCGACCAGCTGCCTCCTGCACACCCCCTATTGGGATGTGTCCACAACCAATGTACATGCCCTTGACCGGAATCGAACCTGGGACCTTTCAGTCTGCAGACGGACGCTCTATTCACTGAGCCAAACCGGTTTTGGCGATAATCTCTTTTTTAAAATTAAGAGGAAAAAAAGGGGAAAACAAACAATGTCCATTCACATAAGTGGCTAAATAAAATGTATATATCCAGACAATGGGATATTATCTGGCAATGTAAAGTAATGAAGTATTGATACAAGCCACAACACAAACCTTGAAAACATATCTGATCAGCACATTCTACTATCTGCCTTATGAATTTAACACCAATTTACATGGCCCAGGAATGACTAGCCAAATCTTCATGCACCACATCTACACACGGCAAAGACCTAATCTGTGGAGGCAAAAGTGAATTTTGTGAAGGAGATATCCTTTTGGCAGGTGAGGGTTTGCCCCCAGGGACACATGAAATTATGAATATGCTCAAGGGAACCTGCTAAAAGGTCCTTTTGTGTGGCCTTCGCAAATAACTATACTTTTGTAATTACTCACATGTCTTTCTGGACTTCAGAGTCATCATATCGCCGGCCAATAAGACGCTTGGTAGCATAGAATGTGTTGTTTGGGTTGGTGACAGCCTGTCGCTTGGCAGGCATGCCAACAAGTCGCTCACCATCTGCTGTAAAGGCTACAACTGAAGGGGTGGTTCTGGCACCTTCAGCATTCTCCAGCACCTAAAATGCCAAAAGCAAGACAGAGAATGAGGTTCCAGTGACCACACTATCTTTATTAATCATTTAAGACAAAACAGATGTCAACTCACAACATAAATGCTCAAGAATAGTGGATGCTGATATGGTAAGTACTTTCTACTAGAGATAGTGGATGTTCAAAGTATCTTTATTCCTTTATTTTGAAACAACAGAAAGAAAACCAGAACAAATATAAATCAGAGCTTTCATAGTTCATAGTCAATGTAAGGACCAGGTGACTTTTCTTTCTAGAAGAATGAAATCCATTTCTCAATTTTTTGGGTAATGGCTAAAAAGTTTCAGGCATATAAAAATTGCCAAGAAACAATTCAAGAATCTCAGGTGCTCTAAATATCAAGAACTGCCCTAACTGGTTTGGCTCAGTAGATAGAGCGTCGGCCTGTGGACTCAATCAAGGGTCCCAGGTTCGATTCTGGTCCATGGCATGTAACTTGGTTGTGGGCACATTCTCAGTAGAGTGTGTGCAAGAGGCAGCTGTTCAATGTTTCTCTCTCTCCAATGTTTCTAGCTCTCTATCCTCTCCCTGCCTCTCTGTAAAAAACAAAAAAACCAACAACAATAAAATATATTAAAAAAATATATATCAAGAACCTAGTGGCAATAGAGTCATAAAGCCCTAACCTGTTTGGCTCAGTGGATAGAATGTCGGCCTGTGGACTGAAAGGTCCCAGGTTCGATTCCAGTCAAGGGCATGTACCTTGGTTTCGGGCACATCCCCAGTAGGTGGTGTGCAGGAGGCAGCTGATTGATGTTTCTCTCTCATCAATGTTTCTAACTCTCTTTCCTTCCTCTCTGTAAAAAATCAATAAAATATATATATTTTTAAAAGTGTCATAAAAAAAAGGAAACTTCTGGAATAGTTATAATAATAGGAATCTCCTAAGATGCTTTATTTAAATTGTAGCCCATGTATTATGTGTTATGTGGAGCTCCACTTGGGATTGATAACAAAAACGGTCTTTAATTTATCTATAAGCCATCCCAATGGTAATTTAGTAGTCCAAGAGGACACACCTAAATACTTGGAAGTCAAATCCATCCAATTATCAGCACCATGCAATAATTGTGACCCAGAGTTTCAAATCATGCTCACCTTTGCTTGTTTACCTTCCATAACTGCCACACAGGAATTGGTAGTACCCAAATCAATACCGACAACTGCTCCCTTGATTGCTTCTGATCTGTAAAACATTTAAAACAATGCTATAGCTATCATTTTAATAGTGATTTCTAAAATAGATACAAGAATATATAGGAAGATATTAGATACTGTGGGAATAGTGGTACATTACATAATCTGAAAATAAACATAGATGTATCATTTTTTTTTCCTGAGCAGAATCATTAATCACAAAGTTAGAGACCACTGCTCTGGAGTTTAGAAGTTACACTTACGCATAATCCCGCTTTGAAACAATTCTAAAAGTCTCATGACTAAGGCCATTCCAACCATCCTAAAAAAGAAAAAAAAAAAAAAAAGAGACAATTACATCATCCATTATTACATATGAAAACTTGAACTTGTTCCAGTTATTCTTCTGCACGTCTCAAACTCTCATTCTACTTAACTGAGAGGCTACCATATATAACATATAATGAAATGATGAAGTATTTCATGTAAGAGGCATTGTGGTACGTTTAATAAAGCCCTACACATACGTGAGTATTGCATGTATAAGTTTATCTAGAAGCATTTACCCTAACCCTACTTTAAAGAGATAAGATTAGAAATCTTGTAGTCAACCTAGAAAAAATTTCTTTTTTTCAGGCATAGCCTCCAAACAGAATCAAAGAAAAGACCTTGATTACAACCTAATTTTAGGCTACTTCCAAGCATTTCTTTAACCCCAGTAAGACAATTCCAGATCCTCAACGATGTAGGCTTTTGATCGTAGGTGGCAACAAGCACCATGGCTTCCCCCCAATTTGTTTACATTTTTTGAAATAACAGAGGACAATCTTAACCCCAAAATTTGGGGGAACCAACTACACAAACATTCCTCAACAAAGGAACGGAAACTTGATTCTGGATTTATTAAGGTGTGCTCTTGCTTTATTTCATCTCTGCAACGGGGTCCTTGCACACACTGTGTCTTACAGAAGAGAACAGTCGTCTCCGACTCAAAGGTGAGACTACAAACCTGAAGAGCGGTTCCCTTCGAACTATTATAGAATTGCATCCCTCGCCCACAAGTTCAAACCTGTTTAATCAGCCACAAAACGGATTGTCAAGACCACTACCTACTACTTTGTGAAATAAGGCTCCACGCTGGTAAGGGGTGTGACTCAGCAGGGCTCGGGACACGGAGATAAAACCCTGAAATGGGCCTTGAATCTGCAGCGCCGAATACAGAAGGCCCGTTACCTTTCTTCCCACCTGATCTCTCCCAGAGGATCCTGACCCCGAAGGGCGCGTGGCCTGCGGCTCCAAGGCCCAAGACCGGGAGCCGAGAGGCCCTCGGGGAAGGCCTGGCAGTTTCTTACCTGGTGGCGGGCGACCGTGGGGCCCCGGGAGGCTGCAGCGCCGACGAGACGGGATGCCGCAGCTCGGCTGGCGCTTATCATGGCGGCTGAGCAGTGAGGGTAGGAGGCAGCGAACAGTCACTCGGACAGCCGAGATGTGCGCTGTGCTGCGCGGCGGTGGAAACGCTTCTGGAAACCTCCAACCACGTGGGATGGGGCGGGCGGGGGTTGGCCGCTGGAGCCTGGAGGCCCGCTCTTCCGCTGAGGCGCTGCCTGTAATGCCTGACCAGAGACTGCCTGACCGCCGCTGCCGGAGTAAGCGCGTACGGCCAATACGCTCCGCAGCATGATGGTTGAGAAAGTATGTCCTTCAGTTCTCGCTGTGGCAGGTTTGCGCTCAATGAGAGGCGAGGGGGTTGAGAGATATATGAAGGCAACAACTTTAGACAGCCCTGGTCCTCGGAGGCAGCAAAGACTCAAGGTCACACGGGATAAACTGCGAAACGATTACAGTCTCCTTGCGTCAGTTGCGTCAGAGGAGGGGCCTCTGGCGCCTGCGCAGCTGGCGCCCGGCTGAGCGCCTGGGGCGCATGTGCTCAGGGAGTGGCGGAAAACAGGGGTGGAGCGTAACTACAGCCCCCATTGGACGTCCCACCGAGCGTAGCCGGAGGCGAGCCTGGGCGCGTGCACTCTCCTTGCGCGTGGACGTTATTGCTGCTCCGCGCAGAGCGAGGGCGCCATCTTGTCCAGGGTCTTTTTTTCAGTGTAAACCTCAGGCTCGGAACTTTCCTTGCTCATTTTCTGGCTATCTATTGGTATATATATTTTAACCTTTATTTTTATTGTTGATACTATTCCACATGTTCCCAACTCCACCCAGCCCCCGCTCCTCCTTCCCTCAGGCCATCACATCACTGTTGTTTACCTATGGGTTATGCATATTCGTTTTTTGGCTAATCGCCTCATCTTCTTTAAAAGAGTCCCCCAGTCGGTTCGGCAGTAACGTGAAATGCATATCCACACCGCGGGCTGACCCTCACTGTGGTTACTCAGGGCCTCTCAAACCTTACGCTGGTTGCTAGGGGCAGACATGGGTTCTGTGATAAAGGGAAAAATTTATTGATTCAACAATATGTACCGATGTGACAGACACTAAGTGTACAGTGAAAACAAAATGTGAATTCACTTATCACAACTTGAGCTTAATTCTGCAAATGAAGTAATTTGTCCTTAAAGCTTTAAAGTCCTATTTCAAAAGAGAAAAAAGATACTCCACTATTAAGTGATCACTGTGTGAGGCGTAAAGGGAACTTCAGGGAAAGTTGGGGAAGAAGATAACTGGAATGTGCATTGTGAGGGGAATGGAAATGAGAAACAACAACAAAAACACACACATTGGTTCTAGATTAAGGTGACCAGACGTCCCGCTTTTGGCGGGACAGTCCTGCTTTTTAACAATTTGTTCCGCATCTCGGGGCGTTTTAAAAAAGTCCCGATTTGCCGAAGCTGGTTTGGCTCAGTGGTAGAGCGTTGGTCTGCGGACTGAAAGGTCCCAGGTTCGATTCTGGTCAAGGGCATGTATATTGGCTGAGGGCACATCCCCGGTGTGGGGTGTGCAAGAGGCGGCTGGTCGATGTTTCTCATCGACGTTTCTAACTCTCTCTCTCTCTCCCTTCCTCTCTGTAAAAAATCAATAAAATATATTAAAAAAACAAAACAAAACAAAAAAAAAACTCCCGATTTTACTGAAACAGGTTTGGCTCAGTGGATAAAGCATCGGTCTGCAGACTGAAAGGTCCCGGGTTCCATTCTGGGCAGGGGCATATACCTTGGTTGCAGGCACATCCGCAGTAGGGGGTGTGCAAGAGGCAGCTGATCGATGATTCTCTCTCATCGATGTTTCTAACTCTATCCCTTTCTCTTTCTCTCTGTAAAAAATCAATAAAATATATATTAAAAAAAAAAAAGTCCCGATTTTTAGGGAGAGTGGAAGAGAGGAAAGACAGAAACATGCATGTGAGAGAAATTCTTACACCAATTAGTTGCCTTCTGCACGAACCACTACCAGGGCAGGACCAGGGAGCCTGCAACCAAGTATGTGCTCTTGACTGGAATCCAGCCTGGGACCCTTTGGTCTGCAGGCTGATGCTCTACATCCATTGAGTCAAATCTACTAGAGCAGGCAAGTCATTTTTAATACCTCAAGGATTGGCAAATGTTGGCAAAGGACTGACAAATTCATCCATCTTTAAATGTTTCTTTCCATTTAAGTATATTTTTTCTTTCAAGCTCTATAACAATTACAGAGAGATCTAGTTTATGGGTAGCAGATAGCCATCATTTAAAAAAATATTTTATTGATTTTTTACAGATAGGAAGAGAGAGGGATAGAGAGTTAGAAACATCGATGAGAGAGAATCATCGACCAGCTGCCTCTTGCATACCCCCTACTGGGGATGCGACCGCAACCCAGGTACATGCCTTTGACCAGAATCGAACCTGGGACCCTTGATTGAGTTCACAGGCCAGACACACCCTGGAGCCAACTTCCCACAGTCCCTCCTCTGCTGGCCGCATCTGGGGTGGCAGTGGGGCTCAAAGGACACATCTGGGGTGGCAGTGGGGCTCAAAGGATGCCTACAGAGTGAACAGGGGTCCCTCCAGCAGGTGGGGTCCTTCGGCCTGGCTGATGGGGATTGGGCCAAAACTGGCAGTCCAGCATCCCCCGAGGCGTCTTGGAGTGCGAGAGGGCACTCTGCAAAGTTGCTGTCGCTTGGCAGCTCCTGCATTGAGCTTCTGCCCCCTGGTGGTCAGTACACATCATTACTACCAGCCAGTTGGCCGACTGGTCACTCAGGCTTTTATATATATATATATATATATATATATATATATATATATATATATATATTGTTTTTCACTAAGCTTTCTTTATACTATTGAAAATCTCTAGGCTGGAAACATTTCTTTCTGTCACTTTGCCTTTTTCTATTTGGCATATGTGATTATGATTTTTGTGTTCTGCTTTTATGTTTAGCATTATTTTGTTTAAGGATATCTGCTTGTCAACCTGGTCCATATACTTGTAATTTTTAATGGCTGTCTATATAATCTCATTCTTTCTTGAGATTCATAATTTTATTCCACTGAATCTTCTATTTTTTTTTTTGCAGGGTATGCGGAGATATTTGCTGCATTTCTAAAATATCTCTGAAAACAGGCTGCATTTTAGAATTGAAACCAGCATTTCCTTTTCTACTTTAAGAGTGCTACGCAGGAAGCCATTGGGCACACCAAGGTATTGAATTATCTTTCCATGTCTTCGGACCTATGAGAAATCTCAGCAAGAGGTCTCAGACACCAAACTGGGTATAGGGTGGAGGGAATTAAACTTGACAAGGTACTTGATATTTCTGAAGAGTCACTTAAGTTCTATAATTCGGTACTGTGATTAAAGCGACTTTCACCAATAGCCACTATAAGATATAGCGGTATGCAATAGCCAGTTTATCATTTGGGGTGTAACAATTAGCTAAAGCTATTTTTCTCCAAAGGGTCAGTTAGTTCTCTTGTTTTTCTCCACAACTTCAACTTTAGCAAGGAGCCATCATAAATTCTGTGACATAGCTGTCTCCTTATCTGTCCTGGGAGTTATAGGCTGCACATATAAAACAATTCATGTGCCTTTGCATAATAAATTGAGTTTTATAAATCATAAATCTTCACTTAATGTGCAGGTGGTGCTGGGTGCCAGGTTTAGAAAAGCTGAGGTAGTTGCCAAGTTCATGAATGTCATAATCATTCATGCTAAGGTAGTCCAGAATTCTGCTGTCTTCTGAGGCAGACCAATATCAAGGTTGGTAGTTAAACACAAAAATGTGAGTCTCAGTGATTGTTTTGCAAAATCGGATGCACTTGCCCTGGCCTGGTAGCTCCTTGATTAGAGTGTCACCTGGTTCACCAAGGAATGGTGGAAAACAAATTGAAGTGTTTTTTTTTCTCTCTCTCTCTCTTTCGCTTTCTCGCGTTCTTGCTCTCACTCTCTTGCTCTGTCTCTCTCTGTCTCTGTCTCTGTCTCTGTCTATCTCTATTTCTATATCTCTATCTCTCTCTCTCATCAAGCATCTCCTTGGCCACTTCTATTAGGGTAACTTCACACAAATAAGCAAGCTGATTAGTCAGAAAGTTCCAACTCATACTCTGGGGATGGAGAAGCCCTTGGGGCTCCATGGTACTTCACTTGCTTCCTTACAGCAGCCTCCTGTGACCTATGCCAAGCCTGTCTGTCCTCCATTCGTGTGGGTCCAGTGACAGGAAACAGGCAGAGAGAATTCAGTATCATCTGGGTAATTGGACTGAGGTCTTTAGGTTCCTTCAGTCCTATAGTTTTCCCTTGCTTTATTTTTAATCAGCATTAAAAAAAACACACACCCACTTTCTGCTGATCCCTTTAGCCTCAGCTTGGCCTCTTTCCTGCTTTATAGGTAGATACACTCCACCCATGAAGCCTTCTTTCAGTTCCTTGAATGTGTTGCTTCTGCCTTTCCATATGCCCTTTCTTCTCCCTGGGTCACTGTACTCCCCACTAGTCATTTATCTAACCCCATTTCAGGTCCCAGTTTTAATGTCACATGTTAGGCAAGCTTCTCTAAGCCCCAGACTAGATTAGATTTTTAATATCTAAAATAGTCTTGCATACTATCTTCCATAGTATGTTGTGCATTTGTATTAGTTGAACTACTTTTTAGTAAAATTTTATTTAGTGTTTATCTTTCCAGCATTTTGAAAGCTCCACATGTGCAGGGACTCTGTCTATTCTGTTCAAAATTTTATTCCTAGAACATAGTCCTATGCCTGACACCTAATTGCTGTTCAGTAAACATTCATTGATGGCCGACTCTGCTTCCCCTCTCAATCATGCATTTCCCCTATTGTTCATTCATGTATTGATTTTCTCCTGGGGCACTTTTGTGGGGTCTTCAGAGATCTGTACTACCCTAAACACACACACACACATACACACTTGACTTGTACAAGTAAACTTGCCTCTGTCAGCTGCTTTCTTCCTCAATAGTCCCTCATAATTCAACAGTCTGTTTTCAGTTTTTCCATGAGAAACAGGTCTTTGCTCACACAATCTCTGAGACTTTGGGCAGATTCTAGTATTGCAAAGCAGCTGCTAGACCATACAGTGATCCCTAAATTTCTTGGGCTGGAATCAGAAACTAGTTCAGTCTGCCACTCTAACTTCAGGAGATCCCTTAAGCTCTCTTAGGGGTCCCCTTGTAGCCCTTCTTGTTAGGCTTGTGGTAAAATGCAGGTACCCCCTCTTTTTGGAGGGGGTACTCACAACACATCAATACTTCTAGCCCAATAAAGCCTTTCTAAAACCTTTCTCTTAATATTCATCAGCTTCTTTTACCCCTCAATATGGGGTGAAGTTCTTAGAGGTTTTGTTTGTTTGTTTTAAAATGTATTTTATTGATTTAAAAAAATATATATTTTATTGATTTTTTACAGAGAGGAAGAGAGAGGGATAGAGTGTTAGAAACATCGATGAGAGAGAATCATTGATCAGTTGCCTCTTGCACACCCCCTACCGGGGACGTTCCCGCAACTAAGGTACATGCCCTTGACCGGAATTGAACCTGAGACCTTTCAGTCCGCAGGCCAATGCTCTATCCACTGAGCTAAACCGGTTTTGGCTTTATTGATTTTTTACAGAGAGGAGGGGAGAAGGGTAGTCAGAAACATCAATGAGAGAAAATATTGATCAGCTGCCTCCTGCCCCTTCCCCCAGGGATGTGCCCACAACCAAGGTACATGCCCCCGCTGGAATCAAACCTGGGATCTTTCAGTCTGCGGGCCAATGCTCTATCCGCTGAGCCAAACAAAATAGGGCAGATTTTAGAGTTTTATAATGGTTTTTCAACTGATTTCTATGAAAAAAGTTTTGTTGTTGTTGTTATTGTTAATCTTCACGTGATGATATTTTTCCATTGATTTTTAGGGAAAGTGGGAGAGAGAGGAAAGAGAGAGAGAAACATTGATGTGAGAGAAACACATCAATTGGTTGTCTTCTGCAGGAGCCCCGACCAAAGCCAGGCCGGGGAGAAGCCTGCAACCAAGATACATGCCCTTGACCGGAATTGAACCCGGGACCCTTTGGTTCAAAGGCTGACGCTCTATCCATTGAGCATAACTGACTAAGGCAGATTTCTATGAAAATTTACATATTTGTTGGCACCTCCCTTTGGTATGACATTGATGCTGCATAGTGGAGCCTGTCAGCTTCTAAATAGAGTAAGTATTATAGTTACTATAGTTAAACACGTATCTTAGAAAACAAGTAATTTATTTCTGAGTAAGGGTAGATGTCATTTTCTCCATCTCTCTTCTGTTAGGAAGTTTACTTGTCTTCATCTATAAAGTGGAACCCCATCCTTTCTTTGCCTCAGTAAGATAGGGAAATAAGAAATTGTAAACATTAAATGACACTGGATGGACAACAGGCCCTGTGGAATAGTTAAATAATCTGCAGAGGAATCATTTATCATAAAGAAGGGAAGTAGAGATGAAGGGCTTAATGGAAAGAAGAAAAGAAAATGCCCAGGTCATCAGTATTTTTCTAAACCCCTTCCTAACCCCATCTTTTTTTCTTTTTTTTTAAATATATTTTATTGATTTTGTACAGAGAGGAAGGGAGAGAGATAGAGAGTTAGAAACATCGATGAGAGAGAGTCATCAATCAGCTGCCTCTTGCACACCCCCTATTGGGGATGTGCCCGCAACCAAGGTACATGCCCTTGACCGGAATCGAACCTGGGACCCTTCAGTCCCCACGCCGACGCTCTATCCATTGAGCCAAACTGGTTTCGGCTTCCTAAGCCCTTCTACCCCTGCCCTGGTTTGGAACTGTTTTCTTGTTACTATTGTAGTATGTACAGGTCCCTATTATAGCACTAAAGCAATGCTTGTTCAGAGCAGAGCCAGCTCCTATTAAACCAGTAACCCTTGGTTCTGTGTTTTCTAGGTGTATTCATGTCTGTGTCTGTGGGTTTAAGGTAGGAGAGGGTAAATGTCATCATTTTTGACAAAATGGCAGAATATCTACTCTATCGTGATGAAAAGCATGTTGGTCTCCTGGTTCACGGAGCCTGCCTTGTAAGGAATTCAAAGGCTGCACTAGGAGCCGCTGTCAAGCCAGCAGATGGAGTAGCAGTCCTTCTGTGTGTGCCTCTGGGCCCACCTGGGCTGGTATGCTGGATGACGCTTGGCCCAGCCTGTGGCCAGAGGGGACAAGGAAATGAATACAAATCATTGCACCTTGTTGCCAGAACTGTTGTCCTGTCTGTAGGGAAGTTTGGTAAAATGTGATCCTGAGAAGGTCATTTTCATGTGCCTTTCTGTAATTGCTGCAGAAGCAATTAGAAGGAATGAGTGCTTGTATGTCTGAGATAACTGTGGAGCATAAGAGAAGGGAAGGTATAGAGATGACAGAATCAAGTTCTGAGTAGTGGGGGAATATGGCACCATCCATCCCCTCACCCCTGAAAAACCTTTTGGAAGACACAGGAATACAACCAGTGGCTCTTAATGGGAAAAGGCAATTTTAAGAGGAAAGTGGACAATGAAGTCTAATTACCATCTGCCTAACTTACTTCTGTCTAAATTCCAGGCACTGGGGTCTTTGTTACTAATATCTATGGCCCTGGCTGGTTTGGCTCAGTGGATACAGCGTCGGCCTGCGGACTTAAGGGTCCCAGGTTTGATTCTGGTCAAGAGCATGTACCTCGGTTTCGGGCACATCCCCAGTGGGGAGTGTGCAAGGTGCAGCTGATCGATGTTTCTCTCTCATTGATGTTTCTAACTATCCCTCTCCCTTTCTCTCTGTAAAAAGTCAATTAAAAAATATATATATGTATATGTATATGTATAAAAGAACTTTACTTTGCCAGTAGAAGAATTTAAGCTTCCCTGAGATTACTTCTTCTTTCTATTTTCTAAGAAGTAGCTGGATATATGGCAGTTCTTAATAAAAAATGGAGGTATGAATGGCGCTCCCACTGAGAACTCTCTTGTACCTCTCTCAGGCCTACAGGCATTCTGTGAAATGGAGAGTCCTTCCCACTTTATCCTATAAGAATGTAAAGAGGCTTCACAATAGAGGATGGGCCCTGGCTAGTGTTACTTAGTTGGTTGGGTATTGTCCTATGCACTGCAAGGTTGCTGGTTTGATTCTAGGTCAGAACACATGTCCCAGTTATGGGTTTGATCTCTAGTAGGGGATGTGCAAGAGGCAGCTGGTCAGATCTCTCTCTCTCTCTCTCTCATCTCTCTCTTTCTCTCTCCTTTCCTATCCCTTTCTAGCTCTCTAAAAATCTATAAAAATGTAAAAAATTAATAAGAAAGATGGGAAGTGGATGGATTACTACTTTGAGGACAGGGCCTATGACTCTCCTTCCCCTCCCAAGCCTCCGCTGGCTTCCTTTATCTAAATAACCTAAATTCAGAGTAGGGGTGGATTGGAGGACTGAGCAGGATAGCTTCCATAACCCAAGGCCTAACCACTGCAGACTGCCCAGGAAGCCAGAAAGAAGGTGGCTTCCTAGCTGGTCCTTTGCTCCTAAAGTGAAGGGAGTAAGGGGTTTTTGAATTCTTAGCTATAAAACAGGCAGCACAGTCTGTTCTTCACCGGGAATCCAGAGGTTTCTGGCAAGTCTCTTGCCACAGGCCTGCCAGGAGCCCAGAGCTCTTTGAATAGAAAAAAGAAAAAGAAAAAAAAAGGTTCTAGGAACAAGGAAGCTGCTGCTCTCAGTGAGAAGATTGGGAGGGAAGAAAAATGAGACGAACAAGCGTTGAAGAGAATTGTCTGTGGCTGAAGAGAATGTTAATGGCTCTTCTGAGCTTCAAAATCTGAGCTGGATAGGATCGCACACAAATGCCTCTGCTGTCACCTACAGATACTTATCAATGACTGTTGCTTGCAAGCCATCACAGCCTCACTTTCCCAGGGTGAGAAGCAGTGCCTGCTGAGGTTGAGAAAAATGAGACTGTTGGGAGATCTTAGGCCTAGCTCCACTAGTAGGGGTTTAACTTGTCTCTTCTGCATCAGTCAATAAATGGGATTCCAAAACTTAGGTGCAAGGGAAATTGAACAAACCTGGCTTACAGTTGTTTCTTTTTCCTGTTTGCAAAATGCTAGGTGCTATGGATTGAATTGTATCCCCCTAAAATTCAAATGTAAAAGCCCTAACCCCCAATTTGCTAATATTTGTAGAAAGGCCTGTGGGAGGTAATTAGGTTTATTATTTATTTTTCAAATTAAATCTTTATTATTCAGATTATTACAATTATTCCTCTCTTTCCCCCCATAGCTGCTCTCTACCTGGTTCTCACCCCACCCAATGCCCTTACCACCCCCCTACTGTTTTCAACCATAGGTGTATGATTTTTGTCCAGTCTCTTCTGGCAACCCCCACACCCCTTTCCCCTACCCCATCACCCCTGATGAATGTCAGTCCACTCCCTTTCTATGCCCCTGGTTCTATTATATTCACCAGTTTATTCTGTTCCTTAGATTTTTTATTCACTTGATTTTTAGATTCAATTGTTGATAGATATGTATTTTTTGGTCATAATTTTATCTTTACTTTTTTCTTCTTCTTCCTCTTCTTAAAGAATACCTTTTAGCATTTCCTTTAGCTTTTTCTTATTTGTGAAGTTCTTTATCTAACCTTCAATTCTGAATGATAGCTTTGCTGGGTAGAGTAATCTTGGTTGTAGGTTCTTTCTGTTCATCACTTTGAATATTTCTTGCCACTCCCATCTGACCTGCATAGTTTCTGTTGAGAAATCAGCTGACAGTCGTATGAATGCTCCCTTGTAGATAACTAACTGTTTTTCTCTTGCTGCTTTTAATATTCTCTCTTTGTCTTTTGCTCTTGGCATTTTATTTTTTTAAAAATTTTAAATATATTTTATTGATTTTTTACAGAGAGGAAGAGAGAGGGATAGAGAGTTAGAAACATTGATGAGAGAGAAACATCGATCAGCTGCCTCCTGCACACCCCCTACTGGGGATGTGCCCACAACCAAGGTACATGCCCTTGCCCGGAATCGAACCTGGGACCTTTCAGTCTGCAGGCCGACGCTCCATCCAGTGAGCCAAACCGGTTTCAGCTGCTCTTGGCATTTTAATTATGATGTGTCTTGGTGTGGTCCTCTTTGGATTCCTTTTGTTTGGGGTTCTCTGCACCTTGCGGGGTTCTCTGCACCTTGCGGGGTACAGAGGGTGGGGGGGGTGCAGGGTGAGGGAGACACACCAAATTTATAGTCATGTTTCATTTCTAATTCCCCAAAGAGAGAATCTGACCCCCTTACCTTTTCATACTAGGCCTCACCAGACTGAGTTCAGAGCTATGGTCAGAGAGCTTGGACTCCCATCATAGAATACTTGGCTGCATAAAATAAAAAGGGCAAATCACATTTACTGAAATTTTACTATGCACCAGGCACAGTGATCAGTGCTCTTTACCATTTATCTAAGGAATATAATTGTCCAAACAACCCCACTAAAGTTGGTTGTGATATTTCCCCCATTGTGGATATAAGGAAACCGAAGCACAGAGAGGCTAGATAACTATTAAGTGGTAGACCTAGTATTTGAATTCAGGCTGACTGGCTTCAAAGCCAGAGCTTGTAAGCAGCTTCTATACAGCTTCTGAGGTAGGGCTGTGGGAAGCTAGTCCTCTAAGCAAAGATGGTGGGCATGCAGGCAGTGTGATCTACATGTGTTGTCCAGACATATCCTTCAGGAGGCAAGGCAAACAAATTTGATTCCAGAGTCTTCCAGCTATTTTGTGAGTGCTCCTTTAAGAGCTGGGAATAGGTGTGGTGTGAAAAAGGCTTCATTGCCATTTAAGGTTGATAAACACTGCGGGGTATATGGTAAAGAAATGGCTTTGTGGCCCTGGCCAGGTAGCTCAGTTGGTTAGAGCATCATCCCGATAGGTCAAGGCTGTGGGTTTGACTCCTGGTCAGGGCACATACAAGAGTCAACCAATAGATGCATAAATAAGTGGAAGGGCAAAAATTGATGTTTCTGCTGTCTCTTCCCCTTCTCCCTAAAAAAGAAAAAAGAAAAAAGAAAAAAGAAAAGAAAAGAAAAAAAGAAGAAAAAAAAAGGAATGGTTTTGTCCTTTTTGAATCTGGAGTTTTCTAAAATTATGTAAGCAGAGAACTCATTCCTTGTTAAATGCCTACTAATGTACAATCGATAACTATTCCAGGACGACTGGTTTGGGAAATACTTTTCTAGGCTTACTCTCCACCCCACTACCACTTGGTCCACTTGAAGTTAACAGCTGCACTTAGGATGGCAGCTAAGATTTCTGTGGAGAGCAAAAAGTGTTCAGTGGCCAGCCAGCTCAGATGGCATCAGGAAGCCACCAATTAATCAAGGTGGGCGGCGGCTGACATTCCTGGGCTTCATGAGGAAGCCATCCAACAGACTTGGGTGGTTTATTTCTTGTTTTCATTTCCCCTTGTCACTGTTGTTGTCTATACTATTTACATGTCAATTCTGGACTGTCAAAACAGCCTCCTGACTAGACTCCCTGCCAGTTGGCTCTCTGCTCCAGTCCATCCTGCACACCTGGCCAGATCAGTCTTCCTAAAATGCTGCTTTGAGCTTTTCCCTCTCCTGTCCCAAATGTATTAATTCGGTTTTCAAGATGTTTTGATTGGCCCCAGCCTACCTTTCCTGCTCCCTCCTCACATCCTACATTGTAGATGAAGTTGAATCATTCTGGAGCCCCTCTGTGCTGTGTGTGTGTGTGTGTGTGTGTGTGTGTGTGTGTGTGTGCGCGCGCGCGCGCTACTTTCTCCATCCAATGCTTGAAAATCTACCTCCTGCCCCCACTCCCCCATCCCTGTTTCCTCCTGTCAGAATCTTGTGTTCTCATTTGTTCACTTATGCCATTCAACAAGCATTTATTTTGTGCCACCTGTATGTTAGATCCTCTGCTAGAATAAGACATAGTCCTTAACTTTAAGTAGCTAATAAATGCAGATGAATGCATGCAGGGTGATACGTACTGTGGCATAGTGATATTTAGGGTTTCATGGGCACGGCACCTATCCCTGCCTAGGTCACAGCAGAGGCAATTCAGGGTAGGTTTCCTGGAGAAAGGAATGTTTACACTTAAAGGGTGAAAAGGCATGTGATATGCTGGGGACTGGCTGAGATTGTGGTACCCAGATCTTTGGTGCTGGGCTAACAGGCAGGTTCTCCCTACCTCATAAGGAATCTCAGATTGATCCTGGTGACAGGGGGAAGATAGATAAGGGGAAAGCATGCATACTCACCAGGAGAGTGGAGTCTGGGGCTGGGAGGAGGGAAGGAGGACAATGACTGATATGCTCACTGCATCCTATGGTTTAGCAAACTCCCCCAATTCCCAAGTCTCTGCCACTGGAGCAGCTTGGTTGCCAGTAGCAACCCCAGAAGGCAGCCTCATTTTAAAGGCAGTCACTGAAGCCCTTTGCTCCAGGGCTCTGATAGCAACGCACAGGTCTCAGTCAGTCCACCACAGGAAGTGACAGGACAGGGTCAGTGTGCTCAGGTGGGTTTAAGTAAAGGGTGTGGAAGATAACCCTCCAACCACGCAACAGGATCTTGAGAAAAGAAAGGATTTGAAAAACAGATGGCATTTTAATGCACCCGGATATTTAATATGAATAACATAACCTTGTTTTTCTGAGGCAGCCTAATTTACTTCAGGCCTCAGGCTTAGTAACTTAACCACTGACAACCTGCAGGTCTATGTGTGTGTAGATCTATGTGTGTACGCATTGGTCTATAGTGCTAATGAGATTGCAGAAATGGTGAATTTCTCATGGCACAGTTTCCTACTCTGTTGAGGCTGTCCACCAATAAATTTCTCCTTTTCTGATGTAGGATTTGTGATCTGGGAATATGAGCTCTTTCTAGGGGAAGAAGCAAGACATGTAGGGAGGGAGGGAGGGAGGGAGGGAGGGAGGGAGGGAGAGAGGGAGAGAGAGAGAGAGAGAGAGAGAGAGAGAGAGAGAGAGAGAGAGAGAGAGAGAGAGAGAGAGAGATATCTTGGTGCAACTGACATTAATTGGGTTTACCATGGCTCCCTGCTGCTTTCTCTGATTCCTGCTCTTCTGCCTGCTTGAATTGCCTGCTGCTTTCCCCACAGAAAGGGAAGCCTGCAGTATGTAGATTCAAAGCACCTGGGTTTCAAATCCTGCTCTGGACTAGAGCAACGTATTTAATCATCCTGAGCCTCCGTTTCTTCACCTGAAAAATGGAAACTCTGCCCAATCACAGGGTTATTATTGTAAACTAGTGACCCAGTGCATGAAATTCGTGCACATTAAAGGGGAATTAATTAAAGGAAATATTTTAATATTGCTATTTGCCCTTTCTGTATATAATAGAAGTGTCAGAGATGAAAGAAAATCAGTAAAATGTATATGAAAATCTTCCTCCTGTCAGAATTTGGGGCACGCCGAGGGACCCAGAGTCAGTCCCTGTCCAGCCACATGCACCTTGAATTGCACGAGACCTAGACCTGGCTGTCCCTACCTCTATCAAGCCCTGGGGGGTGGGGGGGCGGGTAATGCAGACTCAGGATCCCTGTCAAGCCCCACTGGGCAGGGGACGCAGCCTCAGGTCCACCGGAGCACCCTTAGGTCCCACAGCCTAGTGATAGGTCGAGAGGCGTGGCCTAAGGTCCCTCAGCCTGGTGCCAGGGCGGGGAAGGGGGGGGGCAGGGCCTGAGGTCCCCTGTTAAGCTCCACTGTGGGGGAGGGGGGGTTGTGTGTGCAGCCTCAGGTCCCTCGCCCTGGCCCAGCGCCACACAGCCTCAGGTCCCTGCTGATTGCTCATTATGGCTTGTTACTGGAACCCCACCTCTGCTGTGGGTGCAGCCATCTTGTGATGGTATAATGGAGTGAGGGTCAACTTGCATATTATATATTTATTATAAAGGATAGCAAGTGAAGTAATTTATGAGAAAGTGTTTTGTAAACTAAGTATCAATAATAAAAATAAGAAAAAAATAAGAATAATAAGAAGCAGCTACTGCCCAGTATTGAGTGGCTACTGTGCCAATTGCTATATCTTTATTAATACTATCTTTTTAATCAAGATTTTTTTTATTGAAAGCTCCTGTCCTTTAAGATTCAACTCACAATTCACTTTCCCATAAGAACTCTTTTGACAGCTCTTGCTCACGTTAGTTCTTAACCTAGTTTGCACCTACTAAATAAACCCACCATTATTTCATAAGCTCAACTTCTCTCTCCCCAGCTGGAGTCAAAACTCCTTCAAATTGCTCCACTTCACTTGCCTCCCCCAAGATACTGAACACATAGTAGGTGCTCTAGAAAACTTGAGATTGAAATTTCTGGTCACATAGCTATTGCATTAATTAGGAATTCCCTACATTTTACAAAGCAAAGCCCTGAGTCAAGAGTTACTTATTGCTCTTTGCCTTGGCCACTAGGAAAGGACCCATCTGCTCCATTCAGGTTAATAGTCATTATCTTTACAAAGCCTTTATCAAGCTCTTAGATAGAATTCTTACTGCAGGACCTGCCTCTGGAAATGCTAATCATGTTACCCTCCACTTTCCCCCACCCTCCCCCATCTCTTTGTCCTGCTCCATAACTTTCTCTGTGTTCATACAAATACATACAGCATATACAGATGAATTCTGTTATTAAAAGACAGAGTGGGGGGGGGAGAGAGAGAGTGACCCTTTTTTAAGATTCAAGGAGATAGTAAAGAAGACTAGAATTAGATATCAGAGCGTTTAAGAGGAGACTTTCTGCTTCCTAATTTCTCTCCAACTTACCTCAAATCACTGCCCTCTGGTCCAGTGTGCCCCAAACAAATGAGCCTCCTTTCTCATCTTAGGATCTGTTATGTCCAGTCTCACATCCTGGAACTTGTTGCTCAGAGATCTTCGCCTGGCTGGCACCTTCATATCATTTGAGTCTTAGCCTAAATTACAAGTCTTCTCTGATCACCCAATTTAAATAGCTTGAAGGAGGTAGGGGGATATAGGCTATATACATGTACCTGACTTTTTAAAATCCTCATCTGAAGATATGTTTTTTCATTGATTCTAGAGAGATATGAAGGGAGAGAGAGAGAGAGAGAGAGATCGAGAGATCAATGTGGTAGAGAAACGTTAATCAGTAGCCTCCCATACACACCCAAACTGATGATCAAACGCCCAACCTGGGAATGTGCCCTTATTAGGAATCAAACTGGAAAATCTGTGCACAGGACAACATTCCAACTAACCGAGACACACCAGTTAGGGCTGTATCTACTTTTTATATGAATAAATTTCTCTGGATGGATGCACAAAAAATTAACATTTGTTGCTTACAGGGAGGGAAATTGGGTAGCTGGAAAACAGGTCCTTCTCTGCATATCCTTTTTGTATTTTTTCTTTTAATTTAGACTTACTAACTATTATATATTATATTATCTATTAAAATTAATTTAAACATACAAATAAAAAGAGAAAAAAGAAAGTAACCCTTTGCTGAGCATTCTTTATTTACTTTATAAATTTTATTTATAAGACTGGCAGTGAGCAGATTTGCCCCATTGGCAATAGTTCACTGATATCAACTCTATCACATTTTATTTTATATTCATTCTAGCTCTGATTTTTAGTTTATTCATTTCTTATCTGCCTTTTCCCACTATAATGCAAGCTTCATGAAAGCAGTGTATGTTTTGCTACCACCTGTACCTGGAACAGTTTCTGATTTATATAGTAGATGCTCAATAAGTACTTGTTGAATAACTGAGTGCTTGAATGAATGAATTATATTTGTCTGAACTGAAGGGAAGAGCAGCCCAATTTGGAAGAAGATAAAGTAAACTTTTGATAGCAGCCCCTCTAGGAGTATTACTTTCCATAGTTTTGCTTTCCCCAGTTTCAATTACTCGCAGTAAACTGCAGTTTCAGAAACCAGTGGATTCACCACTTTTCAGTTTAGAAAGAAGAAAAAACCCCCACACATACCTGGGAAATCTGCTCAGTTGGCAAGTTGAGCTTTGCAAACAGTCACCCTTGAGGGAAAGAGGGAGCAAATGCTTGCCAGAATGACCTGGGTAACAGCCAGGACCTGGGGAAGGGAAGCAGTTGGGAGAAGGGGAAGGAGGGAGTTCGGCACGTTACAGCTTAGACAGAACATTGCCCTGAACAAACAACCCGTGTCACCATGTGCTGGTTAATTTTGGAAAAGTTTTTGAATCAACACATTCCAGGGCTGGGCTTTTGCAGCCATGCAGCACATTAGCCCAGAAAGTGGTGGTGGTGGTGGTGGTGGGCAGTCCTGAAGGGGAAGCAGCTCCAGATGAATCACCCATGCCACTGGGCACTGCCTACTCAGGGCAGGACCCTGCTCCACGGGGGCTGTCCTCAACTCACAATGCTTGGATGGAGGTTCAGCAGAGCGTTGGGAGAGTCAGGCTGCACTACTTTTTATCTCCCTTGGAAGAAGGTGAACAGGAACATTCATCTACTTCTAACTCCTTCAACACTATCTTCACCACTAGACATGGTCTCACACTTTCTCAGAGGCAGTTGGTAGGGTTCCCAATGGAGTGCTCTTGAGAAACATTGGAAAGGGTAAGGGTTTTGGAGTCACCCAGCCACAGGAGTGAATACCGGTTTCTTCACTTACTAGCCACGTTATCTTTAAAAAAAAAATACGTTTTTACTTACTTTTAAAGTATGTTTTTATTGATTTTTAGAGATAAAGGAAGGGTGATAGATACAAACATCATTGAGAGAGAAACATTGATCAGCTGCCTTCTGCATGCCCCCCTACTGGAGTTCAAGCCTGCAACCTGGGCATGTGCCCTGACCAGCATTGAACCAGTGACCTCCTGGTTCATGGGTCACTACTCAACCACTGAGATACAGGCTGCGAACTAGCTGTGTTATCTTGATAAATTCACATAAAATCCCTGAACTTCAAGTTTTCTCAACTTTCTCTACAATAACATCTGTGGAGTTATTTAAATTAAAATAATGTGACTAAAATACAAGGAATGGTGTAGATGCCTAATAAAGAGAAAGATTCAGAGAGGTGGAAAGGCAGTGTATTTGTCCAACAGTGGCTAGGAGGGAGAAGGATTGAGTCCATCGTACAGTTGAGAATCTCCTTTTGACTTTCCTGATCAGAGTCTAGTCTGGCAATGCTCGGTCCTCAACCAGATGGATCAATCAACTTTCATTGGCTGCTTTTACTGGAGCTTTGAGAGTTGTTTGGATCCATTTTCTTTCCTTATATAGAGGGCCTCTCCCTCAGACAAGCCCAGGATATCAGCCAAGCCTGAGGGGAGTGCGGAGCTTAAACTTTCTCTGCTCCCTAACCAGAACTTGGGTCTGTGTTTTCCAGGGTGTGCTTCTGTGAGTCCTGGGAGGGAGCCCATGGGTACTCTGCGTAGAGGCTACTGAGGAGAGGGTTGGGTAGTCTGCTGACCCTGCCACTGGTATTACCTATTTGAAGAGCCTATGCACTCAATTTGCCATCTCTTATACCACAGTATACCAAGCCGCATTCTCTGACTCATCAAAAAGGGATCAAAGGAGGGTGTTGCTTTGAACAGATCTGTGCCAATGTAACATGGTATTTTCTGTCCAAATGTTACTAAATGCATGGCAGTGCCTGCCAAATTTTAGTTGTGGGGTTTGTGGGGGTGGAGTGAGGGTTGGAGAGTAGTACACAGCTCTGTGTGTATACAGATGCTTAGGGTATGTATGAGGTTCAACAGTAAGGGGTCTTCTAGGATTTGTGTGTAGCTTTATTTTCCCCATCCCCCGTTCCTGGAGGGGGAGCTGTCATTCCATTCTCAGGCTACCTAACCACTTTCCACTTCCCCCAACCCACCAGCCTCTCATCCTGTCACAAGGAGCTTTGGCAGAAAGGGAGGGAGCGTGGGTGCTGCAGAGAGAAAAACACCTCAAAGTTTCAGTAAAATGGCAAGAGAGATGCCAGCACACGGAACAGGATCCTTCTGTTTCTCACAGCCTGCACTCACTGCTGGGCTGGGGGACATATACCACAGTTTCATTTCCTTCCTTCCTTTCCCTCCCTGTCCCTTATGATATTCAGGAAAGGGAGATCGGCAGGGAAGGGAGGAAAGGAACAAAGGTGTTTTCCTAGGGACCAACATTTTCTGTAACCACCAGAATAAACAGTTCTGGGCAATGCTTACTTTGGGCAAAGTGGTGTGTGTGTGTGTGTGTGTGTGTGTGTGTGTGTGTGTAATAGAGTTAATGTTTGTGAGTGTGTGTATGTGAGAGTGTATGTTGTTAGGATATGAGTATGTGTATGTGTGTGTTCAGGGACTTTAAAAATAAAGGGCAAAGCCTGACTGGTGTGGCTCAGTAGTTGAGCCTCGACCTGTTACAGTTTGATTCCCAGTTAGGACATATGCCCAGGTTGTGGGTTCGATCCCCCAGTGTGGGGCATGCAAGAGGCAGCTGATCAACAATTCTCTCATCATTGATGTTTCTATCTATCTCCCCCTCTCTGAAATCAATTAAATATATATTTTAAAAAGGTAAAAGGCAGATAGAACAGAAAGAAGCAAACAAAAGGGTGGTTAGATATCTGTCTTGGATAGCTCACCCATGAATAATTAAAAATTGACTATATTTGTGCATTAGGTTGCCCATTACCCAATATTTTACAAAATTAGAATAAATATATATAAAAGGAAAACCTCAAGATAGACATTTTCTTTTCTGCTTTTGAAATTAGGGCATTTCATTTGAGCAGTGACTCCTTTTTGATAGAGTAGAACCTCATTTGTGATCATTTCACTTAAATAAGGGCTGGAGTTCATCTTAGTACTATTAGTTTGTAAACAAATAACATCCCAAAAAGAATGTTTATTCCACTCAAGAAAACAAGTCACTTTCACCTTTTTGAAGTATCAATTTGCATTCCAACAATATGGTTCTTATAAATCACTCCTTTCTAGCAATTCATTAAAACAACTCCTAGAGGCAATACTTAAAAAAAAAAAAAAGTAACACTGTATTTCTTTATGTAAAAGCCTATAATGTGTTTGAACAGTTTATCTGATTTATTGATATCTATTATATCTATACTTATAATAGGGTAATATGCAAATTGGTCAGGATGCCATCACATAATGACCAATCAGCAGGAGGGTGGGGCAGAGAGTTACGAGCAACAAAGAGCTATGAGCATGGAGAGCTACAAGTGGCCGTGGGCGGGGTGGCCAGCTGAGGCAAGTGGCAGTGAGCTACTTGTGCATGGATTCATGCACAGGGCCATTAGTATGATCATAACGTCTAACATTTACTAGTACTGGGTGTTCTCACGTACCAGCCACTGCATTAAATGCTTTACATATGTGTTCTTTTTTGGTCCTTCCAATGAGGGAGGTAGTGTTACTTTATTTTTATTTATTTTTTATTGTTGTTGTTTTTAACATTTTTACTGATTTCAGAGAGGAAGGGAGAGGGAGAGAGAGCTCATTGATTGGTTGTCTACTGCATCCCCCTCACTGGGGACTGAGCCCCCAACTCGGGCATGTGTCCTTGACTGGAATCAAACCGAGACACTTCAGTCCGAAGGCCAATACTCTATACACTGAGCCAAACTGGCTGGGGCAGTACTGTTACTTTACAGCTAAGGCTGAGGGAAGTTAAGTAGCTTAACCAAGTTCATGAAGATAGTAAATGTTGGGACAGAACTTAAATTCAAGTTTCTACTTCAAAGCCCATGCCTTAACCCACATGTTCTATTGTGTACCTGTATATTTACTGCCAAATATAATGTCAAAGATGCTGGCAAGAGGAATGTCTGTGCAGGTGCCTACAGAAGGGTTGTCACCATAGAATTCTTTAAAAAAAATTTAAAATATATTTTATTGATTTAAAAAAAATAAATTTTATTGATTTTTCGCAGAGAGGAAGGAAGAGGGATAGAGAGCTAGAAACGTCGATGAGAGAGAAACATCGACCAGCTGCCTCTTGTACACCCTCTACTGGGGATGTGCCCGCAACCAATGTACATGCCCTTGACCAGAATTGAACCTGGGACCTTTCAGTCCGCAGACTGATGCTCTATCCACTGAGCCAAACCGGTTTTGGCTGTCACCATAGAAATTCTTGGCTCCAAATCTAGACCCAGTCTGCAGGGCCAGTTTTTTTTGGCATTTGGGGTCAGCCCATCTTGGAGATGGGGGAGGATAAACCCATCCAGGTTATGGCCCATTAATCCCCTTGGGATTTTTTGATTCTCTCTAGAACAGCAGATCTATATATAGCCTGGGACATTGACACAAGGAAATCACAAAAATACAAAGTATATCATAAATTATGTGTTTAGCACTGTGATAACCAACCCAACTAAGAACAATTTCAGGATGTTCTATAATAGATAGTGTGGGACTTTGAGGAAAGGTAATGACTCTGAATTCCCTCTGGAAGGGATGAGATAGAGAAGACAAAGGAATAAAAGGAAGGTGATGGGAAGAGGTGAGAAGGCATGAGGGGTACATGTGATAAGAAGGAAACATACACCCAATGAAGAATGGAGAACAGCTTCATTATGTTGGCTTTTTGAAATAATATCTGCCTTATGAAGGTGGGGAGGGAGCAGCTGGGGAGGGAGCAGTGTGGAAATAAATGAAACAAGGAAGGAAATTGAAGCCTTCATTTCTGGCCTGCTGATGAGCAGATGTCAGCATGCCCTTAGCCTCTTGCTGTATTCACAGCTTTTCTAGAGATAAATTTTCCAGTGGAGCTTGTACTGAAAACTCAAAGGTTTATTTATGCACTCATTGGTAGGTTCTTTTATGTGCCCTAACCAGGGATCGAACCTGCAACCTTGGCTTATTGGGATGATGCTCTAACCAACTGAGCTACCTGGCCAAAATCTTCTTAAAGTCTGAGTTAGGAGTTGGCCAGTCTGGAAGGAGGGAAAAAGCAGATACCAGGCAGAGGAAACAGGAATTATAAAGGCACAAAGGAGCATAATGAACGGGGAGAATGATGAGTTGAATATGAGTATAGGTTAGGGAATTCTGGGAGAGTGTCTGAAAAGGGGACTACAAAGGGAAAGTGGAGACCAATTGTGAATGAACTGGTATACTCTGCTAAGAAGTTCAGATTTTATTACGTAGGCAATGGGGAACTACTGAAGGCTGTTAAACAAAGGAGAAAGATAATCAGTTCTTTGCTTTATAAAGAGGTCACAGAATAGAGTGGGGTGGAAATAGTTTGTTTCAGGGTCCCACATACAGTAGGGTTTCACGTCTATCTCCTATCCTAGTCCTTAACCGGGAATTCTTTCCTTTCCTATTCCTCTCTTCTTTTCTTCCACAAATATGTGGTGAGCACTTATCATAAATAAGCCAGGTTCTGAGTTAGGTCTTGGGAAAATGCAAATGAATAAAAACCATTCTCTGCTCAGAGGAGCTCACAGTCTGATTTAGTTCTTCCTAAACTCCATACTAGAATATTCACTGGTTCATTTATTTCACTGCCACGATGAAATGAGAAAAAATAAGGACAATATATTCAATATAAAAACCTCTCCTCTTCAATGTGAGGTTATATTCATATGTTCACATTTTCCTGAAAAGATGATAGGAGATGGTAGATTTTTTTCCCCTGTTTCGTTTTCGGCTACTTATGTGGCAAAATGAAAAGTTAGCAATCTTTTGTCATATTTCAAAAATTGTGTTTATGAGGGAAATTTACTGGTTATGATACTGTTGTAATTAGCTATTTATTAATAATAGCAAAGATGCAAAGGAAGGTCAGACATTATAAACATACTAGAGGCCTGGTGCACAAATTTGGGCACTAGTGGGGTTCTTCGGCCTGGCTTGCGGGATGGGGCCAAAATTGGCTTTCCAACATCCCCCGAGGGATCTCGGATTGCAAGAGAGTGCAGGCCAGGCCGAGGGACCCTACCAGTGCACGATCAGGGCCGGGGAGGGATGTGGGAGGTTGGCCAGCTGGGGAGGGACCACAGAAGGGCTACAGGGCATGTCCGGCCTGTCTCACTCAGTCCTGATTGGCCAGACCCCAGCAGCAAGCTAACCTACTGGTTGAGCATCTTCCTTCTGGTGGTCAGTGCACATCATAGCAACTGGTTGACTGGTCAATTCTCTGCCCCTGATGGCCAGTGCACATCACAGTGAGCAGTTGAGCGACCTTAGCATATCATTAGCATATTATGCTTTGATTGGTTGAATGGATGACCGGACACTTAGCATATTAGGCTTTTATTGTATAGGATTCCCTGCAAAACACTGGATGTGGGAGCCACAGGGAAGATTCTTGCCTATGTGCACCAAGGGACAGAGATGGTTGGCCAAAATGGGCATGGCCATTGTGTGAATGTGGAAATTTCACACACTTATGCTCTTGGTTTCTGTTGGCACACTTGGCTCATGGCACAGTCTTGGCTTCCTGGCATTCTCCCATGTGGCCCAGGACCATGTGGACTCCACACACAATGAACTAATGGACTGCAACTAGCCTGATGCTGTACTGGACCCAGTTCCAACATGGAAGGGAAATTGGACATTGGCTCTGATTTTAGCTCTACTGAAACCCCAGCTATACTTCTTCTGTGACTGGACTAAGGAAAATGGGATTTTGGAAATCCAGGGGTATAATTTCACAAAAATAAATAAAGCTTTCTACCATATCTTCTCCTCCTTGGGGACCTCCATAAATGTTTATTTCAGCAGTACCCCAAGAATCTCACCCCCAATAGCAATGGGGAAGGATGAGACATGGTTTTCTCCCATATCAGTTAAAGGTTAATTTTCTCATTCCAGTGGTGGGACTAAATGAAGGCCTTTTCACCCAAAGGAGCGGACTTATGGCAGGGAACATGGACTTACCAGAAACGACTGAGACTCTCATGCTACTTGCCACTCTCCCAAGACTCAGATATGAAAGGGAGAGTCCCTGGTCCCAAGAGAGTCAGCAATTTCTTCTCCAGAGAGAGGCTTCTCCTACTGATAACACAGAAGGCATGGTTTGCCCTGGCTGGTTTGGCTCAGTGCATAAAGTGTCGGCCTGTGGACTGAAGGGTTCCAGGTTTGATTCTGGTCAAGGGCACATGCCCGGATTGTGGCTCCCTATAGATGTTTCTGGCTCATAGATGAATCCCCAGTGGGGTGGGGGCACACAAGAGGCAGTCCATATATATATATATTTTCACAGGAGGTCTTGGTTTAACTTATCCAGTTATTGGAAGGTCAGCAATTCTACAGAGAGATCCAGCAAATATAAAAGGAAAAGCTGGTGAAATGAGTGGGTTGTCTCTGACCCTGTCCTTTATGGAGTAATGGAATGTGGTCACCAGCTTTTATCAAAATTAGCCAGGCATTCAGGGTTTCCATGGCCCAGCACAAATACCCACCTACCCATCCTTGCAATAGCTTAGTCAGCACCTAATGCACTACAACCAGGCTGCATCATTATAATAAGGTTTGTAGGTTTAAACTAATTTAGGAGTCAATCTGGGTACCCAAAGGAGTAAATCTTTTTCTGAGATGGCAATTTGCTTGGTGAGTAGGATGAAATGTATGCTTGAAATCCAGAGGTTGGGGAGCCAATGGTCTCACGGGAGCATCAGACCTATAAGCAATTATTTCAGTACAGTGTGATAAATGCAGGTACAAAGCCACAAAGAACCATGCTATAAGGGGGCAGTGATGGATTAGTATGAGTAGGGGTAAGGTGCCTTTGCTGGGAGTGTCTGAAAAGAAGACTAGAAAGGGAGACTGGAGCCTGATTATGAAGGGCCAGGCTAGGAGTAGACTCTTAGGAATCAAAACTGAGGAGAGAGCTTCTGATCGAGGGATTAGGAGGTTGAGGGAGACTTTCCTAAGGAGCTGGTCCTTGGGATGGGTCTCTCGCCTAGCCTTTGATTTTAAGGCTCTCTTCTCTTCTTTTTCTCCTGCTCCATTTTCTGTGTATGCCAGACCCAGAACACCCCAGCCGCCTGCTGCTCTAATTACTTCATTCCATTTTAATTCTGCTGAGTTAGGAGCTTGTGAGCTCAAGAGGAAATGCATGTGAAATACAACAAATTGAATGTGCTGGCATTTCAGAAACACATCTGACCCTATCTGCCCCTTCGTGTCCCTTTCCTCTAGCAGTGCCTTGACCTGGAATGAAAAATCAAGGGCATGCCGAAACCGGTTTGGCTCAGTGGCAGAGTGTCAGTCTGCGGACTGAAAGGTCCCGGGTTCGATTCCGGTCAAGGGCATGTACGTTGGCTGCAGGCACATCCCCAGTGGGGGATGTGCAGGAGGCGGCTGGTCGATGTTTCTCTCTCATAGATGTTTCTGGCTCTCTGGCTCTCTCCCTTCATCTCTGTAAAAATCAATAAAATATATTAAAAAAAGAAAAAAAAAAGAAAAATCAAGGGCAGGATGTGCTGAAGGGAGAGGTGGTGGCACCGATAGAGTAAGATGTTGGGTTTACTGAACCATTACTTTTGGGGGGAAGAGAGAAAGACAGAGTGGGTGGGGGCTTTTGGATGGGGGACTTTTCCTGGTGCCTTTTGGGAACTGAGGGGGGTTCATCTTTGTAGTTCCAAAGCATTGTGAATATATGTGAGTCATAATGTTTCCTCTTCCCTAGAGATATTTAGAAATTAGAAGAGATACTTTATTCCAAGTTGTTTGTTCCTGGAGAAGGAGGGGATTGCAGTTTATAAATAAGCAGTTCTCAAGTTTTAGATCTCAGGATTCCTTTACATTCTTAAAAATATTGAGGTTTATATCTATTGATATTTACTGTATTAAAATTTAAAACTGAGAAATTAAAAGACTATTAATTCATTAAAAATAACAAAAATAAACCATGATATGTTAACATAAATAACAAATTTTGGTGAAAAAAAGAACTACGTATATTTTCTAAAATGAAAAAAAATTAGTGGTAAGATTGGCATGCTTTGCATTTTTGAAAATCTAATATCTGGCTTAACAGAAGACATCTGAATTCTCATTTCTATTGCATTCAATCAGTTTCTTTTTTTAAGTTAAAATTTTTATTTTTATTGATTTAAAAAAATACATATTTTTATTGATTCAGAGAGAAAGGGAGAGGGAGAGAGAGTGAAACATCAGTGATGAGAGAGAATCATTGATTGGCTGCTTCCTGCATCTTCTCCCCCTTCTCCCCCCCACCCCCGCCCCGCCCGATGGAGCCTGCAACAGAATCACACCATGACCTCCTGGTTTGCAGGTAGACACCCAACCTCTGATCCACGACGGCCAGGCAAAATTTTATTTTATGTACAAAGAGCTAGCATTGTTTCTTTCTTGAATGACCCATTCAAGGAAGTTCACTAAGTCCAACTTAATGAAGCCTACATTCTTCCCAAACTGATGTAATCACTGGTGACACACGTTGAGACCGTGCCAATTTGAGTAGATGGGACAAGAATGAGAACCCTGGCCCAGCTGATGTGGCTCATTGGTTAAGTGTAGACCTATGAACCATGTTTGATGAGGTCATGGTTTGATTCCCGGTTAGGGTACATGCATGGGTTGTGGGCTTAATCCCTAGTAGGGGGTGTGCAAGAGGCATCAGATCAATGATTCTCCCGCACCATTGATGTTTCTGTCGCTCTCTCCTCCCTTCCTCTCTGAAATCAATAAAAATATATTTAAGTATGTATATGTATATGTATATGTGTGTATGTATATATTTATCTATCATCTCTATCTCCATCTCCATCTCCATCTCCATCTCCATCTCCATCTCCATCTCCATCTCCATCTCCATCTCCATCTCTATCTCTCTCTGTATCTCTACTACCTATAAAAAGAATGAGATCCCTGGTCAAATTTTCTCAGATGACTTCAGTAGAGCTGCTGATGACTCATCTTGCTCTCTTAGATGCATCAATCAGTTTCCATATGTTTTGATTGAAGTACATGGAGAAAATATGGCCTCTATAGAGTTGGGGAAAGGGAGGAGTATTTTAGTTTTCAAATAATTGTAGTTATTTTTTAAAATATATTTTATTGATTTTCCACAGAGAGGAAGGAAGAGGGATAGAGAGCTAGAAACGTCGATGAGGAGAGAGAAATATCGACCAGCTGCCTCCTGCACACCCCCTGTTGGGGATGTGCCCGCAACCAATGTATTACATGCCCTTGACCGGAATCGAACCTGGGACCTTTCAGTCTGCAGACCGACGCTCTATCCGGCTTTGGCTGTAGTTATTTTTCTTTGCTACTACACCTTGACACATAAAACTTGACACATAGTAACTTCTTTTTAAAAAATATATATTTTATTGATTTTTTTACAGAGAGGAAGGGAGAGAGATAGAGAGCCAGAAACATCAATGAGAGAGAAACATCAATCAGCTGCCTCCTGCACACACCCCACTGGGGATGTGCCCACAGCCAAGGTACAAGCCCTTGACCGGAATCAAACCTGGGACCCGTCAGTCTGCAGGCCAATGCTCTATCCACTGAGCCAAACCGGTTTCGGCACTTAAAGGTTACTTGCAATGTGGAATCTAAAACCATATCAATCAATTCCTACTCTATTACATTAACATTTATTGGTTTATTTTGTACTTAAAACTCTTTTATTTATTTATTTGTTTGTTTAAAAATATGTTTTATTGATTTTAGAGAGAGAGAGGAAGGGAGAAACAGTGATGTGAGAGAGAAATATTGATCTGCTGCCTCCTGCACACCACCTATTGGGGATTGATCCTACAACCTGGGCATATGCCCTGACCAGGAATCAAATTAAGTACAACCAGCAACCTTTTGGTACATGTGAGGATACCCAACCAGCTGAGGCACATTGGCTAGGGCTTTATTGATTGTTTGATTGATTTGAGAAAGAGAGAGAGAGTAAGGAAGGGAAAGGGAGAGGGAGAGAGAGAGAGAGACATTGATCTGCTGTTCCATTATGCATTCTTTGGATGATTCTTGTATGTGCCCTGATCAGGGATCAAACCTGAAACCTAGGTGTATTGGGATGACATTCTAACCAACTGAATACCTGGCCCACTTATTATCTTACACTTTGAATAGATTTTGTAACATCATGCATTGGTCATTTGGAAAATATAGGTTCTCTTGGATT
Organism: Pipistrellus kuhlii; assembly: GCF_014108245.1. NCBI lineage: Eukaryota > Metazoa > Chordata > Mammalia > Chiroptera > Vespertilionidae > Pipistrellus > Pipistrellus kuhlii. Next base: position 26,937,404 of record NW_023425584.1, on the reverse strand, counting down.
ATACAGATCTTCCAAATGTTGATACATTTCATTATGCTTTCTAAATCACATTCATTATATCATCATCAGTCTCTTAGAGAAATCTTTAAGCGTTGGGAAGCTGTCCCGTTCATGGTGGCAGGTACAAGTGTTCTAAAATTTTCACTTGTTAGCTTGAATTTTATCATTGGCAACACATGCTTTTGGTTGTTTTCCTTGAAGTGACAGGCTCATTTTGTTCATTTTGGGGAAACTGTCTGCCAAACATTCAAATCTGAATAATCTTAGTTTGTCTTTCAGTTTTTTCAAGTAAGAATGATGTTCCATGAAGAGAGAGACTAGTTCAGCTTGAAACTCAAACAATTGCAGAAGTGTTTTTCCTGGAGACAGCAGCCATTGTACTTGGAATACTGAAGACCTATTTTATGTGTATTTTCTATTTCACCAGACAGAATATTAAAAACATTACTCAAGGGTTGAGATTTAGTAAAAATTAATAATTTTTACTGTTTTATCAAGGCAATTCCTAAGTGAAAAATGATTCTTTTTAAACTGTATATGTATGACAGAGAGGGGTATAAGGACTGTTAGTACAGTTTAGTGCCACAGCTTTTATTTGTGCTAAGGTGCAAGCTATTTTATTCACTATTACTTTTGTATCATTAGTATAAAAGGGAACACAGTGAAAAAGACAAAAAATACCTGAAAGTGTTAGGAAAAGAGTTTTGACCTTGTGGATTCTTAGGGTCTTGAAGACCTCCTAAGGGTCTATGGATCACACCTTAAGAGCCACTGCCCTAAATGACATGTCTGAGTTTAGGGTTTGGCCCTAGGTCCTGTTTTTTTTCTTTTTTTTCTTCCACTCTCTACTCTCTCCTTAGATGAACTCTTCTGATCTCTTTGGACTACCTCTGAGCAAATGACCCATACACTCGTTATCTTGAGCCCTGACTTCTCCTTTGAGCTCCAGAACCATATATCTAGTTGCCAATTCAACATGGGTACTTGACTCAAAGACTCCTCAAGGATAATCTGTCTAAGATTTCACTTCTGGTCTTTTTCCTTATTGTCTCCCACCCATTTACATCTAAGAAGCCAGAATCCTTATCTTTATCACATTTTTGCTCCCCCTTATACAATCAAACACCAAGTCTGTTAATTTTATCTCCTAAATATGTTTTATTATTATTATTATTATTATTATTATTATTATTATTTTTTGGAGAGAGAGAGAGAGAGAGAGAGAGAGTAGATATTGAGAGAGAGATTTGTTAGTCTACTTATTTGTGCATTCATTGATTAATTCTTGTATGCACCCTGACGGTGGATTGAACCCACAATCTTGATCCATACATAGAGTTGACATTCTGTAATCAACTGAGCTACCTGGCCAGAGCCTCCTTAATATCCTTTTATTAATTTTTTTTTTAATTTCAAAGAGGAAGGAAGAGGGAGAGAAAGATAAAAATATCAGTGATGAGAAAGAATTGTTTAGCAGCTGCCTCCTGCACACACCCTACTGGGGATCGAGCCCACAGCCCGGGCATGTGTCCTGATTGGGAATCGAACCATGACCTCCTGGTTTATAGGTTGACACTCAACCACTGAGCCACATGGCTAGGGCTAAATATCCTTTTAGTCCATCACTTCTCTCTCTCTCTCTTTAAAAAAAAAATTATTGATTTTCCACAGAGAGGAAGGGAGAGGGACAGAGAGCCAGAAACTTCTATGAGAGAGAAATATCGAACCAGCTGCCCCTGCACACCCCTTACCGGGGATGTGTCCACAAAATGCACATGCTTTTGACCAGAATTGAACCTGAGAACCTTCAGTCCGCAGGCCGATGCTCTATCCACTGAGCCAAACTGGCTTCAGCCATCACTTCTCTCTATCTTTACCACTACCACCACCACCGCCACTACCAAAGTCAAAGACACCATGATCTCTTGCTGGAATTACAGCAGTTTTTCTACAAGCTATTCTCAGCACTGTAGCTGAGTGATCTTTTCAAAACACAAATCTGATCATGCCAAAACCCTGCTTAGACCTTTCAGTGACCTCCCATTGCTGCTCTCACAATGAAGGTCAAAATCTTTAACATGATCTGACTCTCGATTCTAGGTTAGGTTCTTTGGTATATGCTCTCCTAGAACATGTTTCTTCCCTTCATAATGCTTGTCATGGTTTGTACTATCATGAGTGGGATTGTTTGATTATTGTCTCTCCCTGATGAGTTCCTAAGTTCCATGATAGCAGACATCTTATAAATATTTAATTTACTGAGCCAATGATCAAATGAGGCCTAGGACAACTCTGAGCATAGATCAACCATTGAAAAATAAGTCTTCTGCCCTAGGCCCCTGAGTTGAGGGAAGGCCTATTTTTATTTATGTTGTATCATAGCATTTCAAAGAAAAATGCTGCCTTGTCCTAGGCTTTCCATCAAAGCGTCCTCATAAGAGCTGGGGCACATTAATCTTCCTTTTGACATAGGAGCCTTCTTTGCTCCCCATCACTTACGCTGCCAGTGGCTTTTGGAGGTTAGTTAGCAATACTGGACTTTCAGGAATATAAAGGAGGACACCTAATCTCTTTCCTACTAGGTGCTTGGCTAGGAGGCCTATTTCAGCAAGAGAGAATAAAATATGCCAAGGAGCCAAAAGGGAGACGAAAGGAGAACGAGTCATGATGTCTGTCCTCAGGGAGACTTTAATCTGCGGTAGAAGACAGAACCCCCATCTTGGTTTATTTTATTTTTATTTTAGCTGAGGTAAATATAGCACTGGAAGTGGCCTTTCCTATAGAAAGGAAGGGAAACCAACATTTATTATGCATCTGCTGTGTTATTAAGCACCTACCAGCCACTTTGGCTTGTTCTCTCATTCAGTCTTTACAAGAACCATATGAGGTTGGAATTATTGTCCCATTTATATAGATGAGAAAACAACTGAGGCCCAGAGAGATTTACTTACTTGTATATTTAATATAGTATAATAGACCTATTTACCTACCCATTCCACAGCCCTTTTTAAGAGATTCTGTACTAGCCAAAACTTGGTTGCAGGCTATGTTCTATACCACATGACACCCTATCCCCAGGTTTTTTATTTATTTAATATTTTATTGATTTTTTTTTACCGAGAGGAAGGGAGAGTTAGAAAAAAGAGAAAAACATTCATCGGCTGCCTCTTGCACACCTTCAACTGGGGATGTGCCTGCAACCAAGGTACATGCCCTTGACTGGAATCGAACCTGGGATCTGTCAGTCCCCAGGCCAACGCTCTATCCACTGAGCCAGACCAGTTAGGGATACCCCCAGGTTTTTAAATCACCACTTGCCTACCTCCTCTGCCCTAGGTGATCGGACCAGAGGGGCGTTCTGACCAAAGTCAGTCAGCATATAGGCTGGCCAGCCACTCTAATTTATTGCCCAGTGGAAAAAAGACAAACGGGGCCAATTTGATTCCCTTTCTTAGAAGCCCCAACCTAAAGTAAAGGGTTCTAGCCACCAGTCTTCTGGTCACGCCACTGGGAGAGGAACAGACTTGCCCGGTGTGTCTCATTTACATTAAGGCCAATTGGAACTTGGCAAGGAAGAGCCATGACCGTTAGTCATTGAGGAATCTTCAATCCAGATTTCTTCCAGCGTGAGCACCTGTCCCTGGAGTGCCCTGAGAAGCCCCACGTGGCTCCTTATGCATTCTGACACTAACCTTCCCGTTCGAGCTAACTTTGCCTTAAGAGTTAGACTCAAACGGTCTTAGGATTACAGAGTCAGAACCTGAACCTAAGCCCATCTGACCACACAACTTGTGCTCCTTTTATTATTCCACACCCAGAGGCGTGTCCCTGGGAATGAACACAGTTAACTTTAGAGAGAGGTAACGATTTAAAGAAGGATGTGCTATGTGCTCTGAGGTGTCAGATGCCTCATTAATCATGTCTGCCTTTGTTTTGGGAATCCTTCCTGAGAAATAAAAACCATGCTGACTAGAAGCCCTCCCATTGCCAGCCACAGTTTGGTGTGTGACGTTATGTGTGAAATCACTAGTTGTCAGTGACATCACTGAGCAATGCGATTCTCATAATGGCCCTAGACCTTGAGTAGCTCAGGGTGAGGAGCTACAGAGAGCACAGCTTTGGAACAGGGTAGCCTGGGATTCAGGTCTTCTTGTCTGTCTGTCCTCAGGAAAGGCAGCACTACTTTCCCAGCCTGTTTCTTAGTGTCCTCATTGGTAAAATGGAGATTCCTATCTCACAATAAGGATTACAAGAGATAAATACGCAAGACTTTACACTGGGGGAGTTAGTGTTTAATGGGTTTTTGTTGGGTAAGGTGAAAAAGTTATGGAGAGAGATATTGGCGATGGTTGCCCAACATTATGAATGTACTTATGTGACAGAACTGTACATTTAAAATGGTAAATCTTATGTATATTTTACATTAAAAAAACCCCCACACAAACCAAACCTTTACATTAGCCAATCCCAGGGCCCTTAACCCAGGGCCCTTCTAAGACCCTGCGCCATGGGACCCATCATAGCCCTCTGCCCTAGAGAGCTGGAGGCCCATTGGGGCAATGAAGGAAACTCTCCAGACCCGGGAGATTAGGACTGCTATGAGATGAGCACTTTCTAGGGTAGGAGGCCAGGATTTAGGTTGGGAAAGAGTGAATGGTTGAGCTGCATTTCTGCTGGAAACTACAGAGCTCTTCCGGGAGGGTTCCTTTCTAGCCATCAGTTTTCTGATCGCACCACTAGCAATGCTCACTGTGTGCTGTGTGGAGCTGGCCTGGTACCCCCCTCCCCCTTTCCTCACAGCAACCTCTCTGCCTTCCTCAAAGCCAGTACCTGTATTAATGTGATAATGCCATGATAATGGCCAGGACATGACTTCAGCTAGCTGATTAGGCCGTCTGGAATGGCATCTGAGACACTGTCTTCATTCTCCCTGGTGAGGAGGCAGCACAGGCACTGACTAGGAAATTACATCTGGGAAAGCACTGAGGAGGAAAATTGGAAGTACCAGAATTTCCCAGGTTGCTATTCCACAGGGGCTAAACATCGTTAGCAGCAGCACTAATTATGATCCAGGAGAGTCAGGCCTGGCTGCTAGCCTGCACAGGCAGTCCTTGACAGTGGCCTTGGGAGCCAGCAGGACAGAGACAGAGCTACAGGGAGGCGGGGCTCTGAAGCCAAGAGAGAAGAGACTGCAGGGTTGTTCAGACATGTGGACATGAGTGCCCTCATGTCTTTCAGAATGCTTGGAACTATGATAGGAAGAGTGGAAGTTAGATTGCTGGAATGATTTCTACCTGCTCAGAATTCAGAGTTGTCTGTACTTCCTCTCTTCTCATTCTCTCTTGTTCTCTACGCTCCACTGACAATTCTCGTGTCAATGTCACCAATGACTTCCCTGTTGCCATTTTCAGAATTCATCTCTCTATCCTCATCTTACTCATTCTAGCAGCAGCATTTGTCATGGATGATCATTCCTTCCTTCTTAAAACACTCTTTTTGTTTGGCTTCCAAGACACTTCTTTTTCAGTTCTTTTCCTACCTGTGCTGGCTCCTCTTCATCTTCCCCATCTCTGGGATGTTCCTGGACTGTCATCTCACCTCTATTCTACTTTATCTACTCTCACTCCCTAAAAATCCCATCTATCTCAGGACGTTAAATTCAGCTACATGTTGATAAATCCCAAATGGATATCATCAGCCCCTACTTCTCCCTTGAACTTTAGAATCATATCCAGCTGCTACTTGACATCTCCTTGTGAATGTCGCTCACTGTCCGCTTAAACACACTGGTTCCCCAGTCTTCTCTATTGCAATAAATACAACTCTGTTGTACCAGGTTCCACCCTTTGAAATTATTTGTGGCTTTTCTCTTTCTTTCATGCCCCCTTATCCAATTCCTCAGGAAATGCTGTCAGTTGTAACCTTTAAATTATCTCCAAAATCTGGTCACTTATACCACTCCTGCCCTCATCAGAACCACCACCATTACTTGCTAAGGCAATTCCAATCACTTCTGAATGAGTTACAATTCAAATGAAGCTGCAATATCACAGTTTCCAAAATACAGTGTTTTATTCAAGATAGAAGATTACTTCTTTCTCAAGTATGAATCTGTGCATAGACTCTGGGGTTAATACAGTCACTCCACAATGTCGGGATCCTAGCTTTTCCTGGCTTGCTATCTGTTGTCTTCAACATGTAACTTTCATCTTGTGGCCTAAGATAGCTGCTCCAGCTGCCATATCATGCCCATAAGATTCCTCTGAGGCCTATCTGTGGAAACGAGAGAAGGAGAAGTAGAAGGCAGGCCCTTTTCCTTTAAGAACATGACCTGAAAGTTGCAGATATCCCTCTGCTCACTAGGATACTCTCAACACAGCAGCCAGAGCAGACCTGTAAAACCAGAACATGCCATTTCTCCATGCACATCTAATACCTTCTCTGTCAAAATGAAATCTAAAATCCAAGGCCCTCTGAATTCATCTCCTGTATCTGTCTCTCTTGCTATCTGCCATGCTGGACTCTTTCGAAATGCTTCCATCTCAGGGCTTTTGTAGTTGTGATTCCCCCTGCCTGAAACACTCTTCCCCCAGACTGCTGCAAGTTTAGCTTCTCCACTTGCTTCAGGAATCTGCTCAGATGCCACCTGAAGTAATGTTATATGTTTATTTTTTATTTTCCCCACTAGAACATAACATGTGGTGCACATGCTTGTTGAATGAATGACAGATGAAGATGGCAGAGCCTGGGCTCAAAAATGGCAGGAAGGGGCTTCTTCCCCAATTATTTCAGGGAAGACCCATTTCTTGATCTCTGTCACGGTTCCAGTTTGGAAGCAGAGACATGTTAATTTCTTTCTTCTGAGAGGTCCCTTCTGTTCAATTTATCAAATATTTATTAGCTACCTAGTGTGTTAGGTGTCCAGCGTGGTGGATGTAAAAGGAGAATAAGCCAGTACTGGCCCTCAGGAAATTTATGGGTTGGTTAGGAGCCTTAATTTTGTCCCTTCTTCCCCTACTCTTTCTTTGCAAGTATGACCACTGAGATACAATATAAAAGGTCAGGGAAAGAGCAACTCCTTTCTTTTTGGTGGCACTATGGGGGAGAATGGTAGGGTATAGAGAAACTGACCCATTATAGGTTATAGTGGGCTTCTTTCTCTGACTCCCTAGGGAGTAGGGCCTCTCTCACTGCTGGTCTCATTAAGAAACAATTTGGCCCTAGCCAGTTTTGCTCAGTGGATAGAGCATCAGCCTGGAAATTGAAGGGTCCTGGGTTCAATTCCGGGTTCAACCCATGCCTGGGTTGCAGGTTCGATCCCCAGTAGGGGACATGCAGGAGGCAGCCAATAAATAATTCTCTCTATTCATTGATGTTTCTATCTCTCTTTCCCTCTCCCTTCCTCTCTGAAATCAAAACATATATACATATATATACACACACACACACACACACACACACACACACACACATATATATATATATATATATATATATATATATATGTAACAATTTGAACCAGTTATTATTCAATGGATGAGGGAGAAGTGGGGTGGCTGGAGGTGAGGATGGGAGTGAGGAGGGGTTGCAGCTGAAGGACAAGGGAGCTCGGAAAAGCTGAGTAGGAAATATATTACCTGAAACAATTGGGTTCCATTATCTTTTCCTGCTCAGGGCCAAAATGAAAAAGGTTAGGGTTGGTTATTTTCCCCAGACTCCTCCATGAAGGGCCACTTAGACACTGCTTTGACATTTACAGCCTGAAAAGAGCAGAGCCTCCTCTGAGGCCTATATTTGAACTTCCACATTGGGAAAGTTACAGTTTTTTTTTCTCTTTGGAAAAGGCTGCTTGTTGTATCCCCTTCTAATTCTTCTTTCTCTTTTGACATCCTCCCTCCACGTCAGAGGTAATGCCAAGCGCAGTGGTTCTCAAACTTAAACATGCAATGGAACCACTTTGAGGGAAGAAGATTGCTGTTGTCATCCCCAGATTTTACTAATTCAGTACATCTAGGGTGGGGCCTGAGAATTTATATTTATAGCAAATTCTCAGATGCTGCTGCTACTGGTGGTCCCAACCACACAGGCTAATGGGGGAACATTTGGCCCAGAACAACTAATTTGGGTCTAAAAATGTCCCATCCCTGATCTTCCACTTTCCAAACACAGGGAAGTGGGCCTTGAGTTATCACAAGAAGAATTCAAATTAAATGTTAAGGATTTCCTGACCATCAGAGTTGTTAGCCAAGTCAGTCCCAGGAATTTCCCTCCATGTAAAACTTTGACAATCTCTTCTACTCCCATATGTCTGGGAAAGTGAAGATCTATTATCTATATACAACGCTAACCCCTGCATACAACCCTTCTAAAGTAGGGAATCCCTGACCTGAGAATTGTAGAAACTGTTTTAGGTGGGGAATGGGAGAACAATAGATGCAGAACAAGCAGAGGAAACCCTCTCCCCTCCCACACTTCTATTACTTTTTGAAATTAAAATATTTGTTTGTTCCTGGGCTCTGCATAATGCTGATGTCTGAGAAACCATTTATGCTTAATGTCTCCAACCCATTAGCAGCCTGGCATGGGGCTCTGCTAATCAGCTTCCTTAATGGCAGCGCTGTGAAGAGTGAGGTTGTGCGTGTTTGCATCAGCACCAGCACCAGCTTCCCAGCCCCAGCTGGGAAGGAAGCATCTAGACAGAAATCAGGGCCCAGATAGGTTCTAAGGTGTCCTGAAAATGATTCATGCCGGTATAAGAGGCCCATTTAATGGTAACCTGTCCTTCCACCTACATTTTGGTAAAGATGCCAGAGTAGATCCCATAATCACCTTGGGTGAAATAGCAAGACCCCACTGTCTTCCCCCACCCCACTCCTACTATAGCCTGCTCTCTCTTCACAATAAAGGACAGTGGGCTCCTTTGGAAGCATATTCCTGTCCCACTGACCCTCATCCAGTATTTATTGAGGACCTCTATGCATGAAAGTCTTTCTCCCACACTACCTGCTCCCCCCTCCAAAATTCAAAATCCAATTTTTTTCTGTGGTCAAATAGATGGTGAGGTCCTTTGGCCTGGAATCCCTGAGGACTCTTTAGCTCTAAGAATCTATGGTTTTGTTTTGGCTGCTACCTCTTCAGCTGCTCTTAAGGAATTCTATCGGAGTCTGCCCCAGTCCCCGCTCACCCAATTTTTATCTACAGGCAGAATACTGGGAGTGCTCTCATTGAAAGGTAACCAGATAATAATTTCAGAGAGGAGGCTATGTAGGCCTTGAATCCAATTTCAAAGTATTTGTCTCTTGCTCCTCTTGACATCTCATGATACTTTTGGCCCTATTATACTAGATAACCCAAACCACTGGTAGCTCCATAAAATGCTCGGAAGCAAAGATTCCCACCCACTCTCACCTGCTTCAAAGAAACATAGAGAGAGGAGGTGAGATTTTTGCTATTAATAAGCCAGCAAATACCAGTGACTGGTTAATCCTCCCCTCATTTCTGGGAACTCCAGGGTCTGGAACAGGTTGAGTAACTCTAATTGGGAATCCCAACATTGAGTCCCAACATCCATCAGAATCACAAGGCTGGACAATGTTGATTTTTCTCCTAGGCAGGGAGAGCCCATATGGACACCCATATTCCAGATGACCAATAAACCACTGTTTGGCCAAGAGTTTGGGCCTCCTCTTTCATGCTTTGTCCATCCTGGCTCCTCAGCCTCAGACTGAGCCATGGGGAGCCCTTTCCAATCTGCTGGAACAGAACTTCACAAGCTGCTCCTATTGTGGTCTGGGCCGCTAGCCCCTCAGCCTTCTGCTGCTGGAAGAAGACGATGATGTCAATAATTAATCTATAGCATCCCTCCACATGCTAGTCCCTTCATTGTGTGTATGGGGGGGGGGGAGTTGGGAGGGCAGTTAGAAAGAATCACATTTGAAGCAGGCAATTTGGAGAGAGAGAGGGAGAATGGAGGAAGGGAGAAGTGCTAGGTCGCCAGCTGAGCAAAGCCAGGCCACATTGTGCCCATACTTTTCCTACAGCTCAGCCTTTCCCACATGGCCTGTTCAGACCCATCTGCCTAACTGTCATCCCCTCTCCTGCTCCTGGGCCATGGAGAAATGCCAGCATTCCCCTTCTCTGTTCCTCTGCCTTCTGGGTTCCACCTGGCCCATTCCCAAGATGCATAAACCTTCCACCTGGAGGATGGCTTTCAGGCAGGCCGTGTAAGTTGGGAAAGGTCTAGAACTATAGGCTTTAAACTCATGATCCTGTGTTTGAAACCAAGAGTAGGTGGGCACATTTGGCAAATGAAATGTCACCTGCTTCCTGGTCCTTTTCCCTACCAGGACATGATCTCCCTGAAGCAGGCTTTAGAGGTGGAAGTCCTGTGCTTGACACAGACTTGTTCCTTTTCTAGCTGGTAGCTTTGGGCAAGTTCAAGTAAACCTTCTGATAATCTCCTTTCCCCACCTATAAAATGAGGGCATCAAGTAGCATAATTTGAGAAAAAAATGAGTAAACCTGGAACTGTGGTACAGATCTTAGTTCTCTTAGTTAGATCTTCATAACTCTAACCCTATGTTCTTTTGGATGCCCCTGGAAGCTGATCACACAGGAGATGCTCTCTTGTCTGCCTGTGGGTAGGCCCACTCTGTTCAGAAGCAGCCAGAGCTCTGAAACCTCCAGGAAGGGATGTGTGAGTTTGTATCTGTTATTTTTTCCAAGGACCCAAGGGAGGGGATGGGAGTGGGAAATAACTTAGGTCAGAGGAGGCACTGTGGGTGGTAGGATGGGTTGGGGAGGTTAGGATGGGGTGGGGAGGAGGAATGGGGTGGGTTGGTGAGGTCTCATTGCCCCAGAAGCCCCCAGTGTGTGTGTGTGTGTGTGTGTGTGTGTGTGTGTGTGTGTGTACACGCAGGGTTTTTCTCCTGCCCAGCTGTGGCCAGGTTTGAAGGAGGAATCCCCATTGAAGATTGATGTCACAGACTTACCTTCCCCTCCCCCAACCTCATCCTTGGTGGTTTAAAGAAATTATTTGGACGTAAGAGTTAATGGAAGTAGGTTGCTAGTGTGTGGGCAAATTCATCACTGTCTCTTTGTATTCCCAGAGCAGATCTGTCTTTCAGGGTGAAATATCTTGCAATGACTTCCCAAGGTGTGAGAAATATAGGCTACTGTGGGAAGACAGGATTAGGAGCAGCCTGGATAGTGATTTTGGGAAGCTGGGGTGACTGCAAAGTAGCTGCAGAGATTGACTGGGAAGGCTTTCCCTTTTGTTCTTTAATTATGAGGGAAGGAAGTTAGAAGACATAGGCATTGCTGGGAATTCTGCTGCCCCAGACCCCGCTCACCCAGTTGTCCCTTCTCCTGGAAAGTAGGCATATCCCCTGCAGCCCACTGCTCAGGGTGAGGCAGGCTGCTTTTGGCAGCTGTTGTTGACAGTGAAGAAAGAGATGGAGAGGAGGGGAAGGGAGATGAAAGGGGGCTGTTTGATGAGATTGTGCTCTGGAGAGAAGACAACTATCTCTCTTCTCTTCCATTCCTCATTGGAGCAGCTCAGCACTTCCTGAAGATAGCACTCAGGGAGGGAGTTTTTTTTAAAGCACAAAGACCTGGTGCTGTAAGGCTTGGAGTCTGGGAGGGGGGGGCAGGGATGTGAACAGGGAAGATAATTATGCAGGTGGGGGCCAGAACTCTCTGGGCTAAGAGGGAATAGCTGCCCCTCCAACCCTCACACAGCTAGTCCTTCCCCACAATCTAAGCACGTGTGTGTGTACACATGCGTGCACTCCTATATTTAATGTGATCACAGAGATACAGATATGAAATGTTTAGAGGGAAAATTACTAGAAACTGTGCTGAGGCTTATTCCCTACCTCTCCAGCTGTTCAGATGGTTTTTCTCTGATATTTATTTGGGTCCTATTTGGTCATATCTCCACTCCTTATTCTTGCTTCTTCTTCCTGTTCCTCTGGTTTTCCAGTATATTCTCTCTCTCTCTCTCTCTCTCTCTCTCTCTCTCTCTCTCTCTCTCTCTCTCTCTCTCTCTCTCTCTCATCTTGAAAATGGGATGTGTTGAACAAAGTTCTCTCTCACTCTTTTTCTCTCTCATCATGAAAATCGGATGTGTTGGACAAGACCTTTTCTTTTAGCTGCCGCTATTCAGGATGCAGCAAGATGGATTGAAATCAGATAAAAGAAAGAACTAGGAGTGGGAAATAGTATGTGGTCAGGAGAGAAGGCAACTCCTGGGGTGGGCTATGGAATCCTATAGACTCATATAGAATATTGGAGCTAGTGTGTGGGCGAATTCATCAGATACCAAAAGACTACAGATATGTAGCCAGAGGTTCTTTGATAAACAGCTGTTATTATCTGTTACCTGTATTACCAATGGTAAATTTGGATGTGTCCTACTGGTACCTGGGAAGAAGTGGGGTCTCTCTGGCAGATCCCCCACAACATATTCACCGAGATGATTCACTGAGTCTGGAACAGCCTCTTTCCCCTGAGGCTCAGAGGAGGGGCTGATTGTGCTACCCAGAACATGAAGCCAGGGACATCTGTAGGCTGGATAGCCTTCCTGTGCCCAGAGGCCAGACTGTGGGACCTAGTATGTTGTCCTCCTTCCAGACGGCTCTCTGGACATTCCCTCCTCAGTGACCCTGGGGAAGTCCAGCTCTGATTTGGGCTCTGCAGTGTATAGAGGGGGCAGTATAAAGTAAGGTCCTATCTGCCGGGGCAACTAGAATCTGTTTTAACCTTCCCTCTTTCCTTCGCCCTATAGCTGGCTTCAGCCAAACAAGACAGCAGGGGGCGCTCCTGGGTCATCCCAGGAGAGAATTCTGGGCAACGGGTTTGTTCAGCCTGGACTCAGAACACTGGACATTTTGTCTGTCCACTTATCAGTCTGAGGGTGAGCAGGGCAGACCTTTTGAGAGCTGGAAACAATATTTTTCTAGCAGGCAGAGACAGAGATGTGAGAGAAAACTGACTTTTCTGACTTGTCCCTGAGATTCCTCAGGCAGGAAGGAACCTGACTTTTGCCTCTGGGAGATCAGCTAGTAGGGCAGGTCTCCATCCTGGGGCCATGGCCAACGCCAGGTGGGTCCCAGTTTGAACACAGTGTAACTCCTGGCCTCTTGCCTGTCCCCAGCAGCTGACCCTGGTTTGGCTATCTTTGGGGAACAGATTTTTTTTTTTTTTTTTTTTTTTCCAGAATGACTTCCAGATTAACCTGTGTAGCTATTGCCCATACCTTGCCCACTAGGTTCTTCATCACAGGAAAGAGAAAAAAAAATATATTTTTCTCTTTCTCCCAGATCTAGCAGAGTGCTCTGTAACTGTTCCTGGACCCATTTGGGATTCAGATGGGAATGGGGTGAGGCAGGGAGTGCTGAACAGGTCAGGAGTGTGGCACATTCCTGACCTTAGCTACCACAGCCAAAGCTTTCTGGGCAGCAGCTACTTCCCAGGACTCCACTCCTGCATTCTTCTAACCTCCATAAAGCCATAGACACTTAGGAATTTCTCCTTTCCTATAAGAGGGCCTGTTTGGACACTGATTTATGGGTACAAGAAGGGCAAGATGCCAGTATCAGGTTACACAGCCCCCAAAGAAAAACCGGCCTTTAGTTCAGGCACCTCCAAGTCCTCTCTATTCAAAGAACAGGGCATGGTGCTTGGTGTGGAGGATGGGATCCCTGGGCTGGAGACAAAGGCTTTGTTGCCAGTAGAGCTGAGGGCACAGGCCCAAGTCTGTGAATTTATTCTGGGGGAGGACATATCCGAGTCATCCTCAGATCTGTTCTCTGGCATCAGAACCCAAAGTCACTGGTTTTTCCCTAGAGTCTGGCTCTGAGCACCAGTACACCCGACGGGGCTTCAGGGTGCAGCTCGTATCCCAGGCTATGGAGGGGTGGATAAAGCCAGTGGAGATGTGTTTAGCATGAGAACTGCCTCACTTTCCTCAATGTCTTCAGGGTCCTGACTGCCTTACCCCACTTCCACTCTAACCTACCCCCAGGTATTACCTTTCAAGCTCTCTAGGGCAGCAGAGAGCCTTTTATGATTAAAAATCTGCAGAGAAACAGATTCTGTAGCTTGCCTATAGCCTTTTCCATGTATCTCCCACCTCTTTCTTTTTTTTCTTTTTTTTTTTAATTTTGTTATTTCTTTATTGATTATGGTATCACATAATTGTCCTCATCTCCCCATTCCCATCCCAAACCCCTCCCCATATGCCCACCCCCTGTTGTCCATGACCTCTGGTTAGGCTTATATGCATGCACATAAGTCCTTTGGTTGATATCTCCCCTTTGCCCCTCCCCTCCCCTATCTTCCTTCTGAGGCCCAACAGTCTGATTGCTGCTTCTCTGTCTCCAGGTCTGTTTCTGTTCATCAATTTATGTTGTTCATCATTTCCCCTAGATGTGTTAGATCATGTGATACAAGGAATTCCTTTATAAGGACCGAGACTGAGACAAGCCATAATGGTTATGCTGGGAGGCAAATGAATCAGTCTGTAGTGAATTCCTTTCTGGGTCAACAGTTTCTCCCACCTCATTCAACCAGAACATTTTCCCTGAGGTTTCATCTAAGTTCTTCCAACTATAGTTTTAGCCCACTTTTAGCTTGTGGCACACCCTGGAGACCCCTGGGACACCCACCTATGCAATTCGTGTGCCCCTGGACAAGTGAGGCACAGATGTGTGGAAAGGGCTGAGGCACAGATGTGTGGAAAAAGACTGCATCCCAAATCAGCCTATCGTGGGTCTGGAAGGTCAAAGTGTTACTGGGGTGGAGGAGCGTTGGTGTTTTCAAGGAGGAAGATGTGAAGGTTTGGAAGCAGTCTGCAGTTGTTTAGTCATATCTGAGGTCTCCTGCTGGAAATGAGGCCTCAACTGGACCAATAAAAGACAGGAACCTTTAAGAAGCATTGTAGCCTCATCTGCATGGTTCTGTCATCCATTCTCTGGTGTTTCCTATCCCAGCCTAGCATCTGACACTCTATGTAGGGGCAAAACTTTTTCTAAGTGACAATTTACTCCTCTCCCCTGTGTGCTGGACATTAGGAGGACGTCAGCCTGCTCAGGAAACCTCAGGATCCGGAGATGGAAATGAGGGAGTGCAAATGTCAAAGGCTCATGTTTGGTCTAGACCATGAGTTGGAAGTTCACTAGCATGGCTATTAGGAATGACCAATCCCCACCCCCTCACCCACTACAATTCCAGAAGCCTCATTTTCACAGCCTCTACTGCTTAGGGAATTAGGAGTTTGGTCCAGCTCAGTGACGGCTCCCTGGTATATAATCTGAAGGCCTTGAGGTGAAGAGGGGGTGTAGAAATCATAATAAAAGCAGCTCCTATTCATTGAACACTTTCTATGTTTAAGGTATTGATCTAAGCATTTCACATGCTTTGTCTTTTATAATCTTTAAACAACCCATTAAATAATGATCCCTATTTTTTCAAATGAGTAAACGGACGATTTAATGACAATAACAATTAAAATAGTAGCCAGGACCGGTTTGGCTCAATGGATAGAGCGTCGGCTTGGGGACTGAAGGGTCCTGGGTTCGATTCCGGTCAAGGGCATGTACCTTGGTTGTACCTTGGTTGCGGGCATATCCCCAGTAGGGGGTGTGCAAAAGGCAGCTGATTGATGACTCTCTCTCTCTCTCTCATCGATGTTTCTAACTCTCTATCTCTTTCCCTTCCTCTCTGTATAAAATCAATAAAATATATTTAAAAAAAACAATTAAAATAGTAATAATGAAAAAATTTTAAGTTTTAATTTTTATTTATTTTTGTTCATTTTTATTGTTTGTTAATCTTCACCTGAAGATATTTTTTCCATTGATTTTTTTCTTCTTCTTTTTTTTTTTAGAGAGGGTGCAAGGGAAGGAGGGATGGATGGGGATGGGACGGAAGAAAGAGAGAGGAACGAGAGAGACACATGGATTGGTTGCCTCCTGCATGTGCCAATGGATGCCTAGGCTGATGCTCTAGTCGTGGAACCACACTGGCCAGACCTAATTTTTTTTTTTTTAAATCAATCTTTATTGTTCAAATTATTACAAAGGTTCCTCATTTCTTCCCCCTTCCACCAGGTTCCCACCCCACCCTCCGCCCCCTCCCCACCCCCATGGTCCTCATCCATAGGTGTACAGTTTATGTTCAGTCTCTTCCTCCCTCCCTTTCCCCGAGAACAGTCAGTCCACTCCCCTCCCATATCACCGACTCTACTACAATGAACCGCTATTATTGTTCATCAGGTTTTTCAATCTCCTTTTGTTGTTGTTGTTGTTTTTTTAATTAATAAACTTTTACACTTCTAAGAATAAATTTTAAAATCTAATAATTTTAAACCTTGTTTTTTTTCTGCCCTGGGAATTGAGAGCAAACTTGTTTACATGTAAACTTGCCCTTAGGCTATCAAAAGGTGTAGCCATTCAAGTGTAAATGGACACATTGTTTAAACATAGCTGCTGGTTGGAATTGGATTACCTGTTCTGGGTGGGAAGGGCTTGTCATTCCCTTTCTCCATTAAAATTAAGGTGTTAGCTTTAAAACCTCTTTTTGGCAAGAGGCCTTAAACTTTCAGAACTTTAAATTTTTCAGATAGTAAATCAGTTACTTAGCATTTTCTCAAATCAATAATACCTCCACATACCCAAGGATATACTTCACACAAAAGACATTTCCCAATAGATCAACCAACCTCATCCAGGCCCCACACAAGGCACTCACAGATCTACACCCCAGCGCTATACTAACTCAACACATCCAGATCTAAGCCTTCCTCATTTGATTCAGCAGACCCTCAAGTTTCCCCAAAAGTTTCCAGCCATGTCTGAGAGGCAGCCTTGGGGCAGAGGCAGGCGAGGAGAGAGCTGTTTCGGGCCTGGCTGCTCCGGGCCTGGCCTCTGTTGCTCTGATCCGCTCCACAGCCAGCTGCTCCGGGTCTGGCCACTGCCGCTCCCGACCTGGCTGCTCCGGGCGTGGCTGCTACTGCTCCGGGCCTGGCCGCACCCGACCTGGCTGCTCTGGGCCCCGCCACTCCGGGCTTGGCCGCTCCCAGTCTGCAGACCTAATTTTTTAAAGCTGATCCAGTGGCAGGCCCTGAACAAGCACATTATATGTATGATATGATTAAGTTCTGGGAATTTATCATATTATCCCCATTTTCAACTAAGAAAACAGACAGAGAGAAGTGACTTGCTCAAGGTCATACAATCTTAGAAAGTGACAAAGCAAGGGCCAAACCCAATTCTGTCTGATTCCCAAACAGCCTGTGCTCCTCATAATTCCTTAGCAACACTGCCTCCCAAGGGGCCATCATGGAGGGAGCAGGTGCTTATGGGAGAGAGCTCTACTGGCATTTATTTATTTATTTATTATTTATTTTAAAATTCTATTGGCCTTTAAAACCAGGGGGCCCATGGACTCAGCCAGGAGCTGAAACATCTGCCATGCAGGGAAGCTGTGGAAAAGCACCTCCCTATTCCTACCTGACAGTGAGAGAAGCTTTGATGCTATTTTTCTCACCCACCTGCTAGTGCAAACCCACAAACTGCAGGAAAACAGACCCTGGAATAGGCTGGACAGAGAGGCAGGGGATATTAGCGTTGGCTTGAAGCTTCTGCCTTCTTGCTCATTATGAGATGTGTACTCCCACCCTGGCAGCCTGCTGTCAGTCTCTGCTCTCTTTTCAACCTCACTGTGAATCTTACTGGGCTATGGTTGCCTTGGTAACTTGATGGGAAACTTTTGAGGCTTTCTAGAGCCAGAGAGGGCTATGGAGGGAGGAACCATGTTCTGTTAGGCAGCCAGTCACAAAAGAGAAGAAACCATTCCAGTACTCACTGCCTCAGCCAGCCAGCCAGCCAGCCAGCCAACCAGGACTTTCTTGAATCTGGCCTCATCTTCTCTGTTGCATCTGTAAGAGCTTTGCAGCTTTGGGGGCTGGGCCTGGGAGGAGGGAGCTATTAGGTACTGCTGTGCCCTGGGAGTTGGCTCATTGTTTTCAGAGCTCCCCGGACTCCTGCTTGCTCCTGTATCCTGACTCTGAAATCTTAATTGGTTTTATGAAGTTCAGGTTTTATTTCTTATTAAACAGCTAATTTCAATGAGGGGCCTCTAGATTGCTGACTCTCCAATCCACACCAGGCAGACTGATGAGATCCCTGTGGGCTGGGTGGGCTGGTGGGGGAGGGAGAGATAAACTCCAGGTGGGAGGAGGAGCCAAGTCTCTGTGATGGGATCTAGATGGAGCACTGTCTGGCCCTTGAGGAAGCCCACACATCTGAGGTGGGCCCCTGCAAATGCTGTCCTTAGGAAAGGGAGATAGGTGAGGCTCTCCTTCCAGGGGCCTCTGGCAACTCTCTCAGGCTTCTAGGGAGATTCCTATAGGGGGCTGTCTTTGGCTGTGCCAAGAAATTTTTTTTTTGCAATAAACATTCATGTTTCAAGAAAAAAAGATCTTAAATATAATAATATTACAAAACTATACTAATATAGTATAATATCACAAAAGTTGTAGAAAATATTACAAATCTGCAAATAACAGTATTGCCTCTATTCTAATTTTTTTTTCCTGGCTCTATTTTTGTTTATCAGTTTATGTTGTTCATTAAATTCCACAAATGAGTGAGATCATGTGATATTTATCTTTCTCCAACTGGCTTAGTTCGCTTAGCATAATGCTCTCCAGATACATCCATGCTGTTGCAAATGGTAAGAGTTGATTCTTTTTTTTCTCTCCTTTTTTTTTTTTTTTTTTTTTAACAGCAGTGTAGTATTACATTGTGTAGATGTACCACAGTTTTTTAATCCACCCATATGCTGATGGGCACTTAGGCAGTTTCCAAATATTAGCTATTGTAAATTGTGCTGCTATAAACATAGGGTGCATATATCCTTTCTGATTGGTGTTTTTGATTCCAAGAAATCCTCAATCTTGACACCATTGTTAGCTGTGGAGCTGTTTCTTCTTCCTTCTTTCCTAGTCTTCATCCTTTTCATTCTCTCAAAGACTCAGTTTAAATATGGCTTATTTCTTCCTTAGGTCAGTCTTTTTTTTTTTTTTAATAAAGTGATCCTTTCTTTTTCTTTCTTTCTTTCTTTCTTTCTTTCTTTCTTTCTTTTCTTTTCTTTTCTTTCTTTTTTTTTTTTTAAATATTTTATTGAGTTTTTACAGAGAGGAAGCGAGAGGTACAGAAAGCCAGAAACATCGATGAGAGAGAAACATCGATGAGAGAGAAACATCGATCAGCTACCTCCTGGGAATGTGCCCACAACCAAGGTACATGCCCTTGACCGGAATTAAACCTGGGACCCTTCAGTCCACAGGCCGACGCTCCATCCATGAGCCAAACCGGCTTCGGCCCTTAGGTCAGTCTTTATGACTGGTCTCTGTTTCTCTCTTGGTCTTTCCCCTCAGTCCTAGTCCTAAATCAATCAATCAATCAATCTATTATCTATCTATCTATCTATCTATCTATCTATCTATCTATCTATCTCTTTTTGACCTCTTTCCCTCCCTCCTGCTCCTTTACTCCTCTCCAGGTGGGAATTGACTTGCTGCCCATTATAGGGGCAGCTCCACTCACTGACTGACTGGTGGCACAGACAGGGTCTGCTGATGGTGGGGGATGGACAGTGGGAGAAATTCTACCAGTGCTGGTATGGCCTCCCTCTAACCCTTGTGGTCAGGGAGAGCATGGGGGCCAGATGTTTACTCAGTCTCTCTAGGCTAGAAGCTGCTGTCCAGGTTTGTGACTTCCAGTTGGGCTGAGAGATTGGCCCTGTCTCTAGACCAGGCTGAACAGCTGTGTGCCTTGTTCCCACTGGAAAGGATCTTTGACAACCTGCTCTGCTAGTTACAGTCTGTCTGATCTCATGTCCTCTTCCAAAGGGGCGAAGGTGGCTGGCCCATTCATGGCAGACACATAATTGCATTTCAGACAGTTGCTGGATATGGCTGGCAGTGGGACAAAATAAACTTAGGAAAACACTTACCTTATCAACATATTGTCAAACTCCCCCTTCCCTTTGTTTTCTGACTCAGTGGCCAACTCCCTAGGAACTGCTTCATCTTTAGAGTAAGTCCAACCTTGCAAGGAAAGAAGGGAGGAATGAGACTGGAACTGCTCAGATCAGGAGGGCTGGAGTCCTTGGCTTCAAAGATCAGGCCCTCTTTCTTTTCTCCCCTCCTCCACTTAATTAGCTAATGTCTGTAAAGGGCTAAGTGGCAGGAAAGCCCTATACAAATGTTGAGCACAATTTTATTTCTAAGACTCACCAAGGATATATTTGCAGACTTTAGCTTAAGGTCACTGGGCCTACTTGGGAAAGAAGGAGAACTCCCTTGCCCGCAGGGCCCAGAGAGAGGAGGTCCCTCAGAAGCTGGGGCAGGTCAAGGAGAGGTCACAGTGGAGGCCAGGATCCTGTCGCCTTGGTGTTTCAGCTGAGCATCTTGTCACCATGTCCCTCCTAACTGATAGGATCCTAGAGGCTCAGCCCTCTCTGCAGAGACCACTCTCAGAGACTTTCCAACAGGAGATCATGCTAATATTCACAAGAACTAATATTTACTGAACACTGACTATGTGCCAGACTGTATGAGGGGGAGGGGAGCTTTCCAGCTTGGGGAGAAATCACTGCTTCTCCATGGCAGTGAGTGGAGGAGCTTTCCAGTGGGTGATCCCTGTGAGCTGTAAGCCGGGTCTGCAGGAATTCTCTCTAAAAACTCTAGGAGCTGGTACCACTTACTCTACTCTGACCCATGAGAGGAATTTTTGTTTGCGATCCAGGTCCCTCTACTGTGATGTTCGGCAAGCTTCTGGACTATGACAACTCATCTAGCCCTAAATCCTTGACAGGCTCCATGTCCAAGGGGCAACTTTCCAGTGTTTGTACTGCAAGGCCTGCCTGTCAGACTTCTATGTTATCCAATTCAGAGGAGCAGTCCCCTCTATCCATCTCTGGGCTGGACTTGGTTCTGGGTGAGGGCCAGAGTGGCAGAGGCTGGGAGAGTGGAATAGCCAAGCTTATTCCTCATAGCTCCATAGTCAAGGTGAGTGCATTGGGAGGGCAAAACAATCAGCAAAGCAGGGAATGGAGGGTTCCGGAAGAGGCAGGCAGGCCAGGCTGGGAATATTGATAATGTGTTTCAAATATTGCCTGGGCCTCCTTTGTCCCTATCCCTTACCCTCTAAAATTTGAACAGAGCTGGAATGGGTTTTCTGAGAGACAAGATCCTTTAGCACCAAGCATCGCCAGCCTCCACTCTGTCCCTAGTTGTTCTCTGGTTTCTCTCCAGAGCCCCAGGGCCTCCATATATCATCAGTTCATTTCCATTCTGATAAAAGTCACTAGTTCTTGAAAAAGCATGAATTCCCAGTTGAGGCAGCACCCCATAACCTGAGGAGGAGTACAAATGGATGGAGATATGGGGGCAGGGGGCAGACACACACATAGGTGCACAGACACACAGTGATACTTGATCCCAGGGGTGTGTTAATGGACACAAACCCTCTGGTGCATACAGCACACATACTTTTGCACATGGACATGGGGATTTTTTACATGCCCAGGTATAGTTATACTAGAGAGCCCACAGAGGTGATTCACTGCAGCCACACTCAGTTTCTTACAGTCCTGAGATTCACTCAACATCTAGTCCTGCAGTGCAGCATCCAGCAGCCTCAGCCTTCTGCAAACACAGAGGCCAGCTCCCCAGACTCAGGGGAGGGGAGTGGAATGTGAAAGCAGAGGTTAGAGATCTGTGAGCTCCATTAGCCAAAAGGAGCATGTCTGGAATCTAAAAGCACAGGGACAAGGGCACTGCGGAGCAGTTCCTGACAGCGAGTTCACATTTCCACCCCCTCCTCCAGCAGGAAGTGCCTCACAGTCATAAAGACATTTAGGGATTAGAGCAGCTCCCTTAATAAAGGCTGCTTGTTCAAAAGGTGCTTTCAGTTAATTTGCATTTACTTCATGGACATTAAAATGTGCAGAAGAGCAGCCTCCTCAGACTCCTTTCACTGTCTCCCTTTTAAGTCCCTGAAACCCCCATTCCTTCCTTTCAGGCTCCTCTCCTCTCTGCCCCCACCAGTGGGCATGGGTATGAGTCTGGCTGGGCCATGCTTTTCAGCAACCCAGTGACCTTGATGGGGAGTGGAGGTGGTCAACACTAGCCATTGGCTCATGACCCATGAAGGGGCAGCTCCAGGGACAGCCAGAGTTTTCCATAGGAGAGGACAGAGGACCAAGGACCCAGAGAATGTTCCAAGTTTACCCAAGGCAACTGCAAGCCTGACCCAGGGAAGGATGAGTCTATTTGCCGCTTACAAATGGGGGTACGATGGAGGGGTAGGTAGAGTCAGTTTCAACTTCTAAGTCTTCCTCTGGCAACCACTCCCAAGCATTCAGTTATTTCAAAGAATAATTAATACCTACTATGTGCCAGGTTTTATGCTAAGCACTTGGAATACAGTGGTGAATAAGACAGATCCTAGCCCTAACCAGTTAGGCTCAGTGGATAGAGCGTCAGCTTGCAGACTGAAAGGTTCCAGGTTCGATTCTGGTCAAGGGCATATACCTTGGTTGTGGGCACTCCCTAGTAGGAGGTGTGCAAGAGGCAGCTGATCGATGTTTCTCTCTCATCAGTGTTTCTAACTCTCTCTCCCTCTCCCTTCCTCTCTGTAAAAAATCAATAAAATATATTTTTAAAAAAAGACAGATCCTAGTCTAATTGGGAAAAACACAGGAAATGAAGATAGGATTACTAATTATATAATGAGTAGTACAAAGAGAACAAACAGGTACTGAGATAGAAAGGGGACCCTACATCAGATAGAGTAATCAGAGAAGGATAGTAATATAGCAACAGACCAGGAAAAACAGGAGCCATGGGAAGAGCATTTTAGGCTGCAGGAACTGCCAGTGCAAAGGCCCTCTGGTGGCAATGGCTGGAGTGATTCTTGATGAAGCTGACCTGGTTAAGATGGGCAGGGTCAGGTCTTGTGAGCCATGGCAAGGAATTTGATGTTATCCTAAGGTGGAGAGAAGTTCACAGAGAGATTTAATCAGGGAAGCAGAGCCATGAACTGACCTTCATTCAACAGGAGGCTGTGTTGGAAGGGTACTAGTGGATGCAGTAGGTCAATAAGGAGGCTATTGCAGCCATCCTAGCAAAGAGGGGCAGGAAAGAGGGAAGGAAAGCAGGCAACTTTTTTTTTGGGGGGGGGGGGGTGTGTGTGTGGAGAGAATCAAAGTCCTCAAGTCACCTGCTAGGGACAAATGAAGAATTCCTCTCTTGATTTGTTATTTTATCACCAATGTACATCATGGGATTTGCCATCCCAGCTCAGGGCAAAGCCATGGCTGGTGCCTTCTCATCCCCACATCAGCCCATGGTGAGGGTCCTGTCTTTTGGAGATTCTCCAGGGAAAGTGCCCATCTGCCTCCTTCTGGCACATTCTGCAGGACTGGGAGAAGGTTGCCATCTTGGGGAGAGGGGGCAAGTTTCAATGTCTTCTTGCCCAGTTGATGCGGAGCATGTCCATAGTGCTACACACTGGGTAGTGTCCAGCTCAGACCTGGCTGAGTCAGGAAGGCACAAAGCCACCCACCTCCACTCCCTAAGACAGAGCTCAAGAGACCTTAGAGTCATTGCAGTTCCCAGCTGCCCCTCCCACCATCAATCAGGGAATAAAAAGGATATCAGAATCAGGACTAGGGGAATGAGGTGCCTGCTCAGAGCCTGAATCACCCCCCAGGGATTCAGGAATATGAGGCAAGGATCCTGAGCTTGAACATTTACAGGTAGCACTCAGGATTGAAAACTGATTTATAGTCTGCCGGCAGGCAGGAGGGAGCAGAAGGAAGGTGGGGAGCTCTGCTCTGTGTACAGTTCAGCCTTATTGGGTGGTGGTAATTATATATTACATTGAACTGTCCTTGTAGCACAGTGAAGGGCAGTGGGACTGAGACTCTAAATCACACTTCCCTGATGCCCCCCATAGCTCACCAACCTGTGATGTGGCCCCAGAGCCCAGGACTGACTCTTACACACACACACACACACACACACACACACACACACACACACACACGCATCTGAGGGTGGGGCGGCGGGACTAGCCTGATTGGGAACCCACAGAGCAGGAAGATGGGACGGTAACATTTCTGTAAGCTTCCAGGAGCTGCTCATCCTAAAGCCTCATTGTTTATTTCCCCTTCACCTCCCATATTCTCTATCCCCCTTCTTCCACTGGGGCTTGAATATGGGCTCTGCCATTTAAAGAAGACCTCCCTGTCCACCCTTCATTCGTTTGCTCCTGTAGCATCTCTTTTCACACCACAGTCACTACCTTGGTTTGTTTGGGATCTCATTATTTTCTCCTTGAATTTTCATTTCTCCTAAATCATCCTTACTCTAAATCCAACATTCTTTGTTGTCATGTTGACCTCCTCAAACACATCTCTCACCATAATCTTGATCTCTTTGGTCAGGGAATTGTAGGTGTGGGCAGAAATGGTAAAAAACTTTGGGTTCTTGAAGGCTCAGGGGGGAAGAATTCTCCCCAGGCTCTTCACAGATTGGTGATTGCTGGCTCTCTGCCCACCCTGAGCCCAGCAGGAACACCGGTACTCCTCATCCTTCCTTCCCTGGCTAGACCTTGGTCCTTAGACCAATCACTTGGATTTCCCACAAATGCCCTGTTCCTTTATCCAGGGCCCCACCCACAACTTCATTAGGGAGGTGGTTGTACTTAATGGTGATGAGAAAGGGCGCTCTGGGATCAAACAGATCTGGATTTGAATTCCGGCCAGGACCATGCACCAGTTATCTGATTAAGAACAAGAACTATGTGTCCGACCAGTGTGGCTCAGTGGTTGAGTGTCAATGACCCAGAAGGTCATGATTCAATTCCCGGTTAGGGCACATGCCCGGTTGGTAGCTTAATCCCCGGTGTGGGGCATGCAGGAGGCAGTTGATCAATGATTCTCTCGCACCATTGATGTTTCTATCTTTTTTTCTCCCTTCCTCTCTGAAATTAATAAAAAAGAAAAGAAAATAGAAGAAAAGAACAAGAACTCTGCAACCAGACTGCCTGAGTTTGAATCTTAGTCTCCTACTCTTTAGTCTGGCTAGGGCAAGTTATAACCTTTCTGTGTAGTTTCCCCATTTCTAAAATAAGGATAATAATAGTGCCTACCTTGTAGGATTATTGTGCAGATTAAAGAAGTATAATATGTAATGATTTTTGTAATCTTCCCTAGATTGTGAACTATTTATTATTATAATTTCACCTCTCAGAATCTCAGTTTCCTTGTTCAGAGCCAATCTCCATAATATATATCTTTCCTACCTCAAGGTTGTGAAGATCAAATGACTCTCAAAAGCTCTACAAATGTAAGGTATTATTATTTATCAGGTACTTGCTTCTTGAGGTTTTCAAGGTTTGGGCAAGAGGTTCACCTTCCCTTTAACAACAAAGCATTACCTTCATCTTCCTCTTCACCAGCCTCATGAAAGAAAATGTGGCATTCTGGAGCTAAGAGCAGCCTTGAAGGCCATAGGATCCTCTTCTGCCCAAAGGAAGGGGCATACTGGGCCATTCCGGCAGATGGGCATCTTTGGCAGGGAGATGGTTTCAAATGAGGCTGCTAGTTTAGTTAAGACCAGAGAGTTTATTCTCTTCATTGCAGAGGTTAACACAGCTTTATTACAATTTGGGGGAGCCCTCGTTAAGAAAAATAGTATAAAATTAAGAGCAGGCTTTGAAGAGGGCCTGTGCAAATGAGGAGCCCTGAAGCTTAAGCTTCATTAGCTTCATGGAAAATCCACCTCTGCCACCACCACCACTTCAGGTGGGCATTTGAGAAATACCTGTCAGTTGGTTTTTATGGCCAAAACAAATAATTCTTACTGTGTTATAGAGCTCTAGAATGGGCACTTCCTCCACCCAGATTCCAGAAGCACCCCATCATGAGGACTGTGGCACTGCCTTTACTTCAGACTAACTGTTCTTTTTCAATTCGTTTGCATATGATTTACATAACATTAATATTCACACTCATATTTAGAAACCTTCTTAGTCCCAGTGTAAGCTGGATTCTTCGAACTTAATTAACACATGAGATTGAACTCTTTTCCCAGGATGTAGAGGGTAAAATACAGTCAACCTGGGGGTGGGTGGGAAAAGGGTATGATGATTCTATTTATCTTGCAGTCAGTTTCTGAAGTCTCTAGCCCTACTCAAATTCTCCTCCACTTATCCCTGTCCCCTGCCAACCTCATCCCTTCTCAGTTTCCTCATGATTATGAAGTTGGGAATGCACATACAGTATTCAAGGACACACATGCCTATCCAAATGCTGGGCTTCCTGTGGCTCAAGTGTTTGATCCCTGGAATTAAGAGGCATGTGGCGTCAAGATGCCAGCAGACAAGAACACATGGAGTTCTTCCTCAAATCACTCCCAACAGAATCATCCCTTCGAGTCCTTTAACATTGTTTGGAAGCCCAGATTTTCCCCCTCACTGACAGAAACAGATGATGGGTGGGAGTGTGTACGAGTGAGTGTGTGTATATGTGTGTGTGTTTGTGTGTGTGTGTGTGTGTGTATGCAAACATATGCACACAAACTGTACATACATATAAAAAGCGTACACACATTTGTGAGACATTGAATGACCATGTGCACATTACTACATCTATTAACACAGGCAGAGGAAGTGGAGGTGAGGATGTGGGAAGGAAGGTCTCAGTTTAAGAAAACCACATTGTGGTTCTAAATGACATAAAAGGTGAAATCTGCTTCCACAGACCAGCTCTGTAATGGAGAGGCAAAAAGAAGCTAATAACTCAAAGAATGCTCTCAGAGCAAGGATGGGGTGTAGCTGCCAGTGTCACCACAGTTCCAGCAATGACATCACTCTTCCAGATTGCTCCTCTGAGGTGGTGAGTCACCTGGAGCTCAATCAATACCGCATTACATTTGTCTATGCCATCTTTATGCTTTCATGAGCCAATTTATGCTTTTTTCTTCCATGTATCCCAGCCCCTGCCTCCTCTGTACCCCTGAGGAGCCTGAGCCTACACCCTGGGACTTAGCTCTTTTTTAAGCCCCTATCAGATAAGGCAGGAATCTCTGCCTCTGGGTGAGGCAATAAGAGAGAAGAGAGGGAACAAGAGAAATAAAGGGAGACATTCTTGTATGTAAGAGGGGTGTGTGTTTTAGAACAAAAGTTGAAAACTTGGAGAGCCAGTCTGTGAATAAGGAGAGGAGGAAGTGAAAGAAGCCGAGGAAAGAAAACAGAAAAGAAAAGAAAAGAAAACTGAGCCCTAGCCAGTTTGGCTCAGTGGATAGAGCATTGGCCTGTGGTCCAAAGGGTCCCGGGTTTGATTTCGGTCAAGGGCACATGCCCGGGTTGCTGCTCAATCTTCAGGACGGGATGTGCAGGAGGCAGCTGATCAATGATTCTCTCTCCCTCTCCCTACCTCTCTGAAATCAATAAAGATATTTAAAAAAAAAAGAAAAAAAAAGAAAAGAAAAAGAAGTTTAGCCGAGACCGGTTTGGCTCAATGGATAGAGCGTCGGCTTGGGGACTGAGGGACCCGGGTTCGATTCCAGTCAAGGGCATGTACCTTGGCTGCGGGCATATCCCCAGTGGGGGGTGTGCAAGGGGCAGCTGATCGATGACTCTCTCTCATCGATGTTTCTAGCTCTCTATCTCTCTCCCTTCCTCTCTGTATAAAATCAATAAAATATATTAAAAAAAAAAGAAAAAAAAAGAAAAAGAACTTTAAAAAGAAAGAAAAAGAAATAAATAAAACTGAAAGGAGAGCTAGAAAGAAAGAAGAAAGAGGGAACTGGGATTGGAGAAGGGAGGTAGGATGAGGTAAAGCTGACATCTGTGGATTCTCATTTCTCAGGATCTTAGGATTGCTACCTAAGTAGCAAGACAGTTCTCTAATTATATTTGGATTCTAAGACTTGGTGATATAGGAGGATACCCAACACTCTAAATTACTTCCCTGCCAGAGGATCCCAAATGTCTACCCTTTGAGGTCTCACCATAGTCCCACCCTCATTAGAAATTGGGGTGGGGGAGTTAGAAACTGGACAGAAGGGAGGAGCAAAGTGTAAGAGGCACAGAAAGGGAAGGCAGCATCCACTGGGGCAGCTCTGGTTTCTGTCTTGGGACTTTAGTTCTTTTCCAAGCCCTTGGCACTTGCCCAACCATTGTTCCCCTCTGGCCTGACCCTCGTGCTCAGTGGCAGCCTGAGCATCATCCCTTGTCACTGACGGGAATCAGAACAGGGGCCCCTTTATCTGAAGTGAAAGAGACTTGACTGCTTAGTCTGTGACTCTAATTTCCCAAGATGCTATTTATTCCTGGTGTAAATTGAGCTGCCACAGGAAACAGCCTTTCTTAATCAGAGAAGTAAAGTTGAGGTTTCACCAGACCACAGAGTGTCGGGTGGAGAAGACCCCTGTGTTAGGATTTCTTCTCCCCATGTTTTGTGGCTGAGTGTCTCTACAAACAGGAGGGTCAATCTCCAATCTCTATTTCTCAAAAACAATACTGATACCAATAATAATCTATATATATATAAAAGCCTAAGCGACTGTCCAACTGTTCAACCAGTAGCTATGATGTGAAATTACCACCAGGGGGCAGATGCTCAATGCACAGACATGGAAACATGAAACAGACTGATGAATCTCAGAGGGAAAGGGGGAGGGGAGAGGGCAGGAGGAGATTAACCAAAGATCTTATATACATACTAGAGGCCTGGTGCATGGATTTGTGCTCAGCCTGGCCTGTGGGGATAGGTCTGAAACTGGCAGTCTGATACCCTTCAAGGAGTCCTGGATTGTGAGAGTGGGCAAGCCAGGCTGAGGGACCCCACCCGTGCATGAATTGTTGCACTGGGACTCTACTATAATAATAATAGCTACAATGTACTGAGCACCTATTATATGCCAGAGACTTTGGTAAATGTCTTATGTACATTATTTCATTCAATCCTGTAACAACATCAATGGATAATCACCACTGTGGAAAGTGAAGGAAGAAACATGTTTCCAGAGGTTGCTTAAGATGTCATAGTTTGAGGTGGAGCTGAAATTTGATCCCAGATCTGTCTGATATTCCCTGCTTCTGCATTGCAGCCTTCTTTTCAGTTTGATTGCAATCCAAAGCCTTTATTTTCAGGAAGTTCTCATTCCTTGTTTTCTCCCTTAGCTCTCACTCCTGTACCAGCCTCAGGAAGCCCCTGGTTGCCCAGACTCTCCCTCCTACAGGTTCTTACTAGGTTTGGAGTTTCCTTTGTAACTCTTGGGGTTGAAGCAGTCAGAGAGGGTGGGGTGGGGTGGGTGGGGGATTGGCTATCATTTCATTCCACAAACAAAAACATGAGGTTATTGGAGCGGTTTTGGGGTCACAGGGTGCCTTGGGCTCCTGGTTCTGTGGAGTTCCACAAAAGGGAATAGAAGAACTTGGAAAACTACTAGATCCTCAAGGGAGCTGGGAATAGGGGCAAAGGTGGAACAAGAAAATACCTTTTCCATTGGACCCTGTGCCCCTGGCAGGCTGCTTCTGCTGTTTGGGACAGGGCAATCACAATTTTTAATGCTGCTTGAGACACAGCTCAGCCTGCATTACTAGGCTCTGTGTTCCCCAGTGGAATGAACCTGTTTCAGACCTTGGAAGGCCCCAGGTACCTCCTGATATGGTCAGAGAAAATAATGTGTTGCCTAGCCGGTTTGGCTCAGTAGGTACCAGTAGAGCACCGGCCCACAGACTGAAGCATCCCAGGTTGATTCTGGTCAAGGGCACATAACTCAGTTGCAAGCTCGATCCCTGGCCCTGGTTGGGGCACATGCAGGAGGAAACCAATGGAAGTGTCACTCTCACAACAATATTTCTCCTCTCTTTCTCTCCCCCTCCCTTCTACTCTCTCCAAAAATCAATGGAAAAATATCCTCCGGTGAGGATCAACAACAACAACAACAACAACACAACAACAACAAAACAACAACAACAAAAGAAAACAACGTGTTACTAAAGTTTGAGGCAATCTTGGGACCACCTTCCACCAGACTAATAGCACCACCAGACTATTTTCTCTCAGAGGGGATGTTCTGGAGCTCTACTGGGAGAACCCATGTGGACCAGATATTCCTCTCAGAATTGAGAGCTAATCAGGGAGAGATCTGCAGAGTGAAAAAAAAAGGGGAGGGCAAAGACAACTGGGTATTTTCATGCAGGAAGGCACAGTCACTGTGCCACCTGAGGAGAGAGCCATAATAATGGAGATGGAGCAGAACAACAGAGAACATGGTCGTCCTTTCCACTGGGGTCGGGGCACATGTGCTGCAAGGTGGTTCTAGGCAAAACTTAGGGCGACCCTCCTTTTAAAAGAATTTTTCATTTTTAATTAGAATTTACATCCAACGTTATTTTTAGTTTCAGGTGTACAGCATAGTGATTAGACAATGACTTTACAAAATGATTTCCCCCACCTACTGAGCAACCCCACTTTTCCTTTTTTATTTATTTATTTACTTATTTATTTATTTATTTATTTATTTATTTTAAAGAGAAATATCTATTGGTTGCTTCCCATACACGCCCGACCAGGGATTGAACCTACAATCTAGGTATGTGTCCTGACTGGGAATTGAACCCACAATCTTTTGGTATATGGGACGATGCACCAGCCAAATGAGCCACCTGGCCAGGTGCCCCTTTTTTCAAAATAAGGACGTTGAAGCTCAGAGGGGGACAGAAGCTGCCCTAGATCACACCACTTCTGAGTAGGTCTTCCAGTCAGTGTTCTGGAGGCAATGAAAAGAGGCATCCTTTTTCCAGCTGTCTTCTCAAAAGCAGGGAGATCTGAAGGGGAAAGCTCATAAGTTTCACACACACCCTCTCCCTCCCTCACATGGACATCAGGGGCTTTGTCTCTCATCTGTAAAATGCTGTGGACTCTCAGTTCCCTCATTAATAAAAGCAAGGGCAAGAATATCTGTTTTTCTTCCTAGCAGCTCTGTTATTGTGAGGATGAGCTGGAAATATTGTAATACACAAGGAAGAGCTTTACAAGCATAGAGTGTTATTAAGTTTGTGATTAGAACAGGTCAGTGAGGGCTGCAGGAATAATGGGAGGATTAATGCCGATGCTCTGGGGAGGAGGGAGGCTAAAGTCTGCTCTATCCCCTTCTCTGGGTCACCTGCCCTGAGAGAAAGCAGTTGGTGTTTCCAAATTGACTTAAGTAAGAAATGTTTCCCAGCAGCCGTCCCTCACTCAGTCTTAACTTGCCCAAGGCAGAGACATTTTAATTTTCGAGGCATAATGAGAAAAGAAACTAAAAATTAAAGAATATTTCAGGGAAGCAGTCAGAATAGCTGCCCAGACTCTGAATTGAGGGGAGAAATGTAAATTAGATTTCCTTCTCCCTCCCTAGCTCCAACTGGACTAGAAGAAGTAGGGCAAGCTAGGACACAGCTGGTCAAAGTCCCCACAAACCTGGCCCTGAGGTCAGATGGGCCCTGCCCCCACCTCAGGGTGCTGACAGGATGACAAGGAACAGAGACCTCTACCCACTCACAGGAGAGATTTACCTCCAGCAATTTCTCAGGCCATGACCCTGCTGAGTGAGGTCAGGCCCTGAATGTTGAGTTCAGAGAGACTGGGGGTGACTCCTTGGTCCCCTGCATTCTAGTTTTCTGAGGCACAGAAATGCTGTGGCCTATTTTTGTCTCCTCTCAAATGCTGGCTCACTTGTGTACCACAAACATCTATCTCTATCCCCTACAACTTATGGTAGGGGTCCTGGGGTTGGGGAGGAGCTGCCTGAGCCCTCAGCTCACATTTTCCCAATCTTTTCACCCTTTTAGGAACAGTTGAGATGGTGGGAATGACAGTGTGCCCTGAAAATATGTGTGAACCCGAAGGCCAGGACACAGCTACCCATCCCCATTCCCCGTTGTTCTTTATAACGAAATGTCTTGCCCCACCCAGCCCTACCATCTATCCTTGACTTTCTCCTTTCTCCCTCTCCTTTTCTCAATTACTTATCCAAGAAACATTGGAGGTGGGGTGGTGGTAGTTGTGCCAGGATCTGTGCTGGAGTCTGGGACTATAAAAGTAAACCAAATCTAGTTTCTGTTATCAGGTAGAAGAGAAAGACAGGTGGACTGAAGATTGTATAGAGCATGCTCAGCAGTCGAATATGTAGTTATTGAAAAACTCTGGAGTCACACTGACCTGGTTCTAAAACTGCTTCCATTCCTCACTCCTAATGGTGTGACTTCAGACAAATTGTCTAGCCTTCAGTTTACTCTTCTGTAAAATGGAGATATCACCTTATAGAATTGTTGTGAAGATTAAGTGAGATAATCCTGGTAAATTGCTTGGAACAGTGCCTGGCACACAATAAACATGCACTAAAGGCCAGTTAATATTATTTAAAGTATCCTAATGATATTACTGACATTTATTACCCTTTATTGGGTGCTTATTCAGACAGCCAGGGTGCTATTGATACAGCAATGATTCAGCTGTAGCCTTTGTCCTTAAGGAGTTCATAATCTCTTAGAGGTGACAGATATGTAAACAAACCACTGAAAAATTATTATCACTGCCATCATCACTCAAGACCTGTCATATTCTGGCCCTTACCATGTGCCAGGCACAATAATAGGTTTTAAAGATACAAAAAATACATTATTTCTGTCCTGGCTCATGTGGCTCAGTTGGTTGGAGCATCTTTCCATACACCAGAAGGTGGCAGGTCAATTCCTGGTCAGGGCACATAACCAGGTTGCAGGTTTGGGACGTATGCAGGAGGCACCCAATCAATGTTTCTCTCGCACATCAGTGATGTTTCTCTCCCTCTCCCCCTCCCCCCCGCTTCCTTCTCAGATCAATAAAAATACCTTTCAGAAAAAGATACATTATCTCTAATTCATCCCTAACCCTGCAAGGGCTATATTACCCCATTTTAGAAAAGTTTCATAATGATTTGCTCAAGATCAGGCTGTTTGCAGAGTGAAGTACTGACTTGAAGGAGAGTGATCTCTATTTGAAAAGAGACCAGGGAACGCTTCAGAGAAGAGGTGATATTTGATCAGGATTTTGAAGAATGAATAGGAGTTTTCCAACAACCAAGACAGGAAAGGAACAGAATAGCACAGCAATTCTGTGGGCCTACTGGAGGACTGGAACTGCAAGCAGCACCAGCAGAAGTTCCTCAGGCCTGGGGACTTCGGGTCCCACACCAGGGAACACTAAACTGGGCCATGGTTACCTGCACCTGCCCTGACAACCATTTCCTTTTCAAGACTATATCATAACCCACATGAAAGGCGATTATTTTAGGGAGAATATAGTCAATAGGCCTGTAATCCCAGAGGATTTCACTGGGGCTTAGAGTTAAAATAATTGCACGGCATTGGAGCTCCTCTCCCCATATCTGTTGACTTAGCCAAGGACCCCATGAGTCAGGGTTGTACAACAGGATCCCCAGGGAATCTGAGAGTCACTGCCAGGGCTGGTGTCAGGGAAATAGTCTCAAGGGCCTTTAGAAGACCCCACCAGATTTGGGGCAGATAAATGAAACCCCTTTCTTTGTTATAGTCATTTCCACTTCATTCTTTCTTTCCTCCTTTCACTCTCCTCACACTTTCCACAGCAGCAGAGGAGGCGACCATCCTGGTGCACTCCCAGATCTAATGGTCTGAGCCCAGATGGCATTAGGATCCATTTGGCTGTCTCCACACCTGGGAAAATTTGGATTTATCATTAACTTTCTGTTTCTCTACTCGGAGCAAGTAGGAGACATCTTGCATGGACAGCAGCAAGGAGAAGACTCCTAGAGCAAAGCAGCCTTTAGAGCCTAGCTCAAGTCTCAGGGCCACCACCTTTAGCCAGTATAGCAAGGGGCTCCTGGGGCAGTCGGGGGTTTGAGGCAGACTCTGGGGTAAAGTATGTGACCACAAGTTGGTGAGGCTTTCGTGCATGTGACAGACACATTGCAGGTGCTCTTCAAACTTCTGCTTGAGTAACAGTGGCTTTGTTGGAAGGAGGAGGGACAAGATAAATACCTCTGAGGCTGACCCATTCTCCACCCTCTCCTTGATATGGCCTCCACTGGCCTCACAGCTAATTCATTCCTCACATTAAGAAGCAGCCCCGGGGATATAAAGTACAGCAGAGGGAATATAGTCAATAATATTCTAATAACTATGTATGGAGTCAGATGGGTGACAGATTTATTGGAATGATCACTTAGTATGTTATATAATGTCTAATCACTAGAGTATACACCTGAAGCTAATATAATGTTGTATTTAAACTATAATTGAACAATAAAAAATGATTTAAAAAAAAGAAAGAAAGAAAAAGAAGCCATGGGAGGGAATGGCCCCCACAAAAAGCAGGAAACACATGCACATTCCAATATAAAACTCAAAGAGGCAATTATTTTTGGGCTGCCTATCCCAGGCCAGAGTACAAGCAGCCAGCTAGTACAAGCTGCCATTGCCTCTGGCTGTTGGCAAAATTAAACTTTCTGATAAGTGAGGAAGAGCTGGCCCCTGGGGTTGGAATGGTTCTCCTGCCTGGAGCTGTTAGTGTGGGCCTGGAGGTGCCAGGGGTAGGAGTGGGGACAGGGTTAGATTATGGAGGAATCAAAGTAGCATGATAATCCCCCCACCACGTAGCATGTACCTGTATCATGTGCACATTGAAGCGTATTCAGAACATGTACCAAGTCTTCATATCACCTAATTAGGATGTGGGCTTACTGAGGGTCTCTGGATAACTGCCTGCATTTCCAGTACCTGGAATAGTGCCTGGTATAGTAGATGCTCATTAAATAGATGCTGCTTCATGAATAAATATAGTTACCAGGCCAGAGTCTCCTGATAAGCACTGTGAGAATCCTTCCCGGCTGTTGAGGAAAGCCCAAAAGTCAAATTCAAGAACTGACATATACCTTATTCAAATTCATAAGAGTTTTAATAAGAGAAACTTACATACACGGGGCAAAGCAGCTGCTTCCAGTGGTGGTCTGCCAGGAAGAATCCATATCCCTCTTTTTTATAGGGGTTTAATAGTAAAACCACCAGAAAGAACAATGCAATCCAAGTTAACAGATGACATCAGGCAGTTATCACACTCTGTATTCATTAACCTCCTTCCTGGGAGGCATTCCAGTTTTCCGGGTAGTCAGCCAAGCCTGAGGCTACAGAGAGTTAAGTGTCCACCATTTCCCTGATGCTTTTGCTGCTGGAGCCATATTGCATCTCAGTGAGTTCCCCTATATTAGCCTTTCATCCAACATGGATCACATGCAGGTACCTTGAGGAACAAATAAATGCTTTTCTTCCTTTTCTTTTCCCACGGATACTTAGTAAATTCCCTCAAAAGTGAGAAGTGGCCTCCTTGGCACACAAAGGGGTGGGCAGTGGTCTGATTGGGTTGCCTTACAAACAGGAGATGCCTTCGAGGGCTTCAGATTACTGTGTCAGGAACACGTGCCTGCCCAGACCAGTTCTACCCCCCTCTTTCGATATGCACAGCTCTCACTCATGTCACAGCCTCCCTTTCCAATGTCATGTGATGCCCCTCTTGCTCTATGGGATACCTCTTGTTCCCCGCTTCAAATTGTCCCAGCCTTACCTCTACTGGCTTCAACCAGTTTATGTGACCTTCCTTGACAGCACCTTCCCCTCAGGCCCCTGACCTTACTTTCTGGCTTTCTGCCCAAAGGCTTCTTTGTGGCTAGAGAACTAACTGCTGGCTTTACAGCCTGAAGTACAGGGTAGTTAATACCCTGGAGACAACTCTTGACAATTGGGGTAGGAATCACTGGATAAATATTTCCCTCTTAACTTGTCCCAGTTGCCAATTTTGAGGCCCTTCAGAAATCTTTTCAGAATGTCCCTAGTTGCTTAAAGCTGTAACCAACTCAGTAACACATTTGTGCATTGTCATAGGATCTCTCCTCTGTCTCTGACCCTCACCCCTACTCCCTGGATCACAGTCTTAGTTCTATGTTTGGCTTTCAAGGGTACTCAGGCTAAATCACTTCCCTTTTCCTTTTGTTCTCTCTGTCTAGCTTTTCAATTTTTTTTTACTTTTTCCCACATCAGAATTTTCAAACAAGATTTTTCCATCACCTGGAGTGCTTTTCTTTCTGCTAGGAAAGCCCCTTGGCTGAGAACTGAATGATTAGGAGGCAGCCATGAGAAGGAAGATCTGGGAGAATGTTCCAGGCAGAGAGAACAAGCCAATGCAAGAGCCCTGAGGAGGGATTAAATGTGGCATGCTCAGGGGGCAGCAGGAAGGCCTTTGTGGCTAGAGCAGAGTGAAAGGGAAGAGGGGCACAGAATGCAGTGGGAGAGGGCAGGGGCCAGACCAAGTGCAGTTTTGTGGTCCACAATAGAGTTTGTATTTTAAATGCATCAGGAAGTAAGCTTCTTTGGAGCAGGGATTATGTTGTTCGAGTCACCGCTTGTCCCAGTAAATAGTAGGCACTCATAAATGTTTGTGAAATAAGTGAATAAACATGCTTACCTGTACCCCTTGTTGATATAAAATGTCCAAACTTATAGAGTATTTTTATGAATTTCTTTGTGCCAAAATTTGAGGACAATTACCAGGAAGTAAGATCTCAAATGCTTTTCAGCTTTTTCTTATGCATTTGAAGTTAAGGAGGGAACATAAAGAAGATTGGGGATTGGATTACAAAATGGTTAACAAGATTATGTGCTCTCTTGAGGGTGGTTATGCTTATTTCAAAAGTATGTTAACCTGGATGCACAAAAACAATGGACAAGGAGGGCTTCCTTAAGGCAAAGATAAATGTTTTACTAAAAAAAGTTATATGTATGCATTGTGACTACCCTGTCATGACCTGCCCAGTTAGGAATTTATGATCATATCACTCCATGAGGTTACTTTTCATAGAACTCCCTTCTTCCCCCCAAGCCATGTCCCAACCACCTCTTGTTCCACATAAGGTGATAGATTAGTTCTGTTTTCTAAAATGACAGCTCCAGGAGGGATGGGTCAGGCTAGTTTTGTTTTATCCTGAGAATCCTTTGGGAGTGAGAACCCTGATTGCTCTGCGCACTGACTCTTCTGTCTTCTCTTTTCTCCCACACTCAATTCTAACACTGTTGCTCATTTCTCTGCTCATGCTGGGCTCTGCTCCTGACACCATTAGTCACCTCCCTCAGATCTCAGCTTCCTTAATGAGCAGCTGTCTTGTCTTCAGTCTGAGACAGGCCTCCCCCTGCCTGCTGCTTCCTGGGTAAACCAAGGTCTGGGGTGGGAGTATAATGCTCAGAGAAGGATCACAGTCTTCTTCCCTGCTCCCTCACCACCCCATGTTCTGAAGTGGGTGGGAGAAAGCAAGGGTTATCTCTGGATAAAAGAGGAGGTAATTGCAAGACAGCTAAAGTTTAGGAATAGATTATAAAGGAATGCTCAGCTTCCCTGATGGAAAGAGTCTATGGAGGGGACAAGGAACAGAATGAGAAAGCCACAAGAGTAATTGGCAGGGCTGAAGAGGAGAGATCCCATTCTGGTGGGCAACTGAAGCCAGGGGCTTTTGCTTGGCCAATGGCCTTTCCTAGGCTGGCCAGTTTCTGCCCTGTAACTGTTCTTCATATGAAGAGGCAAGGAGGTGACAGAATGACTTTTTAAGGGCCCTGCTAAATACTAGAAAACACTTGATTGAGATTCTTTGATTGTTGTTGATTGATCTGAGGCAGTCCTAGGGAGGGACACACATCAAGGGCCAGGATAAACAGAGTTTCCATTCTGCTGTGCCACGGTAATAGGCTGTACCTGGCAAGGGTCCTGCAGAAAAGAGATGCCACACTCAGAAGGTTAGTAGAAGAGAAGCTACTGAAGGGAATACTTCCTGGGCTGGGTTACAGAAAGCAGCAAAGGATACAGAGACACCCAGGGCCACAGGTTAAAGACGAACAGTTCTTGGCTTGATGGGTAAGGGGTAAAGCAGGGAATGGTATTGCCAGCACATGGTTAGACCTGTATGTGGGAGAGCGATGGTCCAATAGGAGATGTGGCCTTGTGTAAAGGAATGTTGCTGCTGCCAACACTGAGGTCCATCAGTGCAGATTGACACCTACCAGTGCCTCCCATTGGCCAAACCCAACAGGGAGCTGAGGGTGGAGAGCCAGGGCATTACAGTCCAGAACCTAGGAATTCATAGCTACCTGGAGCACTGAGCAAAGCAGAGAAGAACATTCTCCTCTTCTCATCCTGATGTCACCTGTCCCTAAGCCTGCCTTGTCCCTACCTGGTTCCTAAAAAGCTTATAAGTTCCTGTGCCATCTGAGCTCAAAACCCATACCATCTCTCAGTGTAGGTGAGCCTGGTCTGGGCCAGGCTCAGGGAATGCCCCAACTCAGTTGTTCTGAGTCTACCTCTATCTCAGCTGTTTAGGATCAGGATTCCCAGATGGCCCTATTCTCCTTATGCCAGGCTGGGTAATTACACTTTTCTAACAAACACTTGTCTCCATTTGAGTCTCTTTTAACTGCTATCTGAATCTGTCCTGTATTATCTGAAATTCCATTTTGATCTGAGGAGCCTGGGAGAGCTGGGAGGGCACTCTGACCTACTCGGCATCTCAAAAATGAAGAAAGGGCCTATTCCTGCTTGACTTAGCCTAGAAATGCTAAGGCCATTCTTCCTTCCCCTTAGAACTATTAAATTATTAAATTCCATGTGTCCAACACTGTCCTGGGTTTCCACCTTGAACCTTAATTGGTCCCTTCCCCCCCACCAGCTCATTTCTCATCCTGGATCTCCCTAAAAATTCCTAAGTGAGGAGCTTGAGGTGTACTCAAAGCTCTGAAGCCTAGGAATTCAGTCATAAATGTGTACTGTGTCATTCAGGATTCCCCAGAGAAACAGAATCAATAGGAGCTATAGATATAAATATAGCTATAGATATAAAATTGGAAATCAGATTTATTACTGAGAATTGATTCACACAATTATGGTGGCTAAGTGGTTGACTTTTATTTGCTTTGTAGACTTAAGTCTTCAACGACTAAGATGTCTTGGTATTTTTCCCGTATGGGCCTTTGTGTACGAGCCTGAGCATATAGTGGATGCTCGTGTTTATTTCTCCACCCCTGGTTTGACAATTGTCTTGGTCCTATGACCTATATTCTTCATGCATTCATTTACCTCCTAAGTGTGGGTTCTCTACTAAGCTCTGGAGATACACAGTGAATAAAACATAGCCAAGGAATTCACAGTCTAGCAATGAAGATTTATTGAAAATTAGATGTAGCAGGATGACTTATTGGGAAAATAACCTTGTCTAGTTTTTCTCAGCTGCAGGTTCACCTCAAAGGAATGAAAAGCATTCTACCTCTCCTGAGGCAAAAACCAGACTTACTTTTTCTTTCTTTCTTTCTTTCTCTTTCTTTCTTTCTTTCTTCCTTTCTTTCTTTCTTCCTTTCTTTCTTCCTTTCTTCCTTTCTTCCTTTCTTCCTTCCTTTCTTTCTTTCTTTCTTTCTTTCTTTCTTTCTTTCTTTCTTTCTTTCTTTCTCTCTCTCTCTCTCTCTCTCTCTCTCTCTCTCTCTCTCTCTCTCTTAATTTTATTTATTTTTTAAAATATATTTTATTGATTTTACACAGAGAGGAAATTGAGAGGGATAGAGAGTTAGAAACATCGATGAGAGAGAAACATTGACCAGCTGCCTCTTGCACCCCCCCCCCCCCCCCCCCCCACTGGGGATGTGCTGCAACCAAGGTACATGCCCTTGACCGGAATCGAACCCGGGACCTTTCAGTCCACAGGCCGACGCTCTATCCACTGAGCCAAACCGGTCCCAGCTCTCTCTTTATTTTTTAAGAAATTTTTTGAGAGAGAGACTGATTTGTTGTTCCAGTTATTTATGCATTCATTGATTGCTTCCTGTGTTTTCCCTGATAGGGATTGAACCCACAACCTTGGCATATGGGACGACACGGCAACCAACTGAGCCACACTGGCCAGGGCCAGAGGTTTAGACTTTGTTGAGCCCCACGAGGATTTGTATGTTTCTGGGTAGAAAGGGGAAACTGCAAGCAGCAGACTACCCAGACAACAATTTCACAAAGCTTTCCTACAAAGATTAGGATTGTAGCTTCTTCTCAGTTTGAAGAGGGGTGGGTCCAACTCAGGAGGGTTAGTTGGAACTCTCAAGACTAGAATGGGAATGAAGGCATGAATTCCACCAGAGCAGAGAGACTGAGCTCATATGACTGCAGGTCTTCTGAGATGAGAAGACCTAGAAAGAAGATTATTTGGGCAAACAAATACATAACAATAGTAACAGCTAGCATTCACACTACATGCCCGGCACTATGTTAAGCACTTTATATATATATATATTCATTTATTTCTTATAAGAACTCTATGAAATAAGTAACATTGTTTCCATTTTATACATGAGGCAAAAGAATTGCCCAAAGTTTTAGACATGAGAATCAAACTTCAATAATCACTGAAAGCCATGAGTGCTTGTGAGGCCTGAGCATAAAGGGTCACAATTTTGGGATCCTTAGCAAAGGTCTCTGTGGCTGGACTTTTTACAGAGGGGACAGAGCTGCTTCAGAACCTGTGCCTTCAGATGTATGTCATATATACCCCAGCCCAGGCAGAGGGCACAACTGAGGCAACTGACATGAATTGAGGACTTGGTAATCTTGGTAAGAAGGGGCTTATATCAGTTAACAATGGCTACAATAATGCTGTACAACAATCACCATATTTCACTGCATATAACAATAAACATTTATTTAGCTTTTGTGCTTGGGGCCCAGCTGGGGGCTAATTGCTTAAAGGCTGGCTTTGGCTGGGGTGGTTTGGCTCTGCTCCTTTTGTCTCACGCGTTTTCCAGGACCAGCAGGCTAGTCAGGGAATGTTTTATCGCATGGAGACAGAAACAGCACAAGAGTAACAGCCCCAATGTGCAAGGGCTGGCAAGGTCCCAGGCCCTTCATTTTAACCTTCTGCTTACGTCAAGTCTACCGAAATACCACTGGTCAAAACAAGTCATATGGCCAAGCCCAGAGTTAAGGGTTGGAGAAAAACATTCTATCCACAGGAGGAAACTCCAAAGTGACCTAGCAAAAAATGTGGATATATAATTCTATTACTAGATAGGAGGAAAGAGATGGAACAATAATGTAGTGTTCCGTAGTACTTAAGTTGGATTTCATTTTGATTTAGAGTGATGATGAAATCCTACATTATATCATGGAGCAGTTCAGGCCTGTTAGAAAGATAAAATCCATCTTTATTCACCAAGTTTGCTATGTGAATATATAAATTTTTAGTTTTTATTTTCATGAATATCTTACAAGTGACTTTTAACAAGAATATGCTCTGGGGCCGTACCCAGGTGGCTAAGTTGGTTAGAGTATCATCCTTATATGCCAAGGTTGCCAGTTCCATACTAACTCAGGGCACTTACAAGAATCAACCAATGAATGCATAAATAAGTGGAACAACAAATGGATGTTTCTCTCTCTCTCTCAAATCAATAATAATAATAATAATAATAATAATAATAATAGTATGCTTTGGTGGTCTAGATGACTACAAGAGCTGCCTTACAATTTTCAAAATCCCAGTGATGACCTAGAATAACAATATTTAATTTTTTAATGCAGGTTTCTCAAATTAGGTTCTGTATTCTTAGGGAGCCATGCATTTTCAAGGTTGAAATACATTAGTGAGAATGATCTTCAGCAGACAATGCATAAAAGAGGCCCAGATATAGTCCATGCAGCTGGGGAAGCTATGGGACTTAGGACAGAACTTAAGGGAAGACTTACTCAAATGTCACCACCACAGAGAAGATAGTGAGATTTGAATAGGTCTTGAAGGATGGTGAGTGGGGTCCTGGGAATAATCTGATTATATGTGGACATAATTTGATTTTTAGTTCCTAGGGTTTCCCTGGGCAGAAAGAGCTTTAACTCCCATCTCTGCAAATCTGAAATCTGTTTATGCTATTTTGTGTGTGTGTGTGTGTGTGTGT
Organism: Pipistrellus kuhlii; assembly: GCF_014108245.1. NCBI lineage: Eukaryota > Metazoa > Chordata > Mammalia > Chiroptera > Vespertilionidae > Pipistrellus > Pipistrellus kuhlii. Next base: position 26,895,294 of record NW_023425584.1, on the reverse strand, counting down.
GTGTGTGTGTGTATGTGTGTTTTGGGGGGGGGTGGTTTGCATCAAGGTCTTGTCCTTGACATACACTGAGTGGCCATATTATGATCTTTGAAAGTATAATAATCTGGACACTCAGTGTATATACTATATAATAAAAGGCTAATATGCAAATTATCCCCTCGACCAGGAGTACACCAGCAGGCAGGCCAGCCAACTGCCATGTCTCCTCCCCCTGGCCAGGCTGGCTAGACCCCACTCATTCACGAATTCATTCACCGGACACACACATACACTGAGTGTCCAGATTATTATGCTTTCAGAGGTCATAATAATCTGGCTACTCAGTGTATATGCTTCTAGCATTTGAAGAGGAGGTTGTGGAATGTCAGTGGCTGAACTTTCTAGATTTGAGTCAGGGCAACCAGGGTTCAAAGCTTGGCTTTGGTATTTACCAGCTCTGGGTCCTTAGGCAAGTTGCTTGAACTCCCAGAGCTCCAGTTCCCTCATTTGAAGAAGTGAATCCTAATTCTCTCATGGGGTGTTTAAAGAATTAGAGCTCTCTAGTGAAGCCTATGTTTCCTTTGTGGAAGATTGTTTACTTCTGATTCAATTTCTATAATGGTTATAGGATTATTCAAATTTCCTATTTCAAATTGAGTCAGTATTAGTAAGTTATATATTTAGAACAATTTGTTATTTCACATATGTCTTCTATTTTTTTTTGTGTACAAATTCATTCATTCAAAAATATTCTCTTTATTTTCTTTCCAATGCCTAAAGTATCCATAGCAATATTCCTCTTTTCATTCCTGACATTGTTTATTTTTGTCTTGCTTCAACTTTTTCTTGATCAATATCATCAGAGATTTATCAGTTTTCACAGAATTGGCTTTTGGCTTGGCTGATCCCCTCTGTTGCTTATTTGTTTTCTATTCCTTCAATTTTTATTCTTCATGTTGCTGCTACCTTCTACTTCCTTTGAATTTACTGTCCTGTGTTTCTTACTAACTTATTAAGATAGATCTCTAGCTCATTAATTTTCAATCTTTCTTCTTTTCTAAGATGCACATTTAAGGATCTACATTTCCTTTAGAGGTTTAATGAGAAAGATCTATTTACTAGTAAGTGCCTGGTCCCAAATAGGCACTCAGTGAATATCTTACCACCACCATCATCATCATTAACCAGTGTCAGATGTGATGAGACTCCCTAGCAGTTTCTAGTTCTCTAACCCTAATGTGACACATCCCTGAGTGTTCATCAGTGTACTTTCTGAGGACTTATTCCAGCCACAGATTTCTTCCCCTTTAGGGTTTTGGGGAGGGTCCTCTGAATGTTAAAGTAGGGCACATATAGGGACATGTATCTTTGGCCCCATCTTCTTCAGAGAGCTCAAACCATGTCTTCCTAGGATGGCTGGCAAGGTCCCAGGCCCATGGGTTCTAATAAACACACCTGTGGCAGATTTTATTTTCCAAAAATGACTATAATAATATTTCCCATCCTATATGCTCTTTTAGAACCTTATTGTTTTCCATGCCAAGAGGTGGAGTATAGATCCTTTCCCCTTGAGTTTGGTGGGCTTTTGTCTCTTGATTATGAGACATGGATTATGGATTATAGACCATGGATTATAGATTATGGATTATAATCTATATATTATAATTATGTAGATTATGGATTATAGACCAGGGGTTGCAGCATAAATAATGTTGAGAAACTTCTGATGTTTGGTCATAAAAGGAGATGCAGCTTCCACTTAGTTAACTGAAAAACTCATAATTAGAGTCCTGAACTGCCACATAGGAAGTCTGACTACCTTGTGGCTACCATGTTGTGAGGAAGCCAAACCACCTAGAAGAGGCTATATGCAGGCACTCGGGCCTCCAGACCTTATCTTCAAGTCAACCCAGGTCAGGCATAAGATATATAAGTAAAGGAGCCTTTGGTGATTCCAGCCACTAGCTGTCTATAGACCCAAATCCTTCTAATCTTTCCAGTGGAGGCCCCAAACACTGTAGTACAGAGACAAGACATATCCCACTGTGCCTGTCCAAATTCTTGATCTGAAGAGTCATTGTAATTTAAGGCAGGTTCAGCTGCTTACCACAACGAAAGCCAAACTTGTGAGACACATGCTGGTGAGAAGGAGAGCAGTTTATTCAAATATTCAAATGCTGGGGAACTCTTATTCCAAAGTCCATTTTAACATCTCAGTACAGGCAGGGGTTTTTATCTGGAGGGAGAGGGAAAGTAGAACAAAGAAATCGAGAGGGGAGGGGAGTTTGAAGGTTCTCTGTGAGTAAGTCAGTAAGTCCATTCCAATGATTATCTTGAAACTGGTCAAGCAGAGGTCTGGTTTTTATGATTGAGAGTTAGCAGGTCTCCTGGAGCCGAAATGTCCAGTTGTTGAAGTCAGCCTCCTTCCCCGAAGCTACTTTCTGGAACTCTTAACCAATATACACTGAGTGGCCAGATTATTATTATTATCTCTGAACGCATAATAATCTGGCCACTCAGTGTATATCCTATATAATAAAAGGCTAATATTCAAATTGTCCCCTCGACCAGGAGTTTGACCAGCAGGCAGGCCGGGGAAGGCAGCTTCGGGGAAGGAGGCTGACTTCAACAACTTTACTGAATCAAAATTTACTATTCAGCTTATCTCTATAATTTCCTTCACAAATGTTCTACAGCTTTCTTAGTTTCTTTCAACTTTTGTTTGTTTGTTGTTTAATCCTCACCTGAGAACACTGATTTTCCATTGATTTTCAGAGAGAGTGGAAGGGCGGGGGAGAGACAGAGAAAGAGAAAGAGAGAAAGAAACATTGATATAAGAGAGACACATCGATTGGTTGCCTCCTGCATGCTCCCCAGCCAGGGCTGGGGATCAAGTCTGCATTCACGGTACATACCCTTCATAGGAGTTGAGCCCAGGACCCTTCAGTCCACTGGCCGACACCCTATCCACAGAGCCAAATTGGGTAGGGATAGTTTGTTTTTTATTATTATTTTTAAATTATTTTTAGAAAGAGAGGAAGGGAGAGGGAGAGGGAGAAGAGGAGGGAGAGAGAGAGGAATATCAATGTGAGAGCAAAACATTGATCAGCTGCCTTCTGCATGCCCCTATGGGGGATTGAACCAACACCCTGGGCATGTGCCCTGACGGAGCACTTATTACTAACTGATCTTACCTTGCTGATTTATTCCTTGTTTATTGTATGCTTCCCAGACTATAATGAGACTCTGAAAGCACAGAGAGCATGTCTATCTTGTTTATTACTATATCTAATGCCTGGCATAAAGCTGGTGCTTAATACCTATTTTTGGTGGTGGAATAAGGGATATGCAAGTCTCTCCTTAGGCCTGAGATGTGGCCTGACACCTACTGAGATGTTTGACATTGGAGAGATATCCCTGCCTGGCCATGAGCTTCACTTGTGCCTTTAGGCAAGTCCCTCTTAGACAGTGGGAGGCCCCCTGTGGCCTTGCCCTTGTCTTCTGGCATGTCCTAATCAGCCTGTTTCTTTCCATGCTTCCAGCAGGCCACAGGGCATTAATGATTAAAAGTGCAAACATGCTCAGGGCCCGTATCAATTAGACCACATGTCCACCATGTGGGCAGCTTATTAATTCCAATAAGCTAGGACCCACTCTCACAAAACTTTCTATCTGTATACTGCATTTGATAACTACAAAGAAAACAAATAAGGTTGTTATAAAATTAATTTTACTGATCATCACATTCTTATCACATAATAAGAAGCAGAATGCTTCTGTTATATAAACATTTAACTATTCGATAAAAGCATTGCTGTAGTGATAAGCTGAATAAAAACAAACAAACAATGGAAGTCACACTGGAATATGCAACTATAAAGAGCCAATATATTTTTCTTTTATGATACTATGAGCAAAATAAATTATGGGATTTTATTCTCAACAAAACAAAAACTCATCTTATTGCTGCATTGGAAGAGAGAAGCCAGCAGGATGAAGACTGAGGCTCGCTTTGCAAGGATGTCATCTTGTCATCTCACCTGCCTTTGGAAGACTTTTTTTGTTTTTGTCTTTAACATCTCCTAATTTGAGAGTATCTTTTGGATACCAGACTGGCTGACACAGGCAGAGGAAACAAACAAAATCTATAAAAACCTGTATAAGAACATTAGGAGAACAATTTCCAACAAAATTTTGAAAGAGGTTTGAGAAAGAGAAGCTGACTCTGGGCTGAGACCTTGGTTTGACAAGGCCAAGAAGGGCAGAAGAGTCCAGCCAAAGGCTAGCCTGCTCTGGACTAACTTACCAACCACTGCAGGTGCTTTCCCAACCCAGGAACCTCTGTTTGGGCAGTTAGATTGAGTGGGGATAAGAGCTTCTATTGCTCTCAGAGGCTGGCAGACAGACTCATTTTGCTTTCTCTCCATTTCCTCCCAATTCCACTGACTAAACCATTCAGCATTTCCTATGTAAGCATCCTTCTTTACCTCTTTTATGACTTTCTCATATTGTCCTGCTAGTGTACCCTGCCTTTTTCTTCTATGCACATCTAGATATTCTAGTGTTGTTCAAAACCTAGCTCAAAAGCCACTTCCTCCAAAAAGCCTCTTATATTTTCCCAACTGGAGAGTATTGCTCTCCACTTTGATTCCTAATGCCCTGAATCATAGAACTCTGGTCACTTTATGTTGTGTATGAGTGTTCACATGCTTCTAACCCTTTGTTTTGATTATATTATTTTTCAAAATTATTTACTTTTCCTCTGTAAAAGCGTTATACATCTACAACTATCACCATGTGACTTCCAGTACCTCTGTGGAAGGAGGCTACTTCATTACCCCATTGCTACCAGGTTTTTTCTTTTAAAAAATATATATATATTTTATTGATTTTTTACAGAGAGGAAGGGAGAGGAATAGAGAGTTAGAAATATCAATAAGAGAGAAACATCAATCAGCTGCCTCCTACACACCCCCTACTGGGGATGTGCCCGCAACCAAGGTACATGCTCTTGACTGGAATCAAACCTGGGACCCTTCAGTCCGCAGGCCAATGCTCTCTATTCACTGAGCCAAACTGGTTAGGGATGCTACCAGATTTTGTTATGAGGCTTGCTTAGACCAATCAAATGAGAACAGAAGTGAATAGAGCAGAAGCTTTAGGAGTCATAACAGTATATATATATATTTAAAATATATATATTTTATTGATTTTTTTATAGAGAGGAAGGGAGAGGGATAGAAACATCGATGAAAGAGAATCATCGATCAGCTGCCTCTCACACACCCCCTACTGGGGATGTGCCCGCAACCAAGGTACATGCCCTTGACCAGGACTGAACCTGGACCTTTCAGTCCACAGGCTGACACTCTATCCATTGAGCCAAACCAGTTTTGGCTTAACAGTATCTTTTGAAAAATGCCATAATTTGTCCTGCAAGATCCTTTGTGATCTGGCCCCTGCCTCCTTCTTGGCTATCAATCTCTCTTTGTTCTCTTCCTGGCTCACTGCTTTCCACCCACACTGGTTTCCTTCTGTTCCTTGAACAAGTTCATTCCTGACTTAGGACCTTTGCACTGGGTGTTATATTACCTCTGCTTCGACTGCCCAGCCATAGATCTGTCTATACTGACCTCCAGAGGCCTCCCAACATACATAAAGTGGACCCAGTCTCTACCACACCACCAGGTTTTATTTTCTTATGGGAGAGTATGTCCCTGCATGCTGAATCCCTGGTTCCAGTCCCTGTGGCCTTGGTTCTAGGGTTTCTTTGACCCTTTGATTAGAATCTTTCCCATGTTTGTGAGTTAACACATTTAATTTTTGCTAAAGAATCTGAGGGAGATTTTTGACACTTTAAGTAGAAAGAGTCCAAAAGCTGAGGCTAATCTTTACAAAAGACCCCAAGGAAGGCTGCTCCTAAGTTGAGGACCTTCCTGTGCAAGAAGCCCCACTGGTTTTAGGTTAACATCCTTAAGCCTTTTATCCTATGATGGGAAAAAGCCATCTCCAGCTTCCACCAAGGGTAGAAGGAGGCAGACTCACAGTTTATCTCCCAAATGCCATGACGCCACCAACCAGCTATCAGAGTTTTGGGGAAGGCAGAGTAAGACAGAAGAATTTAGGGAGAAAGGAACCTCAGGGATGTGTCTGCATGATCTGAGGTTTGCTACCATATCCAAAGAGTTGAAAGGAGCTCGGCAGCTCTGCCTGTCTTCTGGTGGGTGATGATCACAGTTGCATTAACTGAGCAACTTCTGGATGCCAAGCATTGTGATAACACAACTGCTGCCATTTGGGGAGTTTGGTCTCTGGACCAGGCACAGTGTTAGGCATTCTAGGAGCATTATAGCACCTAGTTCTCCCAACAGTTATCTGAGGTAGGAATTATTATCCTCACCTAACCGATGAAGAAAAACGTAGGCTCAGTGAGCCGAAGGGACTTGCCAGGTGATTCCTATTGCAAAGGTGATCTTCCTTCTACTACGGTAGTATGTGGCATTGTCTCTTTGCTAAATCTCCTGGTACCTGATTCCTAGCATGAGAAGAACCAGTGACTAAATGCAGGTACCCTGAAACCCAACCAATGAATTACCAGTGAGGACCTGCCAGCTCAGGAATGTGACCCTCAAGGAATGTTCCAGCCCTTCTACAGCCGTGCGTCAGAGGGAGATACCAAGGTCTGAGTCACTTCCTTGGGAACTCCCTTACAGAAACTGTCCTTGAAATAATACAACTCAGGAATCTGAGCTGAACTGCCGATGGGGCCGATTCCTGCCAACTGCCTGAGGTTATTTACCTCTGACTGTTTTGGTAGGTGCAGCTGAAGGTAATCTTGGAGCTTCTCCAAATATGGACAGGCCTCTTTAATAGAAACTGCCCGGGTAAGACAAATAGCAAGTGTAGAAGGCTCCATGGGGGCAGAGGTCTGGGAAAGGAATGGAGTGGGTGTCTGTCACCAAGAGAAGGATTCCTAAGGCCTCTCTCTCAGGGGCATAACCAGAGTCACAGCCTGAGATCCTGTGGGTCAGGGATAAGGCTACATTAGTGAAAGGCCTGTGGCTTGACCTCCTATGGGAGACATGGGGTCATTGGTGTCCACATGCATGGCCAAGAGCTCAGCACGATTTGGTGGACAAGAGTAAAGAGCTCACCTTGGATGCTGACACAGGCCTGAGGGTCCTGGGAGAGCCATGCATGGTATCTTCACAATTGAAGCTTTTAGGAACATGGATTCCCAACCTCTTTGTTACAGAGGTGGAGAAACCACAGCCCAGATAGGGGAAGTCGCCTGCTAAAGGTCCCACAGCAAGAGAGCTGGCACCTCCCACACTTATATACCTTCATATGAGAAATCCCTCATCCTTTTCCTGTTCTAACACTAAAAATAGAACATAGAATAGAGGAAAGGAGCAGTGTTAGCCTGGCTGTTTTGGGGAGATACATGTGCCTGAGCTCATGTGATGCCCCTGAGTATCCCTGGAAAGCCAAGTTGGCATCCTGAGTTGTGTGGATGGGGTCATGCTTGTGCTAACCATTCGCCAGCACACCTCCAAATGCGGAAGGGTGTTCCTGAAACCCTCCGGGCATGGAACTTTGCCTGTGATTTTCCTCTGATGATATCTTGTTTTGCCAACTAAATTAAGACTTTGACAGAGAATGGAGACTACCTCTAGCAGTTTAGTTCAATTAAGATTTCACATCAACAAATTAAAATGCATCTTCACTATCTGCAAAGTAAATATGCCTGCGTTTAGGAGGAGGCTCTGACACTGGCTGTTAAGGGACCTAGCCTGTGATTGCTGAGCATCAAAGAGGACCCACCCCTTCTGGGCCTGGTTTGGGGTTCAGGGCCAGGGTTTGTATCTGGGACTATAGCTTGTGGGCCAGGGCTTCCCAATCATAAGCGTGAGGACTAAGCTGAACACTTGATGAAGTGTTCACTGTTTACATAAATAGTGTAAAATGATAGAAATGAGAAGAATGTAGTCACATTTCCCATAAAACGACGTCAATTTAAATCAAAGGACTATTGATAAATACTTTTCCAGTGCCTAATTTGTCAGTCTCTCTTCAAAGCACAGAGGATACAGCAATGAAAAAAGCAGACACAAATCCTGACTCTCTTGGAGCTTTTTTTCTATGCGGGAGAAACTGATAATAAACAAGATAAATGAGTGAAATATGCAATAAACTAGAGAGTGATTAAGAGCTGTGGAGAAAAATAAAACCAGGAACGTGGATAGGATGTATGCAGGGCAGAAGAGTAGTTGAGAAGGGCATGATAAGGTGACAGTTGAATCAAGACATGAAAGGTGAGAAATTGAGCCATAGAAATTTGGGGGATGTAGGAAGCAGTACTCTGAAGAGAGGGTTTCCGGGTATAAAGACTAATGTGGAGCCCTGGCTGGGTAGCTCAGTTGGTTAGAGCATCAATCCAATATAACAGTGTTGTGGGTTCAGTCCCCAGTTAGGACACATGTAAGAATCAACCAATGAATGTATGAATAAGTAGATCAGATCGATGTTTCTCTCTCTCTCAAACCAATAATAATAATAATAATAATGATAATAATAATAATAATTAAAAAAAGACTAATTGTAGGTGATCTGTGGCTAGAGCTGAGTGACAGGAGGGAGAGGAGGAGGAGAGGAGATCGGAGGAATGGGACTGTAGGCCTGTAGTCCATTGTAGGAACTCTTGAGTAAACAGAAAGCCTTTGCAGAGTTGCAGCAAAGAAGCCAGCTCTGTCATAGATTTGAATAGATGGTGCACAGAGAGAAGGAAGGCAAGGCTGGGAGTAGGGAGATCGGTCAGAAGACTATTGTAGTGACTGAAGTGAGGTAATGTGGTGGCCAGAGAGATAGGTCCAGAGCTGAGGGAGACATTGGTTCAAAATTAGTAATATCCTAGAAAATCCAGCATGTAAGTTTGGCATCCCCTTGAGATCTTTGCCAAAAGGCAATTCCATGGGTACTTAGCTGTGGGAAATTGTGACAGGGCACTCAACTCTTTAATAGCAGCAATGTGGGGCTCCAAAAAGTGGATCTTTTCCTCTGTAAATGAGATGAATAATTTTTTTCTTATAGAGAAGGCAGGTAAGGGTGTTTCCCTTTTAAAATTAGAATAGAGAACTGATAAAATGCAAACTCAGGGAGCAGGTACTGTGCCCATATCCTATTCTCAGGTGTTCCCCAACACCTATTTCAAGTCCCATTACATGTGTGCCCCCAAAATAGCCGCCAAACACACACATTTTAAGTAGGAATTAAAACAGTTTTAATAACAAACAGAAAAAAACAAAAAATTAGACAATAAACAAGCAAAACACACACACACACACACACACACACACACACACACACTCACACACACACACACACTAGTGGCCCATTGCAGGAAGATTCCTGCAATAGGGCTTCCTGCTGTGGTTGCTGCCCCACCTGCTTTCCTCCCTTCTTCCTGCCCTGCTTGCTTCTCCACAGCTTTGCTCCCTTCTGCAGGCTTGGCTTTTTTCTACACTGTCTTGATATGCAAATTAACTGCCACCTTGGTTGGGTTAATTTGCATAATCACCCTGATTGTCTGATGGGCGTGGCTTGTGTAGCGGAGTGATCATTAATTTGCATATTACTCTATTATTAGGTTTTATATATATTAACCCAGAGGGCTGTTTGTGTGAGAGGTTTTTGTGTTTGTTTTCTGTGAATATAAAAAATTATCATCTTTATATGGGTCCTTACTTCTGATGACTAGGGTAATTTGGGGGTTGTTTTCAGTCTCTTCCTTCCTCTTCACTTATCTGTTTCCCTTCTCCCTCTTCCTCTGTAATCTTAGTTGGCCATTATATAAAACTGAATAGAGTTTTATGCTTTTTATTCTTACTAGTCAATATGTTTTTATTTCTATCTCTTAGAAAATCCCTACAACTAAATTAAATTCTTTATTACTTGTGTAACTCTCAATTGATTTTTCTCTCACTGTATGCCAGCATACTCACTTTCTGAGCCTAAGAAATGGGTACTACTTCCTGGTGAGAAGGAAATCATACTCAGCAAGGCACTCTGGACTTTCCACTACTTCAGCCTTCTCCCCTAGTTGACTTATATGATAATTTGCATAGATCTACATATGTTAAGCAATCAACCTCTCTCCTTTTATATTTAAGCCTAAAATAATTTTGATTTTATGATATTTTTCTTCTCTGCTGCCTTCTTTGTTTCTTACTGGCCCTGAGATTTAGATTTTTAAAAAATATATATATTTTATTGATTTTTACAGAGAGGAAGGGAGAGTGATAGAGAGCCAGAAATGTAGATGAGAGAGAAACATCGACCAGCCGCCTCCTGCACATCCCCGATGTGCCTGCAGCCAACGTACATGCCCTTGACCGGAATCGAACCCGGGACCTTTCAGTCCGCAGACCGACGCTCTACCACTGAGCCAAACCGGTTTCGGCAAGATTCAGATTTTTGTAAAAGGAATTGATGTAAGGTCAAGGGTACATACACATTATCCCAACAGCCATGGGAGAGAGGCAGACTGAGGAGCAGCATGGTGAGATTGTCTTTAGGATTCATTTATTTATTCACCAAATGTTTATTGAATGCCTATTATGCAGTAGGCTCTGTTTCAAGTGCTAGAAATACAGTGGTGAGCAAGCCAGGCACATTTTTTACTCACACGAAGCTTTCACTCAACCGAGGAAACTAGACAATAAACAAGCAAAACACAAATAAAAACATTATTTTTGATGCTAACAAGTGCTAAAATGAAAGCAGTGACTAGAAAGTTGGTTTAGATTGGTTAGTTCATAGAACATCTCTCTGGAAAAGTGACATTTGAGCTAAGGCCTGAATGATAAGGAGACAACAATGGTAAGCATCTGCTAGAAAAGTGTCCCAGACAGTGGGAACAATTTTGAAATGAGAAAGAGCTTGGAGGGTTTGAGGAATAGGAAGGAGGCGTATCATTTAGAACACTTGCAGTGGAAAGAAAGAGAAGTTGCTGCAAATTCAAAATGAAAAGAACTTTTATTCCCTCACATAAAGAAGCTTGGGGGTAGAAAGAGTAGAATTTTAAATCAAGCAAATCAACATTACCTAGGGCAGCTATTTCCAACCTTTCTCATCTCATGGCACACATAAACTAATTACTAAAATTCTGCAGCACACCAAAATATATATTATATTTTTTGCTGATTTGACAAAAAAACAACCCCACACACATATAATTTTGTTACCGAGAGGAAGGAAGAGGGATAGAGAGTTAGAAACATCGATCAGCTGTCTCTTGCATACCCCCTACCAGGGATGTGCCCGCAACCAAGGTACATGCCCTTGACCAGAATCGAACCTGGGACCTTTCAGTCCGTAGGCCGATGCTCTATCCACTGAGCCAAACTGGTTAGGGCCACACATACAATTTTGATTCATCACATCAGATGGCTATTGTTGTGTTGGCTGTTGTCATCTTTTAATTTGACAATAGTAGGGAAAAGAAGTTAGTGCCCCTCATTATTGGCAGTGAAAAGAGCACCAATTATTACTGGCGATTGGACCTAAGTTCAGCAGTTCTGGCTTAGAGAAGAATTCAGAGCCAAGACTCAAATTTATAAGAGAAAGTTACAGAGGTAGAAGCAGTGAACTATAGAAGAAATGGGCTCAGGAAACAAGTTACAGAGGCAAAATAGGGGCCCTTAGAACTTGGAAGAAAGAGAGAGGCAAGGAAAATGTGAGTGGGTAAGGCACAGGTTGTGTGTGTGTGAGAGAGAGGGAGAAAGAGGAAGAGAATGTGGGGGAGGGAGGGGGAGACAGAGAGAGAGAGAGAGAGATCCTGTATTGGGGGATGTTATCTGGAGGTCTCGGTGGAGGATTCCAGTAGAATATTCATTAGCTTTCCACTGATATCCCTAGGTCTTCACTGATTGGTTGGCCCCAGGGCTGGTCCTGAGGCAGCCATGAAGGGACTTGTCTGGTTTTGCTGCTTTTCTGGGCCTGGAACTGAAACACAACTGAGGCCTAGATGTATTTGATACAGATCAGAACTTCATTGTCCTGGGGGTTTAATGCTTAAGGGCTATTTTCTGGCCCCTTATTTATACCTAAACATGCCAGGGGAAGATCCTAACTTCATGACCAGCAATATGCTAGGGGAGGAAAGATCACCTTGGAGGCAAAGTTCCAGCCCAATTTTGGTCATTACTAGGTATCAGGGCTTTCCACCCTCGTGACTTTCTGTATGTACCTGGCCTTTTATCCTTGCTCTGCTCAAGCCTGTCTAACTGCCTACCACATGACTAAGTACTCAGATACTGCATGCTTTTAAAATTCTTGCAGCACACCAGTTGAAAAATCACTGATCTAGGGGCAGACTATTCCCTTTCTGCTCAGCCACCCTCTTGTGGTGACTTCCTTCCAGAAGTCAAGCTGGCTGCTAAAGCTCCAACCTCATACAACTTACTCATTCTTGGCATTCACAGGCAGAAAGAGGAAGGGGACATATCCTTCCCTTTTAGAACAAGGAAAACTTTCCTTTGACTCTGTGAAGATTTCTCTATACATTTTAGATCTCACAATGTAACACAATTCTTCACATATTCATTCCTAAAGTGATCAAGAGGAATGAATGACTCAGACTGGTTTAGAATTGGGTGGGAGAGTGGCCTAGCTTCTACTAAACTTAGTTGTGGAACCAGTGCTCCCAAATTTTGACAAAAAAACAAAACAAAGCAGGTTTCTGAGAGTAAAAGCGGGTTTCTGTGAGTCAGGAAGAAGTGGAGCACAGCTTGCTGTAGTTGGTGCTCAAGAATATTGGCCATGGGAGGACAGTGTGGCTGGAGCACTGGTATAAGAGAAGCTTATGGAGATGGAAGTGAGGGAATGCAGAACTTGTTTCAGGTTCTTCAAATGTAATCTTTCAGAAATGTGTAAGTTTCTGTAGGCTTTTTGCTCCAGTTATTTTCTCCAGGACTCCCCCCACTAGAGGTGCCACCCCATCTCTGGGTATGGAATTATAGAAAGACTGCTCAGATATCAGGCACTGACTCTGTCACTGGTTGATGACACTGGATGACACTTGCCTTCTTTAAGTCTTCATTTCACTACTTATAATAGAAATGATAACAACATCTGTTCTGCTTGTCCTTCAGGGCAGTTGTAAAGACCAAATGTAAAAAGATTGGCCTGTCCTTTGAAAAATATAAAATGTCACAGTTACTATTATTGCTACAGCTATCATTCATGTTCCCTGAGAAACGAAGGGGTTTGAAATTTTGAGTAGTCATATCCTCTAGCTTCTTGGGAAGGGATGGTATCATTTGGGAAAGCTGCATACTCTGAGGGGATAAGGAGGGCATCCTTGGGCATCCTTTTGCCCTTCCTCCCCCTAGACCTTACTTCAGTGTCTCCCAGCCCCCCAGCAGCTTTCTGTACTTCACATCAGAGATGTTCTTAGAAACAAGCTGGGCTGATGTTCAATGAAATGTAAACTCAAGCTGGCTGAGCTATTATCCTTTTTTCTTGATAAAAAGAGGGAATGTATTTTCATTACTGGCAGAGTGCTTTTTCCGTAGCTGGGGAGAACAATTAAGCCCTGGAAATGTAGCAATCCATTTCACACTGAGAGGAGATTTGAGAGATGACTTTCCCCAAACATCCAGGCCCTGGAGGAGCCGAAAATAGGGCCACTGTTCCCACCAATAAAAAGCCATAGAATTTTTGTAGAAATAAGCTAAAACAGCCCCCAGATGCTCTCAAGTGGCTTGCAGTAGAAGGGGATGCTGCTGCTGCTACTCCAGTGAGAGCTGTGACCCTGACACTTCTCCACATAACTCTAGACCCTTCTCAACCATCCTTTTCCTTATTTCCATCATCTCTTTAGAAGGTAGGCAAGGAGAAGTACCATGTTATGGGTGGCAGCTTCTACTAAATGCTACATTTTAGGTTTAGTCACTTGATTTTTATTCATAATCTTTTTTAAGTTAATGTTTTTAAAAAAGATTTTTATTGATTTTTAAGAGAGATGAAGAGAGAGGGATAGAGAGGTAGAAATATCAATGAGAGAGGAACATCATCAATCAGCTACGTCTTGCACATTCCCTATTGGGGATTGAACCAGCCACCTTTAGGTTCCTCAACCACTGAGCCACACCAGTTGGGCCTTCATAATCTTTTGATCATTTTCTGCACCTCTCAAGCCAGAACTTATGTCCAAAGAATCAGATCTCTAAGACCAACCTAGTTGTCCATTCAAAGCCCTCTTCTAGGATAGGACAACCCTCCTTTCTCCTCTCTATTTCTCTCCCTTTTTTCTTCTTTCTTTCTTTCTTTCTTTCTTTCTTTCTTTCTTTCTTTCTTTCTTTCTTTCTTTCTTTCTTTTTTTTTTAAGTGATGAATTTGTGGCTCTACTTCCCAGCTTCTTGAGGCAGAGATGAGATGACTACTTTTTCTCTACCTTCCCTGTTCCAATCCAAGTAGGTGTGTGTGTGGGAGGGGGAAGGGGGGATAGGAGGGGGCAGGAAAAGTCTACCTCACCCCTACACTATGGAGTAGGGACAGTTTTCCTTATCTTCTTCATCTCTAAATCTTCTGCTGCCAGCACAGTGCTTGGGACAGTCAGCTCTCAGATGTATGATGAATGAATGAATGAGTGAGTGAACAGACAAATGAACAGAGCCACCTCTGTGTTGGTTTATGTCTCATGGCTTTATCTCTTTATTCTGTTCTACACCCCACAGCTCCCCGAATTATAACTTAGAAAATGGAAATTACTTTAGAGATGCAGGGACTGAGTATCAGTGGAGTGATATTGATCTGATACATTATTATAAAAAATTTTTCTTAAACCCCTTAAGCAATAGTTTTCCTCCTGAAGGGATCCCAAATCAGTTGTGAACTTTCGCCTGCCTTGGGGGAGTAAAAGGAGAGGACTGGAGTAGTTGTCCAAGCTTATAATCTTCTCCATTACTCAGGCATGCTCCCCTGAGCTTTTGCATGATTTTATTTTAATGCTGTCATTTGTATTAGGCTAGACTCCAGCCCAGCCAGGCCAAAAAGGGAGGTGGAGGAACCAGGGAGGAAGTGATGGAAAAATAAATACCCAGAGGGTTCATGATGACCTGACCATGGCTTTAATATAAATCAAATTTTCTCTAACCTGCCTTCCCACAGTCAGCATTTCTTTTAGAAATAATTTGTAATGATCAAACTCCAGTTAGGCCAGAAGACTCCTTGCAAAGGACTTTGATGTGATTAGGGAAAGGCTTGGAAATACATTTGCATGGTTCTTGTCCTCTCTGCCAATGACATTCCTGGAGAAGGCACCTTGTCTTTCCTGGCAAGAGAAATTCCAAAGGCACATAAGAGCTGGAGACCAGACTTCAGGGTCACTGGGCTGTTGCTCCAAGGCTGGCCTAAGAAGGAGAGCTTTCCTGGAATAGTGAGATTGACAGATTTTCTAACTCAGCATTCAAGAACTGAGAGTCAATGAGTGGTCCAAAGTGGGACAGTGCCAGGTGTGTGCTAACAACTGTGCCCAGCACTTCAGCATGAAGGCTCTTAGGTAATTGCTCAGCACTCAACATGGGTCATCTCAGGGGAGTTCTGGTCTTGCCCCCAGCTAAGGAATAGTGACAACCTCTCCTACCCATTCTCACATCTTTTTAAAAATATATATTTTATTGTTTTTTAAAGAGAGGAAAGAAGAGAGATAGTTAGAAACATTGATGAGAGAGAAACATCGATCAGCTGCCTCCTGCACATCCCCCACTGGGGATGTGCCCCCAACCAAGGTACATGCCCTTGACTGGAATTGAACCCGGGACCTTTCAGTCCGCAGGCTGATGCTCTATCCCCTGAGCCAAACCGGTTTTGGCTCATTCTCACATCTTAACCCTTCAACTCTGCAGCAGCTGAGCCAGGGAGAGACGAAAGTTGAACAAAGTACAATGAAAAATAAAAAATACTGTTTAAAGAAATTAAAGAAAACTTACATAAATGGAAAAAACATTCCACGTTCATAGAAGATTCAATTGTTAAGATAGTCATACCCCCAAAATTAATCTATAGATTCAACTCAGTTCCAATCAAAATCTCAGCTGCTTCATAATAAGAAAAATGCTGAACAGTCTTGGCTGGATAGCTCTGTTGGTTAGAGCATCATCCCGATATACCAAGGTTTTGGGTTCCATCCCTGGTCAGAGCGCAAACAAGAATCAACCAGAACAACAAATCCATCCTTTCTTCTCTCCCTCCTTTCCTTCTTCCCTCCCTCCCTTCATTTCCTTTCCTCTCTCTCTCTAAAAAAACAATCAATAAAAGAGAAATTTAAATATATATATCGGATTTGAACCTGGAACCCCTCAGTCCACAGGTGCTCTGTCCACTGAGCCAAACCAGCTAGGGCAGAAATTTTTTTAAGCTGAAAAAATGGAAAACAAGTTTTCTGGGATTTATCAGAAACCAAGGTCACAGGAAAACTGCCATCCTAAAACTAGAGAAACAGGTAAATACTAGTACGTCGAATCTAGGTCAGTTTACCTGAAAACAAGCTGCTGGAGCCAGGAACCAGTAGGAATGAGACATGAACCTTGAAAGTATTGTGCAAAGTAAAAGAAGCCAGACACAAAAGACCACACATTATATGATTTCCTTGATATGAAATATTCAGAATAGGCAAAGTCATACAAATAGGAAGTAGATAGTGGCGGCCAGGGCTGGGATGAGTGGGAAATGAGGAGTGACTACTAACGGATACAGAGTTTCTTTCTGGGGGGTAATAAAATGTTCTAGTGTTAGATAATGGTGATGGTTGCACAATTTTATGGATATATCAAAAGCCACTTAATTGTACATTTTAAAATAGTATTACGCTGCCCTGGCCAAGTAGCTCAGTTGGTTCCCTGGTTAGGGCACATACAAGAAGCAACCAATGAATGCATAAATAAGTGGAGCAACAGATCAATGTTTCCTCTCTCTTCCTTTCCCTCTCTAAAGTCAATCAATAAAAATTTAAAAAATAGTATCATGTGATATTATTATATGATTCACATATAATATGTGAATTTTATCTCAAACAAAAATTTAGCAAAGGATTTAAAATGGAAATTCCAAATTTTTCTTCATTTTGAGCCTACAGACTATTTTCAGGAACCTGAGCTTCTGTAGGTCATTTCCCTACTGACTCACTAACCAACCTAGCTCTAGACTAGGGGTGTCGAACTCAATCAGAGAAGGGGCCAAAATCTAAAATCCAGCCTAAATTGCAGGCCGAATGGTTTACTGAACAGTCATAAACTGTCACTGTGATGGAAACGCAGCGGAGTGCAGTGATGACAGCGCGGTGCGGGCCACATTGCAAGGCCTGGCGGGACGGATTTGGCCCGCGGGCCTTGTGTTTGACACATGTGCTCTAGACCATTCTGCTTCCAACTCTCCAAAAGGCACTTCCTTGTGTTTTGCTGATTTGATAAGAGGAAGTCTGGGAAATGGAAGGAAAGAGGTGGCTAGGATTCCAGAGTCTCATGATCCAACTGCTCTGCAGGAGGCCATCTCCTTCATGATATCTATTTTTTTCTTTCCCCAAAGCATTTCATCTAACATACATCATTTTGACCAAAAGACCTTACACTAGATCCTTTACTGCCTTATAGGCTCTCTGACTGTTCCATAGACAGGCATTTTACTTCTTTCAGGTGTATGTCCCTCCACATCACAACCTATTCCATAGCAGGACCCCTATCTTAGTCTCACAGATCCTTAATCCAGGAAAGAATTTTGGGCATCACCTGGCCCTATCGTCCTAATGTAAATGTATCCAACTATTGGACTCTTGAGTTTCTCCAAGTCTCTCAGCCTCCTGGGGTCATCTTTCCTTCTGTGTTTGGCTAGAAGTACTCATATCATGCTGTCTCCCCCCCCCCCCCCGCCGCCCCCCCAGTATAATAGAAAACCCATGTCCTGAACTCTGTCTTTGGGAAGTCTTGATGGGCAGTAGTGTATAGTGCTTAAGTGAATGTGTTTGAAGCCTGGGTTCACATCCCAGTTCAGCCTTATGACCTTGTATTAGTTATTTAACTTTATGCCTCAGTATCCTTGTATATAAAATGGGGATAGTGAAAGTTCCTCTTTTGCAGGGTTGGTATAGCATTAAATGAGTTACAAGCAATATACAAATATAAAGCACTTAGCACTATACCTGCCACTCCATTAATTACAATAAAATTGTTTGCTCTTACTACCTGTTTCTGCTGAATTCTTGACCTACTATGCACCTTGTCGCTTTCTCCTCTTGTTATGAGGGGAAATTGGGTATTCTCTTTCCCACTGGGTGCTGGGGGTGGGGTCCTTACAATATCTCAAGAAAAAGAATTTTCTGAGACTCACACGGGAGGATAAGTGAGTGGAATTACATCCCTGGGCCTCCAAAGTCCTATTCCAGTCATAGAAGAGGAGTAGCTGGGGTTTCAGTAAAACTAGAATTAAAGCCAGTGTCCAGTTTTTATTCCATGTTGTAGCCAGGTCCAGTTCAGCATCAAGCTAGTTTCAGTCTATTAGTACATGGTGTGTGGGATTTCGCATGGCCATGGGCCATGTGGGTGAATGCCAGGAAGCAGAAGTGAGAGAGCCCCATAAGCCAGGAGGCAGGTGCAACATACCAAGAGGAACCAAGAGAAACTAAGAGCAACAAGAGAACAAATTCCTTTCTTTAGGGGATTAAATATCCCAAATTTCATGCCTTTGCCATGGCCACGCCCATTCTGGCCAATGATCTGTTCCCAGGTGTGACTGACAAACAAGTACCTTCCCAAAGTCACCCCAACTTTATTGGGCATGAGTCTATTCTCCTCCCTGTCCAGTCCTTTTTCCGGAGAGATCTGTAGGGAATACACCGGTGGCTCCCTGAGGAGTGTAAAGCTTTAGCTTCCTGAAGAAGCTGCCCAAATAATATGCATATAATATTTGGCTTTCTCTTTGCTCCTTCCCTGTAATTAATAACCAGGTCATTATAATGGTATTATTCTCAAGTTGCCAATATCTCTTCACTTTCCAAAGCATCTCTAGTTAATGACTTTGTGTAGTAGACTCACTAAAAGTTTTCGGGAAACAGAAGGCCATGCACCATACAGCCCACAACTTAATACTGTGTCTCGGGCATCCGTGTTATTTAGCGGTGGTTTGGCTCAGTGGATAGAGCATAGGCCTTTAGACTAAAGAGTACCAGGTTTGATTCCTGTCAAGGGTGCACGCCTGGGCTGCGGGCTTGGGCCCCAGTAGGGGGAGTGCAGGAAGTAGTCGATTTCCTCTCATCATTGATGTTTCTAACTCTCTCTCCCTCTCCTTTCCTCTCTGAAATCAATGAAAATATATTAAAAATAGCCGAAACCGGTTTGGCTCAGTGGTAGAGCATCCGTCTGCGGATTGAAAGGTCCCAGGTTCGATTCCGATCAAGGGCATGTACCTGGGTTGCGGGCACATCCCCGGAAGAGGGAGTGCAAGAGGCAGCTGGTCGATGTTTCTATCGCATCGACATTTCTAGCTCTCTATCTCTTTCCCTTCCTCTCTGTAAAAAATCAATAAAATATATTTAAAAAAAGAAAATATATTAAAAATAAATAAATAAAATTCCCTGGTCATTCCTGACACTGGATATCTCTCAGCCACTGTCCATCTTTTCTTCTCTAATGCCAGCTTGCTGCCTTGCTGTGTAGACCCATTTTTCATCAACATCTTCTCACATCTCTTTCCTCCAACCCTGAAAACAGGAAATTTGTTCTCTTGCTTAGCCTCACTAGCGTGGGGGAGTGAGGTATAGGAAGTGCAAGGAGATATATGTTTTACACTTAAGAGACCTTGAAGGTAGTTTCCGAATAAAGATGACTCTCATTCACTATAAGGACTGAAGGAAGCCCAGTGGGGGTTCAGGGACACCCCAAAGGTTCCTTAGCTAGGAAGAAGTTACCATCTCCCCAAGGAGCATTGCACACCCAGCAAAAGCTATATAAAGCCCACTTGCACAAAGCTCTAGAAAGTAGCATAAGAAAAACCAGCTTCTCTGTGCCACTTGCCCTACGTACTTTGTTACGAGGCCCAGATAATTGGGGAGTTACTGTTTTTGAGGCAGAATCAGAGGTGATATTTTAGTCCATTAAGGCCTCTGCTTCCCAAGGCCCGATTTTCCTCTGGCACCACAATGAATTTTTCCTGTAGCTGCCAAGGAAGGCAGGACTTCAGCAGAAGGTAATTTATGTTAATTTCCCCCCTTTCTGGTCCATTAAGTTTGTAATGTTAATATATCTTACAAGGGCCTCACGACATGAGCTGCTGCATCCTTCCTGGGGCCTACTAGTGGCACACCATTCTGTGCCTGCCTTTCTCCGCTGCCTGCGGACTCCCCGCCTTCTGGGCATTGGTGGGGGACAGAGTTGGTTTCCATCTGCTCAGATGAAAGTTAATGGTTCCCTGCAGTGGGACCCCTGAAAGCTCTGGGAGGACAATTGCTACCAACAAAAATCTTCCCTGGGCAGTTTCTTCACAGTTCCTTTAACCACCCCTGTTCCGAGCGCAGCTTGATAGAATCTAATGGGTGGTCTCCTGAAAAGAGGCTAGAGTGGAATAAATTAAGTAGCATACATTTCATGACCATCTGTTACTTGTGCTGTCTTATGGTGGGGAGGAGAGGCTTGGAGATTAAAAAAAAAATACAAAACACATCCTGCCCTTCAGGTACTTTTGTTATCTGGGAAGTTGGGGTATCCCTTTCCTCACTGAGTGCTTACTGTAGAATGAAGTCCTCACAACACCTCAAGAAAAAGAATTTTCTGAGACTCACATGGGAAGATGAGTGATTTTTATTTGTGTGGAATTATATCCCTGGGTTTCCAAAGTCCCATGTCCCCTAACCCAGTTCTGGAAGAAGTGGAGTTGGGGGCTCAGTAGAGCTAAAAGCAATGCCAGTGCCCAGAGCTTCGATTCCATGTTGCAGCCAGGTCCAATCCAGCATTAGGCTAGTTACAGTCCATTAGTCCATTGGGTGAGGGGGTTGGAAGAGAGAGACCCAATGCAGGGGAGCAGGAGCAAGAGAGCCCCGCAAACCAGGAGTCAACCAAGAGCATCAGAGCACAAGAGAAACCAAGAGGAACAAGAGAGCAAACTCTGTTTAGGGATTAAATATCCCAAATTTCTCGCCCTTGCAGCGGCTACTCCTATTCTGGCCAATGACTTCTTCCTAGGTATGACAGATAGTAAGCACCTTTGCTACTTCCCCCCAACTTTACTAGGCATGTGTCTATCTCCCTGCTATCCAGTTCCTTCCCGCCATGATCTACAGGGTACAAATGCATTAAAGCTGTAGCTTTCTGGCGAAGCTGCCCAAATGACATGCCTGTAATATTTGGCCTTCTCTTTTTCTCCTTTCCTGTTACTAATAACTATCGATAGATTTGATACCATTGTAATAACCTAGTTGTTATATAATTCTAATTAATTTGAATTTATATTTAAATAGCCACAAGCGCATAGAGGCTACTGTATTATACAGTGCAATTCTAAATAGTATGCATAAAATAGACAAAAAGAGAGTGAGAATTGAAGTAGGAAGACTAGTTAGGAATGCAATAGTCCAAATTATAGACAGTGGGCATTTGGATGAGGTGATAGCTCTGGGGATGGTAAGAAGAGGTTAGATTCTGGATATATTTTGATCTAGAGGCAACAGGCTGGTGGATTGAATAGTATTGAGTACTAGAGGCTTGGTGCATAGAATTTGTGTACTCCGGGCAGGGGGTGGGGGAGGTCCCTCAGCCTGACCTGCGCCCTCTCACTGTCCAGGAGCTCTTGGGGGATGTCCAACTGCCACAGAGGTGCAAGAGGCTCACCCACCACCGCTGCATGCCAGCCGTGAGCCTGGCTTCTAGCAGAGGTACCGAGGCCTGTGCAAGGAGAGGGCTGGCAACTGAGTACATGGCTGGCTTTTTCAAGCCAGAGGGAGACACAAGCTCTTGACTGCTCTGAACTCCAGTTCCAGGCGAGACTCTGAGGACCCAGAGTCATACAGGGAGAAACTAGACTGTCTGGCAGCGGGCGAATCTCGAGGGCAGCTTTCTCTCAGAGGTGCTTGCAGCGATTACCATGGGACCCTGAGACCCAGGGGCCTCTTAGGGAAGGGCTGATGGGAAGCCATTGCCGTTTGCTCCGCCCTGAGATCCCGCCCCATCCAAGCTGTCCATAGATGCTTTTGCATATGAATGGCCTAGTCCTTTGAATTCTAAACTTACCTACAAACTGCAGCTGAGTCAGTGAGACCCAGAACATCCAAAAGAAGACCCAAGGCCCCACAACAGGGGTGGGAACCAGGTGGAGGGGAGCTATGGGCGGGAAAAAGAGGGACATCTGTAATAATTTCAACAATAAAGATTAGTAAAAAAAAGAAGAAAAAAAAAAAAAAAAAGAATAATAAATACTTCTCTCCAGCGGTAGATAAAATAAAGAATGCGGTGTAAACTAATCTGGATTTGAATCCCAGGTCCCTCCCACACTAGCCATGTGATTTGGGGCAGGTAACCTCAATTAATTACTTTTTCTCTAAGCCTCTGTTCACTTATAAAATGGGACCTCACAGGTTTGAAATAAGGAACACATAATGTATGCAAAATATTGTGCACGACACCTGACACATAGTAAGAGCTCAGTAAGTGCTGATTTCCCTTCCTTGTAAAATTGGCTCCTAGTAGCTTTGGCCCCAGATTTTTCTTGCATTATGCTTCCCAACATCTCCCATCGTTGGCCTGGATTTTCTATGGCTTGCTCAGATCTCATGGCCTTTTCTCCCCTGCATTAATTCTAAGTACTTGCTTGTTATTAAAGCAAAATTATCTTTTTGCCTAGTACCATGTGATCTGAAAAAGCATCTATAAATAGAAGGTATGCCATAACACTATTGGTATTTTGTTCCTTAAAGGTTAATGGTCAGGGCTGAACGTTTGGAAAACTTGGCCTACAGCATTCACCAGAAATTATTGTGCTGAGAGGATGGGAAGGTGTTGGAGAAGGTCTGCTGGCAGAGTGGAATGGTGAGCGTCTATGGGGAGAATGATACATTCTGCGTGAAAAAAGATGGGCCATTGGAAGGTCCCAACCATGAAAGGTAGTTAGACTGTGGCTTCCATCCAGCCTCCTTCCTGGGCTGAGTTCTTACTGCCTGTCTCTTGCTGGGGAGTGAGAATTCCCCAGAGACTTGTGGTGATAAGTTGTTGCCTGATCATGCTTCAGTTGCAATTTATTTAAAGTTGACAATAGGGTTTCTCCCTTTTACAAGCAAATTTTCAGCACTTGAATCTCTGAGGCTGGATTTTTAAATGAAAAAGTAGTTAAATTTCACACTTATTATAGCACCTGGCATCTTGTGCCTCCAGAGACTTTATAAAAATGAAACCCTCAGCACCACTGTAAATAGAGAAGGGAGAGGAGAAGACCCCACAGGACACAAAGGACCAAATATGCCTCATTTCCTTCTCACAGGTGGACCCAATTTAAAAAAAAGTCAATCTTCAAAGGGCTTTTGATTGTTTTTCAGAGGGTTGCTAGCTCAGAGCATCTCTTGGAGGTCAGGATCTGCCTGAAAAATGGTCAGTTTTGCATTAGCATACAGATATGACCTACTAGAGATGAGTCTTCAGACGCAGGTATTCTGCTCCAGCTCTCCAGGATCAGTATCAGATAATAACTAATAAAAGAAGTTGGATTAATTTCTGCCAAATGTCCCCAGGAGTTGCAGAATGTGAGCCTGTCTGCTCTGAGGGAAGATGAGTACAGGATTTGAGAAGTGGTTCAACTGAGGAAAAATACAACTATATGGTTCTCCTCAACCCCATAACCCAGCTAATTCTGATATCCCGTCCCTGATCGAGTCTCTGTATAAAAAACAATGATCTTTATAGTCAGAGACCTGAGTTAAAATCATCATTCTGTCACTTACTAGCCTTAAAACATCTCAGTTTCCACATCTATGCAACAGGAATAAAAATAATGTTATGGTATTCTATTGTGGTCATCACTTTGCAGTGTATACAAATGTCAAATCATTATGTTTTACACCTAAAATTAGTATGACATATGTCAATTATACTTTAAAAAACAACAATTTGTCATGCTCACAGATTCTGAGAGTAATTTGGACAAGGCACAGTGGGGACTGGTTGTTTCTTTTTCATTATGTTTGGGACTTCAGCTAGGATAACTTGAAACTTTTCTAATTTGAGACTGTTGACAAGAACATCTATTCATGGCTTCTCCATGTAGCTTGGGCTTCCTCACAGCATGGTGGCCTCTGGAGGCTGCGACTTCTTACATGATGACTCCAGGTTCCAAGAGTGAGTGTCCCAGAAACTTCAAAGCCTTTTATTACCTGGCCTTGGGAGTCACATAGCATCACTTCCACCATACTCTATAGTCAAAGAAGTCACAAGCCTGCTCAGAGTCAATGGGAGAGGCCACAGAATAGACCCCTCCTCTCAATGAGAGGAAGATTAAATAATTTGAAGCCACCATGTTCTAAAACTATCACCAGATCTTCCCTCACTTGGTTCATGTGAGAAAAGAAATAACAATCTTGTACATAGTATGGACTCAATAAAGTTTCTATATCCTCCATCTCCTTTCAGAATAATTTGCACTGCAGAGGAGAGGAACAAAACCAGTGTTGCCAGAATAACTAAAACTGCTTCTGTCTTATGTCTAGACCATCACAAAACCTGGGAAAATCATCCCTCAATGCCAAATCTTAGGGTGATGACCTAGGGTAGAAAGGTGGTTTAATATTCCTTAGGAATTTTCAGAGTTATTTCTCAGGATAGAAAATTAAAGCAAAAATGGAAAACCAAGTCTAAAATTGAGAAGCTAGCCCTATGATTCTGTCCTATGAACATCTAAGCCTGTACTTAAAGCTCTAATGTAATTTTGTATTTAAGTGTGTCCTCTCTTTATGCCCTTCAAGGAAACCACCCACAGGAGTGTTTGCATATCTCTGATGGAAAGAGCAGTCCAATGAGGCAGAGAGTCTGAATCAGAGGAAGGCAAGAAAGCTTTCAGCCTTGGAGCCCACTCAGAGAACACAAATTCCAGATTTAAAACTCAGCTCCTATTTTTTGAAGTCCATGTTCCATTTGCTTTTGGCACGTTCACTACTTTTGTTCTCAGAGAAAGTAGAAGCTCTAAGGGGCTCAGAGAGAGACCTCTCTCACACCAAATCACTTTCACAAGGCCACAGGGAAGAACTGAGTGTAAATAAATCAGGAACTTATAGCTTCTCCCCTCCACCCCCTTGACTTGTACAAGGAAACATAAATTAAGGGGAAAATTGCTAAAGGAAAGAAGAGTGTGCAGGGTTTTTAGCTAACTTTAAAGCTTTGAAAGCATCTTTGGAATCATGTCATAATACTTTCCGTTCACATCACCAAGAGATGCTGGTGAGCAGGTGGACAATGAGAACCATATGGGACAAGCAGAAAGGCCCTGGATATCAACGAGGTGATAAGGTGAAAGGTAGTATATTAGTTATTTGTTGCTGTAACAAATTACCCCAGAGTATAATGGCTTAAAAATAAACATTATCTCACACAGTCTGAGGGTCAGAAGTCAGGGAGCAGCTTAGCAAGGTGGTTCTGGCTCAAGGTCTCTCAAAGGTTGCATCAACTGGGTCTGTAGTCATCTGAAGACCTGATGGGCTGGAGGATCTACTTCTAAGATGTCACTGATGTGGATTTTTACTGGAAGTCTCAGTTTCTCCACAGAGATGCTTCTGATATGGCAACTAAACCTCAGAGGGGGGGGGGGAGAGAGAGAGAGAGAGAGAGAGAGAGAGAGAGAGAGAGAGAGAGAGAGAGAGAGAAACTTCAATGCATTTTGTAACCTAATATCAGTGATATATCATTAATTCTGGTGTATTCTATTGGTCATGTAGACTGACTCTGGCATAGTGTGGGAAGGAACTATACCAGGTGTGAATACCAGGAGGCTGAGATTATTAGAGTCTAAATACAGATCAAGGGGCACAGAAATCAGGAGGACAGGTGGTTCTGGGCTCCTCCCCTGAAAGCTTTTTGGTTCAGAGAAGGGCAAACTTCCTATGATCTTCAGCCCTAATGTGCTATAAGCTCTATTAGGACTGGGGCTGTGTAACTGTGTGTCTTATTCACTGCTCTTCCTGGTGCCTGGTCTATGGCTGGTATATAGTAAAGCCCTTGATAAATATTTGTTATGTAACAGGAAAAGACATCTGACTTCCAGGCTCAGGAATGTGGACTTTGTACTGTGGGTGAACAGAAGCCATTGGTCAGGGCACTTTTAGCCCAGTTTATGTGCAGGCTCTTGATGCTTCAGCTGCCTGGAACACTCCCTCCTCATTCAAGGAAGGTAGATGATAACAGAACAGTCTTGGAGGAAGCAGGGTATGTGTGTGTGTATGTACAAAAGGTCAGGTGGAAGGAAAATATTCCAAGCCCAGAGCAAAGGAAGAAAGAATGGGTGAAGATTCAGAGACATTTTGAGGTGGAGAAGAGGCACTATTGAAGGCCACAGGGACAAGAGAAAGGAGGAGTGAGGGAGCGTTGCACTGTTTTGCCTAACTACTAGGCGTGATGTGGGAAAGGGGGCGGGGCGGTATCTTAATGAGGAGGTTGTTAAGTTTCAAGGAACAGAAACCCACTCAAATTGGCTCAAGTTGATTGTAGGACTCTGGCAGTTTGCAGCAGATGTTGCTGTTCTCCTGCTCAAATCCTCTTAGTGCTCACCCCTACATGCCAGAGACCGTTTCTGCACCCGAGGGCTTTGTTTGGGGCACAGGAACTCCTTGGCCTATGTACAGGGAAAATAGGAAGTGCCAGGGAGTTAATGACTCAGCTCTGGAAGCAGCTCTAGCCAATGACAGAGTGTATGTGTAGCCCAGCCTCCTCACCCATGAGGCACCTTCTATATTGTCTTCCAGGGTTCCAGCAAATCTGAGCTCCAGTTGTCCACATAGTTACACCGTATAGGCCACCCTTTTGTGGCTTCCTTCCCCTCTTTGTCTCACTTCCGTACTCCCCTACCAGTATTTACTGGAGTCACCTCCCAAATAAACTATTTCCCTTGGAACTTCTGTTTTTGGGGAATCAAAATCAAGACAGACATCTCACAAAAACACAAGCATAGATGTCAGTCTTTTTTTTTTTTTTTTTTTAGATGTCAGTCTTAGGGCTTGCTTATTGGAAATGAAACATAGGGGCTGCTTTCTCAAAGCCCAGCACTGTGATGAAGCATCTACAAGGTCCTTTCCCTCTTATGGCATAATTCTGGTGGTTATTATGTTAGCAGAGTCTCTGTCTCCTTTTTCCATCTTTTTATAACCTATCTTCTAATTGCCTAGTTTGGTATATGCCACAGTCGTTGCTCTGTCCTATATGTCCTTGAACTCATCTTTTTTATATCTGATGTATCTGAAAGAGCTGCCTAAAGTGCTGAGCAAATAGAACAGCTGAGAAAGAGGGAAGAAGAGAAAGAGAAGAAAAACAAGAAGAAGGAAGATGGAGGAGCTAGAAAGCAAAGGCCCCAAGGTAGGTTACAGAAAATTGGCACAGGGTGGGCACTGAGCTTTTTTTCAGGAGCCAGTATTGTAATAAGGGGTGAAGGCTTCATACCTTCAGTGAGCTGAAGGCTTGTCCAGTATTTCCAGTATCTGAAAAGCAGCCATGGGCCTCAGCTTGTAGCAGGTTCTTTGACTGCATTTGAAATAAACTCTTCCACCAGGCTCGCATGTGGCAGACTGGAACTGCAGTGCTGATGCTGGGCTGCTCACAGCTGGGCCGTGTGAGGTGTCTTCATTTTCCTCTTTGTTTTTGTATTCACTGGCATCTAGCAGGTTGGGTGGCTCATGACTTGCAAAACTGAGGCATATGCTCTCCTGGGTGTGTGGTACTCTGAGCACAAGGATCCCTCCCTGAGCTGAGCTGCATACCACCAGGCACACAGTATGGGCTTTCTTTAAGGTTGACATCCCAGGCAGGGATGAGAGTGAGCTGGGGAGTGGGGGCAGGAAGCTTGGGTCAAATGTCAACAAGGCCAATCTAGCATCTCTGTATTTTCCGAGGAGATAAGGCAAGGACTGAAAATGTGATGAACAAAGAATGCAGGGTGGCTGGGATGAAAGTTCTCTTTGCCCTTTTCCCAAGTCCTCCTGCCAGGTGAGCTGGACTCCAGGAAAAAGGCTGGATTTGCTGCTTCTCAAGGCGGGGAGGCAGCAAATCATCAGTACACAGGGGAAACAAGCCTGGTGAGGGAGAGGTAAAAGGCTCCAACCAGAGTGAGACAGTGTTTGGGTGGGGAAAGAGTCTTTGTTGTGTTCATGCACTTATGCATGCATTCATTCATACATTCATCTACTCACAGGCATTTCTTAGATGCCTCGGAGGTGCTAAGCTCTGATCCACAAAGCTTTCTGCTTGTGTGTCAGGATGCTGTCCCTGGGGATAGTCCTCTGTTCTGATGAAACCAATGTTCTCTGTTCTTTGAGGAACAAATTACAATTGTTCAGGCATGAGGGTAGATATAAATTCCAGACTGCTGCCTGTGGAGGGGTTGAGCTTAGAGGCATAGGAGGCCTGGCAGAACATGGAGACCCTGGCCAGTGCTTTCCTAACCCCTTCCCCCTATCTCCCTGAATCTTGAGGGAGGCACACTTATCTTTTGAAGCAGGTCCCTTTTACTTGGGTAATCTGCCTTTTTGCTTCCATTGTTCTTCCTTTCAGTTCACAAATATGGGAGGGACTTGCAGGATGACATATTTTTTCTCCTTTCATCCATTCTCTTTCCTTTCCTTCTTTTCTCTGAACATCTACCAAGAGCCCAGCACTCTAGTAGGTGCCTTCCTTAAAGCAGAGAAATGGTGCTTTCCAAGCAAGAAGTATTATTCTGTCATTCTTCTTCTCTCTCTGGCCGCAGGGAGCTAGGTAGATATGCTTTTCCTCCCTTTCCTTTTCCCTGCCTCAGTTCAGTTCTCTGAGATCACAAAAGCTGGCCGTTTGCTCCCTCCCTGGGGGACAGTCCATGAGAGCCTTCCCTTGCTTTCCCCCCTTTTTCGGGCATCAATGAGCCAGATGAGGCCGAGGCGCGGTGAGTCCTGCTGTCTGTGTCTATGTCCATCCCATTAGCACTTTGATCACCTTAGGGCCTCTGAGAGCCAGAGCACTTACATAACCCCCAGAGGAGACTAAAGTTACCCTAGCTTTCAAGATACCAAAGGTTCCCTCTCATGTGGCTCCCGACTCAACAATCTACCCCCGTGTATGTGTGTGTGTGTGTGTGTGTGTGTGTGTGTGTGTGTGTGATTTGTTATTTATTTATTTTTTGGGTTGTTTCTGCCTCAGGCACATTTTCTCTGTGATTTTTGGAACCCAAATATAAGGGAAATCTCATTCTCTCCGTTCTGACTCATTTACAATTAAATACACTTGTTCCCATCTGTGTCTGTATACATCTGCATACATTTGCTATAGCATCGCCCTTAATTTTGGAAAATGATGCGGCTGGTGTTATTTTTACCCTCACTGTCAAATTGGCTGAGAAGGCCAGTGGGTGTTTACCCACCGAACGACAACTCCCACACAGGCATGTTTCTGAGACAGGCGGGAGTGACATTTCTTTCAAGGGCAGGACACGCAGACCCCTGGCCAAACTGGCGTTTGTGGTTGCCTAGGTATCTTATTGGGTCCAGCTGCCAGGACAGGGTATGTGCCTGTCCCTTTCAGTACCTAGGCCTCACTGACCACAGAGATGGGCTTTGACTCCCTCTGCCACTTGCTGGCAGATGCTTCACCAAGCATAGAATTTGGAGGTGGGAGTGGGAGAGGGCTTCCTGACTCTCAAGGAAGGTTAACACTGAGGCAGCACTGCCAGGTCATCCAAGCCCCTCCCCTCCCAGCCTGAGCAAATTGAGGAGCTGTCTTTACCATTCAGAGGGATGTGGTGACACCACCTCACCCATGTACCTATAAATACCACACCATGATTGTCTACTGCTTTTAAAAAAAAGCAAAACAAAAAAACCCTGTTACATTGTAGAGACATTCACATTTAATGAGGTGATGGTTCCTGTCAGCACACTTTGAGCCCTTTTGCTATTATTTCATTGAAGAATGTTATTTATACCCATATGTCAAAATGGAACTTGGCCAACAAGAATTACAGAATGCAGAAAATATGATGTTGACTGCTGCCAATCAGAAAAAAGTTAACATCAGAAAAGTATTTGAAACAATACTTACTTTCTGCTGATCTACAACCTCTCTTGGAAATTCTGTAATGGGCAGTGCTGCTGCTGCTATTGATAAATAATTCAGAAAGGCTAGATTTTCACATTTTTTCTTTATCATTTCTATACTATACTTCATACTTCATGTTGAACCAAGTGCACTTCTAAAAGACTTATGATGATGCCAGCATTGTCCAGAGTGTCTTCCTCTGGCCTCTTTAGGCTGAGAAACAATGATGCTATGGATACCAATTACAACCAAGTTATTTTTATACTTGGTATTGTCTTGGGCCTATGGTCTTCACAGAGGTGGAGAAGCCCCCATCCATACCTTCAGTGAGCTGAAGGCTTATCTAGAATTCCAGTTTAAGGTTGGGGATTAGTTAGTTTCTCTCCTCTGGTGGGTTCCTGGGTATCTGTTTTCTCCATTGAGAGCCTCTTCTCAACATTTTGACTGGTTAAGATCTTATCCCTTGCTCAGTCTGAGCTGTACACACACACACACACACACACACACACACACACACACACCATTTTTGGCACTTATGGGCAGAATCAGCTGCTCCTTAGACAACCAAACCTATTATACATAGCTTCCTTTGCCTAGGTTCTAGTTTCACAAGGCCTCTTAAAATTTTCTCTCTTTTGCCTGGTTAACTCCAAGATATCAAGCTGGGCTGGATGGCCCTGCTCTGAGTCCACACAGTAGTATAGTATAACTGCCGAGATATGTGTCCATGGTTCCAGTGGACTGCATGCTTTCTGCAGGCAGGAGCTGTGTCTTATATTCCTTAGGTCTAGTGCAGGGCCTGATGCTTGGTAGCTGTTTGATAATTATGTGTTAAATGAATGGATGAATGAATGCATTTATAAACTAATTTTTAGAATCCAAGGTCCGTAGAGTCATGTGCAACCAGTTCATTCTGGAGAAACCAGTTTCCTTAAAAGAAACTAATATTGCATATGTAGAGATAAATATCTAGAGTGATCTACCCCAAAATGAAACAGTAATGATAGTAATGGTTAAAAACAATCTGGGGTAGTAGAATATATGTGATTTAACTTCTTTTTACTTCTGTGTATTTCCTAACTTTTCTATGAGATATCTATAACAAAAGAAGTATATAGGTCCTGGCCGGTTTGGCTAGGTTGCTAGAGCATTGGCCTGCAGACTGAAGGGTACCTGTTTCGATTCCAATCAAGGGCATGTACCTTGGTTGTGGGCACATCCCCAGTGGGGGATGTGCAGGAGGCAGCTGATCAATGTTTCTCTCTCATCGATGTTTCTAGCTCTCTGTCCCTCTTCCTTCCTCTCTGTAAAAAAAAAAAAAAAAAAAAAAAAAATCAATAAAATATATATATTTTAAAAAGGAAGTATAATAAAATGGTCCCATGAAGAATGCTCAAAAAAAAAAAAGGAAGTATATATCACGCACAATTATATAACTGCCTTAAGTTCTTTTTACAAATTTGCTTTAGATGTTTTTTCCCCTTCCCAAAAAATAATAACAGTGATAAATAATGTTTATTAATATTAGATTGTTGTCAGAGAAAAACAAGTGTCACATGATCTCACTTATATGTGAAATCTAATGAACACAATAAACTGATGAACAAAAAAGATTCAGAGGCACTGCAGCATGGAACAGACAGACATATTTCAGAGGGCAGGGGGAGGGGAGCAGGAAGAGGGTAACCAATGAATTTATATGTATATATGCATAGCCCATGGACAGACAATAATGTGGGGAAGGTCCTGGGAGGGGATGGAGAAGGATGGAGGGAGTCATTGGTGGGGAGGGGCATCTGGTATACTTTCAACAGTAAAGATAAATATAAAAGATATTATGCTGTTGTGACAGGATGGTCCACTGAGAAACAGACACCAAGACGAGATTAGGCATGCAGAAGATTAATGGGGAAGCATCTGTGAAGGAAAAAGGAAAAGGGAGCTAGGGAAGATATTAAGAGTCTTTGACTAAGATGCAGATTTAACAATCTAGAAAAGGAGATGAGCAATGAGGGAGGGTAGGGTAAGAAGAGCTTCAGACTTAGTACAGTTCTGAAAAAGTCTCAGGCAGGCGGATTGGGAGCCCCTGAGCAAAGGCTGCCCCTCTGATGAAAGGATTAACAAAATGTGGTAAACATGTATTATGAAATATTATTCAGCCTTAAAAGGAAGGGAATTCTGACATGTTACAAGATCTCTGAAACTTAAAAGCATTATGCTATTCAAAATAAGCTGGCCACAAAAGGAAAAACATTGTGTGATTCCACCTAGAGTAATCAAATTCATAGAGATAGAAAGTAGAATAGTGATTGTCAGGAGATTCGGGGAGGGGGGAATTGGAAGTTAATATTTAATGGATATGGAGTTTCAGATTGGAATGAAACTGTTCTGAATGAAAATGTTCTGAAGAATGGTAGTGATAACTACACAACAATGTGAAAGTACTTACTGCCACTGAACTGTACAGTTATAAACGGTTAAAATGGCAAACTTTATGTTATGTACTAGTATATTTTATCACACACACAGAACATTTGCCCATCAGAGGAGTCCCAACTCTGGTATCCCTGTTGTGCTTAATTATGAGCTGAGAGAAGCCAAGAGGAAGCATGGCCTTGGTATGGATGCTGTGATGAAACCCCAGGTCAGTGAACTCAGTTTGCTGTCACAGTTATCTCAAAGGGAAATGTGAGCAATGCATCTGCATTGCTGCCTTCACCATGCAGTGCCTCAATCTACTGTGTTTCAGCTCCCACCTATAACACTTTCTGACTCTGAGACTATGAAAAAATGATTCAACTTCCCTGGGCCTTAGTTTCTTTACCTAGAATCAGGGGTGTTGATGTTGGTAGCTATCTTATAGGGCGTCACATAAATGCATTGTAAAGTACTTAGAACATTATCTGTCATAAAGTATACTGTTTATAAGAGTTTGCTAGTATCGTCATGAAGCATATTTTTTCATGTAAGCAGCATGATAATGCTTCACAGAGACTACTTCAGAAGAGCTTCCCAACAACCCTAAGGCAATAATCTCTCCGTTTACATAGATGGGGAAACTGAGGCTTGGTGAGACCACATAGTTAGTAAGAAGTCACAGGAGGTCCAATGGGGAGAGTCCGGGTCAACCGCTAGGCAATGCTGCATTCTAATCAGCCCTTTACCTGTGGTGCTGACTCTGGCTTCATTGTAAGATAAGGGTTCCCTCCCAACCCCTGTCTTCAAGGATAGCATCTTCATTATCATCACTGTAAAAAATGCCGTCATCTTCATCATCAGTGTTTTCCAAAGGGACTTTATTGAAAGCATCTAATTACACATTCTGCTGTTCCGTATTTTAGACAATAATGATTTATATTTCTAGTAGATTAGTAAGTAAAGCTTGGATGAACATGCTAAGGTCTCCCAAATAGTAGAATAAAGGCAAAGCTATAGAGCAATTCACTCCTAGTGGTGTCTCCTTGGGCAGGCTGCTGGACTTCTGTGATCCTCACTCGTTGGATGAAACCTATCGATACTTTTCTTCCCCCAAGACCGTAGTGAGACAGTTTGAGGACATTCCTGGTGAGTGGGAAGGACTGTACAAACTTTAGCTAGCATTTCTCCCAGGCCTCCTTGACTGATCCTGCCAGAGGTGATAGGGAGAGCCTGTACTTCTCCCCCATGAATTAACAGTTATTGCCCACTTGGAAGTACATGGATGGTGAGATACAAGGTTTTCTTGGCCATACCCACCTACTTTTCTTCTTAGTTATCAGAATTCAATAGGGTGTTATTTTCCTGGTTTGGCCCATATTGAAGGAGCTGCCTCTCTGTAGTTCTAGATTTATGACAACCCCTCCTACCATTTCCATTAAAATGCCATAGCTTCCTAGTCTATCTTTCTCTGAACCATATTTTTCTATCTAGTCAATCAACAAACATTGTTTTTCAAATTCATGACTCCTGCCATCCTGGGCTGGGATGTGGGCGGTGAGGAGGCAGTAAAAGGGTAACCAATGTCTTTTGCTAAACTGGCTGTTGCTCAACCCAGAAAATCTTAAAAAAGATTTATCTGAGGGCATAAAGCCCATTTTCCATAGGATCTTCTCTGTTAAAGTGTGACCTTTTGTGGGGCCTCAGTTCAGTTTCCTCTCTGTATCCAGAGAAGTTTCTAATATTCCATCTTGCCTGGTTATGCTCCTGTTTGACATTGTTTAGCAGTTCCTTGCTGTCCCCAGAATGAAGTTTAAAACAATTTTTTAGCCTGGCATGATTCTATTCCTAATCACTCCTCCATTCTTTCTCATCTCCTTGTGCCAACTGTAATGAACACCATGCTTTCCCCCAGAATTCACTGTGTTCTGTTGCCTCCATGCCTTTGCACAAACTGTTCCCTTGTTCTGGAATGCCTTCCCTTCCCCTCCCTACACCCAGCTAACTTCTACTTGTCTTTCTTTCTTTTTTCTTTTTCTTTTTCTTTTCCCCCCTACTTGTCTTTCAGGCTTCAGCTTAGATGTCAGAAAGTCTTTTCTGACCCACAGAGCTAGGGCTGGGGCTCAGTAGGCTCATACCACTATTCCCCTCCTGTCTGTCTGTCTGTCTGTCTGTTTGTCTGTCTATATCTCTCTCTCTCTCTATCTATCTATCTATCTATCTATCTATCTATCTATCTATCTATATCTATCGGAGATTTATTGAGGAATAACTAAAAAACTTCCTATCCTTTAAAAAAACAAAACAAACTACTTACCTGTAGCTCATCCTTCAGGTCTCCTGAGTCCTCCCAGACTATATCAGGCTCCCCTCTTACACATTCTCACATTATTTTCCATTCATAGCTCATATCACAAAGGATAATGATAGGTCTGGGATAGTATTTAATTAATGCCTGTCTCCTCCACTAATCTGTAAACACCATGGGGATATGCGCCTTGTCTGTTTAGCTCACCACTGCATCCCAAGAGCTTGGCACATAAATATTTACTAAATGAATGAATGAATGAATTCCTCCCACAACACATGGAGATTACTTCCAGCATAGCACTTAGTTCATTATTTTATAAGAGCCGACATACTTCTGTCTCTCTCCAGCTGTCTTGTAAGCTCCTTGAGGGGAAGAATGATGTTTTGCCCATCATGATTTCCCAGTGCTTGGCACACTGCCTGGCAATTAGGCACTCAAATAATATTTTTGAATAGATAAATAAATGAATGAATGAATGGCAAGCACTCACGTTCCCTTATACTTCATTCCTACTGCAGCAATTTAAAAAATGCAAATAAGATCATGTTAACTCTACTGATTAATCCCCCAGGGCTTTTCAATTTCTCTTAAAGGATATCCCAAACTCCATACTTCCTACCTACTTTTCTGACCTCATCAAGTACTACTCTTTTCCTCTATACTGCCTCTCAGCACACTGGCCTTTTTTCTGTTCTTTGAATATACCAGGCTTATTCCTATCATCCTAGGGCCTTTTCACTTGCTATTTCCTACTCTGGGATATTCTGCCCCATCACAGAGCTCATTTTAGTCATTTAAGTCTCAGCTCAAACATCACCTTTTCAGTGAAGTCTTTCCTTACCCCTCTACCTAAATGATCATGCCTCCTTCCTTTCACTCTTAGCACTTATGCCTATCTGAAATCATATTGTTCACTTAATTTTTTCTTACTATTTCCTCTTTCTCTCTAGAATGTAAATTTCATGAGGGCTGCCCACTATTTTATTGCTAGAGTCTAATACAATGAATGTCACATAGTAGGTGCTCCAAAAATATTTGTTGAATGAGCAAATAAATGGATGAACAAATGAATATGACAATAGCCTTCTGTGATGGATGGGCTGGTCTTGCCAGACTCACAGGCAGACAGAAGAATGATTTATTGTGATTAAATAAATTAAGAAGCAGGACTGGTCAGAACCGATGAAGGGAGCCAGGACAGAATATTGTGCCAGATTCCACTGTGAGCTTCTGGAGTCCAGGAGTCCCAGGGCCTATTCAGCTCTGACTCCAGTCAACCCAGAATCAAATTCACCCTGGGTAAACCAAAAACAAAGATGGCCCCAGCTTCCACTTTTCTTCTGTCTTCAGAATGTCCATATGGGGATGTAAGGGCCATGTAAAAATTCCTGAATGGTGTATCTCTCTGCTGTGTTCCAACAGGTTGTCTTTTTCTCAAAAGTTTTTTGGAATTTAGAAAAATTGTTATGCAACAGAAGCAATCAATGAAGACAAATCATTCATTTACCAATACATCTGAGATTTAAATGGTATTAAATTAAGTTTATATTACAATGTAACAATTATTATTTTGATAGCACTTACTATATGCCTAAAAAAAATCTAAAAATGCCAGACAAAAAAGGAATTTTTAGAATGGTGAATACAAAGAATCAGGTTTCCATAATAAAGCCAACTGATACTTTAAAGAGAAGAATAAAGCACAATCCCGTTCCTCCAGCCTCCTCCCTTTTAAAAATATTTCTTTTTAGATATAATATTGCTTGGTTGACACAATCTAACTTTTTTCCTTTTGCCAGACTCACAGGCAGACAGAAGAACTTTTTTCCAATGGTTCTCTTTCTCCACTGTTATCAACAAAAATATGAGCATGAAAGGGGCGGGAAGTGTTTGTTTTTGTGTACATATCTTTGATCATATGAGAAAGAAAAGAATTATGAACACCTACTGCTGATTGGTTTTAAGAACTACGTGTTGAGACGCTTCCTCTTTGCCGCTTCCTCTGATTACTGAAGACCATTCTCAGCAATCAGACTGTAGACATCCCAGAAAATATGGACATCGCTCTGAGGGGCGCACGGTTATTGTGAAGGGCCCCAGAGGCACCTTGCGGAGGGACTTCAACCACATCCATGTGGAGCTCAGTCTCCTCAGAAAGAAAAAGAGGAGGCTCCGGTTGACAAATGGTGGGGAAATAGAAAGGAACTGGCCACAGTTCGCACTATCTGCCGTCATGTAAAGAACATGATCAAGGGTGTTACACTGGGCTTCCGTTACAAGATGAGGTCTGTGTGCGCTCACTTCCCCATCAACGTCGTTATTCAGGAGAATGATTCTCTTGTTGAAATTAGAAATTTCTTGGGCGAAAAATACATCTGCAGAGTTCGAATGAGGTCAGGCATTGCTTGTTCAGTATCTCAAGCCCAGAAAGATGAGTTGATTCTTGAAGGAAATGACATTGAACTTGTATCAAATTGAGCTGCTTTGATTCAGCAAGCCACAACAGTTAAAAACAAGCATATCAGAAAATTTTTGGATGCTATCTATGTTTCTGAAAAAGGAACAGTTCAGCAGGCTGATGAATAAGATCTAAGTTGTCTGGCTATAGAAATACTGAGATGCCGAATGATTTGTCACACTTGTTTGTAAAACTAAAGATGTACAATAAAAGCCTTGTATTGAAAAAAAAAAAAAAAAGAACTACATGTTGATTTCATTTTCTGTAGGGAAGAAGAATAACATGAATAAGAAACCCTTCCACATTTTCATAAATGTCAGGGGCCTTACGTTCTTCTTCTTCTTCTTTTTTTTTAAATTGATTTCAAAGAGGAAGGGCGAGGGAAAGAGAGATAGAAACATCAATGATGAGAGAGAATCATTGATCAGCTGCCTCCTGCACGCCCCACGCTGGGGATTGAACTCAGGCATGTGCCCTGATCAAGAATTGAAGCGTGACCTTCTGGTTCATAGGTCAATGCTCAACCACTGAGCCATGCAGGGTGGATTAAGTTTGGTTCTTTTATTTAAAACTTAACTCATTGGTTAAAATCAATGGCATTCTCTATTAGAAGAGGCCTGGAAGGGAACTAAGCCCCTCTCCATCCTACTCCTCCCTCCACGCCAAACCCCCCCAACTAACCCCACTTGTCAAACTGCTTAAAGCTGTGCAAAAAGACAAAGTCTATACAGCATAAACCAGACATTTAAATTTACTTCAGTCATGGTATGGTTTTGACAGGGAAACTATTTTAAATGTGGCTTTTTCAACGAAGATTTTCAGAAAGCCATTGACATTTCAGAGGCTAAGTGGGGGTGCTGAAGAGCCTGGCCCTGAATTCTGGCAGATCTAGGTTCCAGCACTGCCACAAACTCCAGTGTGACCCGAGCTTGTTTTTGCATTTACAGGATGAAGAATGCAATAGTAACTACCTTAGGATTGGTAAAAGGCTTGCATAAAATGTGTAGTTCTTAGCACAGAGCCTGGCATGTACCAAAAACTTAATAACTATGAGCTATTATTACTTTTAGTCACTGAGTGTTAAAATAATATTGTATGAGCAGGTGAATTAATGAGTGAGTGTTAAGTATATTTTACTTTGTTTTCAGGCTCAAGCTTAGAGTAGGTATCAGTGATTCTCAACTCTGGCTGCACATTAGGATCACCCAGGGATGCTAAGATTTTAAAAATTCTTAGTCCCTAACCTAAAGCATTACTCCAATACTCCAAGGTTGGGGTTCGATCCCCACATAGGACACATACAAGAATCAACCAATGGCCTTAGCTGGTTTGGCTCAGTGGATAGAGTTTCAGCTTGTGGACTGAAGGGTCCCAGGTTTGATTCCAGTCAAGGGCACATGCCTGGGTTGAGGGCTTGATCTCCAGTAGGGGGCCTACAGGAGGCAGTTAATCAATGATTTTCTCCATCGTTGATGTTTCTATCACTCTCTTCCCTCTCCTTTCCTCTCTGAAATCAATAAAAATGTATTTAAAAAAAACTTCTGAAGATTGCACATAAAATTTCTAAAAAAAAAGTAAAATCAACCAATGAATGCATAAATAAATGGAACAAAAAAATGGATGTATTTCTCTCTCCTTCTCCCTTCCTCTTTTTTAAAAATCAATAATTTTTTAAAAATACCTAGTCCCTAGTTAACAATTAAAAGGAACCTCTCGGGGTGGTCTCTGAATATCATATTTTAACAAGAGGCCCAATGCATGAAATTCATGCATGGGTAGGGTCCCTAGGCATGGCTGGCCATCAGGGTCAATTTGGGCCTTCTTGCTGCTGGCCATGGCCTTCCTTCCCTGAGTTGCTGGGAAAGATAATATAAATTTTATTCAGAGTTAGATGGGAAGAACTGGAAGGTTTTGAACAGATGATATGTTTTAAATGGCTCAGCTGCTATGAGAGAAAAGCATTAAAACAAATATGTATTCATTGTTTAAACATAAAAGGAATATTATGTGTATTGCTTTACAATCTGCTTTTTTTCAAAGTGAATTTTAGAAAAACAAAATATGGTCATGTTATTTCTTTGTTTAAAATTCTTTGTGGTTTCCCCTCACAATGAAGTCTAAAGCCTTACAAAACTCTGTCTAGTATGGCCTCTGCCTACCTCACCAGCTCCTGAATTACAGAACTTCTTTTCATAGATTGGGACTCAGGGCCTTCAAATGTGCTTATCTAGAATAGAATCCTTTCCTTCCCTCCATACCCACCTTGTCAATGGCTTTTCTAGATCCCATTTACTAATTTTTTCATTCATTTAACTAATATTGATCGAGAGACCTGCTAATGTGCCAGGACTATTCTAGGCACCAGGGACATAGCACTGAACAAAACAGACAAGAATTCTAACTCTTATGGGGCTTAAATTCTAGTGGGACAGACAGAACACAATAAGTTAAAAATATGGCATATACATATTTATATATACATATGACTATCCTATATAATAAAAGCCTAATATGCTAAGTGTCTGGTCATCCATTCAACCAATCAAAGTGTTATATGCTAATGATATGCTAAGGCTGCTCAACTGCTCGCTATGACGTGCACTGATCACCAGGGAGCAGACACTCCAACTGGTAGGTTAGCTTGCTGCTGGGGTCTGGCCAATGGATGGGATCCCTTGGCCTGGCTTGCACCTTCTCGAAATCCAGGACCCCCTCAGGGGATGTCAGCGAGCTGGTTTTGGCCCGATCCCACAGGCCAGGCAGAGGGACCCCACTGGTGCAGAAATTAATGCACTGGGCCTCTAGTAAATATACATAATGACTTTATATGTCATATGGTGATACACCCTAAGGAGAATATAAAGTAAGTAAGGAGGGATGGGATGTGGGAGGAATGGGTTACAATTCTAGATAGGGTGGCCAAGAGGAAGCCTCACTGAGAAAGCGACAGCTGAGCAAAGACCTGGGGGAGGTGAGAGAGTGAGTCAGGCAGCTATTTGGAGGACAGCATTCCAAGCAGAAGGTAAAGGCCCCAAGTAAGAGCCTGCCTGCTGTGTTCCAGGAATAGTAAAGAGGCCAGTATGTCAGAAAAGTGTGTAGGGGGCAGGTGAGCTCTTGAGGCCCTTATAAGGACCTTGACATTTACTGAGACAAGTGTCATTGGAGGGTTTTGGGCAGAGTAGGAGTGACATGTTCTGATTTCCATTTTAATAGGATCTTCCCAGTTGTTGAACTGAGATTAGACTGAGGGAAGCAAGGGCAGAAGTGGGAAGATCAGTTAGGAGGTTTCTGTGAAATTCAAGCTAAGTGATGGATACAGATTGATTCAGGATGGTAACCCAAGAGATGGTAAAAAGTTGGTGGATTCTTAATATATTTTGAAGGTAAAAGCACAGAATGTCCTGAGAAATCAGACATAAAATGTGTGAGAGAATGAAAACTTGGATAACTTCAAAGTTTTTGCCCTAAACAAGTAGAAGAACTGAGTTGCCATTTAATGAAATAAGGAAACTGTGGAATTAGCAAATTTAAACAGAGATATCAGGAAGTCAGTTTTGGACTTACAGACACACAAAGTGTGAGATGCCTAGATGTATATTGGATATACAAGTGGGAGGGACCAAGTCAGGAGCTGGATATGGGAGTTCAGAATTCAGGGGAAAGGTTCAGGTGGAGATATGAACATGAGATAGAGACTGGATGAGATGGCAGACAGAGAAAGAGGTCCAGAGATGGAGTGTGGGACATTCTAGCAGCTATTTTAAACTTTTAAATCTCAAGATCCTTTAATACTCTTAAAAATTTTAGAGGATCTCAAAGAGCTTTTATTAATGTGAGTTTATCTATCAATGTTTACTATATTATTACATGTTATCATACGACATTTTAAAAAGAAAAAAACAACGTTTTATAAAATAAAATAAAATTGAGGGATATCATTACTTTGTATTTTTGTGTATCTCTTTAATGTCTCATTTAATAAAAAGGTAGCTGGTTTCTTGTATTTGCTTCTGCATTTCATGTGATGTGGTATCATATATCATGTAGCTTGTGGAACACTCTAATGTGTTACCATGAAAGATTGGAAGTGAAAAAGGCAACTGATATTTTAGTATTTTTACAAAAATAGTTTTTACCTTACTACCCCCTGAAAAGATCTCAGGAGTCCTCAGACTGCACTTTGATAACTGCTGCTCTGCCTTTGCAGGTGGGGAGGATTGAGGAGACTAAGAAATTGCAATGGGGGAGGTTGGGGGAAAGTCAGAATAGCCTGGTGCCTTGGCAGCCCAGTGAAGTTAGCATTTCAAGGAGGAGAGACTGACCACTAGATTTGGCACCATGGAGGTTATTCGGGATCTTGATAAAAGCAGCTTTGGTGGAGAGATGAGTATTAACATCTAAATGGAGTGGGTCAGAGCATAAAGGTCACTTCCTCATGTCACTGAACCCTAGATTAGGTTAACTCCCCCTGAAATCTACTTGCATCTCTCCCCTATCTCCACTTTGACCTTCTTTTTTAGTTTATCAGGGAACAAGTCAGTTGTATTCACTTCTGTTTCCCCAACAAGTGCCTTGGACATATGAATATTCAAGTCTTTCCTAGTAAGCTTTTCAAGTTTTCTCAGAGGTAGGGAACTGACTCCCCTTAGCTGGGGTATACTGCAAGTCTCTTATCATATTCTTTCTGCTACCCTTATTTTCCCCAAATAAACCTTGCACTTACATTTTTTAGGGACTGTCTTAGTCCATTCATGTTGATATAACAAAAATATCACAGACTGGGTAGTTTAAGAACAAAAATTTATTGTTAACAATTCTGGAGGTTGGAAAGTCCAACATGGTCATGTTTTTTTAAAAATATATTTTTATTGATTTCTGAGAGAAAGAGAAAAGGAGAGAGAAACATCAGTGATGAGAGAGAATAATTGATCAGCTGCCTTCTGCATGCTCCACAATGGGGATCCAGCCCACAACCCGGGCATATGCCCTGACCAGGAATGAACCATAACCACTTGGTTCATGGGTCGATGCTCACTAAGTGAGCCATGCCAGGCAGGCCAGCATGGTCATGTTTTGGTGAGAGCTTTCTTCCTGGTTCACAGTCAGAGCTCTCTTGCTGTGTCTTCACATGGCAGAAGGGGGACAGGATCTCTTTGGCGCCCCAATCCCCCGTTTTTTTGTTTTTTGTTTTTTTTTTAAATAAGGGCACCAAGCCCTCATGACCTAATCACTTTGCAAAGGCCTTATCTCATAATACCATCACCGTGGGCAATAGGTTTTCAACATAAGAATTTTGGGGGATACAAACATTCAACTTTTGTAGAAGGGCCCCATACTTAGAAAAGGCTCCATGCTTGGGTTTAATACTCTGCTGTTGGTGTCTTGAAATTGTTAATTTTTGAACAAGGGGCCTCACAAATTAAGTAGCTGGTCCCAAGTGAAGTGATGGATATACAAAGTTATAGAGTAGGGGTGTCGAACTCAATCAGAGAAAGGGCCAAAATCTAAAATCCAGCCTAAATCGCGGGCCGAATGGTTTACTGAACAGTCATAAACTGTCATTGTGATGGAAACGCAGCGGAGTGCAGTGATGACAGCTCGGTGCGGGCCACATTGCAAGGCCTGGCGGGACGGATTTGGCCCGCGGGCCTTGTGTTTGACACATGTGGCCTAGGGGATGAGCATTGTGTGGAGTGCCATAGGGGATACATACAACTCCTGTCTCCCAGGAATTTGCATTTCCCAGGGGGAGGAGGAGGGCGTGTGAGTAGTAAAGGGTGAACATGTTGAGGGCAGGTCTCCCTAGCACCCTGCTCAGTACTCAGTACTAAGTCAGCAGTGGATATTGCCTTGCATTATTTTGGATTTATAGGCCAATACGGAGAAATCATCCTTGTTCATCATCCTATGAAGCTGACAAGTGAATATGTAATATTTTTTTTTTGTTTGCTTTGTAGTTTGTTTTGTTCTTTTGAACATTCACCAGAAAGGTAAGGAAGAGAGTGGGGATAACATTCCCTAAATGGCGGGAGGAATAGGGATAGAAGCTAGGTCCTTTTGGTTTCCTCGTCTGTCCAGTGATCGGATGATTTCCATCTCACATCAAGAGGTCCCCAGAGTCGGTTCTTCTCTTGCTTCGAGCGGTGAGGCCTCAGTTTCTCTTGTAAAACAGGGGGTGGGCCTAGAGCCCCTTTCTGGAAGCCTGTGACTCGGAGGAACACCTGTGGCACTCCTCAGAGGAGTGTGCCCAGAGCCTTGTAGCGCCAGCCAGGGACCGGCCTGCGAGGGCAGCGCCCGGAGACTCACCTATGCGCGTGGTGACTCACCTGCCCGCCCTCCCGCCCACTCCCGCTGTTCCAGGAGTCACCGCTCCTCCTTCCTCTGGGGGGGGGGTCACTCCTGGCCTGGGAAGTCGCTAGGCTAGGGGCCTGGAATGAGGTAACTGTGGGGTGAAGGGCGGGGTTCAAGAGGTCCTTTTGGGGCTGCTGGCCCGGCGTCTCCACGCTGTCTAGGTCGGGGGGC
The DNA here is from genome assembly GCF_014108245.1 of Pipistrellus kuhlii. Lineage (NCBI taxonomy): Eukaryota > Metazoa > Chordata > Mammalia > Chiroptera > Vespertilionidae > Pipistrellus > Pipistrellus kuhlii. The sequence goes on along the minus strand of NW_023425584.1, from coordinate 26,851,319 downwards.
TCGGTCCCCAGGGCGAGGGCCGGGGAAATAGGGCGAAGGCGGGAGGCGCCTGGAAGAGCGCGCCGGAGGGAGGTGCCGGGAAGGGCGGGCGGCGCCCGGGCCGCGGGGCGGGGGCCACGGGTGGGGGCGGGGCGGGGGCGTCGAGCGTCCGACTTCCTCCTCGGAGCCGGACGGGAGGGAGACAAAGCGGCGTCCGTCCGTCAGTTTGGAGCCTCGGGAATCTTCCTGCGCTCGTCCCGTTCGCCGCAGGTAACTCTCGGCCGGGCCGTGAGCTCCCCGGCGGGGCCGAGGGGGCTCTTGGGGCGGGGGCGCCCTCTCCTCCGTGACGCCGCCGGGAATGGGGCTCCGGGCGGGCGGGCGGGCGCGGTGGGGCCGCCGGCCCGCCTCCCCGGCGGGGCCTCGGGCCTGGGCCCCGGCGGCCGGGCGGGGCCGGCCTGTGGCGGCGCTCGGGAAGTTGAGGGGCCACGGGCGGCTGAGCCTGGCGAGCCGCAGGCCCGCGCGGCCGCCCCTCTTGCTCTCGGGAAAGTTTCTCCCGGTTCCTCAACTTTGTTCGCGTGGCCTCGGCGCGCGCGCCCCGCCCGCGCTGGGCCCCCTCGGCCGCCTCCTGGCGAGGAATCTGCGCGGAAAGGTTCGGGCGCGGAGTTTTCCGGGGAAGTGATTGTGGTGGTTTGTGGTTTCCGTGGCCGCAGGCCCCCGCCCCCCGAAACTTCCTGGCCCGCACGGCCGCACCCCGCACCCCCGGCGGGGCGAACGCGAAAGTTGTGTGTCCGCTCGCTTTCTCCGACCGCGCCCGCCCGCCCGCCGGCCCGCGGGGAGGTGCGCCCCACCCTGCGGTCCCGGCGAGAACCGAGCTACCTTCGCCCCGAGACTCCTCGGGCTTCTTGTGCTGGTTCCCTGGGAACTCTGGACTTGTTCTAGTTCTCCCGATCGGCGTTAGAGGCTCTTTTTGTTGACTTTTAAAGGAGTGTGTGTGTGTGTGTGTGTGTGTGTGTGTGTGTGTGTGTGTATGTATGTATGTGAAGCACTTGTTGGAAAAAAAATGTCGACCGAATGCCTAACCTTGGCCTGGCAGGAATGGCTTCCCAATAATGCAGGCGGCAGTTGGCTCAAATCCAGAACTAACACCCTCTTTTTGTCCTCTTGCGTCTTTTTAAACATTTTTGTTTGGTTTGTACAGAAGTTAATGCTCACTTAGAAAAGACTGTGTTAAGGGTATTTCATATTTATGTTGAAGGGAATGATGTTTTAGTTTGTTTTATATATAAGACAGAAGGAGAAAATACCCATGATCTCTACCCACTTACCGTCCTTGACTTTATTAAGTTAAAAGATAATATTCTCTCCCCTCCCCCCCTCCCAAACACACATTTTCTTAAGGGCCCACAGATGATTAAGATAAGGTCTCTACCCCTAAGAACTCTCAGTGTGATGGGGAAGGCACACAACACCAGGTGTAGAACAAGGCAGGCAGATTGCATCAAGGGCCATATCAGTACTGATGAGGAACTTGTGTGTGGGTCAAATTTTATAGAATACTAATGGTAAGAGAAGCTTGGAGGTATGGAGAAGGGGGCTAGTTTTGTTTGGATTAGGCCAGAAAAGCTTCTAGGAGGGGGTGTCATTGGAACTGGATGAAAATGAGTAGAGTTATGTCAAGAGAGGAAGTATAAAAGTGTATGGGAGTCTGTGGAATTGTAATATGACTGTCTCCTGGTTTGCCTTATTCTCTTGGTTCTTCTCACCTGCCCCTCCCCCCAGTCCACTCATAGCTAGGATTCTATCCTATATCTCAGTCCTTCACACCATTGATGTGGCATTACCTCACTCCCATACAGTGACTTAGAGATCAGGGGTGCCTTCTTCATCCAAGTTGAGAATCACTTCTCTGCACAGTCTTCCTGTTATAAAATTGACATGCTAAAGTCCAAGTTTATATATTTTTTTATTTAAAAATATTTTTATTGATTTTAGAGAGGGAGAGAGAAAAAGAAACATCAATGATGAGAGAGAATCATTGATCAGCTATCTCTTGCACACAACCTACTGGGGATCTAGCCCACAACTGGGGCATTTACCTTGACCTTGTGTTTCCTAGGGTTGCCACTCAACCACTGAATCACACCAGCCAGGCCCGAATTTATATATATATATTTTTAAATAAAGTAACAGTTTAAAAAAGTAAAAAAATAAATAAAATTTTATTTTAGATATGAAGGGAGAGAGATAGAAACATCAATGATGAGAATCATTGATCAGCTGCTCCTGCACGCCTCCTACTGGGCATGTGTCCTTGATCGGAATCAAACCCGGGACCCTTCACTCCGAAGGCCGACTCTATCCACTGAGCCAAACCAGCTAGGGCCCAAGTTTCTGTTTTGAGTAAAGGTCTTACCTGACCCCCGTGGTCAACTATGCACCAAAGAACTACTTGGGTGTTCCAGGGGCTTCTCAAACTCAGCATGCCCAAAATGAGATACCTTTTTTTCTGGAGACCTAAACCAGAGGTGGAGATCAGTAATTGGCAGGGCACTGGAATTTCTTTGAGAAGGTAACAATAGTGTGAGACAAGACAGACATACCTGGTTGTTGGGGGTGGTAGTATTTATGCTATTGAATATCTGAACAGAGGGAAGAGGGTCCTCTGGTCCTGTGCTGTGTAAAAGTTCTGAGACAGGAAAGAACTCCATGTGTTTAGAGACCTAAGAGAAGACCCGTGTAGCTTGAATACTTTAGGGGTGAAGAGGACAGGCCGCGCATGAGATTGCCAGGAAATGCTAGGTCATATGTTTAGATTTTACTCTAAGATCTCTAAGAAGCCATTGTAGAGTGTTTCATGCTCTGATTTCCTTTTTAATCAGATCACTAGTACTAGTGCTTGCAGGGCTTGTATTTGTATACAAGTGGAAGTAGGGCGTTACGCTAGGAAGATGGAGTGAAGGTGTTAGAGATGAAGGAGCTGTCTTTGCCTTTCCTGTTATAAAGTGGGCCTGTGAGGATCTTGGAGAGATGGATAGCTTTTAGTCTTTGGCATAGTAGGAGTTGTGGAGTGCAAATTAGATACTTTGTTGAGTGGAGGAGGAAAAAGTCTTTTCTGTCTGGAGTATAGCTTGTGGGTGGAACTATGGTAAATGAGGAAACGGTCAGATTATGGAGGACCTTATATCATATTGCTGTTTTGGGCAAATTGAGGACCATATCCATTTCATTCTTCATCTCTATGCAGATCTAATCAGAGATGACTTCTCCAGCTTATACAATATAAATCCTTTTTTTCCAGTCTCTGTTTTTACTCTAGTTTAGATTGTCCTTTTATCTTTGAACTTTTATTCTTTAATATATGAAACTACTTGTTTTCTGGATAAATTGTTCTGTTTATTGCCTTTTATATATATATATATATATATATATTTTCGATACTGGAGCACCCTCTTTTTCCCCTAGTGGTGGTGGTGGTATGTATGCTATTGAAGGTTGCAAATACTGAGACATTAAGGTTGCTCAGTAAGTATTTGCTGAAGTTAGTTGAATTTCTTCCTGTCTTCCCCTTCATCATTCAGTCTTTTTTCATGCAAGCACTACTCTCATTTGAGAAACTTACTGCTATCTTGTTGTTGCACTGGTTAGGCTCTTAGATTGGCTTCTTCTAAATTCTTGCTCTAACTTACTTTTTTAGGCTATTTTCTACCGTAAATTGTTGCTACATGTCCTTTGCCAGGTATTTGTACTGGGATTTTCCATTCTTCTTTGACACAAATGCTGTCTATCTCTCAAGGCTGATTAACATGTTTGTTTTCATTGAGACATTGGTTATCATTGCTGAAAGTGATAAATTTATCTGAAATTCTAAAATTCTCACCCATATATTCTGTTTTTGTGTGTGCTAAATTACACAAAAAATTTACCGTTTTAACTATGTGTATACTTCAGTGTCATTACATTTACATTGTACAACCATCACTATCATCCATATCAGAACTTTTTTCATTTTCCCCAAACTGAAACTCCACATTTATTAAGTAATAATTTCCATTTCCTGTCCCCTAATCCCTGGCAACCACGATTGTATTTTTTGCCTATTTGAATTTGACTACTGTAGGTGCCTCATTTTAAGTGCATTGTACAATATTTGTACTTCTGCGCCTGGCTTATTTTACTTAGCATGGTACCTTTAAGGTTCACCTGTGTTGTAGCATGTGTCAGAATTTCTTTTTAAGGCTGAATAATATTCCATCATTTATTTATGTATTGATGGACACTTGGGTTGCTTCCACTTTTTGGCACTCATGAATGTTGCTCTGAATATGATTGTACAAATATGTATTTGCATCCATGCTTTTAAGGCTTTTGAATATATTATCAGAAGTGGAATTTTATGCATATATATATATATATATATATATACATATTTTTATTATTATTTTTTATTTTTATTGATTTTTTACAGAGAGGAAGGGAGAGGGATAGAGCTAGAAACATCGATGAGAGAGAAATATTGACCAGCTGCCTCCTGCACACCTCCTACTGGGAATGTGCCTGCAATCAATGTATATGCCCTTGACTGGAATTGAACCTGGGACCCTTCAGTCTGCAGACCGATGCTCTACCACTGAGCCAAACTGGTTTCAGCTGTGTTTATATTTTTGAGGAACTGCCATACTGTTTTCCACAGTAGCTGTTCCACTTTACATTTTCATCAGATTTATATTAGGGTTCCAATTTCTCTACATGCTCACCAACACTTGTTATTATTTATTTGTTTAATAAAATAGCCATCTAATGGATGTAAGGTGCTCATTGTGGTTTTGATTTGCCTTTCTCTAATGATTAGTGATATTGAGCATCTTTTAATTTTATTGTCCATTTGTATATTTTCTTTGAAGAAATCTCTATTCAAGTTCTTTGCCTGATTTAATCAAGTTGTTTTTGTTGTTGAGTTGTAGGAGTTCTTTAAACAGTTTGGATATTAATCACTTATTAGATAGTACATGACTTACAAATATTTTCTCCCATTTTATAGGTTGTTTTTTTTACTCTGTTGATAATGTCCTTTTGATACTGGACACTAAACAGTTTTGAGGCTACCTGCCACTACTTGAGCCAAATTAAGCAGAGACAGGGTTGAATCATATGTGAGTATTTATTCCAATAGTGCTGGTAGTTTGGAGAGAGCAGATCATCTCCCATCTCTCCATCCAACCTACTGGCTGGCTGATTATATAGGGATTAGCTGCCTCCTGCACACCCTCTACTGGGGATTGAGCCTGCAACCCAGGCAGGTGCCCTGGGAATCGAACTGAGAACCTCTGATTCATGGGTCAATGCTCAACCCCTGAGCCACACCAGCTGGGCTAAAATATTCTGAATATTAATCCCTTATTATATATGATTTGCAAATACTTTTTCCCATTTTATAGGTTGTCTTTGAACCCTGCTGGTATGATGAACAAAAGTTTTAAATTTTTGCCAAGTCCAGTTTATCTGTTTTTTTCTTTGGTTGCCTGTACTTTTAGAGTCATATATAAGAGATCATAGCCATATCCAACATCATGGAGCTTTTCTCCTTTTCTCTATTCCCCCCTTCAGCTGAACTGTGGGAGGAATCTTGAGGGCAGGAACTAGGTTCCTTTGCAGCCACTTTACCTTCCAGCACAGTGAACACATGGTCAGCAAGGAAGACCTGGGGAGAGAATTAAAAAAGAAAGAAATTTTTAACATGTCATAATAAACAATAAAAGGTTACGTGGTAGGGTGTCTTCTGCTGTTGCTAATTTGTCATTGATTATATGTCTATTACCTGATAGCTGGTGATCATGTGCTTTTTTTGAGTTTTTAATGTTATGAGTACCAGCCTGAGAGTGAACTTTGTCATCTATGTAATGACTAAGATGATTTATAAAGGACTAGTGACCCAGTCCATGGATTCGTGCACATTGAGAGGAAATTAATTAGAAGGTGGCTGGCGGGATGGGACTGGGTGAGACGGGCCATATATGCCCTGGAGCCAACCTCCGGAGGTCCCTCCCTGGCTGGCTGCACTTGGGATGGTGCTGAGGCTCAAAGGGTGTCTGTGGAGTGAGTGGGGTCCCTTTGGCAGGTGGGGTCCCTCGGTTTGGCCTGTGGGGATCAGGCCGAAACTGGCTCTCCGACATCCCCCGAGGAGTCCCAGAGTGTGAGAGGGCACTCTGCATAGTGTCGTACAGGGTGTGGAACGCAAACACAAGTGTGCAGTAAACCAGATTTGGGGCCGATAGTGCCCCAGCAACAACAAATCCCACAGCTGAAGATGGAATTGCGTGGCCCCTCGAGGAATCGGGCTCTCTTCTCTCTGGTTTCAGGGTGCATCACCTGAAAAGCCTGAGAACTGCCGCTGCCAAATCACCGCAGTTTGGTGGTCAGTGTGCATCATAGCTACCGGTCACAGGGACACTTAGTACCTTAGCCTTTTATATGTGTAGATATTTATTTTAGCCTCTAATGTGATAAAGTGCTAATTCTTTCAGTTATGGAGTGTTGGCAGAACAAGTTTTTATCCATATTAAGTGGGCTGTCTAACAGATAAAACCAGTAATCTAGTTCAGTATTTAAATAGTATTAAGTTGCTGACTTACTTTCCTTAAGATTTTTCTAGACTGTAAAATTCTTTTGTCAGATGCTGAGCTTCAAGGCAATTACATTCTTTTGTATATCCTTGTCTTCTATGATATCTGACTTCGTTCTAAACCCATAGCAGGTAATAAATACTGAATTAGTTATAGTAGATGTACTTAAGGCTATATGTAGAATTGTGTCATGTTGATATGGGGGTGAATGGGAGAAGGCATGGCTTTATTATTAAACTTATTAAAGTTTAAATTTTTTAAAAATTTTTTTCTTAAGTAAAGCTCATTTATATCACCTAGAGATAAATACTGTTAATATTCTGATGTATACATTTCCTGTATTAGTAGCTTAAGATTAACCTTTATGTACTGCTTAAGAAAAAAGAAAGACTGCTAAAAAACGAGGAAATGCCATCAATTGTAAGCTATCCAGATTTTAGACTTAAAAATGTGAAATGTCTGTGTTTTAGAATTGATGAAATGTGGTTAATTGCACAATGCTAACATAGCAGTTTTTTTTTTGCCTTTGGTCAGGTTTTTATTCAAAACTAGTGTCCTGGTGCATGGATTCGTGTACATTGAAAAATATCACTATTCACATCTTGCTAATGAAAAGAAAATAGGATTCTACTGAGTCTCCTATCTACATACTCCAGGATTTCTGTGAGGATCAAAAGAGATGAGGCATGGAAAAATGCTTCACAAACATTTGGTTAAACTGTAAAATGTTTGTATCTGGCTATAAACAAGTCGGGTACCTGGGCTGAAAAAAGTCCAAGTAGGTTAGTTGCTAGGGAGAGGGAGTTGGGCATTGCTACATGACGTTATTACCAGGTGCTCACAGCCACCATTGCTGGGCTGGGCTGAGCTGTGGGCCACATTTTGTGCCATGGGGGTCTCGGCATTGTTGGTTAAGATTTGGTGGGCTGTCACTCCAGGGTGGTGGCAGGGCCTGTGTCCCACTTGGGGGAAGCTGAGTGTTACTTTGTCAGCGCTAGGTCTGTAGTGCCATTTCTTTGTAAATGGCCAGTGCGGTCATGGCTGTTCCTGTGTTGAGCGTCTGCCCCCTGGTGGCCAGTGTACATCATAGCTACCGGATGGACACAGCCTTTTGCATATATAGATCAGCTGTGCAAAGTGATTTGCCTTTTATTTAATAAACAAATGGAAGTTTATGCTACAAGTGTCTTTTCTTCTGTAGTGGTCTTCTTTTCTGTTTGGTTTTCACTTGCTGGTTTCTTGATAACTGTAGCTTTTTTCCTCACCAAAAACTTCTGCTTCATGATGCCAATAGCCTTCTTTTCTCTCTTTACTATCATAGGCGTCTTGCTTGGAACCTCCTCCTCATCTCGTTGACATCTAGCGCTGCAGCTGTTGCTGCTGCTGCTGCTTTATCCATATGGAGCTTGTGGTTCTATGCCTGATGAAGAATGGTGCTCAGGTGCATGGTCTTTGTATATGGGTTTACTGTCAACATGGTTTTGAGGTTTTCCAGTGGATTCTTTAGGACTCTGCTATGAATCTTCTAGTGTGGTGCTTTCGATCTCTGGGCATTTCAAGATTCTGCTAAAATATGTATTGAGCTTCTTGTGAAAGGTTGTAGTTACTATTGAGGGAGGCAGCTTTATGCCAGGTGCAATACAGATAATTTTAATTTGTGGAAAGCACTTTCAATCCAAATGCATAAATGGCCCACATCCTCACCAGGAGTAAGTTTCAAAATGTTCAGTTTGCTTACATGAAGCAAAATAATTCCAGGGATGATTCTTTTGAAGGCTTTGATATCATTGTCCTCAGATGATGCCTTCTTAGTTCTCATTAGCTTCATTCACTGAGAGGAATAGACCTTTTTGATATCAGTCCAGGTCTTAAGTTTCTTAAGCAAATCAGCCTGCTTGGTTTTCTTATAGCCTTCAACTTTATCTTCTACCACCAAAGGAAGTTCAGGAACTTCCTCAATATGATGACCATTGGAAATGATTAGTGCTGGGAAGGCTGAGGCAGCCAAGGCAGAGCAGATGGCATTATCGCTTCTGTGTTGTGTTCATTCTGCAGTGCCAGTGCTGCCAGGTTTTGGTTGGTGCAAACATGCAGCCTCCATAACACACATTTCCAAAAAGCACCTTGGCCAGAATGATGAGTTTGACCACCTTCAACTAATGGGATTTGAGCCACAGTACCCCAAAACTCAGCATGTTTTGATGATCTGCCAATTCACTGACAGTTTAGGGCCATTCTATTGCTTTTGTGCAAGTTGTTGTGAGCAAAGTTCACAATATCTGGTCGAATAGGAGTCTCGAATGCAGCAGGCAAAGTGACATTTTTGCCTGATGACTCCACCTTTTTAGAGTATACTGATATCATGGATGAGCACATGCCATGGCATGGGAGGAGAAGGCCACACTCTCAACCTGGTGGCTTCCATAGAAAAAGTAACAACATTAATGATCCCCTCCTATTTTGTTATGTAGCTTCTTTGATTAAGTTAGACATTTCGTTTGCTTCCAGAGCTGCTTTATTTTGTAGATACATCTTTTGCCCATGCTTGATTATTTCTTTAAAAAAATATATTTTTAGTGATTCTTTTTTTTTTTTTTACAGAGAGGAAGGGAGAGGGATAGAGAGTTAGGAACATCGATGAGAGAGAAACATCCATCAGCTGCCTCCTGCACACCTCCTATTGGGGATGTGCCTGCAACTAAGATCTATCCACTTGACCAGAATCGAACATGGGAACTTTCAGTCTACAGGCCAGCGCTCTGAGCCAAACCGGTGAGGGCTTTATTATTTCTTAGGAAACTTCTTAGAAGTGGAATTCCCAAGTAGGGGAGGTGGGAAGACTTGCTACACTTTAGAAAAGTTTTTATTGTGGTTAAATGTACATAACAAAATTTACCATTTAACCTTTTTCAAGTGTTCAGTTCAGTGGCGTTAAGTAAATTTACAGCGTTGTGCAACCATTATCATTATTCATTTTCAGAACTTCTTCATCATTCTAAATAGAAACCAATGGTCACCAACCGGTGGTCCGTGAGATCTGAAAGGTTGGCAATTGCTGCATTAAACAGTAACTCCTCATCCTCCCCTTTCACCAGTCCCTGGTATACTCTGTTCATTCTTTCTCTATGAATTTGCCTATTCTAGGTACTTCAGAAAAGTGGAAACATAATACATTCCTTTTGTTTTGGGCTTATATCACTTAGCATAATGGCTTCAAGGCTCATGAATGTTGAAGCATGTATCTGAATTCCTTTCCTTTTTAAGGCTGAATAAACTTTATTGTATATATACAACACATTTTATCCATTTATTTGTTGATGCACACTTAGATTGCAAAATTTTAGCTGCTGTTAATAATGCTGCTGGAACACAGGTGTACAGATATCTCTTTGAAACCCTGCTTTCAATTAATTTGGATATATACCCAGAAGTGGAATTGTTTGATCATATAGTAAACTTATTTATTTTATTTTTTTTAGGAACCACCATACTGTTTTACAATAGCTATATCATTTTACATTCCTTTCAACAGTGCACAAGATTTCTAATTTCTTCACATCCTTACCAACATGTATTTTCTTTTTGTAGTAGCCATCCTAATGAGTGTGAAGTGATATCTCATTGTAGTTTTGAATTGCATTTTTCTAATGATTAGTGGTGCTGAGTATCTTTTCATGTGTTTTTGACTATTCATGTATTTCTGAAGAAATGTCTATTCAAGTCTTTTGCACATAATCAGGTTGTTTGGTATTTTATGTTTTTAAAATTTAAATCTTTATTGTTCAGATAAATAGTTTCTTCTTTTTTCCCCCATTGCTCCTCTCCACCGGTTCCCACCCTACCCTCTGCCCTTACCTCCCCTCCCCTCCCCCCACTGTTCTCATCCATAAATGTACGATTTTTGTTCAGTCTCTTCCTGCAAAACCCCCCCCCCCCCAATACCTTTCCCCTGAGAATTATCAGTTGTTTGGTATTAAAAAAAAAAAAAAAAAATAAATATATATATATATATATATATATATATATATATATATATATATATATATGTATATACACACACACACACACACACACACACACACATATGTGTGTGTGTGTGTGTGTGTGTGTGTTTTATATATTATCTTTTTTTTTTATTTCAGAGAGGAAGGGAGAGGGAGAGAGAAATGTTAATGATGAGAGAATCACTGATTGGCTGCCTCTTGCACATCTCCCATTGGGGATCAAACTCACAATCTAGGCATGTGCCCTTGACCGGAATTGAACCTGGGACCCTTCAGTCTGGAGACTGATGCTCTATCCACTGAGCCAAACCAGCTAGGGCAGGTTTTTGGTATTTTGATTGTTTAAATTTTAGGAGTTCTCTATTCTAGATGTTAATCCTTTATTACACCACCACCAATGTGGCTCAGTGGTTGAACGTTGACCCATACACCAGGGGGTCATGGTTTGATTCCCAGTTAGGGCATATTCCTGGTTTGCAGGCTCAATCCCTAGTAGGGGGCATTCAGGAGGCAGCCAATCAATATTCTCATGATTGATGTTTCTATCTCTCTCTCCCTCTTCCTCTCTCTGCAATCAATAAAAAACAACATAATCCTTTATTACATATATGATTTGCAAATATTTTCTTCCGTTAACTAACTGAACCCTTTTCATTTGTTCATGTCTTTTGATACTCAAATACTTGCATTTTGAAGTCCAATATATCTATTATTTTCTTTGGTGTCATAGCTAAGAAATCATTGACAAATCCAGTGTCATGAATCTTTTGCCCTATGTTTTCTTCTAAAAGTTTTATTGTTTTAGCTCCTACATTTAGATCTTCGATCAATTTTGAGTGAATTTTTGCATATGGTATTTGGTAGTGGTCCAATTTCATTCTTTTCCAGTTGGATTTACAGTTTTCTCAGCATCATTTGTTGAAAAGTCATTGAATAACCTCGATACCCTTGTAAAATATCATTTGGCTCTACAATAGATGTGAATGCTTGTTTCTGGGCTCCATTCTATTGTGTTGGTTTGTTTTTTTCTCTATGCCAGTACAGTGTTCGGATTACTGCAGCTTTGCAGTAAGTTGAAGAACCTAATTAGCATTTGAAGCTAATAATATTTTGTGCACTTCGATGGTTTGGTTGTATGTACATGCTGTTAAAATAAAGCCCTTTAACTTCTCTATATTTTGATTGTGGAGGTGATTGCACAACTATGAGTTTGTCAAAACTCAGAATAGTACATCAGAGTGAATTTTACTGCATGTAAAAGCTGAAAAAATAGTTAAAAATTAAATTCATTCATAATGTATATTTTTTGCTAGTTTCTGTATCCTGTATAATAAAAGCCTAATATGCACATTGTCCCCTTGACCAGGAGTTCGACAAGGGGCTGGGGCCAGCTGGCCAACTGCGGGAAGGGAGGCCCCTGCTGGTGGTGGCAGGCAGCTGGGCAGTGGGGGTGGAGGAAGGGAGATCCTGGCTGGCAGCCAGCAACCTCTAGGGACCCTACCTGTGCATGAATTTTGTGCACTGGGCCTCTAGTATAGAATAAACAGTGGAAGATGTGGAATCGGTTATCTTTTTTGCCAGCCCAAATCATATTTTCCTCATGAATGACTGTGAAGCCATGCCCTTAGAAGACTTAGAGGAATTTTGGTTATATTATACATGTTGGAGGCTTTAAGTTTTATTAGTACCGTTTTCTCTTAAGAAATTAAATATATCAGGCATCTGGGAGAATCTCGGAGCACTAGCTCCGAAAATTTGCCAAGTGCTGGTGTGCTTGCTTGCGGATGGTGTTGCTTATGTAGCTTGGTAGTCTGCTCAGCACCCCCATGTTGTGGCCACTGGTTGAGTGGGCTGAATATTTTGGGAAATGGACAGTCTGGCTTGACTTGCCCTATGTCACTCTGCAAGAGCACTATACTAAATTTATCCATTATTGTAAGTTCAAAGTGTGCAGAAATACCACACTTCACATAAAACTTTAACATTGCCCTTTCTCTGTTGGAGCCTCTAAATGTTCATTATTTTCTTTAGTTTTTGTTTTTTGTTTTAAATAACATTTCTTCTTGTACAAGCATGCCCCAAACTCTTTTCTAATGGAGCTTGAAATTAACATGTATTTCTTTTTACTTTCTGATGGACTCATTTGTCAACCCCATTTTTTGCTTGGGATTAATTTGTGCTTTTTCACTGGTTGCAAGTTTGGAGCCATGCACATAATGTAAATACAGTTTGAAAGGACTCTTCAAGTGTTATTCTAAGTATTTATAACAAGACTTGATCATATGGAATATTTATTATATGGGTAGTGTGATTTGATTTTTAAAATGTCTTGTTATCTGATCCATGTTTACATTATCATAAAAGAAGAAATTGTTGTAATTTTCCTCTGAGAATTTTTTTAAGACTTTACAGAGAAAAGAACTTATCATTTGCATTAAAAATTTGTAATGAGCCTTGCATATGTGGCTTAGTAGTTGAGTGTCGACCCATGAACCAAGAGATTACTGATTGGATTCCTGGTCAGGGCACATGCCCGGGTTCAGGCTCAGTCCCCAGGAAGGAACATGCAGGAGGCAGTAGATTGATGTTTCTATCTCTCTCTACCTAAAAATCAATAGAAACACATATGAAAAAATTATTTTGTAATGAATAATTTAATCTGTGTTAAATAACTGTTACTTTTAGTTGATAATTTGAAGGCTAGTTTTTTTCTGGATTGTTTTGACTTCATTTCATTAAATTCAGTTGTGGATTTCCCTCATTTTCTTGTTCTGAGATTTTAAATTATTAATATTATATATAAATAGGTCATCAATTATATTTTGAAATTGTTTATTGTTATGGCTTATTTTACTTTGTTAGTATTTGACATTATGAGTTGAAGGTGTGAATTTGAAGTCTGGTTAATTATCAAGTTACATAATCCTGTACTGGTTTATTAACCAGGTTAGCAGACTGTTCTTGAAAGTGAAAGTGCTATCATAACTCAGAAAATGCATGTATTTGTGGGCCATTTCTAGTGACACGAAGGATAGGAGTTTTTGTTAATAGTCCATTTGCCTTGTGCAGCTTTGAAACCTTTCTTTTCAAGCAAAGATGCATTGTTACTATTCTTTCATGGTATATTGAATATTTCATAATGTTAAATATTTCAGTGTTAATCCAGACTTTTAATCATGGTTTGTGAAAAATGATAGTACAGTGAAAAAGGCAGAAGCTGAAAGGATAAATTATTACTGATAAGGCAGTATTCATGGAGATATTCTGTTCCTGGAGAGTCTCTAAATTGGCAAAGGTTTTTTTTCAATCAGCTGTTATTTTCTTGCTTCTTTGGACCTGGGGTCATCCTGTTCTCAGAAAAGCTCTGGACTGACTTTGAAGTGTATCTTTAGAAACCTGTCATTTTGCAGAGAAGAGTTAAGTAAAATGTGAGCTTGATAGCCTGGGAGGAGGGGGGGAAATCCAAAGAAGTGAAGGATGGCAGTCCTTGAGAAAAATTTAAGCTTCTTTAGGGTCATTATGACCAGTAAAAGATGTGATTTTTTTAATTTTATATATCTTTATTGAGTCAGGGTCTAAGGCAGTATTTAGTTTGCTATATCTCAACTGTCATGGGAAGGGTTCAATTAAATATACCTTTACTATTGTCCCTGTGCAAGGATTTGTGCACATTGAAAGGAAATTAATTAGAAGGTGGCCAGTGGGGCGGGACTGGGTGAGATGGGCTGGACACACTCTGGAGCCAACCTCCCTGGTCCCTCCCCAGCATCTGTGGAGTGAGTGAGGTCTCTGGCAGGTGGGGTCCCTCAGCCTGAAACCAGTTCTCCAACATCCCTCCAGGGAGTCCCAGAGTGGGAGAGGGCACTCTGCAAAGTTGCTGTTGTACAGGGTGTGCAACGCAGACGCAACTATGCAGTAAACCAGATTCGGGGCTTACAGTGCCCAGCAACAACATAACCCACGTCTGAAGGTGGAATCGCGTGGCCCTGCAAGAAATTGGGCTCTCTCCTCTCTGGTTTCAGGGTGCATCACCTGAGAAGCCTGAGAACCAACGCTGTCAAGTAACTGCAGCTCAGCAGCTCCTGCATTGAGCGTCTGCTCCCTGGTGGTCAGTGTGTGCCATAGTGACTGGTTGGATGGGCAGAGGGTGATTTAGCATATTAGCCTTTTATATATATATATATAGGTTGTAAGTCTGCATTTCAAAGCAGGTGTTGGGGAGATGTTAATGTGGGAGTTACCCATTGCTAATAGACTCAAGGAATTTACAAATGAATTGGATTAGCCTTAGTAATATCACTGATAGGCAAAAATTAGCAGTCTATACTCATATTTACTAATTTATAATAAGAAACATTTCTTCTTTCTTTATGCTAGATGAAACCTGAAACAGTTGAGCCAATTTAGTTAATAATGTATAAAATGTTATTAGGTGAAAGTTAACATGTTTAAAAAAGCCATGGTCCCTATGCTTAAAGAGCTTTCAGTTTCTTGGGAGATAGACACACTAATTTAGTGCTCTGTGACAAGTGGTGTAATAGACAGGAGATACTTGTAAAGTACTGGGGGGAACCCAGAAAAGAGTGAACAGAAGCAGAGGACATTTGTGTAAGTCTTGAAGGAAGAAGAAAAGACTGGAAGGGTGCTTTGAGCAGAGAAAAGGGCTTGCTTATACAGAGCTCTGGAGACATGCACTGGAGAAGAGTTTCATGGAGTGGAGGCAGGTGATGAGGCTGATATGCTAGTGCGGATCATGTTTGTTCGCAGGAGTTTTGGCTTCATCTTGTCTGTGGAAGCAAATTACGAGGGCTGTTAGGAGAAGACTCCTCGGTATTCAGGCCAGAGCCCTGAGTACGGGAAGGGTTAGTAGAGTGAGATATTTACTGAGGTGCAGAGGAGGGGGAGGGAAGAGGAGGAAAAGGGGTTCTAAAGGCTGTTTCTAAGGGACCTGGTTTGGTGGAGCTTTGGTCAGTGAAGATGGGGAAGCCCACAAGGGGAATAGATTGGAAAGAAGATGCTTGGTTTGGGGCCTTTGGAGTTTTGAGCAACTCAGCTCTGCAGTTGTGTGTGTGTGAACTCCTTTAGATTGGGGAAATGCCACAGTGGTTTGGAACACACTTGCTGACTGCTTTTAGACTTCACTATGGTAGCTGTGAGAGGTGGGGTATGTTCCATTTCTGAGTGGTGGTAGTGGTGATGTTCAGGATTCCTTAGGTAACTAGTATAAAGAGTTAGAATACTAATAAGTAAGAATAGAATGGTCCAAATAAGAAAGATGAAATTCAGCCAAAACCGATTTGGCTCAGTGGTTAGAGTGTCAGCCTGTGGACTGAAAGGTCCCAGGTTCGATTCAGGTTCGATTCCGGTCAAGGGCATGTACATTGGTTGCGAGCACATCCCCAGTAGGGGGTGTGCAGGAGGCAGCTGGTCGATGATTCTCTCTCATCGATGTTTCTAACTATCTACCCCTCTCCCTCTCTGAAAAATCAATAAAATATATTAAAAAAAAAACAGAAAAAAAGATGAAATTCAAATCTCTTCTTATCTTTCAGCCTTATCTTCTGCGATCTCTTCATCTTTTTTTCCACTCACATTTGTGTTTCTTGGAAGGTGTCAAAGTTCTCTAGTGTTTTTGCCCCTTTGCAGAACCTAAAACAGCTGCCCCCTAACTCCATCCGTACATTGGATCCTGAGTGAGGACTTGCTGGCCATTTGGGAATTCTCACCTGGCACTCCGCTTGTGCACTGATGGAGCAATTTATAACTTCATACTTTCTGTTGTGTTGTAACTTTTCCTGTCTGGACTGTATTTTCCCCCAACTTAAAGAAAAAAATCTTTAAATGTACAGAAAAGTTGAAAGAATAATACAATGAACACAATTTCTCTATATAAACATTTTTTTTCTGAGGCACATAACTGTAGATATCAGGGTACTTCACCTTTAAGTTCCTCAGTATGTAATGCCTAGGAATAACATTATTTTGTTACTTTTAAAGAGTGGTCTAAGAACCAATGTCAGCTTTCCCTGGGCATTTTTGAAAAATGTAGACTTTTCCTACCCTAGACCTACTGAATCCAGAAATCAGTAAAAGATTACATACGGTGTTTATTTGTCCTTTTTATTTAGTTTTGACTTCTAGCCTTTAATTCTCCCCTTCCCCAATACACTGACACTTCTGGAGAGTTTAGGCTAGTTTTATATAGATGTCCTGCCTTTGAATTGGTCTAATTTCCATGTTTGGCAGGAATACTGCCTATGTGAAGATGACTCTTTCTCAGGGCATTGCAGTTGTTGTCAGGTTGTACCACTGGTGGTGATGTTAAGTTTAAACACTGTTTAAATGGTATCTGCCAAATTTCTCCATTGTAAAAGCACCGGATTACTTTTGTACTTAATCATTAATTTCTGTGATGATCTGGTAGGGGTTTCTAATTAGCCTTGTGTCCCTAGCACCTAGCAGGATCCTGGGACCTGATAATTGGATAATTGGTCTGTTATTTATGAAGTAATGACAAAATAGGTTATCAAAAGTATATAATCTACAATACAATTCTTTGTTTTCTCAGTCTGATTAACTTCCTAGATTCGAGTCAAGCGCAGGCATCTTTTCTCCTGGCTCTCCAAGATGGTCCTCTTCTTCCTGTGGGCTCTTCCTTAGCTATGTTCAAGTTTCTCTGCCTTGTAGTCCCATTGTTCTACAACACAACCTCTCTTTCCTCTTGTCTCTTTCTTTTGTGCCTCTAGTCCAGATGCTGGTTTCATCTTTTCTTTTTCTTTTCAGAACAGAAGCGTCCCGTTTTTTATGGAAACAGAGACCTCCTGTGTATCCATAATCAGTTATCTGTTAGGAGGGTTTACTGTAGCTTTCTGTTAAACACTTCCATTGTTAGTTGTCTAAATCATATGGGGTGAAAGCTAAATAAATAACATAGATATCCAGTTCTTAATGCAAATAGTCACTTCAGTTACTCTGGAGGGCCCCTCCCCACACTTGATCTCACCTCTTCTTGTTCTATGCTCCAGCCACATCTCCCCCACCCCCACCCCCAAAGTCCTAGGAGATGATGCCTTGTTACTTCTGCCTGCAACGCTCTTCCCTCTAGATACTCACTTGACTGCCTCTTCCTTGACTTTCAAATGTTATCAAGATAGAAAGGCCCTTGAAGGACTCTACATAATTTCATTACCATTACCCTGCTTAAAAATTTTTTTTCTTAGCACGGATACCTGTCTTATTTATACCTTATTTATGTATTTAGCCTCGTTCTGTGCTATTTGGAATAGTGCCTATATGGAGAAGGAACTCAAATATTTTGATGTTTGAGTGGCTAAATGGTTGACAGTTTTTAAAGGTTTAATTTTGCCTTTTGCTTAGTGTTTTTGATAATTATTGTGTCCCCATTGCCTCAAGAAAATACAGAACAAAACGAGAATGATTAAATGTTTTATTATGATTAAAAATAATTACATTTAAAAATAATTATAATCATAATCTTTAAAAATAAGATCTAGCCAAGTGTCGTTTTTTATTTATCTTATTTTATTTTATCTTTTTATAGTTTGTATAACTGGAAGGAGAGTGATAACTTCTGTGTGCTATATAAGTGCCTAATATAAAACGTGTTTGTAAATGATGGGTTGGCCACATACAAATATGGCTTATCTAATTCAGTCACTCTGCAGTAAATGGGAAACATTTTACTACTCTGATTATGTGTTATTTAAAAAAAAACAACCCAATTTGTCTTTATTGTTTTAACTGAATTTATTGGGGTGACACTGGTTTGAAAAATCAAACAAATTTCAAGTATACAACTCAACGAAACATCATCTATACACTGTATCATGTTCCTATTGCCCCAAACAGTCTGTTTCCATCTCCATTTTCTTCTCTTTGTCCATCCCCCATTTTTCCCTCTCATACTGTGGTCTGTGTTATGTAGGTATGTTTTTGGTTTATTCCTTCACCTTCTTTCATCCATCCCCCTAAAGCCCCCCTCCACTCTGAAAGCTATCAGTCTATTCCATGTATCCATGCCTCTGTATTTTGTGTGTCAGTTTATTTTGTTAGAGTCCACATGTGAGATCATATAGCATTTATATTTTCTGACAGGCATATTTCACTTAGCATAATAATCTCCAGGTTCATTCATATTGTTGCAAAGGGTATGATTTCCTTTTTTTATGGCCACATAGTATTCCATTATCTAAATGTACCATATCTTTTTTTATCCACTCATTTACTGATGGACATGAGCTGTTTCCAGATATTGGCTATTGTCAACAACGCTGCAATGAATTTAGTGGAACATATATTCTCTTGAATTAGTGTTTCGGATTTCTTTAGATATATTCTGAGAAATGGGTCATGAAGCAGTTTCCTGTTTAATTTTTTGAGAAAACTCCATACTCTTTTTCCATAGCAGCTACACCAGTCTTCATTCCCACCCACAGTGCACATTCTCTACATCCTTGCTAGTACATGTTGTTTGTTGATTTATTGACGGTAACCATGCTGGCAGATGTGAGGTAATATCTCATGGTTTTAATTTGCATCTCTCTGATGATTAGTGATGTAAAGCATTTTTTCATATGTCTGTTGCCATTTGTCTATTCAGGTCCTTTGCCCATTTTTAAATCGGATTGTCTGTTTGCTGGTGTTGAGTTATACAAGTTCTTTATACATAGTGGAAATATTCCTCTTTTCAGATTTTCATCTTTAATACGTCATCGTTAATATCGATACGTTGTCCCATTCAGTAGATTCCCTTTTCATTTTGTTGTTGGTTTTTTTTTTTTGCTGTGCAGAAGTTTAGTTTGACGTAGTCCCATTTGTTTCTTTTTTTTTTTTTTCCCCTTTGTTTCCCTGATCTGAAGGGATATATTGGCAAAAATATTGCTACAAGAGTTGTCTGAGATTTTATATATTTTTTGTTTTTTAAAAAAATAAATCTTTATTGTTTAAATTATTAGTTTTTACTCTTTTCCCCACCTTATAGCTTCCCTCCACCCTCTTACCACCCCACCCTCTGCCCTTGTTCCCCCACTGTTCTTCCATAGGTGTACGATTTTAATCCAGTCTCTTCTTGCACCCCCCACATCTTCCCCCTGGGAATTGTCAGTCCCTTTCTATGTCCCTGATTCTATTATATTCACCAGTTTATTCTGTTCATCAGGTTTTTTATTCACTTGATTTTTAGATTTACTTGTTGATAGATATGTATTTGTTGTCACTTTGTTGTTCATAATTTTTATCTTTACCTTTTTCTTCTTCCTCCTCCTCTTAAAGAATACCCTTCAGCATTTCATATAATACTGGTTTGGCGATGATGAGCTTCTATAGCTTTTTCTCATCTGTGAAGCTCTTTATCCGACCTTCAATTCTAAATGATAGCTTTGCTGGGTAGAGTAATCTTGGTTGTAGATTCTTGCTATTCATCATTTTGAATGTTTCTTGCCACTCTTGTCTGGCCTGCATAGTTCCTGTTGAGAAATCAGCTGACAGTCGTATGGGTACTCCCTTGTAGGTAACTTTTTATCTTGCTGCTTTCAAGATTCTCTCTTTGTCGTTTGCCCTTGGCATTTTAATTATGATGTGTCTTGGTATGGTCCTCTTTGGATTCCTTTTGTTTGGGTTCTGTATGCTTCCTGGAAAGTATATTTCTTTCCCCAGGTTGGGGAAGTTTTCTGTCATTATTTCTTCAAAGAGGTCTTCAATATCTTGCTCTCTTTTTCTGGTACACCCATAATTTGGATGTTGGTATGCTTGAAGTTGTCCCAGGGGCTCCTTACATTATCTTCATATTTTTGGATTCTTTTTTTTTTTTTTCCCTTGGGTGTTTTTTGCTTCTTCATATTTCAAATCCTTGACTTGATTCTTGGGATCCTCTAGTCTGTTATTGGACCTCTGTATATTATTCTTTATTTCAGTCAGTGTATGCTTAATTTTTAGTTGGTCCTTTTTCATATCCTTGAGCATCTCACTAAATTTCTCAGAGGTTTCTAGAAGATTCTTGAGTAGTGGTTTTGAACTCTATAACCAGTATTTTGCTTTCATCATTTTCTCCATTTGTGACTTGTTTCTTTGTCTCCGCATTTTGGCTGCTTCCCTATGTTTATAGAGTGGCTTTGTGTGCTAGGTGTCCTGTAGGGCCCAGTGGTTCAGCTTCCATAATTACCTGAGGTGGACACTCTTGGTGCACCCCTTTGTGAGCTGTATGCACAGTCTTGTTGTAGTTAAGCTTTGATTGCTGTTAGTATCACTGGGAGGAATTGACCTCTAGGCCAGTTGGCTGTGAGGATAAGTTGTGTCTATGTTGGGAGAACTTCTGTGCTGGAAACACCCTTATGGGGCAAGACTTGCTTCAATGGGGCTTTGGCGCTCACTGAGCCTGCCCCCTGAGTGTGTGTCTTATGGATGTGAAGAGTTGTAATCTGGATGGTCTTACTCTGACCCTTGGGTACACTGGCTCTTGGATCTCCAAGGAGATGCAAAGTCAACCACTGCCTAAGGCCACTTGGCAGGAGCTACAGAGAGATCTTTAGATTCCTCCTCTTTGTTTGGGGTTTGGAGGTGCCCAGATGAGGCCCAGCTGTGAAGCAGTGCAAGCTGCTGTCCAGCTTTGGGCTTCTTTTGAAGGCTCTGCGGCTCTCTGACCCAGCAGCAGTATATTAGGGTTTATATTGCAAAAGGCCAGGCCATTGCTATGCAAAAGCCTCTGCACACAGCTTGGGTGGGGTTGTAAATTGAGTGGGGCGGGGTCTCAGGTAATCACCAGGGTGGAGCAAATAGCAATGGCTGACCATCAGCCCTGCCCTGAAGAGGTCCCTGAGTCTCTGTGTCCTGTGGCACTTTGCAGGAACAATGATCCCTGCAAATGATCCCTATGAGATAAAGCTACCCTTGTGTTCCTGCCCAATGCCAGACACTCCAGTTTCTTCCCATATGAGTCTGAGTCCCCAGAGTCTTGCCCAGAACTAGAGTTTAGTGCAGTCAGCAGCTTGTGTCTCGCTCCCGATTGAAAAAGACAACAGTGTACTCAGTTGCCAGCCCCTTTCTGAGTGTGCCTCCTTACTTCTTCACTTACACACTTCCTCCCAGTCTCAATGTACTTTTCTCTTTCCTTCTAGTTGTATAAATTCCACTCTGCCAGCTTTCCTGTGGTTCTGGATATCTGTTTTGTCTTTTAGTTGTAGTTTTGAAGTGGTTGTGTGAGGCAGCAAGTTCAGGTGTTTACATATGCCGCCATTTTGGTTCCTCTGATATTTTACATTTTAAATGTAAATGAACATTTAAAGTTTTTGAAGTAGGTATGTAGCTCTTTTTGAGGCAGTTTGCCAACAACCAGCTTCCCTAGTTCTGATGGAGCTGTGCCTTTATTTTCTGCTTGCTTTTTTATTTCTCTGTCATAAAGATTGCTGGTCAAGCTCCTGCATCTCTGCCCCTTTCTGAATTTAAAGTGAACTTTTGCTTTATAGCCGGGATTGCTGTTTATAAGGTAATTAAGACTGAATACAGTTCAACTTTTTATTTAATTTCACTAAGCATGATTTCTCCTGTAAAAACCCAAGGTTGTTGTAACTCATTAAGGTTGGCTAGCTTTAGTAGGTTTTTGTAATAGATCTTGTGGAGTGCTCTGTAAGTTAATTGGAAAACTTAGAAACTGCCAAGAGTTTGAAACTTATTTGTTTAGCTACTCCAAACAATATCGTTAATTATAGAGAAGCCGAAGCTATGACTAAGATTAAGGCAGGAGCTTTGTCTTGTTAGGCTTGTAAATATTTTAAAATCAGGTTTCATAAATTCAGTTAAACCAATACTGTGTCTGTTCTGCATAAAACACCTTATTGCCAGCAACTTAAGGGATATAAAGAAACATAAGTGTAGTTATCCTCCTTAGATTTAACATCTAGCTAGAAAGACCACAGGCAAAACCTGGGGGAAATTACCCTCACTATAACAATATAGAGGCAATGGAGAAATAACATAAATGAAAGGAATACTAGAATTTTAGGGCTGGAAGGGCTTAGAGCTTAGAATTTAACCCCTTTCCTTTTTTTTTTTTTTTAATAGATGAAAAAAACTGAGGAGAAGTGAAGTGATTGCCCAAGATCAGATAATAAGTTAATGGCAAAGCTGGTACCGGAAACCATGTTCTTTCCAGAGAACATATTTTCATTAGATTTTAAGTACTCTACTATTTTTTGGAATCCTTTTAGGGTTGGGATCACCAAAAGCATAACTTGGCTCTGTAGTTGAATAATGTTCAGTATTATTCTTTTAAAAAAATACTTTATTGATTTTTTACAGAGAGGAAAGGAGAGAGAGATAGAAACATAATCACCTGCCTCCTGCACACCCCCTACTGGGGATGTGCCCTCAACCAAGTACATGCCCTTTCAGTTCACAGGCTGATGCTCTGTCCACTGTGCCAAACCGGTTTCGGCTCAGTATCATTCTTGGCAGGGCCTTTGATTAAAGATGCCGCACAAGGCAGTTTACGTCCATGATGGTAATTGAAAGACTTGAAAACACACTGAATGGGTTTTCAGTTTTCAAGTGTCAGTATATTTCAACTTTCTCGATGTTAGTGATTGAGTCCTTTGCCTTAACACAGATGGGAGCCTGCATCTGTTGAATTTTTATGGGGGAGGCTAGAGACTTCTCAGAGATATTAATTACTTAAGGGAATATAAAGTTCCGGAATATAGAAATGGAAGGGATTTTAGGGGAGAATCCTGTTCAGTGGTTGCAAAGTATTGACAAACAGGACACCTTTGCTTGTCCCACACAATGGTAAAATTTTTTGAAACTAATTGGTAATGTTAAAGTTGGAAGATTTCACATAAAAATTTGCATCTATTGAGAAATTGGATGACTTGCTAACCCTAGAGCTACTACATCATAAAGATTGTTTAGATCTGATGGGCTGCTGTTCATGTTTTCCTGATTAATGAGTCCTAGTCCCTCCTAAGAGTCTCCTCTGAGTCAGATGTCATTGGCAATTCATTATTGTGCTTACACTTTGCCTTTGTTAGAATTAAGAAGAAAGTGAAATTATTTTGTACCCCAAAGTATCAAAATTTGGAAAATAGAAGACCAAAAAGGCTTTTTAAAAATTAGAACCTTTAAATCTGGCGTCTTCAAACTACGGCCCGCGGGCCACATGCGGCCTGCAGAGGAGTCTGATCCGGCCCGCCAGGTTTTTTGGGCAGTGAGCGCAGCTGAGGTGTTACAGTAGGAATTAGTAGTTCATATAGTCCGGCCCTCCAGCTCTCTGAGGGACTGTGATCTGGCCCCCACTTTAAAAAGTTTGAGGACCCCTGCTTTAAATTATCAACATCTGTACAAATTTTTTTAAAAAATATATTTTTATTGGTTTCAGAGAGGAAGGGAGAAGGATAGAGAGATAGGAACATCAGTGATGAGAGAGAATCATTGATTGGTTGCTTCCTGCGTCCCCCAACACACAAACACATAGGGGATTGAGCCTGGAATCTGGGCATGTGCCCTGACTGGGAATCAAACCAGCGACTTCTTGGTGCATTAGGTTGATGCTCAACCACTGAGCTATGCCAGCTGGGCTGTCTAATCTTTTTAATCTTCACTCAAGGATATTTTTCTACATGGATTTCTAGAAAAAGTAGAAAGGAGGGAGGAGGGGGGAGAGAGAGAAAGAGAAAAAGAAACATTGATGTGACAGAGACACATGGATTGGTTGCCTTCCGCAAATGCCCCTACCAGGGCTCTGGAACTTGCTACCGAGGTACTTGTCCTTGATTGGGAATCAAACCCACGACTCTTCGGTTTACAGGCTGATGCTCAAACTGCTGGCCAGGGCTATACAGATCTTCAGGGGAGTCTTGTTCTTTCTCTAAGATAAACCTAGTTTTTCTTTTTAAGTATCAGAAGCCCTTTTCCCTGATGGGGCCGGCCCATTCTTTGCAGGCTCACCTTGGGCAGCTTTCTCCCTCTTTCCTTCTCCTTCCAGGTATCTCCAAACTGCCTTCCTTCTCCTCCGCAGCTTCCCAAAGTCTGAGACCCTGTTTCTTAGACCAGAATGCTCGTCTTGGTTCTCAGGTTTTTTTATTTTTTAAAAATAAGTTGATTGATTTTTAGAGAGAGAAGTGGGGGAGGGAGAGAGAAGAACATCATGAGAGATAAACATATTAGGTCTAGTAATAATTAATGTCGTTTTCTAATACTTTTTTAAATCGAATTTATTTAAACAATACAACAAAATTTAATCAACAATATAATTGCTGTTGTTTTCTACTACTTGTGCCCAACGCTCAGGAAGCATTTTAATCCCTCTGTTGTAAAATTCTTGTGATTTTGATGCAAAAAATTCGGTCAATGCATTTTTGAGGCATTCTTCATTATTAAATTTTTTTCCAAGAAGAAAGTTTTGCAAAGAACGAAACAAATGGTAATCGGAAGGGGCAATATCAGGAGAATATGCAGGTTGAGGGAGAACTTCCCATTCCAACTGGCGCAGTTTTTCAGCAGTGATTCTTGCAGTATGCGGTCGTGCATTATCGTGGTGAAGAATTACGCCCTTCCGATTAATCAGCGCGGGTTCTTTTTCTCTTAAAGCTTGGGCTAACCTTTCCAATTGGGCACTATACACTGCACTTGTAATGGTTTGGTTAGAATGATGGTAAAAGTTCATAATGAAGAATTCCTTTAAAATTCCACCAAACACACAACATCACTTTTTTCGCATGCAAGTCAGGTTTTGGCGTGGGCTGCAGAGCCTCATTTTTGTCCAACCATTGAGGCCGCCTTTTCAAATTAACATACAGCACCCATTGTTCATCTCCGGTAACAATTTGCTCTAAAAACGGCAAACGGTTTTGACGAGAGAGGAGCGAACTGCAAATTGTGACTCTTTGATTATGGTTGTTGTCGGTCAACTCATGAGGAACCCATTTTCCAAACTTTTGGACTTTGCCAAGTGCACGCAATTGATTGGAAATTGTTTTTTGTGAACAATTTAAAGTTGTCGCAAGCTCTTGTTGGGTAATTTGAGGATTTTGCACCAAAAGAGCTTGAAGAGCTTCTTGATCAAAATTGGACACACGGCCTCGACCACTCTTGTCATCTAACGAAAAATTTCCCTCGCGAAATTTCTCAAACCAACGCTGGCATTTTCTGGCGCTAACTGCATCTTGACCAAGAGCACTACAGATGTTTTTTGCAGCCTCACTTGCTTTTCTTCCTAATTGGAACTCGTAAAGCATGCAATGCCAAATATGCTCTTCATCCGCCATCTTCTTAGCCCTAGTTTTGCAACAAAAACCAAACCAAACACAAACTTTTTCAAGCAAAACTTGTTAATTGCACTTCACACGTTCTGTAGATACCACATGTTTGAAGGTTATGTCAATACAAGTCAACGCCAAGCAAGATTTTAAACGAATGTTTAAAAACGACATTAATTATTACTACACCTGATATATCAGCTGCCTCTTGCATGCCCCCTCCTGGACATGGAGCTGAAACCTGGGCATGTGCGCTAAACAGAACCTGCAAACTCTTATTGCATGGGATGACTCACCCACCTGTGCCACACTGGTTTTGCTTATGTAGGACAAGGGCTTGAGCTTTGGTTCTAAAACAGTAGGAATGCATGTTTATGCTTCTTGATTTGCTGGTTTTCAAAAGGTACAGTCCTCAAACCTTGGGCTTTGCTCCCAGTTGGGGTTTAACTAACTACTGTCCTTCCCTGGGCTCCTGCTATTGGAGAAGGCTTTTTATTTCAAGAAGAAGAAAAAAAAAGATTGTATTCCTTTGGGAACTCAAATTATTTGCTGTACTTGTTTAAGAATTAAAACAAATGTGATCACATGACTGCTTCAGCTGGCTTCATTTATTTCTTGGCTCTCCTACAACCCTTGAGTTTTCTGTTATATTTGTGTTGATGCAGTGACTGGAATGCTAGGATACAGGAGTGCAGAATCCATGGGATAAATTATTCTTTCTACAATATCTTATCTGTGACATTTGATGACATTTGCTTGAACTGTTATTAGCCCTTTAGCAATCCAAAGCACTCCATCTTCTAAAGTTTACTGATTTGGGCTCATCAGATTAGTGGACAAATAACCTTTAAAAACCCAAGTATAGGCCCGACATATCAGTGTAGAGAGCGTTATTTGCCCACTTGGAATGAAACAAATTCCCTGGAAACTGACATTCTGTATTACCAGATTAAGCAAATCCAAAATCTAAATTCTTTTTGGCACTCCATTTCTAATGATTCTAGAATTTTTTGATGTTTAGATAAGTCTTGGTGAAATGTTAAATGATACCTGTGCTGATATTTTCAGAAACATCTAACAGGGTCCACCTATTCATTGTCACTCAGGCATACATTTATGGCAGATGATACACATTAAAAAATATATTTTTATTGATTTCAGAGAGGAAGGGTTAGAGGGAGACAGAAACATTCAGTGATGAGAGAGAATCATCAGTTGACTGCCTCCTGCATGACCCCTACTGAGGATTGAGCCTGCAACCCAGGCATGTGCCCTTGACCAGAATCAAACCCAGGACCCTTCAGTTCGCAGGCCAATGCTCTATCAACTGAGCAACACCAGCTAGGGCTATACAGATATTTAAAAAATATATATATTTTATTGATTTTTTACAGAGAGGAAGGGAGAAGGATAGAGAGTCAGAAACATTGGTGAGAGAGAAACATTGATCAGCTACCTCTTGCACACCTCCCACTGGGGATGTGCCCGTAACCAAGGTACATGTCCTTGACTAGAATCGAACCTGAAACCTTTCAGTCCGCAGGCCAATGCTCTATTCACTGAGCCAAACCGGTTAGGGCTATACAGATATTTTTATATTAAAGTTGTTAAGAGTGGACTAGTCATAGACATGTGCTTTTCTTTTTCTTTTCTTTTTTTAAAATATATTTTATTGATTTTTTTACAGGGAGGAAGGGAGAGGAATAGAGAGTTAGAAACATCGATTAGAGAGAATCATCCATCAGCTGCCTTCAGCACACCCCCTACTGGGGATGTGCCCGCAACCAAGGTACGTGCCCTTGACCAGAATCGAACCCGGGACCCTTCAGTCTACAAGCTGACATTATCCACTGAGCCAAACCGGTTTTGGCTAGTCGTCATTTTATAATCTTTTTTTCTGGTCATTTAAATACAGATTTTAGCATTAATTAAAATGAAATAAAATTAAAAAATCAATTCCTCAGCCACACTAGCCACATTTCAAGATATCTGTCACTTCTCTTCCTCTGTTCTCCTCCTTTTACCTTCTTCACTTTCCCCTTCCTCTCTTATTTCTCCTCCCTTCTCCACCCCTCCTATCCCTTTTATTCTCTTCATTCTCCCATCCTGTCCCATTTTTCCCATTTCCCTCCTTTCCTTGTCCTCCTTCTCCTGTCATTCCTCTCTCACTCTTTTCTCTTTTCATCTAACTTTCTGTTCCACTCTCCATTTCTCTCTTCCAGACATCCAACTTCCTTCAGGACAAAGCCATGGTGGTGGGGACCATGGCAGAGGCAGCTAGGGGTGATTAGGCTGGCAGGGGAGGGCATTTGGGGGTGATTAGGTAGGCAGGCAGAGGCAGTGAGGAGTGATCAGGCAGGTAGGTGAGCTGTTAGGAGCCAGTGATCCCGGATTGCGAGGTGGGATTTCTGACTGTGGGATCGGGCCTAAACTGGCAGTTGGACATCCCCTAAGGGGTCCTGGATTGGAGAGAGTGCAGGCAGGGCTGAAGGACCCTCCCCTACCATACACAAATTTTGTGCACTGGGCCTTTAGTCCTATATAATAAAAGGGTAATATGTAAATAGACTGAATGGCAGAACAACTGAACAACCAATCAAAGTGTAATATGCTAATGATATGCTAAGGCTGCTAAACCGCTCACTGTGATGTGCACTGACAACCAGAGGGGTCCCTCAGCCTGGCCTACACCCTTTCACAATCTGGGACCCCTTAGGGGATGTCGGAGAGCTGGTTTCAGCCCAATCTCGCAGACCACTCCCCTAGGGAGGGTGCCAGATGCAGGGCTCATGGCTAGTGAGCATTCCAAGCCTCTCCCGATTGGGTCTGATTGGACAGGAGTCCTTGGCAGGCACAATGGGGCCTGGATGAGCGGGAGCGGCAGGTGGTGTTGGATTGTGGGTTTCGGCCTCATACCTGCAGGCTACCCAGAGGGACCCCACCCATGCATGAATTCATGCACTGGGCTTCTAGTTTAGATAATGCACTATAGCCCTGGCCAATGTGGCTAGATTGGTTGAACTTTGTCCCCTACACAAGAAGAAGGTAGGTGGTAGGTTTGACTCCCAGTCTGGGCACATGTGGGGTTTTGGGGTTGATCCCTGTTTGGGGAGCATACAGGAGGCAACTGATTGATGATTTTCAAAATAAGAATCTTTTGTATTAGGGCTCATTCACTTTAGCTTTTTATCCTACTTCTAAGTTGGCATGGAAAACTGAAAGAAATCCTTTGGTGCCAGAGAAGCCCAAAGGGAAAAGCTCTATATGTTTGATAATACCTTCTTATAGTACCCCTAATCTTTGTAAATTCGAAATCTTAAAAAGGTGTGTTATTGGGTCCTCATGTACAAGCTAGTAAGAATTTTGTCCATCTTGTGGTGAATGTAGCTTTCCTGATGTAAAAGTCTTTAAGTAGGAGATTTGTTACATATTTCATGTTTGTGTTGGTGTTTGTCTGACATTGACTTTTTGTTTCTCTTTTAGAAATGACTGCTGTTCACACAGGCAACATAAACTTCAAATGGGACCCCAAAAGTCTAGAGATCAGGACTCTGGCTGTAGAAAGACTGTTGGAGCCTCTTGTTACACAGGTAATCTTGTTACACAGAAAACAAATACATACATAGTTATTGTAACATAGTTCCATAGCAGTAACAAACAGAACAAAGTTATTTAGTTCAAAGGTTTAATTTGAGTGTTTGAGCATTAAGTTAATAGTGCTTAGATTATTTAGCTCCTCTAATCTATAATAATCTATAATAATAAAAGTATAATATACAAATTGACCAAACGGTCCAACAGTGGAACCATTGTCTGGATGACCTTCTAGATGAAGCTGTGGTTGAGAAGCAGCGGCTGAGGTGGCTGGGGCTGCGAAGGCCTACCCTTGCACAAATCTTATGCATCGGGCTTCTAGTAATGAAATATTGATGTATGGAATCATTTAACCCTTTAGAAACAACCTTTTAGTTGCTGCTGCTGTTTTTAGTCTTAATGGCAACAATATGGGCTAGTGATATGTAGTGCAACTTTCCAAATATTTGGACTTTGTAGACATTTTCTTGGCATTACTATTTACTTGGAACATATATCCAAGAAGGATGTGATGTGGAATCTTGACTGTTAACACCTGTTTAACACCTTTCATTGTCTATTAACAGGTAATTTAATTTGAGGGTGTTGTTTGGGTATGCTCTGTTACAAATACAAATATAATGGGGTGGCATTTCATTAACTGTTAGCAACTACTTATGCACTTTTAGTGTTCTGGCACATTTGACTAGTGTGAGTGAGAGAGAGAAAAAAAGTGAGAGAGAGAGAGAGGGGTAGATAAGTAAAAATGTGGCATGTGCTTTCTTAAAAATTCCATTTCAACTGATAAATATAAATAGTACATACACATGTGCGTTGCACATATATAATTTTTAAAATATGTAGGAATGTGTGGTAAGACTCAGGTATATTTACTTTCTTGGAGCCCATCTACTTACTCTCAGTAAGTCTTTTGTGTGACAGATTAATAACAAATCTTCAGTCATCTTCATCCTATAGA
Source organism: Pipistrellus kuhlii (assembly GCF_014108245.1). Classification (NCBI taxonomy): domain Eukaryota; kingdom Metazoa; phylum Chordata; class Mammalia; order Chiroptera; family Vespertilionidae; genus Pipistrellus; species Pipistrellus kuhlii. The sequence goes on along the minus strand of NW_023425584.1, from coordinate 26,820,898 downwards.
TTTTCTAGTATTACTAGAGGCCAGGTGAATGAAATTTGTGCACTGGGAGTGGCGGGGGGCGGAGGGAAGGGAGGGAAAACGGGAAATGTACCTCAGCCCAGCCAGCACTATCTCTAATCTGAGATCCCTTGGGGGATGTCCGACTGCCGGTTTAGGCCTGATCCCAGTCAAATGTGACTTTCAGATAAAACTGAATTCATTGTTGACCTCTTTCTGGAACTTTTTTTTTTTTAAATTGAATTTGTTGGGGTGACATTTATTAATAAGATTATACAAATTTCAGGCATACAATTAAAAAATACATCATCTGTATGTTGTATTGTGTGTTCACCACCCTAAGTTAAGTCTCTTTCCATCACCATTTATCCTCCTCACCCTATTTTACTCTTCCCGACCCCATGCAACTTCTTAATGTCACAAGGGTAGAGATTTCTAACTTGTTTCTAGTCAGTTTTTTATTTATAAGGTAACGAAAATCTAATATTCATGTTTGAGGAATTAAAGTATTTTCTATCTTCTACATAAGAGTTAAATTATTTGAGAAACTAAATAGAGTATATTGCTTTATACTTTAAAGCTTGGGAGTTTATATTTTTTAATGCTTGATGAAATGTCATAAATGTGATACTTGTTATGAATAATTTATTTTTGCTATTTTGAAGATATTAGTCTTTCTGTTATTTTTATTTTAATTGGCTGTAGTTTAATTTTTTAAAATGCAACTTTTAGGTTACGACTCTGGTAAACACCAATAGTAAGGGGCCCTCTAATAAGAAGAGAGGTCGTTCTAAGAAGGCCCATGTTTTGGCTGCATCTGTTGAACAAGCAACTGAGAATTTCTTGGAGAAAGGGGATAAAATTGCAAAGGAGAGTCAGTTTCTCAAGGAGGAGCTTGTGGCTGCTGTAGAAGATGTTCGAAAACAAGGTAGGTTAATATTGCTTTTTTTATATAGAGGGGCAGTCCTTTTTAGAAAATTAATCCTGGAAGGTGACTTCTTGTGGTCAATATTTTCATTCTTATGTTTGCCAGTTGCTCTAATTCTGTGGTCAGCAAACTGCAGCTCACGAGCCACATGTGGCTTTTTGGCCCCTTGGGTGTGGCTCTTTCACAAATACCGCTGTTTGGGTGAGTCTAATTTGAAGAAGTGGTGTTAGAAGTTTATGTTTAAAAAACTTGGCTCTCAAAAGAAATTGCAATCGTTATACTGTTGATATTTGGCTCTGTTGACTAATGAGTTTGCCGACCACTGCTCTAATTAATCATATTCAGTTATTGGAGATACATTAAGTTGTGCTGACTTAAATTTTAATCATGAGAGATAGTAACAAAGGAACAGTTTTTTTTGGAGAATTTGAATTCACTTCTAATGTGTGTTCCAAGTAAAAGTTGAGTCTTAGAAATGTCCATTTGATAAAAAATAAATGGGGCAGAAGTTTATATGTCATCCTATGCAGTATCTCTTTTTAGTTCATGCTAAAGACATAGAGCTGATAAAATGTAAAAATGTCCATCAATTTTGGAAATACCATAGATATTGCCTCATTTTGTCAGATTGGTATGTGACATTAGTCAAACATATTTGCGCTGGTTTGAAATAAACTCAATCGGGGCTTAAAAAAATAATATTTTGGGAAACTTAAAACTAATAGAAGGTGAAATTATAACCCACAAGTTACCTACCAGTAATTAACTATTAGAAAAGCTGTCATCACTGCGATGTTATAAATGATAAGAGGACTTTAAATGTGAAAGATTAACTTCTTGTGATCTATATTTCTGTGTTAAATTTGTGTTCCAGCAGGGGACTTCAACAAAGACCTAGCTTCCTATAGGGCTGTTGGTGAACTGAATCCCTACTCCATGCAGGTGCTTTACTGGCCTTTGTGAGCACCTCATTGGATCTCTGATGGCTCTCAGCAATGTGCATGCATTGTCCATTGGAGTCTTAATGTCATATTCATCCCTGTGTTAGACAATGCATTAAATGGGTGATGCTATCTTTAGTTGTTCTGAATTGGTGAACTAAGTATTTTTCTCAGTTTTCAGGCTGAAGATAAGTATTTCTCATACTGCAAATGATGAGATTATTTAAATTACATAATACTAGCTAATTGGATGTATTAGTTTTCCAGGGCTGCAATCCTATATAATAAAAGCACAGTATGTAAATTATTCCCTTGACCCTTGGTCATCTGGGATTTTGACCAGGGGCCGGGGCCAGCTGGGGGAAAGGAGGGAGGCCCTGGCCTGCAGCTGCTAAGGACCCTACCAGTGCATGAATTTCGTGCACTGGGCTTTTAGTCTCTATAATAAAAGCCTAAGTGACCAATATGGCTGAATAACCAGAACAACCTGTCGCTATGGTGTGCACTGACCACCAGGGGCCAGATGCTCAATGCAGAAGCTGCCCCTGGTGGTCAGTGCACTTGTACAGGGAGAATGCCACTCAGCCAGAAGCTGGGCTCACTACTGGTGAATGTGCAGTGTCGGTGGCGGGAGCCTCTCCCGCCTCCATGACAGCGCTAAGGAGCAGCAATTTGAGTGGTAAGGAGCATGAGCGGGCTGGCGGTAAGGAGCAAGGGGTCCCGTACTGCAAGGGGGTGCAGGCCAGGCTGAGGGACTCACCTCCTCCCCTCTAGTGCACAAATTTTGTGCACCAGGCCTCTAGAAACATATAAGTTACTACAAACTTGATGGCATAGAACAGTAGAAACTTATTGTCTCACGTATCTGTTGGCCAGATATATGAAATTAATGTGTCAGGGTTGACTGTTTCTTGGGGGCTCCAGGGAAGAATCTTCCCATTCTTTTTCCTAGCTTCTGGTGGTTCTCAGCATCTTTGGTGTTCCTTGGCTTGTATACACATTGCTTCAGTCTCTGTCTTCGTTGCCACATGGCATTCTTCCTGTGTCATGATCAAAGTTCCCTGGATAAGAACATCAGTCATTGAATTAGTGTTCACCCTAATTTAGTATAACCTCATTTTAACTTGACTGTATCTGCATAGACCATATTTCCAAATAAGTCCACTTTCACAGCTTCTGGGTGGACACAAATTAATTCAAAACCCAGTAGAGTGGGTCTGGAATTTATTCTTCTTAAAGCAGTTTAATTATCTAGTTTAAGATAATTTTTGAGCTTTTTGTTGAGAAGCTCAGGATGGCCTTTACTTCATTATTTTCTGTGTGAAAGTTTTACTCCCCAGGCCTTCTTGCCTCTTGCAATGAAACGTACAGTAATGCTAACGGATGAATTTGGCCAAGTGTTCATTGAGTCTAGTGATTAAGATATTTATTTTCAAACTACATTTAATTGTAGCAGGCAACTTTTTCACTCTATTAGTATTCCTTGGTTCAAAAGATTCTCTGATGCAAATTTGTAGCAATCATGGTAACAATACATGTACTCCCTGCCCCAGTTTTCAATGCATATCTAAATTATTTTTTGTTAATTGTTATTTTTGTTTATATCTAAGGTAATCTTGTGCAGAAATAATCAAGTTAAGATGAAGTCATACTGGATATTTTTTTCCATTGATTTTTAGAGTGGAAGCTAAATTTTTTCCAGATTTTTTTTTAAAGTTTTACAGTTTTATATTTTACATTTAAGCCTGTAGCTTATTTGAGTTAAATTTTGGGTAATGTGAGGTTTAGGTCAAGTTCTTTTTCCTCCTCAGTGGACATTCAGTTATTCCAGTACTCTTTGTTGAAAAGACTATCTTTTCTCCATTGAATTGCTTAACACCCTTGTTAATAATCAGCTGTACCTCTGTGGGGTTATTTCTGGGTTTTCTTTTTGTTTCATTGATCTGTGTGTTTTTCCCTCTGCCGGTACCCTACAGTCTTTATTGCTGTAGCTATGTGAGTGTTAGAATTGGATAGAGTGATTCTACCTACGTATTCTTTTATTCTAAATTGTTTTTGCTATTCTATAGTTCGTTTAATTTTACATATGAATTTTAGATAATTTTCTGTATATCTACAGAAACTGATTTTGATAGGAATTACATTAAATTTGTAATCAATTTGGGGAGAATTGACAATTTTACTAAATTGTGTTTTCCAATTCATGAATAAAATGTTTCTATCTGTTGAGATCTTCTTTAATTTCTTTGATCAATGTTTAACATACAGGGTGGGGCAAAGTAGATTTACAGTTTTATGTGAAACAGTTTTATTGTTTTTTATTATTTATTAACTAGTGGCCCACTGGGAGGGGGGTGTTCCCTAGCACCGGCCTGTGCCCTCTTGCAATCCAGAACCCCTTGGGGGATGTCTGACCACTGATTTAGGCCCAAACCCACAGAGATCCCTGCGGGATCAGGCCTAAACCGACAGTTGGATATCCCTCTCGCAATATAGGACCGTTGGGTCCTAACCACTGACCTGCCTGCTGCCTGATCTCCCCTAACTGCTTTGCCTGATTCCCCCTAACCCCTCTGCCTGCCTGCCTGCTTCCATGATTGCCCTTAACTGCTGCTGCTGCCTGCCTGCCTGCCTGACTCCATGATTGCCCTTAACTGCTGCTGCCTGCTTGCCCCTATTTGCCCTCCCCTGCTGGCATGATCTCACCCTCTACTGCTCTCCCCTGCCTGCCTGATCTCATCCCCAATTGCCTCTGTCTGCTTGATCACCCCTGACTGCCCTCCCCTGCTGGCCTGATTCGCCGTCAACTGCCCTTCCCTGTTGGCCTGGTTGCCCCCAACTGCCCTCCCCTGCCAGCCTGATTGCCTCTAACAGCCTCTGCCTTGGCCCCCACCACCATAGCATTTTCTGGAAGGAAGTCATATGTTGAGAAGAGGGTCGGTTGACCCAGTCTAATTAGCATATTACTTTTTTAGTAGTATAGATTATATAGGATGGATAGGATTGCTTAAATGGGGAGGGGTGAGCCTTTTTCATCAGGAGGAGATGCTCTTGGCAAACAAAAATACATAATCCCTATATCTGGACTGATAGCTAGCCATATGCACTATATTGCCTCACCAGTCCTTAAAAAAATTGAACCGCTTTCTTACACCTTACACCAAACAGCTGTTGCCCTTAAAACCCCTCTTCAGCCCCCACCTTAGGTTCTGCCTTCGCAGGTCACCCAGATTAGGTTCCGATTGGTTGGTTTTCTATGCCAGTCAGTGTCAAAAGTTCCACCTCCTAGGCAGCCATTGGCTCCTCACAGTTCACACAGATTTGGTTTTGATTGGTCAGTTTCTATGCCAGTCAGCATCTCCAGGCCTATCAATGGGCCTGATCAGAGGCAGGGCTGATAAACAGCCCCAGCAGAGGCCTGAGAGAAAAAGAGGCATGGATGCTGGCCCAGAGCAAAAGAAAGAGAGGCATGGACCCAGGCCCAGAGCAAAAGAGAGAAGCAAATGTTGATTAACAGCTGCCATGGAGGCTTCGGATCAGACTCTGCCTTGCTCTTCCCCAGGCCTCTATCTGGGCCTTATCAGCAGCCCCCTCGGCAGTCAGTGCTGGTTGGTCGAGCCTTCGGTCCTTTTGGATGTTATGGACCCTGGGTTTTTACATATTAGGATGATTGTATTTTCTGTATGAACAACTGTAAACCTACTTTTGTCCCACCCTGTATAAGTCCTCTACATGCTTTCTTAAATTTATATTATTTTATTTTTGAATCATAAATAGTACTATATATATATTTAGTTTTGTGTTCCCTTTCAAGTCCTTGGCTACATGCATTTGCATTTTACTCTAGTTTTAACTCTAGCTTTGATATCATTTTATTATTTTCTTTTAAAAATTTAACATGAATTTCAGGCAATTGAAAGTGATGTAGTAGAACCGTGGAATTTATAATCTTTAAAATTATACACTTTCTATTGTATCATTGCTCTATTATTAGACTTAAATGTTTTTATGTTTTAGATATAAATTACTAATGCTGTAGTGAGTGAATACCATGTATATATAGTGCTATACTTCTTTTAAAAATAATCTTCAAGGAATGTTTCCAGGAGTAGGAATATAGGGCAGAATCTTTTTTACAAATCAAAGTAAATTCATTTATAAGACAGTGCACAAATTAGTGTACAATTTGAAGTTTTACATATATTTCTACCTAAATAATTATTATTCTTTAGGAATATAGGTTTTAGGGATTTTTAAATGTATTAGTAAATTGTTCTCTAGTAGAGTTATATCTTCAATGTGTTAATGTTCACATATTTGCAGTTATAAGTAACAGAAACTCAACTTGTTTATGTAAGACTTGTTTACTCAAAAGGAATTTATAGGCCTTTGTATATTATTGGGAATCTCAGTACAGTATGTCCTTAACATCATTGATAGGTTCTTGGAAACTCTGATTTTAAATGAAACAACATGTAATGAAATCAGTTTTACCATAGGCTAATTGATATAAATAAATAAGAGTTAAATTTTGTGACATATTTCTAATCACAAAAGTACCATCAAACTTCTACGACCCAAAACACTTGTAATATTAAACACTTCTAAGTAAATATGAGTTGTACATACATTTTAGAAAAATTAATACGAGAATTATTTTCCAAATCGCTTATTTCATTTCAGAATTGTGGGTGGCTGAATGCTTTACTGGCAGCTCAGGGTGCAAGGTGGGACCCACCGTGGACAGTATTTCCTTCCATTGCTGGACACATCCACTCAGACTGGAACATTGTAGATGTATTTATTTACCTCTTGTGCACACCTTTGGGATGTGTGCAGAAAAAAACCCATGTGGATGTGGGGAGATGTGCAAACTTGGCTGGGAATAAAACATTAAAAAAAAAAATCAACGCTATAATAAAGCAACATTGAACAAAACAACATTTTTGAGCACCTGTAGATATTGAGAAGAGGCATGGCCAGATGTGACTGACTCAAATATGAGGCATTCTTCATGACTTCATGTATTTCAGTTTATTTCTATTTTCATACGTACATATGGACAGGATGCCCACCTCTAGACTGAGGTGGCCATCCTAGGTTTGTTATCCCAGCAGAAAAAGAACTTCTCCTCCTCACTGTCTATATCTTGGTCCTAGAGGGGACTGGCTAACTTTGCTTGGGTTTTGCTTAGCACTGAACCAGCTTCTATTGCTAGAGGAGACTGATAAGCCAGACTGAATCACATGTTCACCCCAGCAGACAAGAATTGGCAGAGGGGAGAGGTATAGTAAAATGATGTTGAATAGAAACAAATTGTTAAGTAATGGGATAGTCCATTAAACATTTTTTTGGTTATCTTTATAGGTATAAAATGTTATTTAATTAAAACAAAATTTGGAGCTAATTTTTACAATATCTTCACATTTTTTAGTTAATACTAGAGGCCCAGTGCAGGAATTTGTGCATGGGTGGGATCTGGCCAGCCCAGCCCCAATCAGGGTAGATTGGGGCAGGGCCCATAGGGAGTAGGAGATGGCGGGAGGTTGGCTAGCTGGCCCTATTGGGGTGGGGAGTGCAATCGGGTGGGGTGGCCAGGGGGAGGGGCTGCAGGAGGTTGGCCACCCAGCCCCGATCCGATCCTTACTGGGGTGTGTGGCGGGGTGTGATCAGGGCCGGCCAGCGGGGGGGAGGGGGTGGCGGGGGTGAGGTAGGGGAGAGGCTGCGGGCCTATAATGGTGGGGCAGGCTGATCAGGGGTGGGGCTAGCTAGGGGAAAGGGAGGGGGTGTTCGGCTGGCCACCTGCTCTTGCTCTGAGTGGGAGAATCCGATCAGGGGCAGGCTGGCAGCAGGGAGGGTACACGAGGTTTGCCTGCCAGTCCCATCCCCTGATCGGGTGGTTCGTTGGCCACACTGGGTGTCATAGCGACTGTTCGTTATGGCCCTTATGGTTGCTGGCTTTATATATATGAAATGTATTGATGCTTGTGAGAGTCTTAGGGCTGTGATAGGCATCTATAAACAGTAGTGCTTTGTTGTTTTATTTCTTTTCTTACTGATTGTTAGTCTATCAGATTTTCTGAAATTGAGACAAAGCCTATTGGGATCACTAATATATTGGTATTGCAGAGGTAGGATTAACTTGGAGTTGAAAATCAAGACATGATTGCTTCTGTCTGTAATGGTTTTAAGGGTGGGACCAGATTTATTGTAGTCTTGGAAAAGGTGGTAGAATTCTGTTGAACAGAGCAAGCCAAGGATTGTAGCTAAACCTAGTGATAGTGACTTTTACTGCCTCTCATGCCATTTGGTTTGATTTTTCTTCCATGATTGCCATACCACTAATCACAACCTGTCACCTCTCATGTATGTACTTTTATTTACATGGTAGACAACATGAAAACATCTGGATAACTCACTGCAGCCTCGTCTCCAATATTGAAAAAATATTTAATAGTGACATCTACATATACCTTCTCTCCAAATGGCTAGAAGGTGAAAGTAAATTGCTCGTCCAATAAATACAAAACAAATACTTTAATGTTTGGCTTGTAGTTTCCCCTCTTTCATGTCTATTTATATTTAGGCACTATTTGTCATAAGAATTTTTGAAAGTATTTCTCTCAAGTTTCGGTTTTCAGATCATTATTTCATTTTAGGTAAACTTTGATTATAGTGAAAGTGCATTGTTTTTGAGTAGAAGTAGGACTTCAAATCCCTGAGAACAATCAAATCAATGTTATTCAGTACTAAGTCTCAGTCGTTACAAGAACTTTTTTTTTTTGTAGACAGTGTCTTGTCATTTTTAGAGCAAGAAAACATTATTTATTGGTCTACTAAAACAGTAGAGTTAAAACTATTGAGTTTGGTAGCATCTGTGTTATCTTAACAGCTATAGTTGATTGACGAGCATACTCTTTATGATCTTATTGCACAGATAACTTCTTAGCTTTTTAAATCTTGAAAGCACAGAATTACCCAGTCAGTTAAAACTGATGGTCTCTTAGGACATTGTCTTAAAGAAGGGATAGGCAATGAGGGTTTTTAATTGATACCAATTAAGAGACATCTTTTATATATTTCAGTAATTGTGTAGTGAACTTGAAGACATAGATGCCATCTTCCTTGGTACAGCTTAAGTGATTTCTATATAGGGAGAAAACCCACACATATGGAGAAAGGTGTGTGTGTGTACATATATAAGTATGTGTGTATGTATATGTTTGTGCATTATGAATCTTGGCAAGGCATTTTTAAGGAAAATGATAAATTTTATCCTTGACAAAAGGATGGACATTGAGCACAAGCTGTCAAGCTCTTCAGGCATAATTTTCTTCCTGGCAACTGACTACAGACAGATTGAGGGAGGTGAAAATTGGCACCCTGTCCAGTGCAGATGTTGACAGCTTCAGACTGATATACTCACATCTAATATAGGCAGCCTGGAAGGTAGATGTTAAAAGGCAGATGTGATCAGGACAAAGCAGCTGTCAGTAATTGTTTGAAAGGTAGACAGGAGACAGAGTAGAGTCTGAGTTTGCTAAGTTTATGGTCTAAAGACTTGAAATATAGCTATGAGGAGCTTTATGTGGGTGTATGAGAGAGATTGCATTTTAATTTGTCTGGCCATGTTAGTGTGGTTTTAATCAGGTTGGCACTATGAACTTGATCTTATATATGGGCTCTTGAATATTTCACAGGAGAAAAATGACAAGTATTTCTACCCTAGAATGTTGAGTATGGGTTTCAGAAAGTGTTAATAATAATGCTCTGGAAGAGCAATAGCAAAGAAAGTTTAACATTTTGAAAAAGCTTCAAGTCAAGGATTTCAGATTAGTGTAATCACAAAAAATTAGATCTAACAAGAAAGCAGCTGATTTTTCTCATACACTTCTTGCTTTTGAGTTCTGGTTTCTCATTTGTTATCCTGCCTTTTCCCCTTGCCATCTTGGTAGATTTTTCATCCTGTTTCTCCTCTTACTTTTGTGGATATCTCTTCATGTGATCCCCTAATGGCTGGGCCTGTTGTTAAGAATTGCTCCCACTCCAGTTCCTGCCCTTCATATGTTCCTGAAGACTGTGATTAATTTAGCACTTTTTCATTATTGACTCCCATTCCTCCACTGTCACAATTTAATCCATTTTCTTTTGCTCTTCATTTAACCTGAGCAGGAATAAGTAAATGTAAGTTCCAAAAAATCATTAGCTGGTTGCCATTCAGGTGTTTTATGTCTTAAAGTTGTCTGTCTGACTTAAACTGTAAGTCTCTAGAGTGGAGACTGTATTTTCTTTGACTTGGGATGTGTCAAGGATGCTGTCTGTTTTCTGAATCACCACCCTTGTATGGGCATATGCTGCTCTACAGAGACTCAAGTTCTGGGGTACCCGTTTTGGAAGTGAGGAAAGGAAAATGAACTTATTAGATTTTAATGTTTGCTGTGATTTTGAAATTGCTCCTCTTTTTTTCTTTTTGGTTTATCTTGTAAAACTTACAAAAATAACACTATCCAGGATAATAATACTACAGCAAGTAATATTATTGTCTGGTATCCAATGTACCTGAGGAAGTTATCTCAGATATTACAATTATGATTTGGCATGACTTCAATCATTATATTGCAGTAACGTCTACTAGTTAATTTTTTAAGAAAGTGATTCCCAAGTTGAAATGCATGTTATGCACTTATTTACATGTGTAATCAGAAAGTAAGTGCCTCTCTTTGGAGTGTTTCTGAATAACAGTAGGGCATGCTTGAATTAGTAGGAAAACATGAATATGTGTGGTACTCTAATTTTATTGTTTTTGATAAAATCAATCTATTCTGTTGACTGTTAATTCGGAATTTCTAACTCTGTTCCTTACTGCCATGGGATGGGAAAGGATGTAGGTTAAGAGTGTTTCTGGGTGTGTTTTGAACAGATTCTGATGGCTTTTAAATGTTTATTTCCTGGGTTGATTTTTCAAAAGCTACACATTGACACCCCAGACAAGTTCATTCTCTCTCTCTCTCAATAATAAATTTTTATTGTTCTCATTATTACAGGTATTTCTCTTCCCCCCTGACCCCATAGATCCCCTCTACATGATTCCCTCTCCCACCCCACCCCATGCCCTTATCCCCCCACCACTGTCTTCATCAATAGGTGTAAGATTTTTGTCTAATCTCTTCCCACACCCCTCAGACTCCCTTCCTACTGAGAATTGTCAGCCCACTCACTTTCTATGTCCCTGATTCTGTTATATTCACCAGTTCATTTTGTTCTGAAGATTTTTTATTCACTTGAGTTTTAGATTCACTTGTTGGTAGGTATGTATTTGATGTCTTTTTGTTCATAATTTTACCTTTACCTTTTTCTTCTTCCTCCTCTTCTTAAAGAATACCCTTCAGCATTTCATGTAATCCTGGTTTGGTGTTGATGAACTCCTTTAACTTTTTCTTGTCTGTGAAGCTCTTTATCTGACCTTCAATTCTGAATGAAAGCTTTGCTGGGTAGAATAATCTTGGTTGTAGGTTCTTGCTGTTCATCACTTTGAATATTTCTTGCCACTCCCTTCTGGCCTGCATAGTTTCTGTTGAGAAACCATCTGACAGTCGTATGGTACTCCCTTGTAGGTTACTCACTGTTTTTCTCTTGCTGCTTTCAAGATTCTCTCTTTGTCTTTTGCCCTTGGCATTTTAATTATGATGTGTCTTGGTATGGTCCTCTTTAGATTCCTCTTGTTTGGGGTTCTGTGCGCTTCCTGATCTTGTAAGTCCATTTCTTTCACCAGATAGGCAAAGTTTTCTGTCATTATTTCTTCCAACAGGCCTTCAATATCCTGCTCTTCTCTCTTCTTCTGGCATCCCAAAAATCCGGATGTTGGTACGCTTAAAGCCGTCCCAGAGGCTCTTTACACTATCCTCACACTTTGGATTCTTCTTTCTTTCTGCCTCTCTGGTTGGGTGTTTTTTTGTTTCCTCATATTCCAGATCTTTGGTTTGACTCTTGGGTTACGTTGATCTATAGTTGAGTTTCTGTATATTCTTTATTTTAGACAGTGTATGCTTAATTTCTAACTGGTCCTTTTCCTTTTTTTTTTTTTTTTTTTTTGTATTCTCATTAAGGTCCTTGAAGGTCTCTTCAAGTTTCTCAGCGGTTTTTAGAAGATTCTTGAGTAACTTTATAAATGTAATTCTGAACTCTGTGTCGTCCAGTAGTTTACTTTCCTCCATCTCTCCCATTCGTGACATGCTTGTGTCTCCGCATTTTAGTTGCCTCCCTGTGTTGATGGAGTGGCTTTGTGTGGTAGGTGATCTATAGGGGCCAATAGCTCAGCTTTCCCAATCACCCAAGGTGGTTGCTCTTGGTACATCCCTTTGTGGACTGAGTGCAAAGTCTTGGTGTAGTTAAGCCTTGATTGCTGTTGGTACACTGGGAGGAATTGACCTCCAGGCCAGTTGGCTGTGAGGATCCGCTGTGTCTATAATGGAAGAACTGCTGAGCTGGAGACACGCTTATGGTGCATGCCTTGTTTCAGTGGGGCTTTGGTGCTCACTGAGTCCGTCTCCCAAATGTGTCATGTATGAATGTGAGGAGTTGAAATCTGGTGTCTCACACTGACCACTAGGTACACTGGCTTCTAGATCTCCAATGGGGTGCAGGTCAGCTACTGTCTGAGGCCACCCTGCAGGAGCTATCGTGAGAAACAGCAGTCCTCTCCTCCCTGCTTGGAGCTTGAAGGCTTTGGAGCTGTCTGCACCAGTTAAACTGCAATAGAGAAGACCATTCATTTGCAAAATCCTCTGCTTGGAGCTTGGGTGTGTTTGTAGATTGTGCAGGGCGGAATCTCAGGGCATCACTAGGCTAGGGCATGACAAATAACAACGGCTGGCAGTGAGCTGTCTCTGCCTCTGACAGTATCTTGCACCCCAGCACAGTAAATAATTATTCTTGCACACAGCTCTGCAAGCAAGCCACCCTCACTTTCTGAGCCGAGGGCAGACAGTCCAGCTTCTCTTCAGAAAGTGGATTTCAGAGAGATTGGGAGCTTGTCTCTCTTCGGGTTGAAGAAAGCAATGCCCACCGCCAGCCGGGATCTGCCGCCAGCCCATATCGCACGAGTACCCCCGTACCTCAGTTTTTCAGCGCTTGTGCTCTGAATGCTCTTTTCTCTTTCCGTCTAGTTGTAGAACTTCCACTCAGCTAGCTTTCCCGTGGTTCTGGGTGATAGTTGTAGTTTTGAAATTATTGTGCATGGCAGCAGTTTAGATGTTTACCTATGCTGCCATCTTGGATCTCCCCAGTCAAGTTCTCTTAAAGTGTCTTTCAGGAATTCTTTTAATCGTCACTTTATAATTATGGAGGTATCATCTAGGGATCTTTGGTTTTTGCCAAATATCCCCCATTGATGAATGGAAAGGCAAAGGTGGAAAGGATTAAATGTTTTATTCAGATTCATCATCATGTCACAGGGCATGCAGATTATGCCAGATAAAGATCATTTGGTTCCTTCCCATAGGACTATGAAACTTCTTATTCTTTGCAACTATATTGCCAGTTTATCTTAATTGACAAATGTGGAAAATATCTTATTACCAGACAATGGAAAATGAATTTTAAAAATTGGGGAAGAAGGGAGGGAAAGGGTGTGTGACAGCTTGGGAAATGGATATTAATTCTTGATTGTCTTGGAGTAGCAAATAATTTTGTGAAGCCTTGGCCCTGTCAGTTTATTATTTTGTAAAGTAAAAGTTGGTGGAATAGTAAAAATAGTTGTGTCATTTTCTGATAAGATCCTAAACTTAATCAGATGTATTTAAGAGAATTTGGTGTAAAGTAGTTTAATGAGTGGAGATAAAGCACTAAAAAAGTAACTTTCAAGAATTAGGAATCTCATATGGGGAAGTTTTAGGTATTTAAAATCCAGGGCTGAATTGTTTTTATTTTCTATTGTGTAAAAAGATGCCAAGCCATTAGATATGGGAGTTGGGGGTGGTATTTATAACAGACTTACCTATGATGGCTTGCTCTGTTTCCCCCCTGCCCCCCCCATCCTCTGGCTATTCCCTAGGTAGATTGGAAACTTTTTTTTTTTTAAACAAAAGTAATTTTCTGCAGTATACATGCTTTTAATAGAGCAAAAAGAAGAAAATAAAAATCAGCTATGATTTTTGTTTACCCAGAGGTGAAACCAATGTTTAATATTTTGGTCTAAACCCTTCCAGTTTGTTTTTTATGAATATATTCATGTAGATAGAAATACGTTTTGCTCCATTTTATCATTTTTTTTCACTCAATGGAACCTGAACATCTTTTAATATTAATTTTCCTTCAGTGAATCCTGAACATCTTTCAATATTAATTTTCTTACAATGTAACTTTAAAAATATATGTATTTTTAAAGAAAAATGATCTTAAATATAATATTACATGCAATAAATATTAATATTTTAAGAAAAAAGTTGTTTTTTTAAATAATCCTTGTGTGGAGCCACCCTTCATTTAAAAAAAAAAAAAAATATATATATATATATATATATATAAATTGATTTTTTACAGAGAGGAAGGGAGAGAGATACGAGTTTGAAACATCGATGAGAGAGTCATCGATCAGCTGAGCTGCCTCTTGCATGCCCCCTACTGGGGATGTGCCCACAACCAAGGTACATGCCCTTGACCGGAATCGAACCCAGGACCTTTCAGTCCGCAGGCCGACGCTCTATCCTCTGATTTCGGTTTCGGCAAGAAAAAAGGTTTTAAGTACAATAATTACCAAAACTATACTAAAATAGTATGATATCACAGAAGTTGTAGGAAATATTAAAAATCTGCAAATAACAGGATTACTTCTATTATATTCTAAATTATATGTATACTAGAGGCCTGGTGCACGAAATTTGTGCACTGGGTAGGTGGGGGGTGTCCCTCAGCCCAGCCTGGATCCTCTCCAATCTGGGACCCCTCAGGGGATGTCCAACTGTGGGTTTAGGCCCAATGACTGAATAATATCCTCTACAGAGTAATATGACTTCTGAACCAGAAAAACCAAAGAGTTCTCTAATGTTATGGTCAGAGTTTTATTCACTTTTCAAATATTTAAAAGAAGTGTGGTAAATAGGACAGTTTTTATTATACTTTATTTTTATTTATTTTGAATATTTTTATTTCAGAGAGGAAGGGAGAGGGAGAGAGAGAGAGAAACATCAATGATGAGAGAGAATCCTTCATTGGCTGCCTCATACATGCCCCACACTGGGGAATGAGCCTTCAACCCTAGGCATTTGCCCTGACTGGGAATCGAACTGTGACCTCCTGGTTCATAGGTTGATAATCACTAAGCCACACTGGCTGGGGAGAAATTAACTGGGGAACTTAAAAGCACAGAGAATATCTGTAATATCGAAATACTTTCAACAATAAAGATAAATTAAAAAAATTGACTTTGGTAAAAAATAAAAGGCGGAGGGCTGTAATTGATGACAAGTATAGTATGAGATATTTGAGGAGAAAAAACTTTAAAAATCATTTTAAGGGAAAGAGGTAAAAAGAAACTTGAGCAGGGGCATCTGGGAAATCTGTGGGAGAAGAGGAATTAGAATTCCACTTATGGCCATGAAATTTATTCTGAAATGAATAAATAATTTGAACATGTTGATGGTAAATGTCTTTTAACTCTTCTGGAAGCTTCTGTCATTTCCACACAAGGCTGTTTTTTTGCTGCTTCTCAAAAGCATATTCAGGTGGATGTCTAAAAATATCTTATCTTTGTTGGATTTGACAATTGATAATAGTTTGCTCTCATAAAATGTTTTATTTAAGATATGTCTACTTAAAGTGTCTATAACAGTTGACTTCTACAGCAACTAAACAAAATATAAAGACATGTGATTGGGCTGCATATGCCCTCTCCCCCTTATTTTACCACTTATCCATATTTTTGATAAGCATTCAAGACAGCTGATTCACAAAGCTTTCATATTTCATAATGTATGCTATTTTTACTTTTTCTTTTTGCAGTGACTCTAATTACCATGAGTTTTTTATACCCTGGGAAAAATAGAAAAATTTTTTTATAGACATTTTGAGTGATTTAGATTATTCCTTTCTAGGAAACCCTGAGTTTTATGTATCATAGACATGAATTAAAGGTATTTTACAAATTTTGATCATTTAAAAACTTTTCTTTAATGTGTGTGTGTGTGTGTAAGTTTAATAGAAAATTTAAGGTAAGCACATGAACATAAGCAGCAGGAAATAATTACCCATCAGGCTATGTCACCTAGTGATATACTACCTCTGTTAATATTGTGTTTATTGTTGTGGTCTTCCTTATCCCATCTTTATAACATAAACACATTGTGTTCTCCAATCTCATTGTGCAGTATAAATTGTTCCATATCTGCTATTTAATGTGCAAATAAAAAAATTTCCCCATAAATAAAGATACAGGGAATGGGTAGATCATCTACTTTACAGAAGGTAAGCCATGTTCCTCTGTTGGACTGACAAAATTCTTATATTTTTTTTCTGGACCTTAAGGTAGAAATGAACATATTAGAAGTATCCTTAGTATTATTTTGCTCTATCTATTGATCTCCTTGGAGGACTTTTGAAGACTTTAGAGATATTTACATAGCTGGGACCCACCTTATGGCATTGTGGTTGGGAGCTATTATAGTATGACACATGAACTTTTTTGTATGTGGAGTTGTAAATGGGATAGGTGAGGCAGACTACAAGTTGCTAAAAACAGGAGGAAACCTCAAGTTGGCTTAATTCCTTAAAAAAAAAAAAAAAAAAAAAAAAAAAAGATGATGGAAAAGTTAATGCCCAGCAAGTAGAACTACTGTAAGTCAAGCTTTGTAGCTATTACCACAAAAAGACCAGTTAGTTTTTACTAGTACTTTCTGCACTATGGAAAATGAGTGAAGGAGGCTCTCTCTTTTCTGCTTCACCATTACAAATTAAAAGCTAGTTTTTCCTTCATGCTTTAGGAAAATTGCTAGCATTACTTTACTACTAAAAATGTAAGAAACAATTGGTGTATGTACAATGATCATGTTCTGAATAAATTTAAGAATTGAAGATAGTAGATAGGTACTGTGAAAGCAGCATGGAAGTATTTGTTGAGCTTCACATTTATTACCTCATTTAATTTTCAAAACAACCCAATGAAGTGGCAGATGATATTTTCATTTTATGGAAAACAGGTAGAGATAAAGCAGTCGAAAGGCACACAACATAACCAAGTTGGGATTCAGATCCAATTCCAATACCTTGTTTTATCTGTACCAGACAGTGTTCTGGGAGAATAATGTACAGTTGTCTCTTGAACAACACGAAGATTAGGGGCACTGACCCCTATGCAGTCAAATCTGCGTATAACATTTGTCTTCCCCAAAACTTAGTTATCTCTTGGTATCTGCTGGGTATTGGTTCCAGGACCTCTGGCGCAGAAACCAAAATCCGAGGGAGCTCAAATCTTCTATATAAAATGGCATAGATCAGTGCATACAATTTTTCTTATCCATGGACTGCCAACTGCAGATTGGAACAGTGCAGGTATTTATTGAAAATAAAATACATTTATGTGAACCTGTGCAAATCCTTGTGTAAGGGTCAATTATATATTCAGTAACATTACTTTGTGACATTATTTGTTTTAAAGGAGCAGCATAATAGAATATCTCATGTTTCCTAGGCTCATGTTTAAAAAGAAAAAGCTTTTATTTTTTGTTTTTACTGTCTATCTCATGCACACACACTCCTACAGTTTTCAGACCTGTCCTTTCCTTATAACTTTATAAAAAGTTGAATTGCTTTGAGGATAATTCACTCAAGATATTTGATGCTTTAGAGATGTCCTGATCTTGTCCTGTTCTAAGATAGAACTGTTTTTTTGTTTTGTTTACTTCCTTTAAAATTGCCCTTTGTCTTTGTTTTGCTTCAAAGGAACTCAGCTTTTGTCTTCAGCTTAGTGAGGGAAGAATGCCAGCAAATGGATATGTTTACAGATCTGACTTCATGACAGAACAATAGTAGTTGGTTCTTAAGATTCATCTTCTTTATATCTTAGTTAATACCAAATGTAGTATAGTTGACTAGAGATAATTGGGACGAGGCCAGAAGACCCAGTTATATAATCAACCATAACTGCTGATCATGTGACTGTAGACAGATTACTTGTCTTCCTCAGTTTTCCTAATTTGCCTTTTTGTATGAGGAAATAGTGCTTTTGATAACTCTTACAATTATGCTTAAATAAATATAAACTAGTTACATTTTAATGTTTTTAAAGAACTGATTTTTTAAATATATAATGTGTTTAAAAAAACATTTTTATTGACTTTAGAGAGGAAGGGAGGCGGGGGGAAAGAGAAATAGAAATATCAACGATGAGAGAGAATCATTGATCAACTGCCTCCTGCACTCACCCTACTGGGGATTGAGCCCACAACCCTGGCATTTGCCCTACCCAGGAATTGAACCTAAACTTCCCAGTTCATAGGTTGAAGCTCAACCACTGAGCCACACCAGCTGGGCTATATATGTTATTTTTTTTTTAACTAAAAATTGACAACTTTATCTTCACATTTCACAATACCAATGAAATTGCTTTATTTTTTGGCCCACCACTCCCCTCCAAAACCATTCTCTCTTTGATAGGAAGAGGGAGTGAACCTTCCTGCTCTTGTTTTCTGTTAGAGTAAACATCCAGAGTCATAGTACCACAAACTCCTGGTGAAGTAGAAGAAGTAATATAAAACTGATAGAAAGAGACTCCCCTCTTTCCTTATCTGTCTGGCTGAGTCATTTCTGGCCGAGTGGGGCACTATAATGGGATCGGTGGGAGATCTCATCATTGGGGGCCTAAGCATCATTGCATGTACCCTCCCATAGGTGGCTTCATTTCAGGAACAGGTCCCACTGGCATCATCCCAGGAATAGGAGGACCTAGAAGACGGGGGAGGGGGGGTTTGGTGTCAGGGGAGTAGGATCATTGCCCCCTGTGGAAGGAGGAACAGAGAATGGAGTAGGAGGTATTTGTCCTTGCTGAAATGCTTGGTTGTTGTCAATCAGGCTATGAGCCTACTCTTTCATCCATTTCTGATAGTAGTTTTTCACATTCTTTTTGTGTTTCCTACCAGTGCAATGTGTCTTTTTTTATAGATGAAGGGAGAGTCATGGGTGAGGCATAATAACACAGTAGTCACAATAAAACATGGGCAAGTTGCTCTGCAGACCATTGGTCACTCCATTCCATTCTGCTGGAAATGACCTGTATATTTTTAACTAGAGGCCCGGTGCACAAAATTTGTGCACTTGGGGTTGGGGGGCATCTTCTTGCAGTCCAGGAGCCCTCAGGGTATGTCTAACTGACAGCTTAAGCTGTCAGTCACACATCCTTAGCACTGCCATGGAGGTGGGAGAAGCTCTTGCCACTGCCACTGCGCTCACCTGCCATGAGCCTGGCTTCTGGCTGAGCGGTTCTCTCTCTGTGGGAGCCCTCTGTCCACCCAGGGACAGCTCCTGTGTTGAGTGTCTGCCCCCGGGTGGTCAGTGCACATTATAGTGACCAGTAGTTCTGCCATTTGGTCGATTTGAATATTAGCTTTTTATTTTATAGGATATATTAAACATCTCAAGTCAATTTTAGTGTCATATTACTTTTACAGAGATGACTCTTAAGAGAAATTTGAGGTCCTTGGTTTTAGCTAGTGGCTATTTACAAATTTGTTCATTTTGTGAGTAGAGAAAATTTGAATGTTATTCTTGAATTAAGGATTTGCCATTATTATGGCTGTGAACTAAAAGAGATTAGAGTGGATGTAAATATATTTCATTTACTTTGTTTCTTCCAGTTCCACATATTGGTTGTCATATGACCCAATATTATTTTGGAATGATATCATGCTAGCTGTCAAGGCATGAAACTGTTTAAGAAGAATCTGGTGGAAAGAAGAATTGAGAAGAAAGTGGAGGAGGAGGAGGAGGAGGAGGAGGAGGAGGAGGAGGAGGAGGAGGAGGAGGAGGAGGAGGAGATTATATTGAAAGAAAAATTAGAGTTGGTGGAAAATGAAGAATTAGTACAGTGAGGTTAAGCAATAAACATTACATTTAAAATTATTTACAAGACTTTTTACTTGTCTATTCAAATATAAGCTAGTCGGTTGGAGAATTTTGATGCATTTAGTTGGACTATAGTTTTTTTTTTTTTAAAAATATATATTTTATTGATTTTTCACAGAGAGGAAGAGAGAGGGATAGAGAGTTAGAAACATCGATGAGAGAGAATCATCGATCAGCTGCCTCTTGCACACCCCCTACTGGGGATGTGCCCGCAACCAAGGTACATGCCCTTGACCGGAATCGAACCCGGGACCTTTCAGTCCGCAGGCCGACGCTCTATCAACTGAGCCAAAGCGGTCCCGGCTGGACTATAGTTTTAAGAAACTACTTTAAATTCATCCAGTTCTGCCACAGTTCTTATATTTACCTCAGGATAACACCTTTTTTAATTTCCAATAGCAACTGCTTCAGTTTTTTCCACTCTCCTCTTATTTCCATTGACATCCTGTTCATTTTTTAGGAGAACCTCATTTACTGTTTATGAGATTCCCCCAACTGGAAGCCTCTTGCTATCTCTACTGTCACTTCTCATCTGAGGGTACAAGAATTCCTACTCCTCATTTTATGGCTCTCACTTCCTTCTGTGGTCCTGTTGTGTGTGTTCCTCTCTGTGATCTAAATTTTAATTATGTCTTTATTGTCTTTTTGCCTCCCTCTCCCCCTCAATCTATCTGTAATTAATTCCAACAGTGATGGTAGATAGCATGGGAGTACATGCACTATTCTAAGCACTCTGAGAACATTTGGATTCATATCCACAGCACTCCTGGAAGGTAAATACAGATAATCCTCACCTTGCATGATTTTAGTATGCACAAATGCCACATTTTGTTTATCCATACATTAGTGGTAGTAGATGCTTGGGTTGTTCCCACATTTCATCTATTATGAGCAGTACTGCTGTGAACTGTATATGTTTTTTGTGTAGGCATGTTTTCAGTTCTCTTGGATATGCACTTAGAATTGGAATTGTTGGGTCACATGGTAACTCTACATTTAATCTTTTGAAGAATTTTCCAAAGTGGCTGAATCATTTTATCTTTCCTCCAATGGAATATGAAGTTTTCAGTTTCCCTACACCAACATTTCCTTATTATCTGCCTTTTTGGTTATATGACATGATATCTCATTGTGATTTTGGTGTGCTATTGGCTTATGATTATTGAACATTTTTTCATGTGCTTATTAGTCATTTATGTATCTTCTTTGGAGAAATGTGTATTTTAAATTGTATTATTCATCTTTTTATTGTGGAAGTTTTTTATATGTTGTGGATACTAGATTCTTATCAGGTACATGGTTTTCAAAAATTTTCTTCATTCTGTGGGCCTTTTCGTTTTCTTGATAGTGGCCTTTGAAGCACAAAATTTAAAATTTTTATGATGTTTAATTAATCTATTTTTTCTTCTGTTTATGCTTTTGGTGTCATAGTTAAGAAGCCATTGCCAGAGGTCATGAAAAATTCTATCAATGTTTTCTTGTGTTTTATAATTGTAGCTCCACATTTAGGTTTTAATCTATTTAGAAAGTGAGGTAGGAGTCCCAACTTTTTTCTTTTGCATATGGATATCCAGCTGTCCTACCACTATTTGTTGAAAAGACTATTTCTTCCTCTATTAAGTCGTATTGCCAGCCTTGTTGAAATTTAATTAACTGTATTTCTGGGTTCTCAGTTCTCTTTCATTGATCTGTGTATATGCATTTGATTTTGTTGACCAATTTTCTCTTGCAAATTCTTCTTGTTTTTGATAGTTCATCATCTTGGTTCTCTTTGTTTCTATTATAGAGTATTTCTCCTCAAATTCACAATGTCAAGAGCTCCAGCTTTCTTTTCTTTTTATGTGCAGTCATACAGTGCTCTGACTTTCTTTTCTGTCTCAGGATAACCCTAATTTGAAACCATTAAGTAATCTTTGATGCTTTTTTCCCCTTCACTCTTCATAATCAAAGGTTTTTATATAATTTGACCCCTGCCTTTATTTTTTTAAAATTTTTTAATATTTTATTGATTTTTTTACACAGAGGAAGGGAGAGGGATAGAGAGCTAGAAATGTCGATGAGAGAAACATCGACCAGCTGCCTCCTGCACACCTGCAACTGGGGATGTGCCCGCAACTAAGGTACATGCCCTTGACTGGAATTGAACCTGGGACCTTTCAGTCCGCAGGCCGACGCTCTGTCCACTGAGCCAAACCGGTTTTGGCTATTTTTTATTTAAATTGTTTTCATCTTCACCCAAGGATATTTTTTTAATTGATTTTTTTTTTTTAAGAGAGGAAAAGGAGAGGGTGGGAGGGAGGGAAGAAGGGAAGAAGAGAGCATCAATGTGAAAGAGAGACATCGATTGGTTGCCTCCTATATGTGCCCCAAATGGGGATTGAAGCAGAAACCTAGATATGTGCCCTGACCGGGAATTGAACCTGAAACCTTTTGGTGCACAGGGTGATGCTCCAATCAATTGAACCACTGAGCCAGGGCTTGACCCCTCCATTTATAATTTACTGCTTTTCTTTCCTGGGCTCTCACTGTAGCTTTCTGACCTCTCTCTCTGGTTAGGTTTATTGTATTACTTTTGTTAGGTTAATCTCGTGTATCTATGGCTTTGAATTTGCTCTTTGGTTCAGGAATTCTTTGTATTCTCTCTATCCCCGTCTTCCATTAATTGAGAACTCAGCCCCCAGGCATGCCTTCTTTTTATATATCTCATCTTGATAAGTGGTTATAAGAATACAAGCATTGGCATTACAAAACCTGGGTGTACATTTACTAGTAGTTGACTGTGATTAAGTTAGTTAACCTATGCTTTAGTTGTCTTATTTGTAAAGAACTAATTAATATTAGCCTAACTTCCTAGGTGGTTGATATGAATAAATAAAATGTGATAGTGCCATAGAGTGGACATTTAATAAATTTGGATATTACTATGTTGCTTTTTCTTTTGTTAAAGTGCTAATTCTTTTAACTCTACTGCCCAAAGTCCTTCCTATCCTTGGAGGATAGAGTCTATTTCTGAGTGCCATGTCTTCTATAAAACTTGCTGGCCATTAGTATATCCTCCTTTGAAACCTTGTAGTACTTTGTGCTTTTCTTACAGCTTGTATGTTAACATGCCAGATGATTTCTGTACGATCACATTCCTTTTTTCTGGACTATAAACTATTTGAAAGGAGGGATTGTCTTGTTTAGCTTTGTTCACCTGGCAGTGAAATTGTTTGTTTGTTTTAGTGTGTAATAAATAAGCTCTCAATAAATAGGTGAAATTCTGTTGTATCTCTTGTTTAATATTAATATTGCCTAAGGTAAAAATCTTTTTCTGTAAGGCTTTTGAGACAACTTCTATGAGTAAATAGCTTTTCCTGCCATTTTCCCATAGCACCATGTCCACAGTGCTATTGTACTAGTTAATCTGATTGCATTATGACACTTGCTAATTGAGAACAGGTGCCTTGTCTTAATTAGCTTTTAATTGTTTGTTTCCCTTTCCATACAGCTCCATGAGGACATGAGTTGTTTCTCCCCTACCTCCTTAAAAAAACGTTATGTTTTTATTGATTTTAGAAAGAGGAAAGGAGAGAGAGGCAAGCATCTATCTCTTGCCTCCTGCCCAAAGCTAGGGCATGTGCCCTGACCTGGAATTGAACCAGTGACCTTTCGGTGCAATGGATTTCATGTAACACCCTTATGCTGTCTCCTTTGATTGTAATATATAAAATAAGATGCAAAGCTGCCATTCTTTCTAAATCTGTTGAGATTTTGCTTTCCGGCAATTGTTGTCAGTTTGGTTCAAATAAACTCAAAAATTCTCGACAAGGTTTGGATGTTTTCTTTCGTCAACAGAAAAAACTCACATTTAGAAAAACATATACAACTAACTTCCTTAAGGTAATGGCAAGTTCCTTTCCAGCTCTCAAGGTCTTTAGAAAAATGATTGCCTTTTAATTTATTTTTGCATTGTGATAGTCAAAGGTCATTGTTTCCTATTCGAAATCAACAGGAGCCCCCAATTTGGGGATGCAGTGAGCAGAGAGACTTTATTCACTTAAAACAGTTCAGTTGTGACATAGCTTGTATGTATAATAGCATGGCTGTGGAACCACACGGTTGTGGAACA
This sequence comes from Pipistrellus kuhlii, assembly GCF_014108245.1. Classification (NCBI taxonomy): domain Eukaryota; kingdom Metazoa; phylum Chordata; class Mammalia; order Chiroptera; family Vespertilionidae; genus Pipistrellus; species Pipistrellus kuhlii. The sequence continues at coordinate 26,796,810 of NW_023425584.1, read as the reverse complement.
GCACAGTTGTGAACCAGTCCTGGTGAGGTAGCCCTGGCCAGGAGGCTTGAGGTTACAGCTGAGATTGGTATTGTAGCTCCAGTTGAAGAAATACAGTTGTTGATGGAACCTGAGAGTGTACTTCATTGAGACAGAGGTAAAGCTGGCTTTATATATAGCGAGTGCCCCCCATTGGCCCATTTCTTTGCAAATTGGGACTCTAGATCATCACTGTTTGATTGGTCCAAAGAGCACTGTTCTGATTGGTAGGTAAATAAGCAAATTAAGGTATAACTGCACAGCCCTGATTGGCTGGGGTTGATTCCAGACCTTTTTATTTTTATTTTTTTTAAATTATTTTTTAAATTTCTATATTGATTCAGGTATTACATATGTGTCCTTATTCCCCCATTATCCCCCACCTCCCATTCATGCCCCCACCCCCTGTTGTCTGTGTCCATTGATCAGGCTTATATGCCTGTATATAAGTCCTTTGGTTGATCTCTCCTCCTTATCCCCTCCCTCCCCCACATTCCCTGAGGATGTTCTAATTGATGTTTCTCTGTCTCTGGATCTATTTTTGTTCATCAGTTTATGTTGTTCATTATATTCCACAAATGAGTGAGATCATGTGATATTTATCTTTCTCTGCCTGGCTTATTTCACTTAGCATAGTGCTCTCCTTCTCCATCCATGTTGTTGCAAATGGTAAGAATTCCTTATTTTTTACCACAGTGTAGTATTCCATTGTGTAGGTGTGCCACAGTTTTTTAATCCACTCATCTGCTGATGGGCACTTAGGCTGTTTCCAAATCTTAGCTATGCTGAACTGTGCTGCCATGAACATAGCGGGAGATATATCTATCTGTCTGTCTGTCTGTCTGTCTGTATTCTTTCTGATTAGTGTTTCTAGTTTCTTGAAATATATTCCTAGAAGTGGGATCACTGGGTCAAATGGGAGTTTCATTTTTAGTTTTTTGAGGAAACTCCATACTGGTTGCTCTTGGTACACCCCTTTGTGGGCTGAGTACAAAGTCTTGGTGTAATTGAGCCTTGATTGCTGTTGGTACACTGGGAGGAATTGACCTCCAGGCCAATTGGCTGTGAGGATCCGCTGTGACTGTAAAGGAAGAACTGCTGTGCTGGAGGCGCACCTTGTTTCAGTGGGGCTTTGGTGCTCAATGAGTCCGTCTCCCGAATGTGTGACTTATGGGTGTGAGGAGTTGAAACTGACCACTAGGAATACTGGCTTCTGGATCTCCAGTGGGGTGCAGTTCAGTGACTGTCTGAGGCCACCCTGCAGGAGCTACAGCAAGAACCACAGTCCTCTCCTCCCTGCTTGGAGTTTGGAGGCTTTGGAGCTGTCTACACCAGGTTTCAAGTTTGCTAGGTTAAGCTGCACTAGAGAAGGCCATTTATATATTACAAAAGCCGCTGCTTGGAGCTTGGGTGTGTTTGTAGATTGTGCAGGATGGAGTCTCAGGGCGGAGTTTCAGGGCGTCACTAGGCTAGGGCCTGGCTAACAGCAATGGCTAACAGCAGTGGCTGCCTGTCAGCCATCTCTGCCTCTGACCACATCCCCGTGTCTCCCCGCATCTCGTGCTCCTGCAAACAATTATTCTTGCGTGCAGCTCTGCAAGCAAGCCACCCTCACTTTCCGACTTGAATACAAACAGTCTAGCTTCTCTCCAGAAACTGGATTTCAGAGAGATTGGGAGATTGCCTCTCTTTGGGTTGAAGAAAGCAATGCCTGCCTCCGCGGCCAGCCATATTGCACATGTACCCCTGTACCTCAGTTTTTCAGCGCTTGTGCCCTGAATGCTCCTTTCTCTTTCAGGGTAGTTGTAGAGATTCCTTTCAGCCAGCTTTCCCGTGGTTCTGGGTGATAGACGTTTTGTCTTTTTGTTGTAGTTTTGAAATTGTTGTGTACAGCAGCAGTTTACCTACGCCGCCATCTTGGCCTCCCCCCTCTCTAGGTGAGGCTGGCTAGAGGTTCATCAATCTTGTTTGTCCTTTCAAAGAACCAGCTCTTAGTTTTGTTGATCTTTTATATTGTTATTTTGGTCTCAATCTCATTTATCTCTGCTCTGATCTTTATTATGTCCTGCTTATACTGCGCTTTTCTTGTTACTCTCTTTCTAATTCTCTTTGAGTTATAGAGTTAGGTAGTTTATTACCATTGTCTCTTGTTTTTTGCAGTAGGCTTGTAGAGCTATGAATTTCCTTCTCAAGACTGCTTTAGCTGTGTCTCATAGATTTTGGGTTGTTGTGTTTTCATTGTCATTTGTTGTTATGATGTTTTTTTACTTCTTCCTTGATTTCTCTGGTAACCCAGTCATTGTTTAATAGCATGCTGTTTAGTCTCCATGTGTTTGATTTTTGGATTGTTTTTATTGTAGTAGATTTTCAGTTTTATGCCTCTGTAATCTGAGAAGATGCTTGATATGATTTCTATCTTTTTGAATTTGAAGAGACTTTCCTATGACCCAACATATGGTCTATCTTTGAAAATGACCCAATTGCACTTGAGAAGAATGTGTAGTCTGTGGCTTTAGGGTGAAATGTTCTGAAGATGTCAATTCCTTCTTGTCTCGTGAGTCATTTAGGATTGATGTTTCTTTGCTGATTTTTTGTTTAGAGGATTTGTCCAATGGTGATAGTGGGGTATTAAAGTCACCTACTATGACTGTATTGCTGTCAATCTCTCCTTTGATACCCTCCAGGAGTTTTTTTTTTAATGTATTTTTTATGTATGCTCTTGTATTGGGTGCATATATGTTTACCAGAGTTATTTCTTCTTGTTGGATTGCTCCCTTTAGTATTATGAAGTGACCTTCCTTATCTCTTGTTAGGACATGTATTGCTTCTTATGCACTATATCATTATACCTCATACAGTCTTTGATGTATTGTGGGTGCTGATATATTTATTGAATAAATAAATGGGCTCTGTCTTTTTAAGTACCTTGAGATAACATTTTTAATGTCATGTATCCACATAATAGTTACCATATATCTATATCTTCATATGTATGTATTTTAAATACAGAAAAAACCCTTTTAACTGTGAGATTCTTCATTGTTAATTATTTTTGACCTAGTAAATAAGAGCCCGAGCCTGTCTTTATTCTTAATATATATGGTACTTTTAAACCTAATTAATATATGAATGTGAGGGTGAATTCCCACCCCCACATCCTGCACTTCCAGCAGCTCATATTATGCAAGTAAATTTGATAGGAGAAATTTGGTAGATGTCTTCAGAAGTAGCTAGGTTTCTTGAGACTGTATGTTTTATATTTGTGGAAGAGATGAGTGAATGGCCTTTAAGCTTTAATCTGAAGTGGACACATTTAGTCAAGGGAGGAAGTATATGATTCTCCAAGTACATAAACATAGTCACCATATAGGTACTGACAGTATAACTGGTGGAACAGACATAGCCCTAGTCCTCCAGTTGTTTCCAGTTATTAGAAAAGAGGGATAATATAGGCACTTTAAATGATTACTAATAGAAAAGAATGACAAAAACTTATAAGTTTCTAGGAAATGTTATATATAAATTTTTAGTATTGTATTTTAGAGTTATATAAGCTGGATATTCCTAATAACTATAGTAAAATGTATATTTTTAGCTTAATTTTCTTTATTGTGGATATAATAACTGTTTGTTTTATAAAATGTTATTTTTTAACCCTTCAATCTTTCTTTTTTAAACCCAGATTACACACGTTTATAACTTTTTTCTTTTGTTGTTTAAGGTTCTATCATATGCCTTAACATTTTTTTCTATATATGTTTCTATTTGCAGAATAGTCAATTATAAGCTACCTACCAGTGTTCAGCAAACTCATTAGTCAACATAGCCAAATATCAACAGTACAAAGATTGAAATTTCTTTTGAGAGCCAAATATTTTAAACTCATACCTCTTCTAACGCCACTTCTTCAAAATAGACTCGCCTAGTCCGTGGTATTTTGTGGAAGTGCCACACTTCAAGGGGCTGAAGAGCCTCAGTTTGCTGGCCACAGGGCTAGACCATAGTTTACTTAACTAGATGCTTATTGTTGAGCATTTGAGTTGTTGGCAATGTTTTACTATGAGAAAAATGAGTATCAGTGACTGAACTCTGTCTTCCACGTATCAGTGAGTCCCTATTACTGTTATAGCTGTACACATTAAATAGTTGGGATGGTTTATGAAGCGTGGTGGTCCTTTCATAATGGTTCCTATATTTCTGTGTAATTCTGTGGATGTGAGGATAGATTGCAGGAGATCCAATTTTTTTCTCCCACTCAAATGTTAGATTTCGTTTTCTTAGGATACATATAATGTTCCTTTTTTTAAAGGTGTATTATTAGATTATTGGAAAGAAGTATTTTTTAAGACTTTTGATTTATAGTACCAAATCATTTTCCAAATATTGTGCTTTCACTAGCAACATATGAGGGTGCTTTTCTCTTAGTAACAGCTCTAGAAAACAAAAATTAAAAACACACACACACACAAAAAAACACTAAGAAAAACACAACAAAAATAAAAATCTTAAATTTATTTTTTAATCCTCACCTGAAGATATTTTTCTATTGATTTTCAAGGAGAGTGGGAGAGAGAGGGAAAGACAGTGAGAAACATTGATGTGAGAGAAACACATTGATTAGTTGCCTCCTGCATGCACCCAAACAGGGCCCTTGACCAGAATCAAACCCAGGACCCTTCGGTCTGCCGGCTGACACTCTATCCATTGAGCCAGACTGGCCAGGGCTATTATATTTTATTTTTTAAATGTAGACCAGCTGTTCGGCTCATTTCTGCTGCTTGTTTTCTTCATTCTGTAAAACAGGTGATTTAATGAAGAGTGCTGCAGGAGAGTTTGCAGATGATCCCTGCTCTTCTGTGAAACGTGGCAACATGGTTCGGGCAGCTCGAGCATTGCTTTCTGCTGTTACCCGGCTGCTTATTTTGGCTGACATGGCAGATGTCTACAAATTACTTGTTCAGCTGAAAGTTGTAAGTACATGCCTATGTCTGTAATTTGTTTTCTCTATCACAGTGAAAGTGCTACTGGCCATATTAATTCAGCATTCCTTGGGACATGGAGTGGTTTACCTAAATGGACCAGGGATGTTTTTGTTTCATTTCCACTTGTTCCTTTATTCCAAATGTAGAACATACTGTGAGCTGTGTAGTCTTGGTTTTAATGAAGAACTTGTAGCAAATGTATTGTTTTGAGTTCTTCCCTTTTGTAGTAGTGATTAAACATTTCCTTATACCAATTGAGTTCCAGAGTTGAGAAACCAAGATATGTTAAATTGTATCCTTAAATAGAAATCAGTAATACTGTCATTTTCAGCTCCTAAAAAGCTCCATGTAGTAGCTACTGAAATGTTAGACTGCCATGTAAACTAAAGAGAACATTTGAATTGCTGTCTGAATTACTGTTTCAGGGCATAAAAAATTCCTTATTTAAGATTGCTTAGAATTTTTTTTTTTTGGGGGGTATATTTAATAGGTGGAAGATGGTATCTTGAAACTGAGGAATGCTGGCACTGAACAAGACTTAGGAATACAGTATAAAGCCTTGAAACCTGAAGTGGATAAACTGAACATTATGGCAGCTAAAAGGCAACAGGTATAGTAAAGATTTAGGGATATATTAAAATTATTTATAATATTACTAGTTTGAGAAATTTATTTTATCTAAGTTTTACAGTACCAATCTGCCAATGTAATGCAATTAAAACATTTTACTGTTTTAAAAATTAAGTTGTATTCACTTTATGCTCTTATTTTCAGTCTTTTAAAATTTTTGTTTTAAGTAGCTTGGCAATTTATGATAGTGTAGGAGAGGTAATAGTTATGTGCATTTGAGGATTAACTTGAGTTGATAATGGCATTTATCTCAGGTTTTTGAAAATCTTAAACCAGTTCAAACATACTGAAATGACTTCTATATCAGAAAGTATTTTTCCCCTCTCCCCATATTTTTTCATTATATATGTATATTTTAGATCCGAGGAGGTGGAGGACCAACTAGTTAGTTATGCATAGATTTTCGAATGGGGCGGGGAGGAGGGAGAGGTTCACACCTCCAACACCTGCATTGTTCAAGGCTCAACTGTATTTCTTACTAATTGCTATTACATAGTGTTAGAAATTTGTACTGTGTGGCATGTGGATCACTGCTCTTATTTTCAAGCTTTGCTAAATCTTTGGGTTTTTCTGCTGTTACCATGCTTTGTAGTTTCCCTGTGCCCTTCCTGTTGGATGTTGTGTGTTAGATGTGTGTTCTGTAGGGGATATGCATGTGTCACTGTTCAGCTTCTTATAACTTTCATAGTCCTGATCAAGTTTTTAATTCTTATTTTTAAAGAAGCCCAGAAAATATAAGTTATTATTATTATTTTTAAAAATATATTTTATTGATTTTGTACGGAGAGGAAGGGAAAGAGATAGTTAGAAACATTGATGAGAGAGAGTCATCGATCAGCTGCCTCTTGCACACCCCCTACTGGGGATATACCCGCAACCAAGGCACATGCCCTTGACTGGAATCGAACCCGGGTCCCTTCAGTCCCCAAGCCGACGCTCTTATCCATTGAGCCAAACTGGTTTCGGCAGAAAATATAAATTATTATTATTGTTAGCCAATACCTATCCCAGTTAGGATATTTTACATTGCAGTTCACAGAAAAACCAGCTCCAAAACTACTTAACAATGAAGGATTTATATTCTCACTAATTAGAAATCACAAGTTATATATTTCTGACTTCAGGATTGTTAAATTTAAAAGCTTTGCAATATCAACAAGGATCCAGGTTCTTGACAGTTTCCAGCACTGGATGGCTGCTGAACTTTAGGCATGGCATTTATGCACATCAGTATGGCCAGTGAGAAAATAAAAGGATTGTTCCTTATGTCTATAAGCAAACAATCCAGAAGCCCCTAACACATTTGCCCTAAATCTGAATTGTGTAACATAGCCATTCCTCACTAATCATTGGTAAGAGGAAAGCAGATACTATGTCTGACTCAGAGTAATACGGTCTAGGATGGGGGTAGCTTTATTGGGAACAGAACACCCAACAAGAGCTTTGACAAGCATGAGAAAAATGGGGTCAATACTTTGTCCAGTTTTTGACAGCCTTAGCTTTGAAGACTTATTAGTAACTTTCATTTGGTTATATTTACATTAGTATAAAACTAATGGATTAAATTAATAATATACATAATATAGTGCCAAGCAGTGAGCAATTGGTGAATAGTAGTTATTGCTCATATTTCAAGCTAGAAGATGTGATCAGACTGAATCTACACATATAGGATCTTTTTTCTTTTTTTACATATGATAATATAGTGATATTTGGTGTACTAAGTAATACAGTTATTGTATGATCAATGTACTTTTAGCATTTGTCCGAGTCTTGGCTTATGTCTCTAACACATAAATTTCAAGTAATTTTTTTCCTTTTGCTGGGGCTGATTAATCCCTAGAAGAACTTGTTATATATAACTAGAGGCCTGGTGCATGAAATTCATGCAGGGGGGTGGTGTCCTTCAACCCAGCCTGCACCCTCTCCAATCTGGGGTCCCTCTCACAACCCAGGACTGCTGGCTCCCAACTGCTTGCCTGCCTGCCTTCCTGATTGCTCCTAACCACTTAAGCATGCCAGCCTGATCACGCCCTAACTACTCCCCTGCCAGCCTGATTACTGCTCCCCTGTCAGCTTGTTTGCCCCCAATTCCTCTGCAGGCCTGGGTCCCTCCCAACTGCCTTTCCCTGCAAGCCTGGTTGCCCCAAACTTCTCTGCCAGCCTGGTCACCCCTAACTGCCCTCCCCTGCACGCTTGATCACCCCCAACTGCCCTCCCTTGCAGGCCTGGTCTCCCCCTAACTGCCCTCCCCTATTGACCTGATCGCTCACAACTGTCCTCCCCTGCTGACCATCTTGTGGTGGCCATCTTGTGTCCACATGGGGGCAGGCTCTTTGACAGCTTGGGGGCAGTCATCTTGTGTGTTGGACTGATGGTCAATCTGCATATTACTCTTTTATTAGATAGGATGAGGCCTGGTGCATGGGTGGGGGTTGGCTGGTTTGCCCTGAAGCTTGTCCTGGATCAGGGTGGGGTTCCCTTGGGGCTTGGATGAGGGGCCTGTGGTGGTTTGCAGGCCAGCCGCACCCCTTGGGCAACCCAAGTGAAGGCCTGGTATCTGGGATTTATTTATCTTCTACAATTGAAACTGTAGCCTGGAGCAGAGCCAAGCCTCCTGTTTGCTTTGTGGCAGCAGCCATTTACTTCTCTTCTACAATTGAAACTTTCTAGCCTTAAGCAGAGGCCTGGGCTGGCTAAGGTGTGCGGAAAGCTAGGTTTCCTCCATCATCTGAGAAACCCAAGCTCTCTGTAGCCATAGCCATCTTGGTTGGGTTTATTTGCATATTTGCTCCTGACTGGTGGGCATGGCTTGTGGGTGTAGCAGAGTGATGGTTAATTTGCATATTACTCTTTTATTAGATAGGATGATATGGTAATTCTATAAATAACACAGGTTGGCCAAAAAAACTGGTTTGGCTCAGTGGATAGAGCGTTGGCCTGCGGACTGAAAGGTCCCAGGTTCTATTCCGGTCAAGGACATGTACCTTGGTTGCGGGGACACCCCCAGTGGGGGTGTGTGCAGAAGACAGCTGATTGGTGTTTCTCATCCATGTTTCTGACTCTCCATCTCTCTCCCTTCCTCTCTGTAAAAAAAGTCAATAAAATATATTTAAAAAAAAAATAACACAGGCTGGCCAAATTATGTCTATAATTTATTTTACTTAATGTTCTTGATATAAATTATCACTTGAATACCTGAAATAAATATTAATTATATTTAAAAAATAAAGTTTGCTAATAATAGCATTGTCCTAAAATCTAGTCAGTCATATCTTGGTTTATGAAGACTTAATATTATGAGAAGAAAGTGAGAACATTTAGACTAATACTGTTGCATATCTTTGTAAAATGGTGGGATAAGAAAATCAGTGATGTTCTTGAGATAAAACATAATAGTCCAGAATTTTGCATGCTACTGGAGAAACTTACTGGAAATGCTGCCAGACTTTTAATCCTGTGTGCCATGAATCCATGAAGAGTTTCAAACATTTCCAAAATAAGATGTCATAAAAATCTTGAAGTTATTAATATTGTGGATGATCTTCTGTTTGCCCTTCCATATCTGTTTTCTGCCCTTGTGCATCCTGCTTTCTGCCCTAGGAACTTCACCTGTCTAGGTTGCATCCAGGGGCTGCCCTCTGGCTCTGGTTGCTTTGGCCAATGGGAGCATGAATAGGAGATCAGAGGACATAGGAGAGTGAGTCTGGGGTTTTATTCTCCTAGCTGGTTGCCCTGGGTGGCTAAAAGTCATGTACTGTGCCTGGTGGTATTCTCCACACACCTACCTGTTCCCTGGATTATGATAACTACTGTCTCCTCTTGTCTCTTCAGGCCTAAGTGCTCTACTGACCTTGTGGTTTCCCTGTATTTTGCCCAGACCTTTGTAGCATAGTTCCTAAACCATCTTAGAATTACCTAGCTTGATTTTATTATCAGTTTACTGCTGGTATCTTGAGTGATACTTGTTCCCATTTTAAAGTTTGTCTTGGGTCTGTAGTATGTGATGGTTATTTATATATTTCCTTAGGTTTAATTCTTTAACCTTCAGCCTTAGCCTCTTAACAATAAAATCCATTGAGTAGGCTGGCTATAGGCTCCTGTGTACCTCCTGTTTATAAAATGGCCTTTTATAGGTCTGGACCTTGGTATGTATTCTTATAAATTAGTGCTTTTCTTAGGAAGTAGATTGCTATTCATTTTATCCTAAGGTACCTGCCTGGAGGAAATTTTCCCTTTTGGATATTGCCCACTGGCCTTCTTCAGTAACTAGTCCATTTTTTCCTGGCAGAATTCCTCTATTATTGTATGCTTAGTCCCCTAGACCGGTGGACACCAACCTTTCAGACCTCATGGAGTACTGGTTGGCGACTGCTGCTCCAAAGGTTTCCTTAAACCAGCGGTTGGCAACCTTTCGGACCTCATGGACCACTAGTGGTCTGTGGGACACCAGTTGGCAACTGCTGTCCTATACTGTTTTCATCTTTGACTTTTTCATCTGTTCCCAGGCATGGTATGTAATAATTTACCTCCTCATTGAGTCTCTTACCTTTGCTGGCAGCCCTAGTCCACAAAAGGGTTATTTCCTCAAGAACAGTATTTGACTTCCATGTGTATACTGGCTTCCTTAGCCTCCCTTGTATAAGTTAAGCAGCAGCCACCTATTGAGGAAATGTTAAACCTCTTAAGGTCTATAGGCTCTATGGAATTTATCGATTTTTTTCAGGTTTTTCTGAGCACAAACATGTAAAAGAGTTTCTTCAGGGGCAGGGGATATCATTCCATCCACCTACCCACCCACCCATCTATTCGTCCACCTGCCCACAGAACCATTTATTCATTTACCTATTTCTGCCCACTTTCCTTCCTCCCTCCCTCCCTTCCATAAATTATCTCCAGGCATATAAAGTCTGGGTCCATGGCAAACTCTCCTTTTAAAATAGCCAGGAAACATGCTACAGCTTTTGGCAAAGTCACTTCTCAAAATTCACATCCTCATACATTCTCCCTTTCCAGCATTTTTGGAGGTCCCTGAGGGTTCATTCGAAGGACCTGCAGAGTCCACAAAACTAGGAGCTCCATCCTAGTGAGGGCTGTTGATAGAAATAATAACTCTAAAAAGGTGTTTACTGTGTGCTAAATACTGTTATAAGCCATTTATAAACACAAACTCAGTCTTCACAAAACGGTGTAAGGTGGATACTATAATTGATCAAATATTAATTCCAATAGTTGAAGGAAATATAGCACAAAGAGATTAAATAATTTGGCAAGGTCATTAATCTAGTAAGTTGTAGAGACAGGTTTTAAATTGGGGCTCTCTAGCTCAGAGGACAGGGATTTTGTCTGTTTAAATTGCTACTATAATCCTTAGTCCTTAGAACGTTGCTTGGATATAGTAGTGCTCAATAAATATTTAACAAATGAGTGAATAAGTAAGTCACTTACCTGTACTACACATCTATTCTGGAATGGGATTTTGCGTGTGTCCCTAATCTTTTACTTTTCTTGGGCTAGAATATTATTGGCTGACTAAAAGTGCTGAATTTCCATTAAGCTGTAGGCTTTTCTTTGATGATAAGGGTAAAATAGATGGAAGCAGAGGTTAGTCATTTGAGTTCAAGAGAAGACATAATCAAATTTTATTTTAAGAGGGAAATGAGAAGACACTTTCACTTGAATTTCCAACTCTTGGTAAGAGAGAGTGTTATAGATTGCTTAAAAATTAACTTCTGTTTCTTGGTCACTGCATGTGATATTGGTTTAGTTACATTAAAAGCAGTCATTTGTTCCATGTGTTTTCTGTTTGTTCCTGAGTCTGCTTAAAACATAACCAAACTGGTGAAGTTGAAGAATCATGAAGATTAAAGTAGACCAAAGGACACTTATTTCATAAGTAATCTACTAATATTATATTGCTCAATAGCTCACTTTTCCCAATATCTCAATTACTATAAGCACTATATATCTTGAAAAGAATACTTAAGATTGATTATTATTTTTATAGTAAATGGACCCTTGTGATAGTGTCCATTTTCATATCTGTACTTAACAAAATCCAATTTCTTTGTGTTACAGCACTTAAGAGAAAGTAGTGCTCCAGCTGGGTGGTTCAGTTATTTGGAGCATTGTCCCATACACCAAAAAGGTTGCGAGTTTGATTTCAGGTCAGGGCACATACCTATATTGTGGTTTCATACCTGTTTGGGGTATTTTCGGGATGCAACTGATAGATGTTTTTCTCTTATATTGATATTTCTTTCTTTTTCTCTCTCCCAATTCTCTCTCTAAAATAAATTAAAAAACATCAACATTCTCAGGCGGGGATTAAAAAAGTAATAGTGAAAGTTAAAGTACTTTGGCAGTTAGGACAAATGATACTTAGCTGTCATAGATTCAAATATATTCCCCAATACTTGGTAAATAGGAATCTATTCAGAGATACAATATGGTGAGGGCAAGACATTTAGAAAATGCCATACAGAACATGTGCACCAGCTGCTTTAGCATAATGGTTAGCTCTAGCCCCGTGTCATAGCTTGAGTCTTGAGATGATAGTTTTTTAAATCCAGGGGATTCTGTTTCTGAATATTTAACCTGATAATAGTCTTTGGAAAGGTAGGTTTTTGTTGTTTTGTTTTTAATTCTCCAAATTCAAGCTAAACTTTTATTTCATTTGGTTGAACTTCCTGGGCTTCTCCTAACCTTGCTATTTCCCAGAAGAACATTCTTCTATGTCCTCTTTAACTATTTAAGCAAACATTATATTCCATTTAAGAGCACTCCTATTGGTGACTGATTTATGTTACTGAACCTATACTTGGAAGGAATTACATGGTGTGCCCTAAAAACCAGGCTGCAGTCCAAGTGGCAGTCAGTTCTCAGGGGTGGTTTAGCTCTCCCTACTTCCATCTTCCAATGACTCTGACTGACTTCAGTGATCCAGCAAACAGGTGTGATGTTCCTGCTGGAACTTCAAGCACATAGATTACCATCATGTCATCCTCCATGCTGTAGCCACCCCCATGCCTATGCCTCAATTGTAGATAGACTTTTATCATAGCAGGTCAGGCAGCGACTTTAGGAAAGTCAGGCATTGAATAGTAATTCAGACACTATGTATTAACTTTAGGTGACCACAAATTTCTTTAATAATCTTTGTAAACGGCTATACTGATCTAGGTTATAGGTACTTAAAAAGAATGCCAAAGCTGATTGCAAAACATTTATATTAAAACAGAGGACAAATACAAGTGCTTCAAGGCAAATGCTTTCCTAGCAGACTTAAAAGTCCTTGAGATTGTGGTGAGGGCAAGATATTTAGAAAATTCTACTCAGAATTTGTGCACCAGCTGTTTAAGCATAATGGTTAGCCTCAGCTCCCTGTCATAGATGGATTCTTAAAATCATCACTGACTAAATCCACAGGGTCCTGTTTCTGAATATTTAGCCTAATGTACTGTACTGTGCTACAGGGCATTTGGAATGCTGTGAGCTATTACTTGCAGATTCAGATTTCAAATGAGAAAAGAATTCTAGGAGGAATAGAAAGCTGTCATATTATACAAGGTTTGAATAAAGATGCAAATCTAAAATATATGGTGAGATGAAGTTTCAGAGTTTGGTGTTTCTAATGCTTACTTAGGAACTCATCTAGGAAGATGAACACTAAATAGTTGAATCAGTTGAGTAATTGATTTTGGCCTTTCTAAGTTTTCTTTTACATGCTTACACATTTAGTACTTCTTTTTAACACATTTAAATTTGTACTTTAGGATTCATTTGGTGACATTAACGTTGAAATTCTGTGATTACATAAAATAGAGTTGGAACAGCTATGGTGGTCACATATTTTTCTTCTGTGGTGGCGATCCACATTTACTGGTACTAAAGACTTAATTTTATTGGTTTGAGTAATTTCAGTAACAAGGGGATATCAGAAGTAAACCCTTCACATCTTGCTTATTATTGGTATCACTTATTTATCCTTAGCATATTCACCCTGTCTACCAATTAGAGGCTAGTAATATAGACCACGAGGAACCTCAGATCCTTTTAACTGTAGACTATAATTATGGAGTAGAAGAAATTGTAAAGGACATTGTCACTTAAGACCACATGTAGAGTATTATAATGAAATACAAACCTTCTGATTTTCAGTATGGAACGTGTGAACCTCAGCTTTGTGCCTAATGACCCATGTCCTAAGATGGTCTTTGGGGAAGGAGAAGGAAGGGAAGGAGTTGTGTACTTGGGAGAATACTTGGCTGGTTGCATAATTCGTGTACTCCTGTGGTATCTTATCCCAAATTTCACAAAACTCTTGTAATTAATTTTATAACTTAATAAAAAACTTCTTATAATAAATTTTTAAGTATTTCTCTGAATGATTTTTCTATATCTTTATATAGCTGTAATCAAGATGCTAGTCATGTCAGGCAGTGGCTTTAGGTACATATATCTTTATATAACTGTACATATAGCTGTAATCAAGATGCTAGTCAGTTTTAAGTTTCACTTTTTATTTAGTGCTGTGCTAAGTGCTTTATGTGCCTTATTCCTTTTAATCCTCAATACAATGAGGTACTATTGTTCCTATTTTACGGAAGGTGAAACTGACCATGGAGACTTAAAGTAAGATCACAATAGTTAGGAAAATGTAGAGCTGGAGATTGAAATCTAGGTCTGTGTGGTTTGGAAAAGTTTGAACTCTTATCTACTAAGACATATTGCCTCCTTTGTGATGAGCTTCCAAGCTAGACTTAATGAAAATATTGTGTCTATTTAGTAAAAATTCTAGCTTTCAATATTTACTGACAAAATGTTATATGAATAGAACTGTTAAAATTTATTGTTTCACTCTTATAGGAATTGAAAGATGTGGGCCATCGTGATCAGATGGCTGCAGCCAGAGGAATCCTGCAGAAAAATGTTCCGATTCTCTATACTGCTTCCCAGGCATGCCTACAGCACCCTGATGTTGCAGCCTATAAGGCCAACAGAGACCTGATATACAAGCAGCTGCAGCAGGCAGTCACAGGCATTTCCAATGCAGCCCAGGCCACCTCATCGGATGATGCCTCCCAGCACCAAGGCGGAGGAGGAGGAGAGCTGGCATATGCCCTCAATAACTTTGATGTAAGTTATACAGGGTGGAAACTTAAGGTTCTTGACCATCCAAGATTTCTGGGGAAATGTGATCAAGGTTTCTAATGAAAGCTCAATTTCTATTAGATATGCAATTTAGGTTGAAAAAATTTTATGAATCATCAAGTCTACTTATCTTTGCTTGGCCTAAAGCATTTCTCTTTCTCATTCTCTTTCTCTTCTTCCTCTTATGCTTTCTCTTTTTCTTTTGCTTTCTCATTCTTTTCTTTGTTAGTTTGATTAAACTTCTGAATTCAATGCATCTTGCATTTCCTACAAGGTCATTCTTTATTGAGGATATGAGTTCAGTTAATTTCACCCAAGATTCAGTTAATTTCACCTTTTGGTACATGGGAAGCTATGGGAGACACAGAGGTAAATGCACAGTCTGTTTGGAAATAAAGATACATTATAAATGACTAAAACAGACGTGCCATTATCTTGTCTGTCTAGATATATTTTTTTCCTCAATGACTAAATTGTAATAATAGACAAAATTTAATCAAGTGGAAGCAAATTTGTGGCTAAAATAATTTGTAGCATAATGCCATGTAATTACCTTTTGTAGATGATACCTATACATCCTATGTACACACTATCCTATGTACCTAATCTTTATTTTTTTTGGTGGGTTTGTTTTTAAAATTTTTACTCACAATGCCTCCTGGTTCCAGTAGATGACAGCAGTTTAAGATTTTAAAAAATCTTATTATTGTTATTTTAATTAACATAAGGGAAAATTGATTTCTAGGTTGCCAGCATCTTTCATAAGTAGGAATACTATAAATTAAAGAATCAATATAATGGAGTGCATTCTATTTTTAATATTTTTTCCTTGCCTTTGCTTTGTCTCAGTACTTTACTTTGGTGTGGGTAACTGATCCTTGCTGATACGAATGGATGATTTAATACTTTTCATAAATTATGAAAATATGGTGTTAGAACTGAATTTTACTCTGGAACCTTAAGCATTAAATAACTTTATAGCAAACTTTGATGATAACATCTTATAATTTGCTGGTGGTGTTGTCCATCCTCCTCCATCCCACCTTACATTTGACAGTATATTGGTCTCTTTCAAAGCAATAAGAGTTACATTTTGCCCCAAGTTGAGTAATATCATCAGAAGCCACTTAATTCATAGGTGAGGGGATTGGACTGAATGATCAGAGGTGGGTTGCAGTGCTATGACGATTTAAGTTCTGGGACCATTAATTCCTCATTCCTGTTGGTCAGAATGCATTGTGTGTTCTGTGTTGACCAGAGAAATCCTGCAGTAACTTAGTCTGTAAGAAAAATGATGAGCTAAAATGTAGGTTAATAATGAACTCAAGGTATGCATGCTAAATCTTGAAACGGGGGCGTTCTTTGAAGGGAAAAGAAGAAATGTACACTTATTGGAAAAGGACAAGCTTTTTAAAGAAAAACCTTGGCATTTATGTTTAAATCAATAAGAACAAAGCCCCCATAAAGAAAAATTAAAGGTAAAATATTTGCCCAGACATTTGCCGGTGTAAGCATAAATTGTATCAAGTGGAGAAGTTGGAGGGAGACCAATAGCCACTGCCCTGGGGTGTACCATAGCTACCTTGTGACCTCACTCATCACTGGTAAAGCTGGATGTAACTGGAGTCAAGGGAATAAAGCGGAGACAGGAAGCACTTATTCTTATTGGGAAAGTTATATCATAGAGTGGCTTTGTTGGGATAGATTGCTACTGTCTCTTTCAGAGATACTTGAGGGGGAAAAAGCCTTAAATTTAGACATAAATTGGGGATAAATTTGAGGCTGAATTGTTCATAAACATTTAGTGAGATGTGTAAGGAGAAAATAGATTGAAATTGATTATAAATGCATTTCATTCTGAAAGTTTGAAGACAGGTGTTAAATTTATTAAATTTTTGTGGTGAAACAGTTTTATACTCTGTACATAGAGAAAAAAAGAGAGCTTTTATTTTCCCTGTAATTTTCATTTGGTAACTTAATAATACTATATAAGCTGGCCTTTAAATGTTCAGATTAGGTATATTGAACATGATTTTTAAGGTGACATACTTTTGTTTGCCATTTGTGGTATACTTTATCCTCGTGGTTGGCAAACCATGGCTTGTGAGCCACATGTGGCTCTTTGGCCCCTTGAGTGCGGCTCTTCCACAAAATACCACATACCCTAATTAAGTTAATAACAATGTACCTATCTGTGTAGTTTAAGTTCTAAAAATTTTGCTCTCAAAAGAAATTTCAATTGTTGTACTGTTGATATTTGGCTCTATTGACTAATGAGTTTGCCGACCACTGCCCAGACCCCATTCAGGTGGATAGTACTGCTTCCAGTGCCTTTAGTTGGATATACTGCTTCCAGTGCCTTCTTCTATAAGTGAGCCATAGACCAACTTGGGTAGTATGGCCCCTCATCTATCAAGGAGTATAACTTTTAGGGATTGTAATTTTTGTGTTAAATCTTGATGTTTCTAATCAGCACTTTCCTCACCTTCTGGAAATAATGAAGGGAATGGAGATTAGCATTAACATTTAATAATGCTGCCTCTGCAGAAACAAATCATTGTGGACCCCTTGAGCTTCAGCGAGGAGCGCTTTAGGCCTTCCCTGGAGGAGCGCCTGGAAAGCATCATTAGTGGGGCTGCCCTGATGGCTGACTCTTCCTGCACTCGTGATGACCGGCGTGAGAGAATCGTGGCCGAGTGTAATGCTGTCCGCCAGGCACTGCAGGACCTGCTCTCGGAGTACATGGGCAATGTGAGTATCAGAACTTTTCTTTCAAATAAGAGTTTTCCATACAGATGTTGGATCTGAGATGTTTTAAGTATAAATGGCAAATATGTTCTTGGCTCCTTGACTCTTGGGTGAAGCATAATTTTTAAGGAATAGCTAAATGGCTTTCTGTGTGCCCTTTTCATCCCCAGCTTTTTATTTTGAAAAATGTTAAACTTCTGACCGTGGCCACACTGCCCAGTTGGTTGGAGTGTTGTTCCCATATAAGGTTGTAGGTTCTATTCCTGGTCAGGGTACATAAGAATCAATCATTAATGCATGAATGGGTGAAACACTGATTGACATTTCTTCCTCCTACCATCTCCCACTCCTCATCCCGTTTCTCTAAAAAAAAGTACAATTTTTTTAAATTTATAAAAATAATACTGTGAGCCCTCACCAGTTTGGCTCAGTGGATAGAGCGTCGGCCTGCGGGCTGAAGGATCCTGGGTTTGATTCCGGTCAGGGGCATGTGCCTTGTTTGCGGACACATCTCCAGTGGGGGGTGTGCGGGAGGCAGCTGATCAATGTTTCTCTCTCATCAATGTTTCTGGCTCTCTATTCCTCTCCTTTCCTCTCTGCAAAAAATCAATAAAATATATTAAAAAAATTAATACTATGAGCAACCATCTATCCTTTATCTAGATTAACTGAGTAACACTTAGGACATATGCACATTTGTGTATATAAATGAACATCTTATATGTGTCTATATACGCAGCCTTTTTTAAATGAAACATTTGAAAGTGAGTTTTAGACATTGGGTTGCATCACCTCTAAATAATTTCAACACACAACTCCTAAGGATAATCACCTTTACTACCCCTAAAATTCTCTTATCACATGTAGGTGCCCCTTTAATTTTGAGTAAAACAGAATGCTGAATATATATTATGTATACGTTATAGTTGGTGAATTTTTTTTTTACATGAACCATATAGAATGTCATAAGAGCAGGTAATTACTAAGTGAGCTATATTAGGCAAACTGAGTAGTGCTTTTGAATTTTTAAAGTTTGGATTTAAAAAACCCAATGCTGTGAAATTTAATACTTGACTTTTTTTTTTTTTTTTTGCCATAGAAAAATACTAGTTTAAAATTTTTTTTGGGGTCTATTGTTAATGCCTTTCTTTTTCTTTCCTAATCCTTCTTTTTCTATTCTAGTTATTTAATATTAATTTAGGCTTACTGTAGTTTAGACCTTGTACCCAGTATTTTACTGACAAAAGGAATAAATGAAATATAAAATTATATAAAATCATTTGAAGGGAAGGGGGACAATACAAATTAGTTCTCACTAGTGATTTCCCCCAACTTAATACTTTTCAGGAAAAGATCTTGGTACATTCTCATTTGTTTATTTGCCATACATCTTTGTTTACTTATATGTGAACAGACAATAGTAAGTCATGATGGAATTCCAAGGATGAAGATGAATGGCCTTCCTGTGAAGGCCATTATTTCTACCATATTGTGAAATTAGTGAAGCATACTGAGTTTTTTAAGCCACTGCCATGTTTTGATTATCTGCAATCTACCTCTGAAAAATGAGATTAGAGGCTTAGTTAAAAGAAAAAAGTGGTTGATAAATCACAGCGAAAATGTAGGACACATTTAAAAACCCATATTTAAGCTTGGAAGTCTGGCTCATAATGTTGGAGATTTATACATGGAAACAAAGGACTCCTGGTATGTAGGTGGATCAGTTATCTGCTATCTCATGTAGTGCTGTAGTGGTGCAAAATGTCCAATGCAGTTATGATTAGGAAACCATTTTAAAAAGAGCCTTTGGTGGGGAGAATATGTGGTAAATCTGTTCTCACTGCTACATACTAGAGCTTCCTAACCAGTCTACAAGATAACCCTTGAGTCCTGGGATTGGTCAGATTTCGGGCTAGTTATCCTGGTCATGACTAGCCTGGTTTTTCCCTATAGCCGTAGTGGGCAAACTATGGCTCGCAAGCCACATATGGCTCTTTGGCCCCTTGAGTGTGGCTCTTCCACAAAATACCACGGCCTGGGTGAGTCAATTTTGAAGAAGTGTCATTAGAAGAAGTTTAAGTTTTAAAAATTTGGCTCTCAAAAGAAATTTCCATCTTTGTACTGTTGATATTTTGTCTCTGTTGTCTAATGAGTTTGCCGACCACCTCTCTAGATTATTAGTCACATAGTACTTGTTAATTTGTGCCATGGGTGTAAATAAAGGTGGAAAGCACTCATTTATACTGAAGACATGGTGACCATAATAGCATACTTATGTAGCACTGTATTTAACATGTTAGTGAAAACGAGAACAGTGATTGATGTTTGGGTGAAATATAAAGGTTATGGTAGGGGTTTTGAAAGAAATGATCTTGATTCAGAAATATATTTTAAAAATGGTCTCTGGGCATGTTTCTCCTAAAGATAAAAATATTTTATTTCCTTTTATCAACTCATGTGAGCAGGCTAGGTCCTGTCAAAAAGTGGTAGAGTAAGGCTAACAGTGGGGAACAGTGAAGCATACTTAGAAGCTTAGAGTGGTGAAAGGGTCTACAAGAAGCACAAGCAACTGGGGATATATTTTTGCTTATTAAGGAAGCATTCAAAAACATTTAGAACCTCAAGTGACAATCAGAACTTAACTGGCAGTGTCTGCCTGTCAGTTCATATTGAGTATGTGTCACGTGCCAAGTAGTATGCTGAGCACTGTGTAAAAGGAGGAATGAGGCACTGATTCCTCCTTTCTGAAACAGACTAGGTCTCTTCAGGGCATTTATTGGAAATGCTGCTCTAGGTACTGATAAAATTGTAAATTGGATGAGATTATTTCTGGTAGGAAATCCAGGAGGACTTTATGGATGATTTATTTTATATATATTCTTTAAATTGAGCTTTGCCTTAACTTTTAAAAGATGGTTCTCTTTGTTTTGATTATTTCTGTTGAAAAATATTAGGCCGATATTCATGGTATGTGGAGAAGTGAGACAATCTAGATTAATTAAAACTGGTTTACTGCATGGAACTTTGTAGACAGTGTATGGTCAAGTCCAGAAAAGTTCACATATTTTTACTTTTTCATTTCCTGGATTTTTTCAGTAATGTCAGTATTTTTATAGATCTCTCAAAGGCTTTCAATAATCTTTTGAGTCTTTCTTCCTCATTCTGTGTTGCTACTTACATTGGTGTTTCTTTCTAAGGCAAAAGGTTCTTAACTTTGGATGCAAATTAGGCTCTCTGGGGAACTTTAAAAAAATGCTGATATTTAGGTTGTCTCCCAGTTATTAAGTCAGAATCACTGGATTGAGATCTAGGTGTTGTTATATCACCAAAAGAGGGATAACGAATTTAACTCGATCATCCGCACACCAGGTAGCTGAGCCTGGATGGCTCCAGTCAGCAGTTTTTAAAGGACTCTTTCTTGGCGGGCTTTTTCTGGGCGGAGAATTCTCTGTGCAGGTCTGGATTCTGGGAAGTCCAAAGGAGAGAGTTAAAGGTCTTAGCAAGTGGAATGTGGTCTAAACAAGTGGAATGTCCATTGTGAAGTGGCCTAAAGGTCAGTTTCCACAGGAGGAGGGTATTGATTCAATTATTTGATCAGACCTAACAGGTTTCAGTATTTTTAAAGTTTCCTACGTGATTCCAGTGTGCAATTAAATAAAGGTGGAGGAACTGCTTTGATGGTTTACTGCATTTGTCCCTTTCTGTCTCCATTAGGCTCTGTTCACTCTCTATTTTTCTATCTGTCCCGCCTGCTCAGTAAGTCTGAGCTCATGCCATCGATAGGACATTGTTTGTTTTTAAAATTATCTCCCACCTGTTTAAACCTAACTCTCTTTTGCTTTAAGGCCCACTCTTCCTTACTCCAATCTCTTTGCTAAAGGCCATTTTAAACTGTATCTACGTTATCTTTTCTCTGCTTGAAGTTTTGTACCTCATTGTGTACTTCCTTGAATTGTTGCTTAATTGTATTTCCTTTATTCATATAACTTCTGTAACTAAGTTTTAAGCATTTGAAGGATGGGAACTATTTTAAAAATATTTTCAGGATTTAATATTATATAATGCTAGAAGAGGTACTTAATAACTACTCATGCTGACTTGGTAGAATGCATGAAATGAACAATTTTGGATATTTATAATATTAAGGATACATTAACAAAGATTCTTGCTCTTACTGCCTTACATTCTAGAATGTTATGGGGGAGGAGACCATGGGTTGGTTTACCTCTACTTCTTGTAGATCTTTCAATATACAAATGGCATTTGTAGAAAAAATTAAACCAAATACACTGAAATAAAGTAGTGAATGATATTTTACATCAGAGAGATTTAAATTTAATTTGAACATCAAATGAGGGCCAAACCCGCTTTTAAAGGCTCCAAGGACCCGGAGTCTAGCAGCCTTAAATAATGGTCCTGCTTGAATTGTGGTTTGAAGAGTTGGAGGGTATTCTTGGCTTTATTGCTAACTTGTTTTAGGATTCTCTAAGAGATATTGATGTTTAAAGTAATGCATTTGACCCCTATTTACCTAACATGAAAATCCTTCAGGTTATTCAGTGGATCTTTGTAGTTCCACAAATGACTTTCAGATTTCCTTGAAATGAAATGTGGTTATTGTGGTTAAGCTTAATTTGTTCCTGCTCTATCAGCCAAAGGTTACTCTGCCCATGAGGGTTCTAGAGAAAGAAAAACAGCTTGCATGGGTGTCATAATCTTAAAAGGTTTAAAAGTAAATGGATTGAATTAAAAGGAAATATAATTGAATTTGAAAAAAGTTATTGCCACTTTATTTTTTCATAATTGAAAGTCATACATGTACATTAAATTACTGATCCATAATTACTATTAACATTTAGGGATATGTATTTCCAGTTCTTTTTCCTTTCTTCTATGCAAGTGTTTTTAAATTTTAAAATAGTTTGACCTTAATGTTCTCTGAATATAAATAAAATATTTCTATAACTAGGGTTAAGCTATTAAAGTAATAGGTTAAAATAGATTATCAGGCTAATGGATTAAATTTTTTGTTCCTTAAAAAATGTAGCTGACTTTGGAGCTAGTTGTGTGTTATAACATTCTCTGAAGATACATCAATGCCAGTGAAAAACCTCATTCTGAAGAGCCCTGTACTTTATACAGCTGAATTCTTTATTTCATGCTTTTCATTCTGCTGAGGATTGTGCAGGTTCTTAATAATATTCTTTTCTCCCTCTGTTATGGCATGTATTTTGAGTTGTTTTTCCAATAGTAGAACTTACTGGGACCAAGCTTATTTGTCTCTTCAACTCCTGACTCTTCAAAAACCAAATAAACACACCTCCTCCCCAAAAAAACATACACCCCAAGCTGAAAACACTTAACAGTGTTAGCAACATCCTCAATCTTTGAAATGAATTTTATTTGGTTTTGGCCTAAGCAGACTTGCCCAGCAGTTCATGGTAGTGTGCTGCATGACTGGAATTAGGACTTAATAATTGGTAGGAAGCATACATGCCTTGCTTGGGCTTGAGTAGCTCTAGCTCTGTGCCATGCAGTATGGTAGCCAGTATACATATGTGGCTATATCTGTACTTAAATTTACCTGTTTGTGATGTTTCTTGCTTGCATTATATTTCTCTTGGATAGTTCTGACTACTGGATAACCAACCAGCTAATGTAAGTAGATAAGAGTTTAACATTAACTTCTTCATTGAATACCCAGAATGGTACAGTAATCCATACATGTAGGTATTGTATATAATAAATAAATGTGCATTTATTTATTATATACAATACCTACATGTATTGTATATAATACATGTAAAAAATAAATAAATAAATAAATGTGCATTTATTTATTTATTTATTTATTTATTTTTTTATAGCTTAAACTATAGTTTTAGGCAGAAGAAAATTGGTGCAGCTTAGGACTTGGTGGGGATGCTACTGCTTAAGGATACATTTTGTCTTTGTTCTTGCCCCAAACAGTAGATGCAGTGATTGCAAAATCCTGAAAGAGGAATGCAAATAACTGGGTATTTTTTGTATTAGATTGGTTATGTATTTGAAGAGGTTCATTATGTTAATATATCAAATATAAATTTTTTATTTGATTTGGGTAATAGTTTGACATGGAATATATGAATTGGATGCAGTTAATGTTCACTTTCAAAGATACATTGTTATTGTAGTGAAGCAAAGCACTTAATTTAGATGCTAATCTCTTCTCAGTTTTGCAAATGACTTCCTGGAATCATTTTAGCATAGCCAGAGTTTCCCAACCCTTGAAAGACTCTGCAAAGAGCTTGTTACTGAATTATTTTATGGCTGCATTTTTTAAGGATGAAAATAGCTTAATATTTTTCTAATTACTGAAGTTATGTGTTCATTATGTATCATTTGTAATCCTACCACCTATTTTTGGTGTGTAGCATTCCAGGCTTTAGTCTGGGCATGTGAATATACATACCTATCTGTTCCTTTCTTACTGTTACCTCTTTTTTTAAATAATAAAAATAAGGATTAACTGTATTATTAAACGGCTTACTATATGCTAGCCATTGTGAGAAGAGACATACATTATAGCCTATTTTACTCTGATAATGACTTTTATTGAGTTATTTGCTTAAAACTACACATACGTACAGCTGACATTTGAACTCAGATTTTTCTGACCTGAAAGTCTGAGCTCTTAATACTTTTATAATTTTATATCTTTGTAAGTCAGCAAATAAGATTTTACATCATCATCTTTAATGGCCAGTGGAATTTTCCACTGTAGAACTTTATAAGTGACTGACTGTTCTGAAATTAAATACTTCACACTAAATAAGACAAATTTGTGCCTGGTATTGCTACTTGAAGTGAACAGAACTGAAACAGGACAGCCAGTGGATCTGGGCTGCCAGTCACTACTTGAGCCAATTAAGCAGAGACAGGGTTGAATAATGCCATTTATCTACAAAAAATCTGCTCTTCCCTTCCCCGTATGCTAGCTGCTTATGTGGAAGCACAAAGATTACCTGGGAAAGTAGGAATTATAGGTATGAGGAAGTAGGCACAGTATAATGATTACAGGTTGCTGGCAGTGTGGGCTGGGGGAGGGGATCACAAAGGGCAGTCACCTCCCAGACCAGATAGTTTCAGCAACAAGGTTGTCAATCCTTCCATGATGATGAGCAGTTCTTGGAAAAGGAGAATGGACTACTTTCCAGTGTTAACTCCCATGTCCCGGGGAGTTCTACTCTTAGCCAGGTTAGAATGTGCTTTCTCTAATCAGAACAGAACAATTATGGTTAACAGAGCATGATTAATATTTCTTAGAATTATAGTTCATCCCCACTATTCTATTTCTGCCTCTAAGAGACCACTAAAGCTTTTTAGCATATCCTCCCATTCTAGACAGGTGTTGAGTGTTATAGATGTTTCAGTTGACTCTGATATACAACTACAGGGGCTGAGATTTATTTTATAATATGCTAGAATTTTTATCTTTGTTTGAATCCTTAGGTTTATTGCAGTAGATACTCACCTGTATTGCTAGTCCATAGTTCTGTAGCTTCATATGCCTATGATTTTAGTGTAAGCTTTTCTGTGAGTTGCCTAGTTTTCTGGGAGAATTCTATATAATAAAATGTTAATATGGAAATTAACCATCACTCTGTCACAAAGATGGCGGCACCCAGTCCTCTCAGCCTCACCAGAGTCCCCTAGTTCAGGGGGCGGCTGCTGAGAGCAGGCAGCATGGGCAGCCTGGGGGAATGCTTGCTTTATTGCTGCCATGATGAGGCAAGTGTTCTGCGCCCAGCTGCTGATGGGTCTCTGAGCAGCCGTCATGGAACAGCCAGGCCCCGCAGAGAGCTACTGGTGCATGGATTTGTGCACAGGGCTACTAGATATAAATAGATGTTACATTGAATGCCATATTTGAGCAAATGTAGGACTTGTTTCTCTTGACAGAACAGCATTTATTTAATTTGAAAACCTTTTTTGTAAAAAATTAATGTGCTATTTTCTTATGAATGAGAGGTTTAAAAGATGTAACTCTGAGTAAGACATCTTACTCCAGTTATATTTTATATTGCTTTCTAAGAGGCTTGAGATACTTCCTATTTCTGCTACTCTGGCATTAAGAATTGAAGTTTTTAAGAGGCAAGTTCTTAACCTTTTTATGCAAAATAGGCATGTTTATGTATTAGATGAAATGGTGCCGGCCTAATGGAGCAATAGTGGAGTACCAGTCTCTTGAAATCAGGATAATGGAGCAGACATGGGAACCTGCCTAGTTTTAGGCCGCAGATGGATAGGGTTTTAGCTTCTAAGGGATGACTATGGTATTACTTTCCACTCTTTAGATGTGTGGATGCAAGAGACCACATGCTAACCTGACAAGCTCAGGGTAGGCTTGCATGGTAGTCTTGCAGACTCAGAGACCTGAAGTAACCACAAAGGATGGTCTGAAATTAAACTTTGATTAAAAGCAGTTATGGTGGGTAGTTATGTCCTAGGCTGGTATCTTCACTGACAAGGTCAACTTTTACCTTAACTGAGCCTTTCTGTCTTTTTATATCTATATTAACATATCCTTGAAATGTCTGGATAACTTGTAACTTTCCTTTTTCTGGACCAATTGGAGCACAACCTAATGTGCTGGATGCCAGCACAGATACCACAAATTCCTTCAATATTATGTTAATTGTTCCTGCACCCACCTAAGTATGTGTCTTATTTTACTTTTTATCTAATCCAGGGGTCCTCCCCCACTTTTCTTTCTCTCGCCTCTCTAGTCTATCACCAATAAATTTCATGTAAGCCACCCATGTCCCTTTTCTTTTGATTGCAGTGTATAACTACAGATGTAACTCGCCATTCTCTGGAGCATTATCTCAATTCATTGATGTTCTGCTTCCTGGCATATGTCGACAGTTTGGTTCAAATAAACTCACAAAAATTCTTTACAGTTTTCAGTGATTTTTTATTTTATTTTATTTTTTTATTTTTATTTTTTTTTTTATCTAAACAGATGTCAGGCAGGCTTGAAAAGGTTTTATACATAAAAATGTTTCTGAATTAGAAGGTAACCTCTCAGAATATACTATTAGTAATTGTTACTAGGTGGTGGTATAATAAGCAATATAAATTTTCTTGTATATTTTCCCCCCACATTTTTGACAGTTTCTTATGGCCATAATGACACATTTCAAAATATGGTTAAACCACCTTAGTTTTATGTATCTTGGATTTTTAGATTTATAATTCATAAACTGTTAAGTTTGCCAAAGGAGGAATGCACGAGGCCAAAGTGGTAAGGGATTATGAATTTATTATGTCATCTGGATACCAGATGGGCTAGCCCCAAAATGGCTCCAGTACCCAGGGCAGAGAGTCAGAGTCAGAGATTTTAAAGGACTCTATGTGGGGCTTTTTCTGGGAGGAGAATTCTCTGGGCAGGTTTGGGTCCTGGGAACGTCCTGAGGGGAGAGATAATGGTCCTAGCAAGTGGGATATGGTCTTAGCAAACAGAATGTGACCTCAGTGATAGGGAATGTCCAATGGTAAGTGGCCTAAAGGTCAGTTCCAGGGGAGGGGTATCAATTCAATTATTTGATCAAACCTAGCATATATTATATTTGTTTCTAAAGCATATTAATAGGAAAAACTGAGGAACTTTTTCACTTTCAAAAGATCTCAGTTCATCATTTTGAGGTAATTTATTCAAGGCTAGTTTGACTAAAATGGTGACTTGTGTTTTTAGTTTATTTGTTTACTGTGGTATACATTTCTAACAAGCCTTGGTGAAAACAGAGTGTATGATAGCATTTGTATTATCCTCTATTGGACTAAAAATCATAATGAGTTTCTGATCATGGGAGTTAGCATTTGGGAAAGTGACACTAGTATCATCTAGTTCAGGGTTTGACAAATTATAGTTCTCAGGTCAAGTCTGGCCTGTCACCTGTTTTTGTAAATAAAAATTTTGTTGGGACACAGCCATGTCTATTTGTTACCTTGTCTTCTATGGCTGCTTTTCCACTACAATATAGTTGAGTAGTGACAGAGAGAATGGCTTTCAGAGCCTCAAATATTTGCTATCTGATCCTTTTCAGAAGTTTGCTGAGCCTTAATCTAATCCAGCCAACAACATTTTTTGAAGATTTTAAATTAAAAATTCAATTTCTTTAATGGATATAAGCTTGTTTAGGTTATGTTTCTTCTTGGATAAATTTTGGAAGTTTGTGCCTTCTAAGGAAGTGGTCTGTTTATCCAGTTAGTCCAATTTTATATACAAAGAGTTGTTTCAGCATTCGCTTATTATCTTTTTAATGTTTGTGGGAGTCTGTAGCCATATTCTCTAATTCATTCCTAATGTTGATAATTTATATCGCTCTATTTTTTTTCTTTGTTAATTTGGCTAATGTTGATAATTTATATCGCTCTATTTTTTTCTTTGTTAATTTGGCTACTGTTGAGCATCACTTCTGTTATCTTCTAAGAAAAGCACATTTTGGTTTCATTGATTTTTCTCTATTATTTTCAATTTCACTGATTTCTGCCCTTTATTATTTCCTGTCCTCTGTTTCCCTTGGGTTTATTTTGTTCTTCCTTTTCTAGTTTCTTGAGGTGGGGATGTTGGTTATTTGTGTGAGACTTTTCCTCTTTTTAAATGTAAATACTTAGGATGGATTTCCATATAAGTCCTGCTTTTTCTGTACCCATAAATCTTGATATATTGTTTTCATTTTTTTAAATACATTTTTATTGATTTCAGAGAGGAAGGGAGGAAAGAGATAGAAAGAAACATCAATAATGAGAATCATTGATCAGCTGCTTGCCTACATGCAGCCCCATGCTGAGAATTGAGCTCACCACCCGCACCACCTGGACATGTACCCTGACTATGACTTACTCGTTCATAGGTCATTGCTCAACCATGAGCCACTCCAACCAGGCTGTATTTTCATTTTTGTTCAAAAATATTTTTAAATATATATATTTTTACTGATTTCAGGAAGGAAGGGAAAAGGGGGAGAGAGAGATAGAAACATCAATGAGAGAGAATCATTGATCAACTGCTTCCTGCACGCCTCACACTGGGGATTGAGCCCACAACCCAGGCATGTGCCCTTGACTGGAATTGAACCTGTGACCCTTCAGTCCACAGGCCGATGCTCCATCTACTAAGCCAAACCAGCCAGGGCTGCTCAAAATATTTTTAAGTTTTCCTTGAACCTTCCTCTGTGACCAGTGGCTTATTTGGAAGTATGTTGTTTAATATACAAGTATTTGGAGATTTTCTTATGTTTCTGTCACTGATTTTCTAATTTAATTCAAATACAGTAGGTCAGAGAACATACTTTGCATGATTTCAGTTCTTTAAATTGTTTATTGAGGTTTGTTTTATAATGATTTAATGCTACCTCTGTGAATGTTCTGTGTGTACTTGAAAAGAATATGTATTTTGCTGATAGAGTTTTTATATATCTGATTGATTGATTGTATTCTACTCAGAGAGGAGTGTTGCAGTCTCCAAGTACAATTGTGGATTTAGCTCTTTCCTGTTTTTGTTGCATTCAGTGATATAGAAAGAGTGGAATGTGTTTACTATTTAATCTTAACCAGAATTGAAACCCAATCATCCATTTTATTTAAAAAAATATATATATTTTTAAAAATATATTTTATTGATTTTTTTTACAGAGAGGAAGAGAGAGGGATAGAGAGTTATCGATAG
The DNA here is from genome assembly GCF_014108245.1 of Pipistrellus kuhlii. Lineage (NCBI taxonomy): Eukaryota > Metazoa > Chordata > Mammalia > Chiroptera > Vespertilionidae > Pipistrellus > Pipistrellus kuhlii. Next base: position 26,767,566 of record NW_023425584.1, on the reverse strand, counting down.
AAACATCGATGAGAGAGAATCATCGATCAGCTGCCTTTTGCACACCCCCTACTGAGGATGTACCCGCAACCAAGGTACATGCCCTTGACCGGAACCGAGCCCAGGACCCTTCAGTCCGCAGGCCGATGCTCTATCCACTGAGTCAAACAGGTTTTGGCCCTATCATCCATTTTCAAAATAGCCTGAAACTAGAAAAGTAACTTGGCCATGATCATACTCAAGATTAGAACTGAGATTTTTGATTTTAGTCTGGAGCTACTCCAGATGCTTTTCACATGTGATTCTATAGATAATGGATAATAAGCTGATGTTTCATCGAATAGGACTCATTAAAGCTTAATCAAGTAACCTTGTTAAAAGGCACAGAGACCACTCAAACAAGTAAAATGATGAGGATAAGATAAATATCAAAATGCTTTGAAACAAGCAGAAAATGTAGCCAATAACAAGGCGAAATGGGATCTGGATAGGCAGACAGGCTTCCCTTTTGGCTTTGTATGACAGCTCTGTTCTTTGTTTTGTGCCTGTAGCAAAGAGTCACCAATCTGCATGATCTTGTAATTCAAATATCTGATCACAGCTGATGGAAAGGGTCTCTTTTCTTCCTCATTTAAATCAAGGGAGACAATCATATTTGATGTGAACATAAAACTATGAAGTGCTATACATATACAACTTGGCATTTTAGGAAATTATTACACAGATCTTCATCCTCATTCTTTTCAGTCTAAGGAGTAGGCTTTACTTTAGGCAAAGTTGTCATAGCTTGATGATAAGAAATCAGTGCCTTTAAAATTATGATTGTTTAAGTATAGCAAACTAGGTGTTTTGGGAGGTTAACTATTTACCTTAGATTGCCCATGTATCACAAACATGTAACAGTAAAAGCTTACTAATAATAATTTTCTGCATATATATATATATGTGTGTGTGTGTGTATGTGTGTATTTTTTAAAAAAAATATATTTTATTGATTTTTTACAGAAAGGGAGAGAGATAGATAGAAATGTCGATGAGAGAGAAACATCGACCAGCTGCCTCTTGCACACCCCCTACCAGGGATGTGCCCGCAACCAACGTACATGCCCTTGACCGGAATCGAACCCGGGACCTTTCAGTCTGCAGACCGACGCTCTACTGCTGAGCCAAACCGGTTTCGGCTATATTTTAAAAAAAAATATATATATTTTATTGATTTTTTTACAGAGAGGAAGGGAGAGAGAGAGCCAGAAACGTCGATGAGAGAGAAACATCGACCAGCTGCCTCTTGCACACCCCCCACCAGGGATGTGCCGGCAACCAATATACAAGCTCTTGACCAGAATCGAACCCGGGACCTTTCAGTCTGCAGACCGATGCTCTACCAATGAGCCAAACCGGCTTTGGCCTGCCTTAATATTTTATGTCCATTGATCTTAAAAACATTCTTTATTTAATTAGCTGTTTTAGAGGACTTAAGGTAGTTAATAAACACTTGCTGAGTTGCCAAATTGTTCTTTCCAGAGATAGGTAGAACCCTGTCTGCCAAGAAATTCCCTCTTCTCTCATTTCAGGCCTGCTCTCTTGAAAGTGACTATGGTTTTTTCTATTTCTTAGTCATAATATAAATATAGAAGGGCGAAAGTCTGGAATGTGATGCTTTTCTTCTCTGAGTGAATGTCCTTATTCTTTTCTGTTTATTTTGGGGTTGAATCTGTGTTCACATCTGATGAATGCTAAGTGAGTACTTGACAGTCAGTAAATAGCTTATTTATTTTAAAGTGGAATTTTGGATACTTTGAACCAAAGACTGCTGAGAATTGATTTTGTTTGGTCATTCTCTGTAAATGACATTAGGACCTTTTTATAATGTCATGGTTTGGAGACATACTATAGGGAATATATTGATATTTCCTTTGAGTTGCTTTATGCTGAAACAATATCTGGGTAGTAAATTGTCTTACCAGTATTATTTTCAGGTATGTTGAAATGATTGTTTTCCTGTTTGGGTTTTACTCCAGTTGCAGATATTCTAACTTTTGGTTTTGTAATTTGCAATTTGTAATAATGTATCAAATAGAATGGATGTTATTTCAAGACTTCTTACTAATTGTCCTTTAAATTTAACTTTAAATTTACTTGATCTGAGTTACGCCTCCCTGCTTTTAGGAAGAATTCTTGGTTTTGAAGATTAAAATATGAAACTCATCTTCTAGGAGTGAAAATATTTATGTTGGCTTACCCTTGTTCTTGTGTCTGCATGAACATTGGTTATTATTCCCTATGTAAAATAACTTGAAATATTTTATAATAAAAATCGGGAGTATTTGACCAGTGATATTCAGCTATAATTTTTAAAGCTCATAATAATAAATACACTTGCTACTGGGAAGCCAAAGTACTTGTTAAATGTTGCATTTAAGATTCTGTATTATTGGTGAAAAATAGAAAAACACTTTTATATGGGAAAATAGGTTTCTAAAAGTTGGTCATTCATATATATACCCTTATTTAGCAATTTCTCTTGTGATAAAGGATATCCTTGTCCCGTCACCTTTTTTAAACTATTAAAATTTCTTAATTGAGAAGCTTTAGGAAGACATTTGTTGGATTTGTTGCATTTTCAAAGCAATACTAAATTTTGTAGCATTCAGAAAAAAATTCCGTTTTAAAGTAGAAATTTTTAGTCACATTGTTTTAAAAAATTCATTGCATTCACTAGCTCTAATTTAGTGTCTGTAGCTCTTTGATTTTGGCAAACTCTAGATGCTAGAATTAAACTATTCCTTTTGACTAGGTTTCCCCAACCAGTGCAAAATGAGCCATTTTCTTAAAACTATTCTGAATCAAGAATTACATTAAATTTAGGGTTACAGTGATGAATGTCAGTAACTATATGTTTTTGATTTGAGGTTTGAGTCAAGTGGCAGTTCTTTTAACCGTCATGATTTGACAATATTTGAACATCCAGATAATGAACACAGGTTTATGGGGAATGTTGCATAGAAAAGAGAAGCATTATTAAATGGCATGGTCTTAGATTTGTTTAGAATATTTCAGCAAAAACTAACAGGGTGATAAATGAAATAACAGAAAGTTGGTGGTCTTTAAAGCTTGGTGATCTTGCATAAGAAAGCAATTTATTGTTCTCAATCCTTTTGTATGTTTGGAAAATCCCATAATAAAATATTTTAAAATGTTATCTTGTCATCATTATGACTATTTGAATAGGTGCCAATATATTACATGTTTAAGGGTAGTTCTTCTGAGGGCATTTCTGTGTCTTACAATTTTTCTAGGAAGGTCTTGTTTTATCTCACCCAGCTCTCTTATCAATCCTTAGTTTATAGGCTGACCTATGATGTCTTTTAGGCCAATTCAATTCTGTTGGGAATTTGTATGGGAAAAATAATGGAAAAATGATGCAGTTAGTAAATGGGGATTGAAGTAGGAAATTATGCTATTAAGTGGAGTCATAATCATGAGGGGTCCGGACAAAGTGAATTTGTGGTTGGGTAGCAGCTGTAAATTAAATAGGCAGCATAGAGGGTAAGACGAGATTAGGTATTGAGATTGGAGAAGGGTACAGCCGTAAGACTGTAGGCATCCCCTTTGGCTGCTCCTAAGGCCAGTTGTCCAGCTATGTTTGGGTTATTGTACATATGTGCCTTTGTCACTAGAGTGAATTTAAGTTCCTCGTTTCTCCAAAAAGGGTATATCTAGTGTAATCATAGGATGATGCAGAATTTTCTTGGCTAAATTATTAGTAATCACTCTTTTTTGGAGGTCAGAAATTTTCATTGCTTAATCACCTAGGCATTCCATAATCCAGTTCTTCAAGCATTACCAGAACCATTGTCTTCCTGAGTTAGATTTTTAAAGTTCTATCATGTATATAGTAAGAAACCTTTTGTTTCTTATTTACTTGACTGTTATGTAATTTAAGTACTGATATTTACATTAAAAAAAAAATATATATATATTTTACTGATTTTTTTACAGAGAGGAAGGGAGAGGGATAGAGAGCTAGAAACACTGATGAGAGAGAAACATTGACCAGCTGCCTCCTGTACACCCCCTACTAGGGATGTGCCCGCAACCAATGTACATGCCCTTGACTGGAATTGAACCTGGGACCTTTTAGTACGCAGACTGATGCTCTATCCACTGAGCCAAACTGGTTTCAGCTGATATTTACATTTTTTACTAGACCTTGATTGAATAGAATATAATAAATGGCAGAATCAGAGCTTTTTTGTGTAAGGAGGGCATGACTTGTCAGCTGGGCTCCCAAGTTTCCTATTAATTGAGAAGTTGCCTTAACATAATTTTAGGTTAAACACTATTTTGTTAGCCAACATGATTTCAGATTTCTTCTCTTGCTGTTATTAAAAGACATGGCCTCTAACTAGAGAAAACCTTTTTTAATATAACCATCCTATTCACTATTGTCTTTCTCTGTTTTTCCTTTTGTGGTTCTGTTTTGTGGACAAAAATAAGAATGAGATCTGGCTTAGAAGAGATAATGTTGGTTCAATGGAGGTAAAAATAATGGAATTGTTTTATTATTATAAACACTGGAGCAACTATAAAACTATATTGAATAGGATATACAAAGCAGAAAATATGGTTGGCATTGATTGTCATGGAGAAATGGGCTAAGGGAGAAACAATAATGGATTTAGAATCAGGAATTAAATAGTGTGCACGGGTTGACAAACCTCTTGGCTTGGTGGGAATGAAAAACCATTAAAGAACCGTGCTATAAGCAAGACTGGCTAGAAGCAGTCCTCTTTTCCTCTTTGTTAGGGTGACATTCATCAAAATCCTCTTCACTGCCATTAGCATGGGAAATGTTAGCTTTTCCCCTTTTAATTTGCTCGTGTGTAGAAAGTTATGACTTTCTTGTAGGGTAGATTTAGCCTTTGATACATTTCTTTGGGCCCAATAAAATTATCTGCTAAAGTAGAAAATGAATGAAACTATTCGGTTTAGCCTCTAGACAGTGACACATTAAGGACTAATGACTGCCAAAAGGAAATGTCAAACACTAAGCTAGTCTACTTTCTTTGGCAGCTGAGAATCCGGTGAATCAACAGTTTTAGGGGTTGTATATTTAATGTGGGTGGAGGAAGAGAGTGTCTAACATTCTTTAAAGTCCTGTTAACCAAGTTGGACTTGGAGACGGAGACGGTTCCTACTTTTCTCAACCCAAGAAAAGCATGTACTATAGAATAAAGGTAGTTATTTGTTATGTATGTAGTATTTTAAAACACATTTTATGGGCTTCATTTTTTTTGTATTTTTGTTTAATTGTTGATGGGTGCTAAAGGGTGCATTTGTATGTGTGAGGGAGTTTTGGTTGCCTTAATACTTTTTTCTACAAACAAGAATTATCTAAAAAAAAAAAAATCTTTTGAAAGAGAATGGATAGTTTGTGATACTGGAGCAAATTTAGACTGAATACTACAAATTACTTTTAAGGAAAGGACAACAAATTCTGAGATTTTAAACTTATAATCAAGTGTGTTTACTATGTTCTGGATATTTAAAATTTAGCACTTAAATAAATACATGCAAGGATGTGATAGCTAAATTGGAGGTAATGAAAATGTTCTAATGTAATAGTTAAATATTTATAGATGTACTAAAAAATGAATTGTACTCTTTACTGGGTGAATTGTATATTAATGGTATCTTAATAAATTGCATATCTTAATCTTTTTAAATATATTAACATCCTTTTCCACATGTATGTATGTTAATGATGTGATGTGTATTTTATTTATTTTATTTTTAAAATATATTTTTTATTGATTTCAGAGAGGGAGAAAGAAATGGAAACATCAAGGATGAGAGAGAATCATTGATTGGCTGCCTCCTGCATGCCCCCTACTGGGGATCAAGGTCACAATCCAGGCATGTGCCCTTGACTGGAATGAACCTGGGACCCTTCAGTCTGTAGACTGACACTCTATCCATGGAGCCAAACCAACTAGAGTATGATATGTATTTTAAATTATATTTCCTAGAGGAGTCAAAGTAATTTGTTTATCCTGTATGAAGTAATGTCCCCTTTTTGAAATAAGGTCCGGTTCTCTTATTGCCATCAGAATGACATTGTCTACATTAAAAGCCTACATTGTGTACAAAGTAGGCCTCTTTGATCTCTTGGCTTTGTACCAACCAGACTAATGGCCTGCAATTTTCTGTAGATATTTCATTTAAATTATTAATATATCATGTTAAGGGTTGTTGAATAAAAATAGTTCAAAAACTCAAGTCAAATAAGTTAAGATACAAAACATGTTTTATTTCAAGCTATTATTAATTTTGTCTTTGTGAAAGAGTGATAGAATCATACAATATGCATATTGTGCCTTGGTTGGGTGTGGCTCAGTTGGTTGGGTGCACCAAAAGGTTACTGGTTTGATTCCCAGTCAGGGCACATGCCTGGGCTGCTCCAGGTTCAGTTCCCGATGAGGGGTGTGCAGAAGGCAGCCGATTAAAGTTTCCCTCTCACATCAATATTTTTCTCTTTCTTCCTCCTCCCTCTCCCCCCCCCCCTTAAAATCTGAAAAACAAAACAATACGCATATTGTTAGCCCCCAATTCATCACATTTTAAAATACTTTTTAATTTGAAGATTCTGCATATAATCATCTATTTTGATTTTACAATTCTATGAAAATGAATCAGTTTTTATATTAAATTACATTCTTTTTAGATTTATTTTTCTTTTTATTGAACTTATTGGGTGATACAGTTAACAAAATTATGTAGGTTTCAGGCGCACAATTGTACAACACATCATCTACACACTGTGTTGTATATTTACCACCTCCTATTCCCTCTTCCATCTCTGCTCACTCTCCCCATCCTGGGCAAGTACCACACTGCGTTTTCCTCTTTTTTGCTGTTTTCCTTTTTTGCTTTATCCCTCTGTGTCCTTCTCCTCCCTCCCCCCAGCTGTCAGTCAGCTTTCTAACTATGAATCTGTCTCTATTTTGCTTGTTAGTTCATTTTGTTCATTAGAATCCACTGTTGGAATTGTAGGTTGGTGTAGCCACTGTTGAAAGCTGTATGAAGTTATCTTAAAAAAAAAAAAAAAAAGTGTGTGTGTGTGTGTGTGTGTGTGTGTGTGTGTGGTCAGAGGAATGTAAATGGATTTTGGGTTGAAATAATGGTGCTCATAAATATATACTAGTATCACAAAGCTATATTCTAAGCCCACTTGAACTTTAAGGAAAATTGCAGAAATAGTGCAGCAGAGGTTGTAAGTGAAGTGTCTGGTTTTAAGCAAAATTAATTGCTTTGTTTGCCTACTATAGGTTTTTGCTCTTTTTACTTCTATGAGCAGTACTTACAGTTCAACAGCATGGATCATCAGTTTGGGTCAGGGACTTCTCCTGTAGTACACCTACCAGACTAGCATGGCTGATCTTACAGGTTTACTGCTGCCCAGTGGAGCGAGGCTGCAAATTACCAACTTTGCTGAATCCTAGGAGCTGGCTTTTTCTATGAGGAAGAGCTGGCCAAAGTTGGCAGCCTTCTTACAGCTTTCAGTGATCCTGAAGCTTTATCACAGAAATTTGTTCAGTTCTATCATAGAAGCCAGCAACAACTTGACAAGTAGAAATAAATTTCACTCTACTCTGTGTATCTCTATATATAAAAGCCTAAGCGACCATTCGACCAGTCGACCGAATGACTGGTGCCTGTGATGCTCATTGACCACCAGAGGCTGGTGCTCAACACAGGCGCTTTCCCCTGGCGGTCAGTGTGCTCCCACAGTGGGAGTGCTGCTCGGCCGACCTGCATGAGTGGCACTCCCACATCGGGCTGTTCCCTGCAGGCCACACCCCACACTAGAGCATGAATCTGTGCACCGGGCATCTAATGTAATATAAAATTACAGTTAATTTTATTATTACAGCCCTCAGTACTATTACTACTGTTTGGAGCTTGGTACTAATGAAGTTGGTGCTGCTTTATCTGAGATTGAGGAGTTGAAGGTAAAAGCTAAAAATGACAGAGATTGTATAGGCTAGTATATCTCTCATTAGTTGCGATCTTACCAGTGATAGATAGTTACTGTTAACTGTATTTCTGGAGATGAATCAAGTGGCTCCGCTTTCTCTCTAAAATTCTCTTTGCTTAGCTGGAATTTTGTGGTCCTGCTACTGAGGTGGTAAGCTCTATCTAATTTGAAATTTTGTTTTACCTCCAGAGATGTTTGAAGTACATGTTTTCTAATGTGTACAGGTTATTGGCATTAAGGTAAATTTCTCGTGGAAGGGATTTTCTGTGAAGCTACATTGTTTAGCTCTTAACAGTTGCACTAAGCATGAAGAGTTACCTGAACTCCCCCAGGCTCAGTTGCCTAAACACTGTGTTGGGAATGATGATAGTGTGTGATGTGCACACAGCATGGTTGGGAGGGTGTAAAATGGTCTTTGTGGTTAAAATGCTACTATCATTAATGAATTTTAGAATTTTGAATGGTTTAAAACTTCAGGGTTCTCTGGTTTTGTTTTGTTTTGTTTTGTTTCTAATTTATTTTAACCTGTTCTGCTTTCCAGTGATTTCTTAGATTAGTTGCATTTCTCATCCTGCTGAGTGAAAGCATTTAATTTCTTCTCTCCCTCCCTTTTCCTCCCCTCCCCTTTTCTCTTTTCAACAGTGGTCAAATAAGAAGGAAGGATTTTTTCTTTTTTATATACATTCTGCTAATAATGTCTAAAGACTGTTTTTAGTGAGCGTGTCCCTACTGACTGTGTTGCAGAGGTTATTTTATTGCTCTCCATTTGTCTTACTGTCTGTCTTGCCTGAAATTGGTGGCCTTATTCCCAGATTCATAATATGTTCTCTTTACTATTAAAATGTACATTTTGCTCTGGCATACTTCTTTATAGTTAATTCTGAGTTATTGCACATGGGGAAGGGAGGCCCTGATTGTCAATGTTCATTCTCTGAGTTGTGTATTGTATAAGCATCGCTGTATAAAATCTCTTCATTATTCTTTCCTACCCATTTTGGATATATTGGTGATTGCATTTGAAATAGATTTTTAAATTTGAATGCTATAACTAACCATGTAGTTTCTTTTCTTGTTCATTTTCTACAAGTGATATTTATATTTTCTCCCGTTCATTAAAACATCTTCCCAGCACTAGAGGAAATTGGTATTATAAGACTTTTTTTGGTCTTATTAATAAACCTACTAACTCATTGTTTAAGAGAATTTACATACCCTTGAGCTAATTAAATAACCAAAAATAATAAGTTTAGGCATGTCCTATGTAGTGTAAAAAGAAATAGGAATAGGTAGTTTGTGGTCTAGAAGTTTTCTTTTCCTTTCATGTTATATTTGGTTCTCTTTAGAGCTTTAAAATGGCTGAATAGAAAAATCTTTATAGCTAAATCAGGCTGACTTGGAAGTGAAGCATGTGGGCTGTCTGGAGTTATCACTCTACACTTAGGAGATATGAACAGTTGCCTTCAGATGTTATCTGTGAACTTGCTCATTGGATCAATGGTTAGTTGCTTCAGAAATGATACTAAAACCAAGAGTGATAGGAAAATGTTTCATTTACTGGCTCTCATAGGTTTGTTTTGAAAAAAGGTAGGTCTCTGTTGAGCTGTGATCCTTATGACTGCATTATTTCTTAATACCTAATAAAAAGTTGTTTTTTAAATTTCTAACACAGGCAATATATTTATATGGTTAAATTAAGAGGGTATAAAAAAGAACATATATAGTGAGTTCCTTCTCATTCTTATTCTCTAGCTATGAATTTCCTCTCCTTAATAGCTTCTTATATCTTCTTCCAGAAATATTTTATGTAGATGCAGTAAAGCACATACATAGACTTATATACACATGTTAAAGAATACATCTGTGTATGTATTGAGAGTTATATTACTTGATTATAAAATAGGCTTTACTATGATAATTTGCTGATTTCTTTTTCCTTTAAAAAATGTTTTTCTAAATATTATATATACTTTGCTCTTATGGTCACTAAATATCATTCCACATCACCTTCTTTGGCCAAAACTTTCTGCACTTTTTTTAAAAAAAATATATATATATAATAACTAAGAAAGCTGTTTCCTGTTTGTTCTTTGCTTTCTTGCTTTTTTCTTAGATATTTTGTCTCAGAGACAAATTACTATTCTCTCTACTGTGGCATCTATGGTCCCTTAATGCAATGAAGTTCTCACATGTCTGGAATAATCATTGTGTCTTGTTTCACGCCTGAATTGTTTCTCAACCAAGTCAGATGGAGTGGCCTTAGGTTAGGTGCTTTATTATTTACTGTTCTGTGTAACATTGAGGTTACTTCTATTTAACAAATAATTACTATTAATGATATCACATCTTAGTGTATTATAGTCAATAGGTATTTACTATTTTATTTGAAATGTTTATTCCAGAGTTTAGGACTCTTTACACTTTATATTTATTACCTTTTCTTATCAAAGATGGTTTAAAGTAGTCTTTATTCACCATAACAACTTGTAAGGTTTTGTCATTTCACTGTAGTCTCTTTCATTTTTGCATATCGGGAAGCTCCGATGGTCTTTAACTCCCTAACCCTGGTTCTTAGCCAGAAAAACTTGATTTATTATTTCTTAACTTTGATGCTTTCTGGTTTTGGAGTTCCAAAAGCAATACCTCTACAGATTTAAAATTTGTCTATAACTATAAAAATTTTAAGACAAACACAATGAACCCTGTCTAATAAGTCCTTTTATAGTGGCTTATAGTAGTTTCTGCTTTCTAATATTGGATCTTTAACTTAAGCCATGCACAGAATGCTTTTATATTTAGTTTAGGGGATAATGAGCATCACCTAAAGCCATGGTGAAAATGGAATGCTATGTTCTAGGAAGAAATAAGACTTTCAATAAATAAATGAACAACAGTATTCTTTGCCTTGTGCCAATTGAAAGCATGCAATGTAATGTTACCAGTGATATATGCCTGGGAACTGCAGGTTCAAGATAATTATACCAAACTAGAGGCCTGATGCACAAAATTCGTGCATGGGCCGGGAGGGGAGTTGTTCCCTCAGCCCAGCCTGCACCCTCCCTCCTTCGAGTGATGTCCCAACTGCCGGTTTAGGCCTGATCTCCGGGACATCCCTCTCACAATCTGGGACCGCTGGCTCCTAACTGCTCACCTGCCTGCCTGATGGCCCCTAACTGCACCCCCCCTCCAGCCTGATCACCTCTAACTGCATCTGCTTGCCGGCCTAATCGCCCCTAACTGCCCCTCTCTGCTGGCCTGGTTGCCCGTCATTGTCTCTCCCCAATCCCCCCGGCCCCTTGCCAGCCTGGTCACCCCCAACTGTTCCTCCCCCACTGGCCTGGCTGCCCTGTGCAGCCTGCTCTTTACTTGTTTGGTTGTCCCTCACTAACCCCCCTGCCGGCCTTGTCACACCACGTAGCCTGCCATTGGGTCATCTGTCCGGTTGTTTTGTTTGTGACGGCCCCTGGCTTTTTATATATTAGGATACTCTGTCTAGAGCATGTCATCTTACCTAATAATAAACAAGCATGGTAATTGACCATACCTCCGCTACACCCACAGCCAATCGGAGTGAGCATGCAAATTAACCTAACAAAGATGGCAATTTAATTTGCATATACAGGTGCAGAGCAGCTGGGAGGGACGGGACGCCTACTATAAGGGAGGGGGGGCAGCAGAGGGAGCTACAGGAGTAGTATTCCAGACAGAAGTGAGGACTTGTTGGCTCCTGGGTGGGCCAGGAGCAGGGACTTGCTGGCTCCTGGGTGGCTGGGAGTGAAGCCAGGGGAAGGAAGGCCTATTCTTGCACAAATATTGTGCAATGGACCTCTAGTAGATACTAATCAGGAGAGGAGAAACCACACAAACATCTTTGTTTTCTATATTGGGGTTCTGTCTCATGGAACCTCTCTGTCCTGCTGGTAACTGACCCCAGGGCTCCTGGGGCCCTTGGCCTCACATCCTCTGGAGGTTGTCTATTTGATCTGAGCAGTTGGTCATTATGGGATGTGATGCTGCATTGCATATGAGTAAAGATGGATTAGGATTATTGTTGTTTTGGGGATGGATGATTTGTGCTTATAATAGTAGGGGAGATCAGTTAGTACATGTATATCTGGTTAATGTGGATGCTAACTAATCAGTGTTAGAGTGTCGGTCTGGCACCCCCCCCCCCCCCCCCCCCGTGTGTGTGTGTGTGTGTGTGTGTGTGTGTGTGTGTATCTGCAAGTGTGTAATATATCAATATTTTTAACAGTGTCTCAGTGTATTCCCATGAATATGAGCCTTGCCTGTGAGGTTGTGGGCAATAGCCGACCCCCCCTTCACCCATATTAACATTTCTTCTTCCAGGCCCTGCTCAGGGAGGTACTGTCTTTCACTTCTCTCATGGGAAGAGGTCCAGGACAATGATTTTAGTCTCTTTTCCACTGCCTTTCTTCTTCTGTTTCCTGCTCCCCCCCCCCCCCTTTTTACATGATTATCACTTTCTAGGATCTAGTGAAACTGATGACCACTGTAGTTCAATTATAGTTGCTTCCTACAGCCTAAATTACCTTTTAAAATATTATAATCATAAGAATTCAGGCTTCATTTGTAACAAGTGTAACTATACAACACAAAATTGTATAAAGGCAAAGATAGTCATTACTGTATAGCCTCTCTAACAGTAGGTATTATTTGTTTTAATTTTTCTAATCTGATTCATTATGACTGTACTTGGCATTTCCCGGAGCACTTTAGAATTCAAATCTTTTTTATATACTTGTCTGATCACTGGATTTGCCATTCTGTGAATTTTCTATTCATACCTGAGCTCATTTTTCTAAAGGCTTGTGTCTCTTTTTTTTATTTCTGGAGCTCTTTGTATATTAAAGCTATTAACCTAATATTTACCATCTATGTGGCATGTATTTTTTCTAAATCTGTCATTTGCCCTTTGATATTGCATATGGCTTTCTTTTCACCATATCAAAGTTTTGTTTTTATTTTCATGAATATGTGTTTATCTTTTGTTTTATGGCTAGAGCATTTTGTGTTTGGGGTAAAAATGCTTTCCCCACCTTAGATTACACACACACATACCTTTGTGTCACTCAGGGTTCAGTCACAGAAGCAAAGCAATTGTGAAAATATATATAAGGAATTTGTTACAGGGATTTGACATTATGCAATCATGGGAACAGATTAAATAGTTTATGTGAGGTTGTTGCTGTTATATCTGCTGCTGGAGCCAGAAGTTAGCAGGGCATGCAATCAGTAATAGAAGATGCTTTGTAGGAATCAGGGTTACTTTGGAACATGAACTAAATCCCATGATAACAGCGGAATTCATATTGGCTTCTTTCAGCAGAGATTCTGAAAGAATTGTACAGTGAATACACACACACACACACACACACACACACACACCCATTTCCTAGATTCTGTGATTAACATCTTATATCCTATATACCATGTTTCCCAAAAATAAGACATCCTCCGAAAATAAGATCTACTTACAGGTTTCCTTCTGAGTGAAATATAAGGCATCCCTCCAAAAATAAGGTCCCCCCAGGCTAAACATGAGAGATTTGGTCCACTGATTCTGAAAGAAATGGAGTCACAAGAAATTCACCAGGAAATTCAGGAATTGGATTGTTATGATGATGTTCCAGAAGATGATGACATGATTGTCATTGAATAAATGAGTAAATTCTTGATACTGTAGGATTCACAGTTTGTCTGGTTTGTGTTGACAACTACCTTACTACCGTACCGTATACAGGTAATAAATTTCCTTTATTTTCATTTAACAATAAATGTGTACCGTATTCTTCTTCATGGAAAAATAAGACATCCCCTGAAAATAAGACCTAGCGCATCTTTGGGAACAAAAATTAATATAAGACACTGTCTTATTTTTGGGGAAACGCTAATAAAAGGGGGTAATATGCAAATCAACCGAATGGCGGAATAACTGGTTGCTATGATGCGCACTGACCACCAGGGGGAAGATGCTTATTGCAGGAGCTGCCCCCTGGTGATCAGTGCATCTCCCACAGGGAGAGTGTTGCTCAGCCACAAGCCAGGCTAACGGCTGACGAGCTTAGCAGCCCATCTCCGCTGCAGTAGGATATCCCCTGAGGCAGGCATCCTCGAACTTTTTAAAGTGGGGGCCAGATCACGGTCCCTCAGAGAGCTGGAGGGCCGGACTATATGAACTACTAATTCCTACTGTAACACCTCGGCTGCGCTCACTGCCCAAAAAACCTGGCGGGCCAGATCAGACTCCTCTGCGGGCCGCATGTGGCCCGCGGGCCGTAGTTTGAAGACTCCTGCTGAGGGCTCCTGGATTGTGACAGGGCACAGGCCAGGCCGAGGAACCCCCTCCACACCTGTGCACAAATGTCATGCACCAGGCCTCTAGTTTAGTTATATTTGTTTTTATCACATATTTATCCAACTCTGTATCCATGTTATTGTTCTGATGCATTTAAAAGTCAGTTGCAGACACTTGCATACTACACCTCTAATCATTGCAGCATGCATGTCATTAATTAGAGTTCAGCTTTTTAATGGTAAATTTTATACAATGAAATGTACAAATTTTAAGTATACTATTTGATGAGTTTTGATATATATAGATACACACACACACACACACACACACACACACACACTTTGTAACCCAAACCTCTGTCAAGATACAGAAGATTATATGGTTATCTTTTTATTAAATACTAGAGGCTCAGTGCATGGATTCGTGCACTGGTGGGGTCCCTTGGCTTGGCCTGTACCCTCTCGCGATCTGGGACCCCTGGGTGGTGTTGGACTGTTGGTTTCAGCCTGGCCTGTGGGGATTGGGCCGAAACCTGCAGTCTGGCATCCACCAAGGGATCTAATAGTGCACGAAGTGGCACGCAGCTGGGGAGGAGCCCCGAGCTACATCACTCCTGCTCATCCTGGCCCCGCTGCACCTGCTGCTGCTCGGTATTGTTGCTGTAGAGGTGGGAGAGGCTCCCACCATCAAAGCTGTGCTCACCAGCTGTGAGCTCCGCATCTGGCACTTGTTGGTCAGCTGAGCAGCACTCCTGTTGTGAGCGTCTGCCCCCTGGTCAGTGGGCATCATAGTGACCAGATGAGTGGTTGTCTGGTTGCTTAGGCTTTTATATATATATATATTTGGCTGTCTTGTAGTTCAAGTACATGAACTGTACATTACCTCTCAAATTAAAACCTGCTTTTCTAATTGTTCCATGATCTAATAGATTCTTTAGTTTACTTACCTCACTGAGGGCAGGCCTATCTTGACATAGAGAACATACTTAGAAGTATGATGAATGATGGACTCATGGTAGTCATCTGTGCAAATCCTTAATTGGCAATAGTTTTTTTGATATGTAATGTTTCATATTACTTTAATGAATTAAGTTGACCTAATCTTAGTAGTTTTCCAATAGAACACTGCTTAACTGTCTTTAATGTTGTGGGGATGCTGCCCTTGAAAACACATTCTTCTTTTATTGACTGTCATTTGATAGATTCCTCAAACTGGTGTGGTTCTGGAATTTCTTGTCCATCTACTCTCATTCCCCTCTACTCACTGATGATGACTTCAAAATTTATATTTGCAGCCTAAATCTTCACCCTGAACATATCTCTACTTGAATGGTTAACAAATACTTTAGCATGGTAAAAATTGAATCTTAATCTTTTCCATCCCTCTCCTTAACAATTTTTGTCATCTGTAGTATCAGTTGATAGCAGGATTTAATCTCAGTTGATAGCAGGACTGGAAATTTAGTTTGTTTATTTATTTTAATATTTAAAAAAATGATTTCAGAGAGGAAGGGATAGGGAGAGAGAGATAGAAACATCAATGATGAGAGAGAACCATTGATTGGCTGTCTTCTGCATGCCACCTACTAGGGATCAAGCCCAGAACCTTGACATATAATACCCTCACCGGGAATCGAACCGTGACTTCCTGTTCATAGGTCAGTGCTCCAGATTTGTGTTTTTAACAAATATATCTTTAATAATTTTGTACTAATTGATGGTGATGTATTTGGTAGGAATGTCAACTAGAATAAAATAAACCCTTTACAGTTTGTACTATTCTTCACATTCTTTCTGTAATTTATCTCACATCTAATTCTAAGCAAGCACAAATTGGGTGTCTAGATGATGATATTGTTATGCACTGTATGGTTTTTGACACTTCAGGAATGCTAGATCAAAAAGAAGAAAATTCCTGACCACCTGTTATTAGGTTTTCATGTAGATAAATCTTAGACTGGCAGTTTTAACATAATAATAAAATGGGCTCTAGTTGTTGGAAGATGGTGGCAGGTGTCAGAGAGCTGTTTTGCACATACTGGCAGAAGGGATTGTCAGGAGAAAATAGGGAGATGAGGTGATATGGCACTATCTCAGATCCCTTTAGGAGTGTGTTGAGGGTAGTAGATTCTTTTTCCTTTTTTTCTCACTGCTATTTTTCCTCCTGGTGAATTTCAGGGAGGTTGATCAGAGAGAAGTAGCACTGTAAGGGATGCTTCTGACCTCACTTCTTAGTGTGTGACACATCCAGGTCTTGGAATGATGGTAGTGTCTTTCTTTGCAGTAAAAACTGGCAGAACACACATTCACTTGTAAGTGTTTTTGTGGTCAGGTCTATGGAATCCTGACATAACTGGTTTGAAATTTTAGAGCAGAGATAAGAAAAGGGTTACTGCCTGTCATTACCCCAAGAATTTGACATATCCGAAATTTTCACAGTCATGACGTCTACTCCCTTGTCCTCTATGTCCCAAGGCATTTTGCCACCCCCAAACAAAACTAGCAAAATAGCTATTCATATTAAAAATGTGAAGAGTGGTAGGGATTTTATTTTATCAGAGAACTGGAGTGAGTGCTAATTTTTAAAAGTAAAAGAGTATTATTCTTTTTATATATTTTATTGATTTTTCACAGAGAGGAAGAGAGAGGGATAGAGAGTTAGAAACATCGACCAGCTGCCTCTTGCACACCCCCTACTGGGGACGTACCTGCAACCAAGATACATGCCCTTGACCGGAATCGAACCTGGGACCTTTCAGTCTGCAGGCTGACACTCTATTCACTGAGCCAAACCGGTTTTGGCAAGGGTATTATTCTTAACATTAGAGGCCTGGTGCACGAATTCATGCGCAGGTGGGGTCCCTCGGCCTGGCCAGTGATTGGAGCCGATTGGGGCCATCTTGCCCAGTCCCAGTCGGGCTGATGCGGGTCGGCTGGCCTGGGAGGGACTGTGGGAGGTTGGCTTGTTGGCCCTGATCATGTCGATGGGGGCCGGCCGGCCAGGGAAGGACTGCGAGAGGGCTCCAGGGCATGTCCTGCTTGTCTTGCCCAGTCCCCATCATCGGACCCCAGCAGCAAGCTAACCTACTGTTTGGAGCGTTTGCCTCCTGGTAGTCAGTGACTGTTCAAGTGGTTGACCGAATGGTTGACTAATCGGTCTGACACTTAGCATAATAGGTTTTTATATAGATAGATAGATGGCTGCTATTTCTAGCCTTTTGAAAATAAAAGCAAACTGAATAAATTTTATTTGATACTTGAATCAATATAAAGGGAAGGGTAGACTGAGAAGACAATGCAGACAAGTGATTGTGTATCTAGTAGTATTTCCTAATTTGCATGGATCAGTTTGCAGCTTATAGGCACTGCGTTTGTGAGTTTGAGGAATATTTTTAAATTTAGAGACAATTTTTAGACGGCAAATGCTCAGCAATGAATATGCTGCAACTGAATGTTTTTTCATTCAATAAGGTGATTATTCTGGGTATTTGGGGAGCCATGAGGAGCAGCAGATGAAAAGCTTGTTCATGTGTTGATAAATAAGGAAAGAGAGCAAGTCCAGGTTCAAAAGATGTGAGAAAGTAGAAAAAAGTTGTGAGTGAAGGAGGAGATAAAGTGATTTTCCTTGTTGAGTAAACTGAATCATGATCTTGGAAAGGCAATATCAAGAAAGAAGTTTTTTATTTAAAAAATCTGGCCCATGTGATCTGCATGGGTCTAAATGTGTATATTCTTTCAGACAGGTTAATTCTGAGCAACCTTTAGATTTAATAGAGATTTTAGTAATAAGGGAGGATCACTATCCAGTAACCACCCTTCTGTGTGCACTGGACTGGTGGATTATCTTTGTGTTTTTAAATTCTCATACTTCCCCTATTCATGCCCCTCAGTAATTCTAGCAAGTCTGCCTATGAACCAGATTTGTCATGATTGGAGGGGCTGCTTCCTAAATTAGGTGTGGTAGACTTGAAGTACATTTTTTTCTAAGGAAAAAAAAAAAAAAAAAAGAACATCATAGTGATCCTTAATTCTAAGGATTTAAGGATTCTAATGTATTTTGTTCTAAAATTGTTAGAAGCTGAGATATCAATAAGATTGTTTATTTCTTTTGAAAAATATTATTTATGATAATGGATAGATTATGTTGTCCTATATGATTTTATTGAACAAAGAAAAGAGAAATTACTTGATTTTAAGTGACTACTTTACCCAAAAGGAATTTTAGAATTCCTTCTAAATCTTTTGAAATTTAGTCCTACTTCATAAAGCCAAACCAGAGAAATGTCATGTCTAATATTCAATACATTTTATAAAGAAGATTACTTGACTATGAGATAATGTGGTCAGGTTCACATCAATAGTAAATATGTTTTCAGGCTGTTGGCTTATTAAAAGCTCTCACTAATTATTAATATTCATTTTGGATACTAGTAGACATTAACTTAGTGAGGAAGTAAGATTAGAAAGTAGAGAGTTTTGGGGAGCAGTACAGGGTCTAACATGTCTTGAATGTGATTGTATTCTCTACTTGATGAATCTGTCACATGTAGTTCTCCACATTTTGCTATTAAAAATAACATTTATTGAATGTTTACTTTATTCCAGCCTGTTCTCAGGACTTTACATATATTAAATATCCATGTGGTTGTTACTGCCATTCATTTTCTGTTAGGAATGAGAGACCCAAGGATTGTCCAGGATTATAGGCCTAAGTGTGGAGCATAACTCAGTCCTTGTACTCTTTGTTCCTGTTGAATTATAGGTGGTTTTCCTAATGGCGGGTGGAATGTTCTAAATTTTAAAGAGACAGTTAAATTTATGACAGCTATTTTGATCAGTGAAGGCTTTATCTTTTTAAATGTGTTCTTTCTTAGGAAATTAGTTACCTTATAGATTCTGTCTCAAGGAGCATACTTATGATATCACCAGCACAACTAGACATGAAGCCTGAAATATGCTTCTCTTTGCTCATGATATAGTGGAACATTTTTTAGTTGTTTTTTTTTTAAATATATTTTATTGATTTTTTTACAGAGAGGAAGGGAGAGAGATAGAGAGCTAGAAACATCAACCAGCTGCCTCCTGCACACCCCCAACCGGGGATGTGCCTGCAACCAATGTACATGTCCTTGACCGAAATCGAACCTGACGTTCTACCACTGAGCCAAACCGGCTTCAGCAACATTTTTTAGTTTTAAATTATTCTCCTAATATAGAAGATTTGTAATGTAGTAGAGGAGGTATTTATTGGTGGATGCTCCTTATGTGATGGGACACTATATTTTGGGTCCTAGTGATGTGATAAGGAGGAAACATGGACTCCTAAGTGGATGCATGTTCATTCTTGCTGACTTTATAAGTTCCAACTTTGGGTCACCATAAAGGTTAAGTCACAACAAAGCATGCACCATGCTTCTGTACTTTCCTTACCCATAACTTTTTCAAGGATTGACATGAATAAGTCTGTCTTCTCTAAAACCTCTTTGGAGATACTATCTGACAGGTTTCCTTATTGTTCCTGTAGCTCAACTACAGTCAACTCCTAAGGCCAGGGCAGTTTCTGCCCCATTGCTGCCCAGGCATAGCATCCTGTCCTGGGGATGTAAAATCTTGCCTTCCTTTTTCCTCTGTTTTATAAATAATTCATAGACTTTTGCACTTAAGTGTCTCTCTCCCCAAATAAACTATAGTGTGCTTCCTTTATCAGTTGAAAGAAGTGTCTTCCCCACCGAATAGGCCAGTTTGCTTCTTGGATCAGTTGAAAGCTGTTGGCTTTGTTCTTTGCCATGACTACCAGGAAGATCAAAGCCAAATTAGTGTATACTAGAAATAACTATTTCATTGTTCTACTAGGGCTTTTTTGGTGAGTTATCAAAACCTTTAGGATCTGATGAAATCTCTAGATCTACACAATGTTTGCATTATTATTTTAAAAGGTTCTTCCTGTGAAACATATCCTGCACTCTTAGAGTTAAGAATCCCTGCTTTTTAATCTTTTTACATTCTTATTTCAACCATTCTGTACTTATGAAAGTATTACGTTAAGTTTACTTGGCTTTATAGAAGTAGGTTATATGTAAATAATACATTGTTTTTAGAAGTTTTAGTGGGTGAGCAGTTGTACTATGTGTTTGGCAGCTCAGGCCATTGAAAATGTTTTTATCATACAAGGAGCTTTTGGTTCACATGATGATGAAACATATGGGCTAATATAAATGGCTCTAGTGTTTTTGTCTGACTATTTTTCAGAAAAATAAAAAAAAAAAACACCTTGAGGTTGTATGTGGTTTGTTGTTGTTGTTGTTGTTATTTGTTTTTTGTTTTTGTTTTTACTGAACACCATTGTGAATGGGTATTTGGTAAAGTTGTGACATTTTTACATCTCTGCATTATGGTGCTTGGTAACGTCTCTGAATGCAAGTTGTAAAAAAGCCTTGGGTATTGTTTCTGGGGCTACACTAATATAGTCCCCAAGTATGGGAAGATCCTTTCTCTTTGGATGGTGATGGAACCATTGGCCCCTGCTGTCAGGGTTGTTCACAGGTCTTCTTTCATGTTGGGTTTCTAGTGGCAGCTCTGAGTTGGAGACCATGGGCTAGGCTATGCTCTTGGGCCTCCATGTACAAAGGGATGGTAGTATATTCAGTTTGTGGACGCTATATTCGCCTTTGGAGATCGCTTGCTCTTTAATGTTTCCTTCAGATAGGGGACTCAGCATCTGTCTGTGAAAAGTGTTCCCAAAACAGTGGATCTTACAGAGGAACTCATGCTAACAAAAGATGTTTGCAATAGTTATACGATTTTCACCTCTTTTCCCCTTCTCTCTTTATGAAATACAATTTGTGGTACCTTTTGTCTCTCTAAGGAAGACTTGAGCACCCAGCTGGTTAGATATATTTAAAGAAAGAAAAAAATGTATTTAAACAGACCTTGAGAAAATCTATTATAAATTTGAATGTGAATCTGAGAATGATGTGGTATTCAGGCAAAACTAATTAAAATAACTGATAAGGAAATCAGATGTAGCTTTACATGGAATTTTCAAGGTTAAAATGTATGAGAATTATGTTAATAAACTGTTCTTTTTAATTCCAAAAAGTATAAGAATTTGTTCCTTTGTACAATTTGAAGCCACCATCACCTATGCCCTCTAGTACATACTGATGAGTTTGACAGTAAAATATTGTGCTGTGCTTCCTGCCTCTGCCCTAGTTACTGCTGAGATTGGTGGGATGAGAGCTCTTAGCCTCTCTGATTCCCATTTCCCTGGGTGTTAGGACTGGGGGTAGCCTTGTTTCTTTCTGCCTATCTGGTCTTGCTGCAGAGCTCTAGGCCTGGAGAAGCAGTAAGTGCATCCTGGTAAGCCTGGCAGACTCCTACAGTCAACTCCTTAAGGCCAGGGCAGTTTCTGCTCCCATTGCTGCCCAGGCATAGCATCCTGTCCTGGGGATGTAAAAGCTTGCCTTCCTTTTTCCTATCCATGCTAAGGTAGAGTAGCTCATGTAGGGATCCTAGAGAATGCAGTATGTTTAGTATCTGTGGTCCTTGCTCTCAGGAGTGTTGTGGAAGGTGCTGCTGGGGTGAACCCCAAAGGTAGAGGGCAGGTTGCTGTTTGCTGAGGATAGGCAGTTGAGTGCCTTTTTTGAAGCTCCCCAGGCTGTGGCAGCAGTCTGTTGTTAAGGAGGTTGGGGAACGTAGGCAGTTGCTTGTCCACTTGCTGAGGCTTGTGACAGAGCAACTTCTTATTGCATGACTTACTTATTGGCATGGTGGCTTTTTAGTAAGCCCCCCCCCCCCCCCCCCCCCCACCTTTACTTTCTTTTTAGCCTGGTTTTGCCTGTCTCTGAATGAAGACAGACAGGTGATGATTAGCTGCCCTTTTTTCAGCTGGCATATTTGGCATTATAGAGAACATTATACAAAACAACTGTTCGTTTAAGGTTTCTATATCTGTCACAAAAGGTTTTTCAGGTTCCACATGTCAAAAATGATAGGTTATCAAGGAAAAGCTTAAAAAAACAAAAAAAAGACATTCATTTTGTCCAGTATACACAATTTTAATAACAAAACTTTTTTTATATAGTACACTCTGTTAACTATCTCCCTCAATCCCCGCCCCCCATATAATAGTATTTTCTCCCCCAACCCACTTGCCCCCCCCTCCCCAAAATGGCTCTTAAGGTGATAAAACACAATGTGTTTGGACTGTACTTTTGGTTTCCAATCTGTGTTGATAGAAAGGTTCAACAAACATTCCATAGGTGAAACTTTTTTAAAAAATTACCAAGGAAGGATAGGTTAGTTGAAGGAAGCAGATGTTTCCAAATGTTTGCAATAATAGTATGAAAGCTTAAACCATCATTTTCTATTTGTTTGTTTTTGCCTTAAATTGTTGGCCTTATCACTCTTGTCTTTTTCTAGTTGAAGCACTTTATAAGATACGAAAAGCATGTCTCAAAACAGATTTTTGAGACAAGTCTGAACTGTATTGCTCTATTAGGAAAATGATCATGTAAGTCAGCTTCTAAAATTATTCTTTCAAATTTTATATTGATAGCTACACCTTCGAGGGATAATAGAGCATTTATAGCCCTCCCCTCCTCCCCGACTCTGTAGGAAGTATAGAAAATGAAATGTCTTTTTTAGGACTCAGACCTGGTGTTACATGGGGCTCATTTTTATTGGAAAGATGGAATCTCGCTCTTGGTGACTAGCATCAGAAGAAGCAGATGGATTTTAATAATTAGTGGAGTTGGGAAATTCAGTCAATTCCATTCATTAAATTGGTACAGAAATTAACTTAGGCACATTAAGAAATTACATGTGTTAGTGCAGATTTTTTGCTTAAAAATTAGTAACTTTGCTATTTGATTTTGGCAGTGGGTATTCTCTCTCAATTGTGTGTGAATTTGCAAATTTGTCAGCCCATTCTTATTTTATAAAGGGGATTGAAATCCCTGGCAAACTACAGAAATGAATATAAATGATCCCAAACTAACTCTTGATTACTAGGTGTATATAACATTCTTTAGCTTTTCTTTTTCCAGAGATTTAATTATTTTTCTAGTGTTTGATAAATGGTCATTTCCCTCTAATCTTGAAAATGGGAGAGGGAAAAATGCAGTTGGTGAGAAGAGGAGGCTGAGGAGGATAAAACTAAACCAAAAAACAAAAGCCCTAACATTGGGTTAGCAGGATCTGCAGTGTAGCTGCGATGCTCTTCCACTCTAGCCAGTTGGTAAACAGAGCACATATGACTAACAGTCTCATCTTCAAATCTGTGCTGATACTGAAACACAAAAAGACCGAAAATTAAATGGAATACTGCCTTTAATAGGCAATTCAAAAGGGAAGTTTGTGCTTTAATGAAAAGGGGACATGCTGGTTGGCATTCTTACTTTTCTCAGAGCATTACAAAAAAATAAATAAATAAATAAATAAAAATAAAAAAAATATATATGTAGGGCAAAAAATCAGTTATTTTTCATCTTGAAAGTATGCTGGGGTGGCCTTGGTTCTGCTGTTCCCTGAATTACTAAATGGCTTGCTTTTCCAATTTATTTTCTACATACATTTCTACATTTGCTGATTAATGGTCCATTTTACTAACTGTAATCTTTAGGATTAATGTGGGAATTCCCAGCCAATATTTCTCACCCTTCTACTCACAATTTCAATTAATTTGGTGTGGTGGAAATGATAGAAAATAATTTTTTGCTAGTCTTCAGGGCTAATGGAATCTTATGTGCTCAGGACAGAATATTGTGACAAAGCTTTTCTCTGACAAATGGCCATGGTTTGCCTGATGAATGATTGGTAAATTTTACCTTGTGGAGCTCTCATTTGTAATGGGGGTTTCAGATCCAGCTCTGTAGGGAAGTGGTGAGCTGTGCTCTGTGCCATAAAATCAGCTTTTGTCTCTGTCCAGGCAGGCCTAAGATCTGGTTTAACAAGAAATGAAATGCTCACTGCTCAAGATCACCTGAACTTTACAGACCGAGACTTTGCCAAACTAATTTACCCACCTTAAGAAATGCAGAGAATACATTTTTACCATAATATGTGATCTTATTAGCATTTTACTGAGACATGTTTTTGTGTGTTTTTTTTTTGAAATGTATACAGACACCCCTCTCTTAGTATTAAAAAGAAAAAAAATACAATTAAACCTCATAGGTTAAACTGCAGTCTTAACATGTTTTCAGTTTAGTTCAGGGAAGAAAAAATATGCCTTAAATGAAGGATATTGTGTTTTAATGATCATATTAAGGAAAAGGTAACTTTCTTCTTTTATGGTAGTGTTTTTCTCTAAGGGTATTTGCCTTTTTCACATACAGTTGTATATGTCAGTTGTAAAAATGCTCATTCTTCTAGAGTCAAGTCAGTAGTCTAATGTCCTGTAGGTTTTGCTGCTACATACATGGAACTTATGGAAAAATTCTGTGTGAATTGGTAACTTGCATCTGAATCTTAAATATGTAATAGTTTCTCCACAGAATCATAATTGAAGAAATGCAATACATGTGGTTCTTTTTCACATGAAAAGTGTGGCATTGTTATCATTTATCATTTATTATGGTCTGTTTATATTAACACTAGGAGACCTCCTCTTCATCCCCATTTCAGCTGTAGGTCGTGGGGCCTTGCTCTGTAGATAATGTACAGCTACCCATTTGCCTCACTCTTGGCTGCCTCTTAAGTTCAGCTAACTCATTTCTGTGAGTCAGATTTCAAAATGCTGCCTTTCCTTTTCACCCCCCTTCTCTCCCTGCCACCTTTGAGTTACCATTACATGGCTGTATAAGCATGTAGTTAATCTTTTACCATAAAAAGGTTTGTCTCAATCTGTTGTTCCTTTCACTTGGAAGGAACTGCTCTTATAACGTGATTATGTATCCTTATTAAAAGGCCAGGTTTTAGAATATAACATTTGGAAAGTGATTTTTAATGTTCCTTTATAATATATATTCTATTAAGAATCATTGTTATGCCTGTTGCTAGCTAATTATTTTTTATTTGGCTCTGAGGTGTGAGGATTAGGAAGAAAACAGGAGAGTTTAAACCTCTTTGTAAGGCAGCTTTGATCATGACAGTTGAGAAAGGGAGAGAATGTTGTGTGTGCTTGCAAACTAAAGGGAGCAGGTCCGAGGATTAAGTTGACTTTCTCTCCAAAATAATTTCTAAATCTTTTTTTCACATATAAATGTAAATATAGAATTTAGTAAACTAATAAGTAAAAATGGTAATGTAATACTAGTTTAAAATAATTGTCTAAATGCCACAAAAGGTCAACATGTTCATTATAAGTTAAACTAGAGATGTATGATACAAAGTTAGTGTAATCATTTAGTATTGAATTCATTGTAATGAGACCTTTTCCACATTCACTTGGATTCATTGTTTAAATATATTAAAGAGTTACTCAGCTTATTAGAATTTCATAAAGGGTTCTGATTTCATGATGTGGACTTTGATAATATCTATTAACCCAGGCAAAAACTCTGGAATATGAGTGCTTAATATTTACCAGTCTTCAGCATATATGAAATTCTACTTCCCACGCTGGCAGTAAATTGTAAATTTAAGTAAATACCAGATTATCATACAAGAGAACTTAGTACTAAGTCTCCTTTTAAGCAACAAGCCAATGGTGGTACTTGGGGTGGAAAGCAGTGATCAAACAAGTATTGATCCATCTCTTTTTCTGCTCAGTAGCTTCTTTCCAAACTGTTTTCGGGGGGGGGGGGGGGGGAGGGGGGGGATAGCATATGTAGACCTAAGTGTAAATGTTTACACTTAATAGTATATAATCACATACATGAAATGCCATAATTTGAAGTGAGCATTTTTAGACTTTCCAACAAGATTGCAAATTAATGTGAGCATTACTTCATTTAACACTTAAAATATGGTTTCATTAAAAAAAATTAAAAACACTTCAACACTTCAAAAACTTAAGTCTCCACTTGGTTTTGAAAATTAGGCTTAATGTCACCATTGTTAAAAATTAGATATTTAGCCCCTACTATGTAAAATAGGTTACTTATCTGATGTAATTTTTGATGATAGGTAGGTTTTATACTTCACATTCTTTGTATGGCAGTTGCTGACACTTGCACTGTTCATAACCATTAATGATGATGAAGGGTCCTTCATGGGTGGGTTCATATTCATTATACGGTCCTTGGTCTGACATGTTTGACATATGGAGTCGTGTTTGGGATCGGAGCTGCCTGTGGTTCTGAATCATTGAGCACTGTCTAATTCTTCTTAAAGTGGGAGGACAGCACTTCCTGGAGATGAACACTATAAAAATAATAAAAAAGAAAGAAAACAATAAAGCCATTGTTCCTGTAATTACCCGCTGAGTGAAGATGGCATTGTCTGGTTCGGGAACGTGTTCCTCAGTAGTAACTGCTATGCCTGCAGTAGTTGGGGTTTCTTTGTCTCCCACATGGTAACTTGATGAGCTTATTCCTTTTGTATATTCAGTGGTTGGATCTCTGTAAGTTGTAGCCATGGCTGTGATGACAGTAGTTGATAAATTCCAGCAGAGCTGAAATCCATGGACTGCATCCAGTATATCCTCTCCTTGGGTGTGGTCAGGACTGTGGCATAAGATGGAATGCTCCCACCGACCTTGGAAATTGCCCAGCCAGGAGGCCAAAGCACATATTCTAGGGCTGCATTCCCAGAGATTGCCAGAGAGGCCAACAGTTGTGAGGGATCTCAGGGAATTTAAGATCTTGGAATCCAGGCTGTTTAACTTGTTGTTATCCATTAGGAGTATTTTAAGATTAGGCATTGTTTCAAACACTGTCAGATCGATGGCTTTGATTTCATTTCCAGTCAGGTCTAGCTTTTCTAAAGTGCCCCAGGTCCACTCCATCCCACATGTTAAGTTGCTGATTTTGTTCCATTGTAAGAAGAGCGTGTGCAGACTGCTTAGACGTAGGAAATGAGCAAAATTAATCTTCGTCAGCTGGTTGTGCTCTAGGTGAAGCTCTCTCAGTTTGATTAATCCTGCAAATCCATTTCGAGCCAAACTTCGCAAACGGTTTGTGCTCAAATCTAGAAACTCCAGACTACGACAGTCCCAGAACAGGCGTACTGGGATAGTCCGCAGGGAGTTGGACCGTAAATGCAAGGTCTGCAGCTTCCGAAGGCCATAGAAGAGCTCTGGGTGCAGAGATGACAGCTGATTAAAAGACAGGTCCAAATTTTGTAGATTAATCAGTTGGGTAAAAGTTGTATTTGGCAAGTAAAATATTTTGTTGGAACTTAAGATTAATTCCTTAAGTTTATATAATCCTTGAAAAGCATCTTCTTTTACTGTTGAAATTTGATTGTGGTCTAAGTGGAGCCAGGTAAGTTGACTGAAGCTGGCAAATTGATCCCTTTCCAGCTCTGTGATGTGATTGTGCCTCAGGGAAAGGCCCAGAGAGCCCTTGTCTGTGGTGTTTGGCACTGAGTGGAAGCCCTGAGAGTCGCAGTAGAAGAGCAGCTTCTCGCAGCGGCATTTAGGCGGACACGCCATTCCCAGGGCAGGCAGCATTTTTAAAACCATACTCATTGCATATATTGCTGCCAGCATAGGGGCCCCTAATGGCCACTTGAAATGTAAGCCTGCAGAATATAATTTAAGGAAAACAAGAAGATAGGATATTTTTAGCAGAATGTATGAGCTGTTAAAAAATGAACATAACAATATGGTGAAATATTTCACTGCATATAACTTAATTTTCATTTGCTGCAGAAAAATTAGCCTTGTTAATATGACTGGAACAAAACTTAAACCATTAAGAAGATAAAACATAGCCTGTTAACATCAATATATGCTTTTACCTAAACGTCAGGATCCAAAAATGTGACAGTGATCCAAAAATGTGAATTCAATGGTTTATTTTAAAAAGCATGATTTGTTGCTGTCTGTACAAAGCACATAAATGCATGGACTTACCCATTCTTCTGAGCACATTGGAGGCTGCATTCAGTCGCGGTTGTTAGACTCAACGCAGTGAGTCTGTTAAAGGCTCTAACATGCAGGAGCCTTTGACCAGTTTCCTGTTTTCTGTGTCCCAGGCTTTCTGAGTAAAATTGAATCCACCAGGGTGAATTGTGTTTTTTTTTTTTTTCCCCCTTAGGATATTCTTCTCAATAGCGTTGGTTTCATTTTTCTGACACTCTGTTCCCTTAAATCGCTTCTGAATATAAGTTATTAATTTCGCTCTCCTCTTATTGCTCAGCTGGTTAATCAAAGCATCAGTCTTTCCTTTCCGCAGCTGTTAGTTCTCTCGGTCTTAACTTGTTGATGGCAGATGGGCGGCTTGTTGCAGAGAAGAGATCCTGGAGCAGCATGAGTGCATTTACTGAAAAGCTTTTCCGAGAAACGGCACAAGAATGGATTTGCTTATGTGCTGCGACCACACAGAACTGTATATAGGCTGACGTCACCGGGTGACGTGTCTTTTGTTTGGGTTTTCCAGAAGCTTTACTGTTGTAAAGCACGATGCTTTGTAACAGTATCGGGTCGTTGTAAGACCCCCTATTACAATAAAGCCAGAAAGAAGAACTCCTGACTTAAAAACATGGTATTTCTTCAGTGTAGGAGCAGCAGTGAGGTTGTAATAAAGACTGCATTCAAGAAGACCCGTCTGAACAGTGAGTTGGGTTAGCAAAGTGATGGTTTTTAATGCCTGTGAGAGCCAGTGTTAGACTGCCGATTCTGCATAGAAAGATCATATAAATGGTCAGGAGCCTGCAGGATTTATGAAGTGCTGATCTAACGCCAGCCTATGCTAGTTATTGCCTGCTGCTCTGGTAGTTTGGGAAGCTACTCAATCACCTTGTTGTCATGCTTGGTTAAAACGGAAGTATGACTATGATTTGCTTTCAGGGTGTTGGTAAACTAGGTAAGTGGGGTTGGCTTCTTTGTCACTAAGAGCTTAACACCACAAACCAAGAATAAAGGGTGGAAAAGCTTGCAAAGCATTTGATTATTTTGTTCTTTGAGACTTTCAGAGAAACTCTAATTTAAAAAATTTCTCCTTCTCTGTCCTATTTTATAATAATGTTTTATCACAGGAGAAAAGGGTAGGTTGATACAGTCACTTAATACTGTTTGCCCTAAGCTTTAACAGTAAAGCTTTAGGAATTATTTAGGAAAAATAATAACAGCATGGCTGAATCTAACACAATCTCTTGTATTTACCTCAGAATCTTACCTACCCCTTCAACTGAAAGCCTCAGGTGATGCTGGGATTGGGGCATTGTGGTACTCAAATAAATAGAACATTTATTTTGCACACTTAATAGCTCCTCCTGGCACACTTAACAACTGACTTTAAATGTTTTAACTTGACCTAACTCTGTCTTCTTGCTGTTGAATAGTGTCATCACTTTTTAGAGCTTGGTTATGAATGTACAGCTCCAGGTTTAGTGTTGTGAAAGCTATTTTAGCATGAGTCAGGGTCATATTTTCAGACCTGACAAAGGTACGTCCTGTTACACATTTTACCTTACTGATTTGGCCTTCCATGCCAGTTTCTCTTATACCATTGGCACTTATCCTTAATGGGTCTTATCTCACACCTGAAGGCAGAAATCTCAAAACTACCCATGTCATCTGTGAAACATCATTGGCCTGTTGGCTTCCATGGCCTTCATCCTACGGACATGTCTAAAAAGTCATTGTTTTAAGGGGCATAGATTATGTGTTGGATTGTGGTACTGGAGTAAGAACTGGAAGACTTTCAAGGCCATTTCCTTGGGGCCCTGTGTAAAATTGTTGTGAAAATGCAGCAACTGCAGGTGTGTAGTTTTAGAAGTAGACCCCAAGATGGTATTAGAAGTATAAGTTTTGTTAGGGAAAATGCCTGGGAAGTACAAAGGAAGAGAGAAAACAGCAGGGATACTCTTGAGGGTTGGTAGAGTCTTCAGACCAGAGGGCAGGTCTGACATCTCTGAAAACAGTGGAGAAGTATACTAAATTGTATACGTACTTAGTGCTCTGTCTTAAAGCACTAGTTAAGTATACAATTTTACCTATATGTTCCCAAAAATTCTAGTTTAGCACTTCTTAGTTGGGATTCAGGAATCTGTATTTTAACAACTCCACCAGGTGATTCTCATCATGAGAGAAGTTTGGGAAACACTGCCCTAGGCCAAAGAGATGTCCTCAAACCAAAGTTGCTCATGAGTGGAACCCTATGTTCTTAGGAATGAGCCCACATTAGTACTCCTCTATCATTTTCCTGCTTCTGGTTAAGAAACAGGAGAATTCCTGTTAGACTTCAAGGATGCTCAAAACTAACCTTGAGCCTTTCCATAGTCTATCTCTCAATAAGCTAAAATTCTTAACCTGAGTTCATAGTCTAATGGAATTTTATAGCTTGTACATTTTTCTGTGAATGAGGTTTAATCAGATTTTTAGAGGGTCTGTGACCTTAGATTTAAAAATTACTGTTCTGCAGGAACTTGATCCCAAAACTTCCAGTGGGGGAATCTAATAAAGGTGGTCTCTTTAATTTACTTTTTTAAGGAAAAGAAGCTCTTGGGATACTGTAAATGTCTGCATTGAAGCCAGCCACCCTTTGATGAAAAGAATTTTTTTCAAAATTCTTTTTGAAAACGTTTTCCAGGCAGGAGGAACTGGATTAAATTCTTCCCTGAAGTAACCACTTTATATAGTTCCATGTGGAGAAAAGCATTAGAGTCATTGGGTTAGAACAGCCATGATTAGGAATGAGTTTTATGTGAAAATTTAGAAGGAATATAATCTCCTTCCTTTTAGACTCTTGGTTCTCCTTTCTGCTCTCTAGGTCATTTGGCCTACATCTTATATACTAAAAAATGGGAAATACTTAAATTATACTATCCCAGTACAGTTATTAGAGATTTATGGGCAACAAAAATTGCCCAGAGAAGCACCAATGGAATCACAGGTAATTATTTTTTATGCATGTGGAAAAGAGGGCAATAATATAGTATCACAGTACCCAGAGTGCACAATTCCTTCTAGGTCACCAGCTGTCTTGCTCACTTGCCCTCTCTGGATTCAAAAGATTCAGGCAGTGGAACTAAAGAAGGTAATAGTGCATGTCTTAAAATTGGTGGAATACATAGTTTCCATTGATGGAATTTTATAATATTATTTCTTTTAAAATTTATTTTTATTGTTTCAGAGAGGAATGGAGAGGGAAAGACAGGTAGAAACATTAATGATGAGAGAGAATCACTGATTGGCTGCCTCCTGCACACCCCCTTGGGGATCGAGCCCACAACCCAGGCATGTGCCCTTGACCGGAAACGAACCTGGGACCCTTTAGTCTGAAGTTAGACACTCTATCCATTGAGCCAAATCAGCTAGGGCTGGGATTTTGTATTATTATTATTTTTTTTTATCTTTACCTTTCTTTAGCTAAAAGAACTGAATAGAAACCCATGTTCTTCCTGAATTAAATTTTTTCTTGGTTTCATTTTAGAACAGCTTTATTCTTGCATACATATGTCTTTGAGTTAAAGTTGCAGTACAACCTCTGAAAGGTACTACTCATATCATCTGTGTAAATTTTCATTACTTTAGTTGTTCAAGGCAAAGGAGCAGTAAAATCTAACCTGACCATCTCTAAATGAGTTTAAGCAGATTAAGTGAGTCCAGTAGCAGGGCTTTCGTGGGTCCTCAATGTGAAAGTTTGTTTTTAATGTGTGTTGATTAGGGGGAATTATTTCTCTACTTAGAGAGCACATGTATGGAAATATACATGGAATCATTTATTCTTTTGTGGTAGAGATGGAGCTTTATTTTGCTTTATATTGAAAGATCAAATGGTTTGTTAATCATGCCCAACTCCAAAAATTGTCATATCCCACCCAACATCAGAGGTCTCACATAGAGGTGCTCTGGGAAAGTATGTTAAAATAAACCTTCTTGGCCCAGCTGTGTGGCTCAGTTGGTTGAGTGACATCCCATGCACCAAGAGGTTTCTGGTTTGATTCCAGGCTAGGGCACACACCTGGATTGCCAGATCAATCTCCCAATAGGAAGCATGGTGGAAGCAGCTGGTCAACATTTCTCATAGATGTTTTTATCTCTCTCTTCCTCTCCTTTCCTCTCTTTCTAAAAAATCAATAGAAATATATTTAAATCAACAAACCTTGTTGGGTTTTTGTCAAGTAACTGAGAGCATTGTCTCCATAAGCCAGGGGTGTGGAACCTTTTTTCTGCCAAGGACTATTTGGATATTTATAACATCATTTGCAGGCCACACAACATTATCCTGCTATACTTAAAAATTAGCCTGCTATACATTTCTGTAAAAAAGAAGGAACTCTTACCATTTGCAACAGCATGGATGGGCCTGGAGAACATTATGCTAAGTGAAATAAGCCAGTTGGAGAAAGATAAATATCACATGATCTCACTTACATGTGGGATATAATGAACAGCACATACTGATAAACAACAATAGATACAGAGACAAAAAGGGAAGAGTAAGAGATCAACCAAAGGACTTGTATGCATGCATATTAGCATAACCAATGGGACACTGTGGTGGTTGAGGCTTGTCCTAGGGCACATGTGTCAAACACAAGGCCCACGGGCCAAATCCGTCCCGCCAGGCCTTGCAATGTGGCCCGCACTGTGCTGTCATCACTGCACTCCACTGCGTTTCCATCACAATGACAGTTTATGACTGTTCAGTAAACCATTCGGCCCGCGATTTAGGCAGGATTTTAGATTTTGGCCCCTTCTCTGATTGAGTTCGACACCCCTATCCTAGGGGATAGGAGTAGCAGGAGGGAGCGGGGCTGTCGATTGGAGAAAAAGGAGATATATATATAGTACTTTAAATAATAAAAAAAAATAAGCCTACTGTAGTTGGTCAAACATTTAATTAACTCATGCCTAATGACTTGGCAGAACGAAACCAAAGACATGATTTCTCAGGTCTTATATTACCCACGGGCGAGACGTTCCCCACCTGAATGATAAGCCAAGCTTCCAGGTTTGATCCCCTATCAGGGTGCATATAAGAATCAACCAGTGAATGCATAAGTAAGTGGAACAACAAATCAGTGTTTCTCTCTCCCTTCCTTTCTCTAAAATTATCAATAACAATACCTTATTGCTGCCAGTTTTGATCATCATTTGAAAGATATTTTTGCATTTCAAAAGTGATATCTTTAGGGTGGAGGCCCTAGATTTTTTTTAAAAATATGATTTTATTGATTTTTTTTTTAGAGAAAGGGAAAAGGATAGAGAGTTAGAAACAACGAGAAAGAACCATAATCCATCGGCTGCCTCCTGCACACTCCTTACTGGGGATTGAATCTGAAACCTGGCATGTATTATACACTGACCAGGAATTAAACTGGTGACCTCTTGGTTCCTGGGTCAACACTCAACTACTGAGCCACACCAGCTGGATAGAGGCCCTAGATTTTATGGACCTGAGTACATTGCTTGCTAAGAACCTTTTGTGATTCCTAGTTGCCAACTTCCTACTTGGACCTATATAGTATCAAGACCTGTATTAGAGGAAGTGGATTTTACAGGGGACCATGTTGAATATGGTAGATATATCAGTGTTGCTGGGAATCTTTTCTTTCAAAAGCCTTTAAAAAGAAGACTCTCCACATTAGGATTCCAGAATTCTCCCATCCCCATTTTTTGTTGTTAATCCTCACACAAGGATATTTTCTCCATTGCCTTCCAAACAGAGTGGAAGGGTGAGGAAGAGTTGGAGAGAGAGAAACACATTGATTGGTTGCCCTCCTGCATACAAGGACTGAGGTATGTATTAATACCCTTGACTGGAATTAAACCAGGGACCCTTTAGTCGGTGGATCATCTCTCCAACCACTGAGCCAAACTAGCTAGGGCCAGAATCCCCATTTTGTTATTGTATTTACTGTTCCCATTCCTGTTTTTGAATGATTTTAATTTTTAAAAGTTCTTTTGTTCTTTGGTTAGTATAACTGAGAAAGAAGTAGGAACAGTGATTACACTAGTGATAGTGTGTGTTCCTTTTGATGCTGCAATTTACATAGTTTGGGGTTTCTTTCTTTCTCTACTTTGGTTGAACTATTTAAATCATTCATATATATATATATATCCCTTTCTACCCTTCCCCCCTATTGACTCCTTCTAGTCTCCCAACCCTATCCTCCTACCTTTACACCCTATTGTCCTGTATATGGGTTATGTATACAAGTTCTTTGCCAAATCTCAGAGGGAAGAGATCATCCAGTCTGAGGTTCTAGTTTTAGAGGCATGTTGCTTCTGGCATTTGTTGCTCCTGGGGTGTTGCTATGTTAGGATCATGTGACAGCCTAATTCTGCAGTGCTAGCCTTGTATTCTGTGCCCATGGCTAGGTAGTTTGTCAGTAAGTCTGAGAATGATGCACCTGAGTCAGATATTAGGTGACGGAAAATCTTCACAGAAATTTGGGGAGAGGAACATTTAAACCATGACAATCTTCTATTTCTCTCACCATAGACATAAAACCAAACCAAACAGAACTGTCCTGAATTCTTAACTAATGCAGACTGATAGAAATTTATATTGTCAAGACTTTTACTTTGGTTTCCAATGGCTTCATCATGTTCATGTTTCCTTTCCTCTGTTCAATAACGCTTCTTCTTTTTTTAAATCTCTGAAATACAGCCATGTTTGGATTTCCCTTCTTGTTTTTCCCTCTCTACATTTTGAGTAGCTTTCTATTTAGATTTGCTTACTCCTGTCTACATAGATGACCACAGGCTATATACAATGCCATTTGCTCAGGATAGAATTAAGAGTAAGATACACATTCATATTTTCTTGAATAATCCCTTTCAATTTAGAAGGCTTTTTGACCCAATTGGCTAAATTTAAAAGGGTAAATTTGCATGTATATTGGCTAGGTGCTAGCAAGTCTTGGTTGCTGAAGCTTGGAAATGTCATTACCTCAGAACCATCTTAATGTACTCTGGGGAAGAGGGACAAGTGACATGTGCTAAGGCAAGCAAAAAATATTCAACAGGTAATGCAGTTGAATATTTTCTCATCAGTGCAGAGAAAATCAATAAGAAAAATTTGGCCCAAAGTGAGAACGATCATTTCTTATTATGAAAGGCTATATAGCAACATGTAACATGATAGCTGCAGTTTATCCCCATATTGCTGAAATGTGGCTTGCGTTCCTATGTTAGCTGATTCTGTCTTGCTGCTTGTTCCATGTGGGAGCAGGGTGAGAGGTTCTTCTGTCTGTCTGTCCAATGGCTTCATAGTTTTCCCCCAAATGTGTTGTGGATATGAGTTTGTATCCAAGCCTGCAGTTTTCTCCTTATATGGCTATACTATAATTTACGGATAAGTAGTTTGTTTTGAGTCTTTTGCTTTTGCATACAGTGCAGAATGAATATCTTTTTAATGTCTTTGCATTCTTAGGCAAGTTTATATTGATATAAGTTCCTAACCATAAAATGGCTGGGTTATGGGGTATTTTTAAAATTGATAGACATTGCCACATTGCCTTCTAAAAATTTTTAAACTATTTTATACTTCCTATAGTATGTACTAGCCACCCACACTCTCTCTGCCCCCTCCGCCCTCTACTCCCCCCCCCCCCCCCCAACACCATATTAGAAGCCAGCAAACCTTTAAAATATTTGGGAATCCAGTAAGTGTAGAATGTTCTCTTTGATTTGTTTCTCTTTAATTATGAGTGAAATTGAGCATCATTTTGTATATGGGTATATTGTCTTTTTTTTTTTCTTTTTTCTGCAGACTGCAGTTCATTTGTTCATTTCACACCCCACTCCTAAAATTTGTCATTTTCTTAAATATTTTTAAGGCATTTTTCCTTTTTAAATAAATTAACTTTGCCAAATATTTTACATATGTTTATTTAAGTTAACCATTGTCTTTTAAAGGTTTTATGTTTTTTGCTCTGTATTCTGGCTAAATTGACGAGAAACTTTTTTAATATTAAAACAAACTCACACTTGCCACATTATGTCAAAAATCCAGCACCAGTTGGTGAACATAAGATGTTGTAGAATCTTCTGTAAACAAGGATTCCATGTTATGTTTAACCCATTATCTTAAGGCAAAGAGGAGCTGAGCCCTTTAGAAAACTTGTTTTTTAAAAATTAACATAGAAACCAAGAATTCTTAGGCTTTTCATAAACCTTAGCCCAATTTTAACAGTTAACTAAGCATTTGAAAATCCTTCTTAAATATCCCCTCAGTTTAGTTTTTAAAATTTTTTCTGAATTATTAGTAAATTCAAAATTATAGTCTTATTTTATGACCTTTCATATATTTAGTTTGTATACCTATTTGCTTTACTAATATATACCTGTTTGTGCTTTTGAGAACTTCCCAACTTATTATGCATAGCAGCTATTTAACAAGTTGATTACTATCTTTAAAAAAATACTTTTATTGAATTTTAGAGAGGAAGGGAGAGAGAGAATGAAACATCAGTCGGCTGCCTCATGTACTCTTCCTTCCAGGGATTGAGCCCGAAACCTGTGCATGTGCCCTGACTGGGAATTAAACTGGCAACTTTTCGGTGAATGGGACAGCACCCAGCCAACTGAGCCACACTGGCCAGGGCAGTGACTATCTTTATTTAAGAAAAAAGAAACCTGCCCTGGCCAGTGTGTCTCAGTGGTTACAGTGTTGACCCACTTATTGAAGAGTCTCAGATTTGATTCCCAGTCAAGGGCATATACCTGGATTGCAGGTTCCATCCCAGCCCCAGTAGGAGTTTGTGGGAGGCAGCCAATGGATGTGTCTTTCTCACATCAATGTCTCTCTCTCTTTCTCTCCCTCCCCCCTTCCTCCCTTCCACTCTCTCTAAAAATCAATGGGAAAAAATATCCTCTAGTGAGGGCTAACAAAAAAATAAAAAAAGAAACCTATTGTCTCAAAGGGATTGGAATATCTCAGCTATATGCTTCAATTTATGCCAGAAACCTTTTAATATTGGCTTTCTAAATGTTCTTAATCATGGACTTTTTTTTGTCTCTCCTCCCCCACCCCTTCCTCTGAAAGAAAGAGGAATAGTTTACATGCTCATTCTGAGATCCCGGAATTTGGTGCCTAGGTGCCATATTTGATTCATTGTATTTCAGTTCATTGTAGTTCTGTGCTATATCAGCCATGTAACTGGACCTGGTATAGTAATGCCATGGTGGAATACATCAAAAGCCATATTCTGGCATGTGTCTGTGGCCAGAGCTGAAAATACCTAAGCTTATTATAACTGATAGGACATTTAGAGCTGAGAAAAATGTAAAGGTGGTATACAAGGCTGTCATCTGAGAAAATACCCAGGCAAACCAGTAAAGCTCCTTTCTAAGCTTTTGTTCTCTGTTGAGGGGAAGAGAAGGAAAGTGTGTGTGTTGGGGGGAGGGGGTGTTATACCCTGTTTCCCCGAAAATAAGACAGTATCTTATGTTAATTTTTGCTCCCAAAGATGCGCTAGGTCTTATTTTCAGGGGATGTCTTATTTTTCCATGAAGAAGAATATGGTACACATTTATTGTTAAATGAAAATAAAGGAAATTTATTACCTGTATACGGTACGGTAGTACAGTAGTTGTCCACACAAACCAGACAAACTGAATCCTACAGTATCAAGAATTTACTCATTTATTCAATGACAATCATATCATCATCTTCTGGAACATCATCATAACAATCCAATTCCTGAATTTCCTGGTGAATTTCTTGTGAAATTAATTTTCATTCTGAGACAGAGTCTAGGAGGGGGCCTTATTTTTGGAGGGATGCCTTCTATTTCACTCAGAAGGAAACCTGTAAGTAGGTCTTATTTTTGGAGGATGTTTTATTTTCAGGGAAATACGGTAGTATTAGCGTTCCCTGCCTTTTTTTTCTTTTCTTTTTTTTTTAAATTAAACTTTTAGGATGAAATAGGTAACATTAGGCAAACTAGAAACTTACGTTCTTTGAAACTGAAGGAGAGGGTACTCATTTAGGAATGCAGGCATATATAACCATTCTATTCTAATATTGAGCTACTTAGTCTTTGCGTAAAGCTCCCAGAAACTCTTATCCCATATTTAGCTTATGCAGAGCCCATCAGCCATGTGTGGGCCAGGTAGACCAACCATGGTCAAATTGCTAATCATGTTATTCACCAAATTGGGTTTCTGATAATAG
Source organism: Pipistrellus kuhlii (assembly GCF_014108245.1). Classification (NCBI taxonomy): domain Eukaryota; kingdom Metazoa; phylum Chordata; class Mammalia; order Chiroptera; family Vespertilionidae; genus Pipistrellus; species Pipistrellus kuhlii. The sequence goes on along the minus strand of NW_023425584.1, from coordinate 26,729,052 downwards.
ATTTTTTTTTTTTAAGAAATAATCTATTAGAAATATTAAAACAAACAAACAAACAAAACACATGGCTAGAAACAATGACAAACTTCACTGGGTTTATATAGAGAAATTTTCTTGGAGTGCCTAAGGAATATACTGAGACTTTCTTGATTAAAACATTAATTAGGAGGTCAGTTGTTGTTTTTTTAATTGAAGTGGTGGGTTCCCCAACCCCACTTAAAATTAAAAAAAAAAAAATTTATTGTTGAAAGTATTACATATGTCTCCCTTTCCCCCCCTTTAACACCCTCCCCTGCCCCTACCCTCCCCTGCCTCTCGCCCCAGGCCTTCAGCACCCAACTGTGTGTGTTCATGGGCTATGCATATATGTATACAAGGTCGTTGGTTGACTAGCCCCACCCCCTTCCCTCTGAGATTCCGTACTCTGTTCCATGCTTCCATATCTCTGCATCCCCTCCATCAGTTTATTTTGTTACTTAGATTTCACATATGAGTGTGATCATGTGATACTTGTCTTTCTCTGACTGGATTATTTCACTTAGCATGATATTCTCCAGACCCCTCCAAAGGGTAAGATATTCTTTTTTTTACTGCTGCATAGTATTCCATGGTATTAATGTACCACATCTTTTTTTATCCACTCATCTACTAATGGGCACTTGGGCTATTTCCAGATCTTAGTTATTGTAAATTGTCCTGCCATGAACATAGGATTGCATATATTCTTTGTGATTGGTGCTTCATGTTTCTTAAGATACATTCCTAGAAGTGGGATCACTGGGTTAAATTGTAGATCCATATTTAATTTTTTGAAGAAACTCCATACTGTTTTCCATAATGGTTGCACCAGTCTGCATTCTCACCAGCAGTGTACTAGGGTTCCCTTTTCTCCACATCCTCACTAGTACTTGTCATTTGTTGACTTGTTGATGCTAGCCATTCTGACAGGTGTGAGATGGTGCCTCATTGTTTTTATTTGCATCTCTTGGATGACTAGTAACTTTGAGCATATTTTCTTATGTCTTTGGCCATCTGTATGTCCTTTTTGTAGGTCTTTGTCCATTTTTAAATTGGATTGTTTGTCTTCTTTTTGTTAAGTTGTATTCTTATATATTTTGGATATTAACCCTTCAGCAGATGTATCATTGTCAAATATGTTCTCCCATACAGTGGGTTCCTTTTGTTTTGTTGATGGTTTCTTTTACTGTGCAGCAGCTCTTTATTTTGATGCAATCCCATTTTTAAAAAATTCTCCTTAGTTTCCTATACCTTTGGACAGTGGTCGGCAAACTCATTAGTCAACAGAGCCTCTTTTGCCAAATATTAATTGAGCATAATGGTTCGGTCCATTTCTGGGTTCTCTGTTCTGTTCCATTGATCTCTATGTCTGTTCTTGTGCCAGTACCAGGCTGTTTTGATTACGGTGGCTTTGCAGTATAACTTGATTCCTCCAGCTTTGTTTTACTTTTTCAAAATTGCTGCAGCTATTTGATGTCTTTTTTTTTTTAATTATTATTATTCTATATAAATTTTTGGAGTATTTGTTATAGCTCTATGAAATATATCAGTGGTATTTTAATAGGGATTGCATTGAATCTCTAGATTGCCTTGGGTAGTATGGACATTTTAATGTTGATTCTACCAATCCATGAACACAGTATATTCTTCCACTTATTTACATCTTCTTCTACCTCTTTTTTCAACATCCTGTAATTTTCTAAGTACAGCCTTTTGCCTCCTTTGTTAAATTTATTCCTAAGTATCTTAATATTTTTATTTCAGTGGTAAATGGGATTGTTTTAGTTTCTTTTTCTGAGCATTCATTATGTATATAAAAGCCAAGCGACCAGAATGCCGGAATGACCAGTTGCTATGAGGTGCACTGCGGCTAGCCAACCAGCCCGATTTGGGGGCTGCCCCTCCCCGCAGCTGGATTGGGGCCGGGGCCAGCCTGCCAGCCACCCATAGCCCCTCTCCCAGCTGTTCCCATCCCCAGTCAGCTACCTCCACCCTGATTGGAGGCGGGACTGGCTGGCCAACCTCCTGTGTCTCCCTGCTGCCCCCAACCAGTCTGGCCGGACCCCATCTGTTCATGAATTAGTGTACCAGGCCTCTAGTTGGTGTATAAAAAAGCCATTGAGCTCTAGCCAACTTGGCTCAGTGGATAGAGCCATCGGTCTGCGGACTGAAGTGTCCCAGGTTCCATTCCAGTCAAGGGTCTATGCTAGGGCTGTGGACTTGATCCCCAGTAGGGGGCGTGCAGGAAGCCACCAGTAAATGATTCATCCTCATCATTGATGTTTCTATCTCTCCCTTCCTCTCTGAAATTATATGCCATATATATAAATATATATATATATATATATATATATATATATATATGCCATATATTTTTATGTGTTGGTTTTGTATCCTGCTACATTGCCAGTTTTTTTTTTAAATTAAATTTCTTCCCTGAGATCATGGTATTTGATCTTTGAGATTGTCAGTAATTAATTATACTTGTCACATTCTTTTCTTACTAATAGCTATGAATAAATCACTGTTTATTCCTGCAGGTAGAAATTCTCATACCTGAATCACTTTTGTTTTAAATATGAAACGCTTCATGAATTTGTGTCATACTTGTGCATAGGCCATGCTAATCTTTTCTGTATTGTTCTAATTAAAATATATGTGTTGCTAAAGTGAGCACCAAATCAATTTTGTTGAAACTCTTATTTTTTTACACATTAATGTTAGTGGGCTACAAATAATTTTATTGGCAACGTAGGAATAATGGGGGAAAGGAAAGGAAGGTGACCCTTTTTAGGTCTGACAGTGACCATATCAACTTATCACTCATATTTCAACTTTAGTCTCCTTTAGTCCTCTGCTAACCATATACCCCGAGATTCCAGCAGTCCATTAGAAATGGGGGCAGAGGGACAAGTGTCATTGTTCCCACTTAACAGACGGGGGAGGAGAGAAAGTGAGTAGCAAACATACATAAAAATGCACTCAGAAAATAAAGTCATGTCTCCTCATTTCCAGCCAGTCATCTGCTGTTATGGTTAATATACTAATGACATATCCATACCAGAATGTCTTAAGGGCACCCAAAGGTAGAACAGTGGGTTAAATTCCTTTGTCTGTTTGTCTCTCTCCTGTGATTACTGTGTTTTACAGAAAGAGCAACATTTTTTGGATGGGATTTTTGTAAGGAAAAACTTTTGATATACTTCATAGTTTATCTTTGCAGATGTCTTATTAAATATTTCTAAGCATATGGCTAGCCCTATCTAGCCTTTGTCCTTTTTCTTTCTATTACCATATATTTTGATTCTGTGCAATACAACTGCATTAAGCTTAACCTCAAATTAAGAAAAAATATGGCTGAAATAATCTCACAAAACATTCTTGTTCAAGTTCCATAATATTCATTATTAACTTTGACTCACCATGGTACATCTTAGTTTTAAAATTGTTTTTCAGGTTGTCTTGGTGCTGGGTGCCAGCTTTAATATTTTGATATTTTTTAAATCTCAGAGTTCATCAAAATCAGATGTAACCTATTCTAGCTTGCATTTTAAGAAGAGCTGGTTTGTTAATGAAATTTGTGTATGCTGAGCCTTGAATTAAAATACAAATTTAAATTTTCAAGTGGAACTTCTAAATGACAGTCTTGTCTTATTCCTTGGCTTTTCTTATTTTGATAAAAAGCCCTCAATTCCCATAATCAGATGATGTGGAGCCTTAGAGTTGTAAGAGTATGTTTTTATGAACAAAGCCAAATGATCCCCTCTGTTCATTCCCCTTACTTTCCCCCAGTGTATTTTCTAACTTTGGGCTAAAAAATGTTGACTGTTTTTTCAATGTTGATTTGAACATAAATAGCTATTGGCTATCATTAAATTTTTTGTGAATCATTAAAAGGTGCATTTCTTTCTTTCTTTTCCAGGCTGGACGTAAAGAAAGAAGTGATGCACTCAACTCTGCAATAGATAAAATGACCAAGAAGACCAGGGACCTGCGTAGACAGGTAAGCTAAAGAAAGTACTTCCTCAAATACTTCCAGTTGCTTCCTCAAGTTTTCAATTTTGTAGTTTTTGTTAAAATCTCAATGAATACAGGTCCTGCTCACATTTTATTAGGGATAAGAATTGCTTTTCACAGGAAATTGACTATCTCTGTCTGTTTTGTTGCTCATATGCTTCTAAATGGCTCAGCAAATGTTTCAGGGACCTGGACTAATATGGTCCCACTGGGATGGACTGCATAAATTAGCTCTAGTGTGAAAAGAATGTACAAATAATAAAATCAATTTAAAATGACTTGGGGGACTGAAAATACCCTGAAGGATCTCGTGATACTCACATATTAGTAAAGACAAATTGCAGTTATTTTCTGACTTGCCCCATTCTGATTACACACTCACAGTTTCTTTAGATCCTTTGTGGAGATGTATTTCCAGGATACACAGTGGGTATAGAGGAAAGAACTTCTTAAAGTTAAATAATTCGATTAATATTTTGGAATCAAATTAATTTTTACTCTTTAAAATGGTAAGGTTGAATTTATAGAAGATGCTTCATAGATTTCAATCTTCTTGAACTTGTAGGGACTTGTTTTGTAACATGTCGTCTATCTTTGTCAATGATCCATGTGCATTTGAGAAGAATGTATATTCTGTTGCAAGGGGGTGAAATCCTATAATAAAGAGGGAATATTCTAATGACTGCCCCACCCTCAAAGATGGCAGCGAGAACTGCTGGAATGTTGTAACTGTATTGTAAACCAAGCATATCAAACTCGAATACTAACACGGGCCAAATAAACCAGGTTTAAGTTTATGTGGGCCACAAAAAAAAAAAAAAAAAAAAAAAGCTTCATTTTCATAAGAACATAGGTTTATTTCGATAGAAACATGCTGAATACAAAGGGCTGGAATTAATGAGTAATTGTTAACATAAAATAATAGAATATTTTAGTAAAAATTAATATTTTTTTCTTGAACATTAATTTACTAGACACTGAATAACTGCACAAATTAATAAGCGTAATGCAAATAAACCTACAGTATTTTTCTTGTTCTCTGAAAGCGAAATATTTCTGTTGCACACACAAAACAAGTCAGTTCAAGATTAATGATGTGGCAATCAGCTGCTAAAATAATCACTGCTAGTATTAGTGGAGAGAATTGGTATGCCTGCACATAAGGGAAATGAATGCAACACAATTATAGCAATCAGTCATTAGTGAAAATTGTAGTTTGTTATTAATAACTAGAGGCCTGGTGCATGAAATTCATGCACAGGGGGTAAGTGTCCCTCAGCCCAGCTTGCACCCTCTCCAATCTGGGACTCCTCGAGGGAGGTCCAATTGCCCATTTAGGCCTGATCCCACCAGGCAGTTGGACATCCCTCTCACAATCCAGGACTGCTGGCTCCCAACTGCTCGCCTGCCTGCCTTCTTGATTGCCCCTAACTGCTTCTACCTACCAACCTGATCACCCCCTTGCTAGCCTGATTGATGTCTAACTGCTCTCCTGCTGGCCTGCTCACACCTAACTGCCCTCCCCTGCAGACTTGATTGCCCCAAATGCCCTCCCTTGCAGGCCTGGTCCCTCCCAACTGCCCTTCCCTGCTGGCCTTATCGCCCACAACTGCCTTCCCTAGCAGACCTGGTCCTTCCCAACAGCCCTCACCTGCTGGCCATCTTGTGGTGATCACCTTGTATCCACATGGGGGCAACCATCTTGTGTGTTGGAGTGATGGTCAATCTGCATATTACTCTTTTATTAGATAAGATTGAGGCCTGGTGCACAGGTCAGGGATGGCTGGTTTGCCCTGGATTAGGGTGGGAGTTCCCTTGGGACGTAGGGCAGCCTGGGCAAGGGGCCTGCAGTGGTATGCAGGCCGGCCACACCCTCCCCCACCCCTCCCTGGCGACGCAAGCAGAGGCCCTGGTATCTAGAATTTATTTATCTTGTACATTGAAACTTTGTAGCCTTAAGCAGAAGCCTGGGCAGGCCTGGGGATTCGGAAAGCTTGGCTTCCTCTATCTCCATGGGCAACCCTAGCATCCCGCTCTTTCCAGCTCTGTGGCTGCCGCCATTTCTGTTTGGATTTGTTTACTTTCTATAATTGAAACTTTTTAGCCTTAAGCAGAGGCCTAGGCTGGCAAGGGCAGGCAGAAAGCTTGGCTTCCTCTATCGCCGGGTGGCTGGTGGGTGTAGCGGAGTGGTGGTTAATTTGCATATTACCCTTTTATTAGATAGGATTATGTATAGCAGGATATTATAAAAATTAAGTTACGAAATTTTTATTAAAATGTTTTTTACATACTGTTATATTGGCTGGTTTGAAAAAAAATATTAATTGTGGCTGCATGCGGTCCATGGGCTGTGAGTTTGACATGCTTGGTATAAACCTTTATCTCCACAATCATGTTTCCTATGTTGCAGATTATATATCTGAATGGATCACATTGGGGGGAGGGGTCCTCATATAAGTGCAGTGAAGCTATCATAAGCTTCAATTAGATTTAAAAGTGTAAGAGAAATAAGCAGTATACCTTTTTGTTGAGAATAAAATCAAATTTTTGCAATTTAATTATTAGCTTCGCAAAGCTGTCATGGACCATGTGTCAGATTCATTCCTGGAAACCAACGTTCCACTTTTAGTGTTGATTGAAGCTGCAAAGAATGGAAATGAGAAAGAAGTTAAAGAGTATGCCCAAGTTTTCCGTGAACATGCCAACAAATTGATTGAGGTAAGTCTATTAGCAGTTTTATTAATTGTAAGTAACTTGACGAAATGTGTGATTTTTTTTTTTTATTTAAGTCACATTTTTAATCAGCTAAAAATTTTAGGGGCTCACCTAATATACAATATGTATAAGATCATTACTACTTAACATCTGTCTACAACTACCATTTTGATCAGTTACATTGATTATGTACATGATTAAATATAGATAATCCCTGTTCTGGAAACTTAACATTTCTATTTAATGTTATGCTAATAAAGGTAGATTATGACATGAATAAACTCACAAGACACAGTAGAAGGGAGCAGTGGCTAGTAGACAGAGCTCGAGAGTCACACTGTCTGGGCTTGCATCCTGGCAAATAACCACCCTACCTCACTACCCCACCCCAAATTCTTATTTCTTGTCTGTAAAATGAGGATGCTAATACTACCTATCTTGGAATTATTTTAAGGTATAAAAGAGAAGATGTGTGTCAGGTGCTTAACACTTTATCTGAGACACAGACTCAGCCAGTCATCTTGTTTGAAAATTGAAGACACTGACCCTTAACAATGTTGCTAATTAGATATGTTTGGATAGTAGAAATATGTATGTAAGTGGTTGGTTTGTAGAATGGTAAGAAAGAGGAGTGAATTGCTATTTAGTTTCCATGTAAGATAGGGTTCCTCTTACCTTTTGCTAACTGAAATAATGTTATTGTTTAATTTAGTCATTATTACTTTCTTTTAAAAATTTGACACATAGTAAGCATATATCCAAGATATTTGTTTTTGTAACCTTAATGTAAAATATCTATTATTTGGAAAAGATATTTCATAGACCATTTGGTAAGTTAGTTGTTATGTAAGAACAGAAAATAGGGCTTTTATGTAAAATCTATCTCTTGTACATTTGGGTTTAAAGTGACATTAGGCCAGGTTAATACCATAACAATATTCCAAGAAAAACATCAGTAATCACATTAAATGCATTGCTAATTTTACATCTAGTTTTCTTTGAACATTATGAATTAATTATGTACATAATACATAGGTCAGTCTACTATTTAAGGTTGTGATTCTGGCATTTGGAATTAAAATGGGAAGACTTCCATTTTCTGTCTCAATTAAGCATAATCTTGTTCACAATAGTTACATGACAGCTTGAGGTATAACTCCAAATGTATAAAGATTGTCTTCAGAAAGCCAACCTCTGTAAGTAGCCTACATATTAGAAAGTTTGCCTGTGAAGTAGGAAGCAAGGACACTACCAGCCCAAGGCCTTGGGTAACAGGTACCAGGAATGGCATGAATAGGGCTCTTTGTGTTAGCTGGACCTCAGCGGGAAGCCCTTGTCTGTACTGCAGTTTGAGGGCCCTTTGGAGCTGCCTTGTCATTCTCAGTCTCAGAGCTGGCACTCGCTGAGCACCCTACTGTGTACCATATGCAACTGCAATGTACTGTCCACAACAACATTTCTCAGGTGAGGAAACTTGAGCTAAGAGTTAAATAACTTATCTTAAGGCTACCTGGCTTGTATCCATCCAACAATGAGGGCTATGCCACTTGAGCTTATTGACTTAGTGCACAGCCTTATTCCCATGGGAAGCTTTAGGTGGACCTGGTGGGCCTGGTGGCCTTGGACTCCTTGCTTCCAGGATTTTCATCCATGCTTACTTGTAGTTTTCATTTCATTCTGAACATCAGTTACCAAGGGTGCCTTGGAGTTTAGAATTAGGTGTTCCCTTTCACAACTCAGTTCTGACCCCTTTCTCACTTCTCCCCCTCTCTGTGCCCTCCACCTCTTTATCCCCCACACAGATTTATGTATTAAATGGCTTTTCATTGCTTGAGTCATAACCAAAGGCTTTGTAGCACCATTCTGCAAACAGTTAATTACATCTATGGTGATAGAGACATTAGGATATATAATTGCATATGTACATGAAAAGAAAATGAGTGTTCTAGAAGCCTCAATTTCCTGACTCAAGGCAGAACTTTATTCTTCAGTGACAAGGCTTCTCCTCCCCACACTACTTTTATATTATAATAAAACACCTGAACTTGTTTTAAGCAAAGGTAAAATACTTCATTGTTATTGTTTGATAACTTCTTGGCTTCTTCCTTTCTTTTCATTAGTTCCCTCTTAAAAGGAGCCAACTTTGATTTGATGGGAGAGTTGCCATTTTTCCTGGGGGTTTAGAAGTAAGAGTGCTATGTGAAAATTGGGTAGGACTGGTGGTGATAGGCCTCTGGCAGGAAAGGAAAAATTCTGTAGCCACTGAGAATTCTGTCAGATGTTTGTTTTCCTAAAATACTATAGTACAATTCTGTTGCTTACCACCTGGAGTTACCACAGCTGCAAGTTTGGGGGTCCCCAGCCCATCTGCACTTCTAACTGGCTACAAATTTGGAGGGTTCTCATGGTCTATTTCAGTTTCAGTAATTTGCTAGAACAACTCATAGAATTCAGAATAGTTACAAATCGGGATCAGCCAAATAAAGAGACACATAGGATGAAGTGTGAAAAGGCCTTGTTAAGAAAAAACACGAAATTCAACCAAGTAAATTTGAAAATCTAATGGCTTTATTAAGAGATTCATGAGTCAGGAAGCATCCCATCTACAATAGCAACTAGAAGGGCAATTTTAAGAGTTGTATAAAATGAAAGGTTTTATAAAAGGGAGAGTGGGGCAGGGGAATATTAACAAAGAAAAAGCAAGGATTATTTCTGGGTGAAAGAGAACCCAAAAACAGATTGCCACTTCTTTCTGTGCACGGGGCAGGGGCATTTGGAGAAGGGCCCCTGTGACTGATGACCTCATTGATGTGGACCAGAAAGCACAGACTGGTGGATTAAGATTATGTTTCTGGGAGAGGGAGAAACTGCATTTAAAGTTTGGGTTTGGTATTAGTGCTGCCATGTTGGGCCTGTGGCTTTCTCTTTAACAGTCTCAAAGACAGTTTTCTCCATGGAATCGGAGCACTTCATCCTCCTGACACACTGATGGCTTGCCAACTAGGAAGCGCCACTGAGTTCCAGTGGCCATAATTTTTATCAGGGTTTCATTATGTAGGCATGATTGATAGAACTGTGATTTAATTGAACTCAATCTCCAGTTTCCCTTGCTTCCCTGAAGCTTGGGCTCTTCTGAATGTCACAATCCTCTAATCACTTGGTTGTCATGGTGGTCTGCCTCGATCCTCAGTCAACATTAGCATTACATATCTAGGACCCCCACTAGGAGTTACCTCATCAGCATAAACTATCAGGGCCAATGAAGAATACCAAGACTAATGAAATTTCAAACATTTAGAAGTTTTCTCCCAGGAATCCAGGCCAAGACCAAACATTATTATATAGTACCTCCCAATCTTGAATGTAAGTATATACTTCTTAGTATGGAATGCCTGGTTTTCAGGCAGCTTGCTATGCGGCTATAAACACTTCATGAAAGAGGAAAGACAGCACAGGTTTGTTTCTTGCAGCTTTATTAGATCCTGTTTGTGGCCATTTTCCAGTGACTTAATACTCTTACCTGCACTCCTCGCGTTGTTTTCCCTTTCCCTCTAGGTTCTCTCATTTGGAAGCCAGGTTTTCTGTTCTTTCCAGGGAATTAGGTCCATCTCTTTACACTTCAGTGTGTGATTCTTTTCCTCACAGAATCTATGATTCTCACTCAGGTGTATAAATCCCTTTTATAGCATTCCGGAATTGTTGTCACTTATGTTTTCTTAAAGTTTTCCACTACAGAAGGAGTCCTTCCCTCTAGATATTGAAGATGTGGTAAGGAAAAATAATGTAAAACTTGCAATAACTTTTTATACTGATTACACGTGAAATGTAGTATCTTGGGGTTAAATAAAACGTATTATTTTTGCTAATCTTCGCCTTTTTAAAATGTGGCTACTGGAAATTTTAAAAATGTTTATGTAACTCGCATTGTATTTCTATTAGACAGCCCTTCTCCAGATATAATAATTCCTCAGACCCTTCAGAGGCTCTCTTCATCGGCCTCTTCTCTGAGCGCCTGTGCAGAGGAGAGGCAGGTGAAGTAGAGCAGCCAAGGCTTCCATCCGTCCAGAGCACATGTGTCAAACACAAGGCCCGCGGGCCAAATCCGTCCCGCCAGGCCTTGCAATGTGGCCCGCACCGCGCTGTCATCACTGCACTCCACTGCGTTTCCATCACAATGACAGTTTATGACTGTTCAGTAAACCATTCGGCCCGCGATTTAGGCTGGATTTTAGATTTTGGCCCCTTCTCTGATTGAGTTCGACACCCCTAGTCCAGAGGGAGGCTCGACCAGTGTAAAAGCTTTTAGCTTTTTGGGCAGTGACCTCAGTTTGTAATTTCACCGAGCTCACAGGCAGCCCAGGGTTTCCCCTCTAGAGTGCTGCTGTTCAGTCCCCTCCATTCCATTCTTGTCTGTAAGTACAGTTGTTGTTTGGCTCTCTTTGTGGTTTTGACAGTCACCCAGTACATACTTCTTAGATTCAGTCTAATGTTCTGTCCTGTCAGGATTGTTGAAGGCGTTACTCCTAATATTATAATGCCCTCTCTTTCTCTTTCTTTCTCCCTCTCTCTCTCTCTCTTTCTCTCCCTCTCTCCCTCTCTCCCTCTCTCACTCTCCCCCTCACCCCTCTCTCCCTCTCTCCCTCTTCCTCTCTTTTCCTCCCTCCTCCTCCTTCTCCTTCTCTTTCTTTCTCTTTCTCTTTTTCTTTCTCTTTCTCTTTCTCAAATAACTATCTTTTCTCCTTTATTCAATCTGATGTTTAGAAAATTATCTAAGACGGGGCATAGAATAGAACCTTTTAGCTTGCTACTAGAAATCATTCTCTAGATTGAATAATTCTTTGTATATAGTTGGCCTTTTAGGCAGATAAGAATCCCTTTATTTTTGTCTTGCTCTCTAAATTATCTAGATAAAACATGTTTATACTATTACCCTCATTTCCTTTTTAGTATCCTTCTTAAAATTGGGATAACTATAGAAATCACATATATGCTATTTCTGTGCTATATGCTAGCAGCTTCTTTGTAGATTCCAGCTGCCTATCTGCTCCCCCCGTTGTTATGCTGTCCAGTAATATCTTCCTCTCCATCTTCCCATCTCCCTCTCCCCTCTAATTTTCTCCATAAACACTTGGATGTTGCTGTATATCAGATAGATGAACTCTTCTTACAGTTGATTCCTAAAGGGTCTGATTTATTGGGTATTAGAAAATGTGGCCTTCGACACTGAAGTGAAGCCAGGCCTCTTCCCAGAAACATTTGGGGATGCTGTATGATTGCTGCAGTAGGGATCTAGAGATCTAGATGTACATAAAACTTGCATCAGCCAATTTGCCCAGGGTTACTCTATGGTAACACTGCTAGGCTTATTCACCCAACTTCTTTATTAGAGACCAGAGGCCTAGTGCATGAAATTCGTGCTGCGGGTGAGGGGGAATCTCCTCAGCCCAGCCTGCATCCTCCAGTCTGGGACCCCTTGGGGGGTTTCCGGGGATCAGGCCTAAACTGGCAGTCAAGACCACTGGCTCCTAACTACTCACCTGCCTGCCTGCCTGATCGTCCCCAACTCCCCAACTGTCCCCCTCACCACCACCCTTTGCCTGCCTGGTTGCCCCTTACCACCCCCCACCCACTGGCCTGATCGCCCCCAACTGCCCCCTCTGCTGACCTGGTCACCCCACGCAGCCTGCTGTTCAGTCGTTTGTCATCCCTCACTCACTCTCCTGCCAGCCTGGTCACCCCACGCAGCCTGCTGTTTGGTCATCCATCTGGTCGTTTAGGTCGTGACAGCCCCTGGTTTTTTATATATTAGCATAAGAGCCTCTGAAAGCATCCCTATGCAGCAAGGTGCTTGGGGAGAAAAGATTAAAGTGCCAATTTAGACTATATACCGTTGGGGACAGTACCATTTAAAAATATAGCTTAAAAAAAACTATAAAAGAAATAGAAGTTCACTTTAGAAAATTTGGAAAATAAGGAGTAACAATTTGGAGTAGATTCATACTTATTTTATCTATATGTGGGTTGGTTTTTTAGAAAGTACAAAATTGATATACTGATTTTTTTTTTGGTGTTATTATAATTTTTTTTTAGGCCAGTGTTATCAATGTTTTATGATGTAATGTGTTTTTGCCTTGTTTTTCATATCTATTTCATTGCATTATGAAGTACTCATTTATAGCATTTATAATGACTGCTTACAGTTATTAGTCGATTTATGTAACCAGCACCCTATCATGAAGCATCTATGTTATTTAGGTTGTTTTAGTCTTTTACTATTACATATAGCAGTTTGAGAAACATTCTTTTACTTTTTATTTGCCATTGTACCACCTAGTTGTTCAAGCCAAAAGTCTAGAAGTCATCCTTGATTCTTCTTTCCCCTTGTTTATTTTTCATGGTCCATATTTAATTCACGAGTGTCTATATCCTTTATTTCCATGGTCACATCCCATATCCAAGCCATCATCTCTCACTGGACTTCTGCAACAGCCTCCTAATTGATTCTATTGTTCGCACTCTTGCCCCTCTTTAGTGCCTCTCTCTCTCCCTCCCCCCCTTCTCTTTTGCTATACTTCAGGAAGCAATAACTACGTACCTTTTATATTTTACTCTTTCTCACCTTAAGTTAGTGAATTCTTTAAGTTCTTCAATTTTAAGTATATTGAGGTGAAACATTTATTTTCTGTCAGAAATAATACCTTTAAATCAGATTATGTCATTCTTTTGTTTCAGGACCCATCAATATTACCCTCTCTACCATTGCCCTTCATGGCTTTTAGACAAAATCGGGATAAAATCCTAAAATTCAGATTCTTATAGTCCACAAGGTACCTGACTGCCTTTCCAACTGCCTATTGTCCTGTGTCTGCTTACCTTTTAGTCCCCCCATGCTAGACTACTAGTACTTCTTTCTCTTTAACCATACAATACCCAGACATGTCACCACCTCATATCTTTTTCACTCCCTGGCCTTCTGCCTAGAATTCTCTGTCCACTTCTCATACACATCTCTGCCAAAATGTTACCTCTGCAGAGAGGTTTTTGTGGATCCTTCATTCCCTCCATACCACCCTCTGCCATTTTTTTCACCCTGCCACCTGATACATAATCCTCATAACACTTTTCACTATCTGAAATTGTTGGGTTTGTTTCATTTTTTTCTTCTCTGTTCTGACACCATGCTCTAATAGAATGTAAGTTCTTTGAGAACATGGGCCTAGAACAGTGCCTGTAACACAGTAGATGCTCAATAGCAATTAGAGGTATGAATCTACTGGTTCTCAAATGTAATAAGCATAAGATTATTACTATACTAAATGAATGCCATAGTAAAATGAGAGTGACAATCAAAATAAATGTATATAGCGTATATGTTTTTTATAATGTAGCATAAATGGTGCTGAGATTATATCCGTTTTATCAGCATTTGAAAGGAAGCTGAGCAAAAGCTGTTATTTAAGCAGCATTTTAATATGTGACCAAAATAAAATTGGAACAGATGTGTTGGCATTTGCTAATTTGGTTTGTGGAAGTCTTCTTTATTGCTTTAATAGAAATACTTTCCCCTCTGACCAGATAAAATAGTATGAAAAGGTTATGCTTTAATTTGGGGTGCCATGTAAAGCTGCTTCAAATGGTATTAGTAGTTTTTGAGTAGTATTAAGGATAACACCCACTTAGAAAGGAAAACCTTTAATGGTGTCTTTTTTGTATATCACATTATGAAAATACAGGCTTAGTTTTAAGAATAAAGCCACATACTGACTCTTGAGGTTTTACATATGAACAGAGTGAATTTCTCCAGTCCCTCTATGTGCAAACAGTTGTTCGGAAGGCTGTGTGCTGCTGGCCGTCTATTGGATCCTTATTAAGTGACTTTTGTGATTTTACATGAAAAAGCAAGTAACGGTGTTTGCTGTGAGGTTGCTCTGAACTTATTTTCACAAAGTTTGGCTAGGACCTCTGACTAACAGCACAGTGGTCAGTGAAATCCAGTACCTCCCTGCCTATTGAAAGTATCGAAGCCTCCTTTCTTGTGTGAAGGGTGTGTAGAGGTTTTGCTGTCCAAGGCCAGTAAGTAGGGGATTAGAAGTTGAGGATCAGTGTTGGTGAGCTGGGTAACACTTCTCTTCACCATTTTCTTCTGTTTCTAGCACTGAGGTCTTTGCTTTGATCCTATATAATAAAGAGCTAATACGCTAATTAGACCGAACAGCCAGACAAAGCCAGGGCTTCAAGGGCCGGCCGAAGCTTTGAGGACTGAGCCCCTTGCATGAATTTTGTGCATCGGGCCTCTAGTTTGTTTATACAAGGGCATGGCTGTACTTCAGGAAGCAGTAACTACCTTTTATATTTGACTCTTTCTCACATTAAGTTAGTGAATTCTTTAAGTTCTTCAATTTTAAGTATATTGAGGTGAAACATTTATTTTCTGTCAGAAATAATACCTTTTTGTCAATAATGTAACACCCATATATTCTTTTTACTTGCTTCATTTTTTGCCCACCACCTTTGTAAGCAGCTTAGTAGCTAAAGATCAATTTGTTTTCCCCTTTAATTTTGTTCTCTTCTGAGCCCCTTTATAGTTTCACAAATTCAGAGTGAAACAGAAAAAAAATGCCATTCATGAAATCTTGCCTGTAAAAACTATGTATCATTTAGTATCCCTTTCCCGTTAGCCCAGACATTGAATTAAAATGGACCCCTTATTATAATGAACTTGCTACAGTAAGATGATATCTTGTTCATTGCCTTGAGTTAAGAACCAAAATGTAAATGTAACTGGTATGCTGTTGAGCTGGATTATTATTGCTTGTGGGGCTCCCCTTCTGCCTTCCAAGTATTTCCCATTATCCAGGACTTCATAGGGTATGGCTTTATTGGCTTGAAATGTGTTTGTACTGCAAATTGAATGATCTGCGTTTTAACATTCTATGGTATGCTGATACTATGTAGTATAGTGGCCTTGAAGAAGACTCTGGAAGGAGCATTTGAATTAAACACTGACTTCATACAATCTACCTGTGACATCTTGGGTATTTTCTCATTGCCTCTTAATAATACTATAAGATAACATTCTTGCAAATAGCAAATTAAATGAAGCTTCAACTTTTTAGGACTATAGGACATTTGCATGAAAACAGTGAGTTAGGTGTTCTTGGAGGGAATACTGACCTTGGATTTCAGAAGAATTTTCTAAGCGTATTGAGAGTGGTCTGTAAGTTCAGATTAATGTGTGAGACAAAAGTGTCTTGCATGTACTATTTTAGCACCTTATCCCCTAATAAGCATTTTTGGCTAAACTTAACCACCCAGTCAGAATTTGGGACAGTCAAGTGAAGGCAGTGGGTGAACATTGTTCTCAGGAGCATCAGGATTTTTTCTCTTTACCATTGATAAGGATGGGGGTGGGAGCACCTTGCCCAACCTTGGCCCTGCTTCAGGAAAGAGTGTAGGCTTCCCATTTTCTCATCAGTAGACTAGATGAACTAATATTTAGGCAGGCACCCCATTCTACCTTTACTATTAGATAATTCAGGTAGTTAGATATAAATAGGGAATTTTTAAAGGGGTATATATGATGCCACATAAATGGAACTGATTACAGTATCATCTGAGTGGTGATTTACAAACGAAAGCCTTTTAAAAATACAAATAGGCAAGTTGTTTAAAATAATAGCTTATGATATTTTAGTAAATCCACTACTACTAATCCTGTTGCTAGAGATACTTAGTTATATCTTACCTATTCCTAAAATTAGATTTGACAGCTTATTTATTGAATAGAATAAAACCATATAAAATAATGTATATCTAGAAATCCAGACCCTAGGAAAAGAGTAATAGATAATTATGATCTATAATTGCCATTCTTGAGTTTGGATTTGGCACTGCACTTCCTAGTAGCAGGGAGAAAAGGATGAAACAGTTAATTGTGTAGTCCTTGTCTTTAAAATGGAGGAAGGATGCCCATCCTTCCTTTTTTTCCCCAGGGAAAATAAGCCTATCCTAAAAATAAAATGTAAAAAGAATCCTTACAGACTGGTTGGCTTGGCTCAGCAATTGTCTGTCGACCTAGGAACCAAGAGGTCACTGGTTCCCAGTCAAGGTACATACCTGGATTGCAGGCTCGATCTCCAGCAGGGGGCATGTAAGAGACAGCCGATCAATGACACCACCTCCTCTCTCTCCCTCTCTCTCTCTCTCTCTCTCTCTCTCTCTCTCTCTCTCTCTCTCTCTCTCTCTCTCTCTCTCTCTCTTCCCCCCCCCCCCATCCTTAAAATATATTTTTATTGATTTTTTACAGAGAGGAAAGGAGAGGGATAGAGTTAGAAACATCGATCAGCTGCCTCCTGCACACTCCATGCTGGGGATGTGCCTACAACCAAGGTACATGCCCTTGACTGGAATTGAACCTGGGACCCTTGAGTCCACACACCCATGCTCTATCCACTGAGCCAAACCGGTTAGGGTGACACTTTTATCGATGTTTCTATCCCTCTATCCATCTCTCTTACTCTCTCTCTCTCTGGGGGGGGGAAAAAAAAAAAAAAAAAAAGAATCCTTACATAGGGTTTTTCTATAAGGGACAGTTAATGATTAAGTAGATGGGGGGTCCTCAACATTTTAACATATAGTGACAGATCTCACATGATTTTCTTTTAAGTTTCTTTTAAAAAGGCAAGATCATAACATTCCATTGCTACTAAGTCGAGATCCAGACAGCTGTGATCTGGTGAGGGGCTAACCAGCATATGGCCTCCAGCCTCCCAGTGACAATATTGGGAGTCTGTGTGCTTTCTCCTGGTCATCCCAGCATTGTTTTCTTTTTAAAAAAAATAAAATTCAACATTTGTTTTGTTATGTTTTAAATGTATCTTGTAAAGAGCATATGCTTAGTTATTATTCAGCTTAGCAGGGTTTTTCTTTTCTGTTAGAGTTTAGTACATACATTCATTATTATGATATGTGGATTCATTTTACCATTGCATTTTGTTCTCTCTCTTTTTTTTTCAGAAGAAGGGAGAGGGGGAGAGAAACACCAATGATCATTAATTGGCTGCTTCCTGCATGCCCCCCACTGGGGATCGAGCCCACAACCTGGGCATGTGCCCTTCACTGGAATCGAACCTGGGACCCCCTCAGTCCACAGCCCAACGCTCCATCCACTGGGCCAGACAAGTCAGGGCTGTTTTCTCCTTCTTATTCCTCTGTTTCTATCCTTTCGCCTTCCTTTTTTTGATTGATTGAGCCTTGCCATTTCCTCCCCGCACCCCCTCACTTTTGTTTGGAAATCATATACCCTCTGTTTCATTAGTGGTAACTGGCTATTTTAGCAAACATGTTTAACTCAGAGGTTAAAGTTAATCAGTATCTTTTTCTCCTGAAACAATGTAAGTCTCTTAGAACAGCAGTAGCCAACCGGTGGTCTGCAGACCACTGGTGGTCTGTAAGGTCCAAAAGATTGGCAACCACTATCTTAGAATGTTTTAACTCCCTTCTCCAACTTAAATATTGTCCAGTATTTTGATTCTCTTAAATTATAGTCCCCTGAGTTAGATACTATTGGTATTGTTTTATTTGGGTTTCCCCCCCCCCAAGTTTGCATAATATATTTTCATTGCTTCAATTTCTTCTTGCATATTAAGCCTCCCTCTGGGATTACTTCCCTTCTTCCTGAAGCATAGTCATTAGAAACTCCTTTAGTGGGAGGGAGGAAGATATGTCTGCAGTAAATGCTCTTTTTGTTTTAATTTTGACTTAATGTCTTTATTGTGCTCTAATTCTTTTAAGATATATTTTTATTGACTTCAGAGAGGAAGGGAGAGAGAGAAACATCTGTGATGATAAGAGAAAATCATGGATTGGCTGCTTCCTGCACACCCCTTACTGGGGATTGAGCCTCCAACCTGGGCATGTGTCCTGATCAGGAATCAAACCGGGGACCTTTCAGTCTGTAGGCTGATGCTCTATCCACTGAACCAAACTGGCCCGGGCTGAAGATATTCTTTATCTCTGGCTTCCATGGTTGCTGTTGAAAAGTCATCAGTCATAATTTGTATTTACTTTCTGGCTATATAAAAATCTTGTCTTGCCCTAGCCAATTGGGCTCAGTGGATAGATCGTCAACGTGCAGACTGAAAGGTCCCAGGTTCTGTTCCAGTCAAGGACACATGCGCGCAAGCAGGCTTGATCCCAAGTGGGGGGCGTGCAGGAGCTAGCCAATCAAGGATTCTCTCATCATTGATGTTTCTATCTCTCTTTCTCCCTCTCTTAAATCAATAAAAATATATTTATTTTTAAAAATCTTGTTGTTTAGACAATAATCTTGTTCTAAAGCTTCATTGCAGTGGGTCAGGATATGGACCTTTTCTTGGGGGGGGAGGTTAATCCTCACTCAGGGACATTTTTTCCATTGATCTTTAGAGATAGTGGAAGGGAGTGGCCGAGGGGGTGGGGGAAGAAAGAGAGAAACATAGAAGTGAGAGAGACATATCAGTAGGTTACCTCCTGCACATGCCCTGGGGCGCATGATACATGCCTTGACCAGAACCAAACTTAGACCTCTTAACCATCAAGCCAAACTGACCAGGACTGGATTTCTTTTATTTATTCTGCTTAGAATTTGCCTTTCCAAATCTAAAATTTAAATATCATTCACTTTGAAAAGTTTAAGCATTGCCTCTGTTCCATTTTTTTTTCTCTCTCTTTCCTTCTGAATTTACTCATAGTTGAATAGTAGTCCTCATTTTATCTTGCATGTCTCATAATTTCTTTTATGACTTCCATATTATAGAGATTTCTATTTTTGTTGTGTGTGTGTGTTTTAATAATTCCTAAGTTTGACTTTATAGGTTAGTAATTCTTCTTTTAGCAGTGTTTAGTCAAGATTATTTTATATTTCTTGTAGTGCCAGATGTTATAACTTTTCATGTGAAATTGAATTTTGATCTTTCTCAAATCCGCCTAGTCTATTTTTTTAATCCTCATTAGTAATTAAAAACAAACACAAAAACCTCACCTGAGGATATGTTTTTCATTGATTCTAGAGAGAGGAAGGGAGAAGGGAATGGGAGAGAAAAACATTAAGAGAAACATCAAATGCTTCCCATTTACACTCTGCCTGGGGGTCAAACCCTTCACCTATTAATAGATTTATGCTCTGCCTGGGAATCCAACCCGAGACCCTGCCATGCATGGGTGATGCTCTAATCAGCTGAGCCTGTACACAGGCCAGGGCTCAGATCTGTGTCCTCATTTTGAGTGTGTTTTTTCCTTGTCTCTACTTTGGTTACTTTCTTTTTTCTTTCTATTAACAGAAGGAACATTTTTAATATTCCATTTTTGATCATTTGAGTATCTACAGTTATTGTGGATTTGATTACTCAGTTCTTTTGCTTACTTTAGTCCCAGATAGCTTATTTCCTGTGTACTTTCTGCATTTTTAATGTGACTTCACATCCTCGTATTTTGTATGTGGGAATTCTTTGAGGCCTAGAATTAGATCACCTTTTATCCGAGAAAACTTTCATTTATATTTGCTTCTGCCAGTTGTTTAGGGATACTACTAACAAGTGACCTCCTAAGCCTAAAAGTTTTTTGGGCCAAGTAAATAATGTAATTTCTATACTTACACCCGTGTGGGTGGTGTGCAGGAGGCAGCCAATTAATGATTCTCTCTCATCATGGGTGTTTCTACCTCTCTCTTTCTCTCCCTTCCACTCTGAAATCAATAAAAAATATATTTTTAAAAAACAAAAAAAGTTCTGATCACAGAATAGTTGGTACCCTATTTCTACCTACCTACCCTACTCCAAGTGAACACTGTTTTCAGTGCTTGCTTACCTCTGTGAATTTCTGCTTTCTCATTTCTAGCCTCTGACAGTTTACCTTAATCACTTATCTGCTTAGACCTGCATTAAAAAATAAAAACAACATTATTGAGATATAATTTATATAACAAATTTTACCCATTTTAAGTATACAATTCAGTGATTTTGTGTGTGTGTGTGTGCTAAATTTACAGTACAATAAAACCTTCACCACAATCCAATGTGGAACTTTTCCATCACCCATGCATACTTCGTTTTTTTGTAACATACCTTGTTTCTCCTAATAAGGTAGCCAGCAACCTTTACTGGAAATTGGGAATATTTAGGTTTGACCTCTGTTCTATCATCATGTTCCCCATGGGTTGGGGAGTAATTGCTAGAAATTTCTTGAGTGGTTTTAAAATTTATATGACATGCATTTGGGAGTTCACAGATATATGACAGCATGGAAAAGTTGAGTTATTATTTTGAATTTTTTGAGAGTTCAGACTCAATCATTTTTAAGACAAAAACTAAGCTGGTAGCTTGACCCACAGCCAATGGCAAGTCATGCAGGTTTTGAGCTTATGGCCTCTTAGGTCGTGATGTTACTACTTAGACTTTAAAGCTTCCTTTTCCACACTTTTCTACTTGTTTTATGCCACAGAATGGATGAGATGTTAGAGTAGGTCATTAATTTATCACCAAGAACAAAAAACATCTTTTTCTTCCTGCAGAGGTTCCAGAATAAGGGGCAGTGTCACATTTCATCTGAATGTAAAGCCATGAGCAGTTACTGAGGGCAGTGGGAAGAATTGTATGTGACTGAACAAATCTGCACTTTATTTAAAGTCATCAGTACGTGTACAATAGAGGGAAATAGTCATAATATGGGACATTTTACTACTACTTCGTTTCATACATTTTATTTAAGTAAAAATCAAGTGTGGAGTAAAGGTAGAGCTTTTCTAAATGTCTGAGTTGTTTTTCTGTCCTGTACAAATTGTCATATTTGTTGATCTGACACAGCCTGGCTGTGGCATTCTCCTTCACAGCACAGGTTATTACTGGGCTACTCCTGAAACCAGCAAAAACCCAGGACTGGTTTTTTTGTTTGTTTGTTTTTTTTCTTAATATATTTTATTGATTTTTTTTTTACAGAGAGAAAGGGAGAGAGATAGAGAGCTAGAAACGTCGATGAGAGAGAAACATCAACCAGCTGCCTCTTGCACACCCCCAACCGGGGATGTGCCCGCAACCAATGCACATGCCCTTGACCGGAATCGAACCTGGGACCTTTCAGTCCGCAGACCGACGCTCTACCGCTGAGCCAAACCGGTTTCAGCCAGGACTGTTTTTTTTAATCAGTGAGTTGCAAGTTTTCTGAAATGTCCTGCTCAAGATTCAGGCAGAAACAGTGCAAAAGAGGCCTTCATGCCCTGGCCGCGTAGCTCAGTTGATTAAAGCGTCATCTCGTTTATGTCAAGGTTGGAGTTCAATCCCCAGACAAGGCACATACAAGAAACAACCAATGAATGCATAAATAAGTAGAACAACAAATCAATGTTGCTCTCTTCCCCCCTACCCCCTTCCCTTTTTGCTCTCCCTTCCTCTCTATAAAATCAATTGGGGGGTGGGGGGGGGAGAAGCCTTCATGATTTCAAAGCTAGAAGTCATTGTGTCTGTCTCAGTCTACCTCTTGGATTAGCAGGAATCAAAGATATTTAAACTGTTAATACCTCAAGTTACTGTGATAGCAAAGATATAATAATTTATTCCCAGAACAAATGTAGAGATACTGCTCATTACTAAGTTCTTGCTCTGCCAGGTTCCCTGGGAGTTAGCTGCTCTGAGTGTTTTTAATTCTCACTGTCTCAGTCTTAGCTGCCACCAGATTCCTAGAGCCCCAGACGGAGGCTTTTAGGAAGCCCCTCCCCTCGGCCCCAGCTTTCCCTGATGCCTGGCACAGTACATGAGGCTAGCCTCTCAGAGAGCCATGGTTGAGATACTGCATTTGCACGTTTGTCATTGTTAGAAGTGAGTAGCCTGTCCCTGGGGAGAGAATTGAGCATCCATCTGGAGAAGACTCTGACAGGCGCTGCTGCCGCCTCCCAGGTTAGGCAGGATGGCTTCCTGAAACAGACAGTGTGCTCTTGCTGAACATTACTGCTTCAGCAGTACATTAGAAATGTTTTTAAACAATGTTTTAAAGTAAAGAGCAAGTCTTCCATAACCTTTGTTTGTTAGGATTTATATCAGGAAAGATGCTTTACAGAAGTCAGCCTTTCACTCACTCCAGTGTCTGATCTATAGGAGAAAACACTTTATATAATCTTTTTGCTTCTTAATTTAAATGTTTTTCTAGTTTTGTCAGATTCATACAATAGGGAGGACATAGATTGGAAGTAGAGCAGAGACTAGAGCATGGAAGGCAGAAACTCAGTGGCAGGCCTTCCTGCAGCTAGCATGTGGCTGGCCTCTTCAATGGGGGCCTGGGACAGGTGCTAGGCATTGGTACACTCACCTCCCAGGGCCTCTGTTAGTTCCAAACTGCTACCCTGTTTCCCCCAAAATAAGACAGTGTCTTATATTAATTTTTCTCCCAAAGTTGCGCTAGGTCTTATTTTCAGGGAATGTCTTATCTTTCCATGCACTAGGTCTTATTTTCGGAGGATGTCTTATTTTCGGGGAAACACGGTAGTTAGTGTCACCCTCACATGTTACATTGTTTTTCAAAATTCTTTCTTATGACAGTAGAAGTTGTAGATTCATGAACTCATCTAATTTAAGCTTTCTCCATTATAGCATCATAAAATATATAATTGAGGGGTAATGTTTTTTAAAAGTTTACAAAATTTAGTGTAGGTCATATTTCGTAGTAATTTCAAAACAAATAGGAATCTACAATCATCTCTATAAACTGTCATCATGAAGAGCAAAGTGTCTCTTGGCTCAGGTCCAGTTGACACCAGAAAGTAGAATTGTAGTCTTCAGGGAGTATATCTGTTACTTCTTTATGTGAATTTTGAAGGCCTCTAAACATTTAGAGACCCGATTTAAATTTCTATTTCCTTACCTTTTATTTGAAATGCATGTTCATTCTTTTTTAAATTACTTTATTGATTAAGGTATCACATATTTGTCCTCATCCCCCCCATTCCCATCCCAAACCCCTCCTCATGCAAGCCCCCTCCCACTTTCCGTTGTCCATGACCATGGTTAGGCTCATATGCATGCACACAAGTCCTTTGGTTGGTCACTCTCCCTTATCCCCACCCTCCTCTACCTTCCCTCTGAGGTCCAACAGTCTGATCGATGCTGTTCTTATTCATCAGTCTATGATGCTCATCATTTCCCCTAGAAGAGTGAGCTCGTGTGATACTAGAAATACACTTACAAGAACCGAAAATGAGACAGGCAATAATGGTTATGCTGAGAGGCAAATGAATCAGTCTATAGTGAGTTTCTTTCTGGGTCAACAGTTCTTTTGAGTCCCAATTTCTATGTCAAACAGTTCCTTATGTATACATGTCGGCAATGATATTTCAGTTCTGGATGGTGGGCAAATGGTGGTGATGCAGGTCACATGTTCATTCTTCTGTTTCTCCTTGTGATTAGCATTGTAGGATTCTGGTAGTTAGCAGTCTTACAGAAAACTGATAATCCCCAACTGTAACGTAGCAAACAACAGCCATAATAGTATATAATTTTTCTTGTGCCTTTCTGTGCTTAAGTTGGGTAGAGAAGTGAAAAAATCAAAGGTTATTGTCACTGTCCTTGTTTACTGTGGCATTTAAGTTCCTGGAAAGTACCTCTGATTTCAACTGCCATTCATAATTCAGTTTGCATGTGGGGGAAGGATGTGTCTCAGCACCATGTATTCAGTTGGTCTCTGTGTTACTAATGGAATTGGCAAGCCTGTTCATTTAGGAACATGGATAGGTGATCACAGCCCTGGCAGTCACTACCGAGCACCATTCTCAGCATAGCCAGAGCTACGGCAGAGGAATTATATCACAACTTGGAAAAACTGTCATGAGCACTGTCATTGAGAGTGGATGGGAAGGTAAAGATTTTAGTTCAAGTGAAATAGCCTTGTTCAAGAAAGAGTCCAGCTGTCAGTGCTTTTGAGAACCCAGGTGGAGGACAGTTTTGTTCTTAACGGTAGGACATCATCCCTGTTTCTTCTTCTTTTCTGATGAGGGTGGCCTTGATGTTTTCTTAATGCTATTTTTTTATTTGAAAAAATAACCTTGTGTGCAAATGAAAAGCATCCATTCACATGTCAAATGAGAATAATAACTTAGTATTTCTATTTCCTTAAAGAACAGCTGCAAAGTGCATTTTTATTTGAGTATATCCACAATTCTTTTCTGATGTCCTTGATACTGTAGCTTCTCTCACATTATTGCCCTCACCAGGAGAACCTCTCTCTGTCTGAAGTTACTGTGTAAGCAGGTTAGAGCCTGTATAGAGCCTGTGAGTTACAGGCTGTGGGATGTTTCAAGGTTCAGCCACCAGCTCACAACGTGACCTTTGTTATGAATCTGTAATTTTCTCAGCACAGAGCTAGAAAAAACCAAACGTGTCCTTATAAGCTGGAAAGGTCAGGGGTGAGGGTAAGTGTATGTTTGTTTTTCTTTGCAGTCCAAGAGAAAAATCTTCAAAGATCTTTTTATATGTTCCTTCTTCTAGGTTGCCAACTTGGCCTGCTCTATTTCAAACAATGAAGAAGGTGTAAAGCTTGTTCGAATGTCTGCAAGCCAGCTAGAAGCCCTCTGTCCTCAGGTAAAGTATGACCAGCAATGTGTAAGGCACAACAAATTGGTTTTGGTTAGAATGGAGATGAGGTTTATTTTGTTGGTTTTGTTTTTAGGAGTTTAGATAGAAGTCTTAGAGACAAAAACACTGATTCAGAGTCTGCAAATCTTGGAGAAATTTGTATAACTTCAATTGACATTTCCTCAGGGCATCACATGTTCTATCCTCTTGCCCTTCATTAAAAATGCATAGTACCCTGGCCTGTGTGACTTGGTTGGGCATGGTCCTGTGCACTGAGAGGTCTCAGGCTCAATTCCTGTCAGGGCACATGCCTGGGCTGCAGGTTAGATCCCCTTAGGAGGTGTGTAGGAGGCAGCCAATCGATGTTCTGCTCTCACATCGATGTTTCTCCCTTTTCTTCTCCCCTCCCCTCTCTCTCTAAAAAAAAAAAAAAGCAATTAAAACATCTGAGAAATAAATAAAAATGAATCCTCCACTGCTTGCAAATAGGGGTTTGCAGTGACCACACTATTCAGTCTATACACGTTTCTTGAACGAAGGGCTACCTGCAACATCTGGCAGTCCTGTAATCATGATGGTCACCCCACAGGCCTAAAAGTACAATATAAGAGCTACCCACCTGCCCTCCATCCTAATGCCCAGTATTGGTGTGTATCTGTGTTGGGGAAAGATGGGAAAAGATTAAAGAGCTGGAACCCTAACTCTGTAGTTTCCTAAAGTAGCCTTATGATACAGATATTAATGATGTAATTAAGCCAGCTACCAAAGTGAAAGCTTGAGAACTTTTCTCCATTTATAATGGCATATTGAAAGACTGATGATGGGATTAGGTTAAGCCAGAAAAACTCTGAAAAGCACATAGAAGAATGGTGTATCCCATGAGGGGAACAGATCCTATTTGTGTGGCATGGTACTTGTTGGCTTTCCCAGGCAAAGTAAGCAGTGTAAATGCTGTTTCAGTGGAAGAGAATGCCTCTCCAGTTTTCCAGGTAGAGGATGCTCATTGGCATACTTAGGATTTACATTTACCTCTCTCTAAATGGCCTTCCAGAGGGCAATGGTCATGAATAAATAAAATAAGCAAGGGAACTGGAATAATGGAATAGAAGTCACAGGAGGAAGGAAGTTTCTGTGTTATGTCTGCAACCAACTTTAAAATATACTGTGTCCAATACTTGTTCATATACATAATTTCTGATACTTCAAGGTAGGTGATCAAAATAAGTAAACCTGGTTACTAATTTGAGATCCTAACTGGTATGCAGGTGAGTAGGGCATTTGCTCTCATTCTCAACCATGTGGCTAGTTTCCCAATGATGGGCTTAGTTTGTGAATCCACATTATGTGATGGGCAATTCCTTAGCTTTAATCCAGTGATGAAATCTAGTGATTGCTAGCTGTACAGATAATCATAAGCATAATGGATAAGTTAATGTGTGACCAAGTTTTATGAAATAAATTTAGAGCATGTTAAGTTTGCCATTTTGCCCTATCAGTATTTGTTTTTAATGTCTTTAGTTCTCCATTTGGTTTTTAAATGTTTTAAAAAGTGATAATGCTTTCACACATTGGCTGAAACAGACGGTAACATACGCTGATCACACCTACCAAGAATATTTATATAAATGATCTTAAAGCCCAGGGGAAAATATCACATTAGGATTCTAGTAGACAGAGCCTAATGAAAATGGCGATGTGCATAAATTGTGTGTTGCTAGGTCCTTTTGTTTTTATTTATTTATTTATTTATTTATTTATTTATTTAAATATATCTTCATTGATTTCAGAGAGGAAGGGAGAGGGAGAGAGAGTTAGAAACATCGATGAGAGAGAAACATCAATCAGCTGCCTCCTACACACCCCCAATGGGGATGTGCCCGAAACCAAGGTACATGCCCTTGACCAGAATCGAACTTGGGACCCTTCAGTCTGCAGGCTGACGCTCTATTCGCTGAGCCAAACTAGCCAGGGCTTTCATTATTTTTAAAGAGAAGTCAGCAGTTCAGATGTTTCTGTCAAGTTTCAATTTTAAATGACTGGTAACAAATTTTTAAATTTTTAAATTCTTTGAGGAGGATAAGTAAACCAAACACTTTTGGGAGATGCATGTGGCCTGCCTTGTCCATGTGTTTCATGCTCAAAAGACCCTCCCCTTCAAGGTAGCTGTTACTGTGAGGAAGAGGGATTTGAGTGGAGCCTGCTCCTTTCTCTCCATCCTGATGCAGACTCAGCTCGGGCTCATGGGAGTGGGTAGGTGAGGGGTTTCTAGCCCTATTGCATTCTCTTCTGCAGTCAGTGGCTTGTTTGATAAGCAGATCCAGGCAAAGCCAATGATCTAAGCTAGATTAGTTAATTCGCTAGGAGTTTAAGGTGGTATTTAATATGCTATAGCATATAGATAGCTGTTAAAGTGTATGTTTCCTTATTGTGACACTACTGTCAACATGTGTCCAAAGATGGAATGCCTGTTGGGATTTTCCAAGCTGTTTTTTGTGCTTAATGCCCAGAGTCCTGCCTTCAGGCAGCCCAGGCCCCTCTGCTGGGTGCAGCTTCCCAGGGGCTGCTCTTTAGTGGC
Source organism: Pipistrellus kuhlii (assembly GCF_014108245.1). Taxonomy (NCBI): domain Eukaryota; kingdom Metazoa; phylum Chordata; class Mammalia; order Chiroptera; family Vespertilionidae; genus Pipistrellus; species Pipistrellus kuhlii. The sequence goes on along the minus strand of NW_023425584.1, from coordinate 26,701,137 downwards.
CCCAGCTACAGTTCTCATTGTTCCTTTCTGGAGGGGAGAGAAGAGTTTTTGTCCCCGTTTTCCAGGTCCCCGTGTACCAAAATTAACTTTGGAAATGGGAAATTCTGTTCTAAAATAATTACTTTTTAGTAATCAAGTGACTTTCACTTCAAATATTGGAGATTAAACTTTAGTTGAGGAGGAAGTAACCTGAAAATGGCTTTATTTTGTTGTTTGGGGGAGAAAGCACCCACCTTTTTGGTGATTTGTTGTTCTCATCAACAAGAAATGAAGTAGATCAGGTTGTGTCCCCCCCCTTTTCCATTGCCTTCTACTTTGTGGCTGCAACACGGAGGGTCCTGCCTCCATGTGAGCACAGAGCCCCCAGCTTCATACACTCTCACAAGGAAAAAACTGTTAGGAGAGACCCGACACCTATCCCATGTGTCCCTGACTGTCTGCTTATAGATGTGCCTACCTTTTAGTCCACCGTAGCTACTTCAAATACTTCAGTTTTTTAGTTCATTTGGTGCTGGTTAGGGAAGGGAAGGAAAAAAAACAAAACAAAACCTTGCCAACAATAGGTTTTTGACAATGGAGTCTTTAAAATTTGAGAAGGGCATTTTAGAGATGATCTCTCTTTTAGGGTGATGTTGGTTAATAAAACCATACAGGTTTCAAGTGTACAGTTCAGTAACACATTATCTACACACTGCACAATGTGCTCACCATCCAAAGTAAAGTCTCTTTCTACCCAATTCCTCCCCCGCCCCCTTTGCCCACCTGCACCTACTCCCACTGGCTTGTTTCACTTAGCATAATAATCTCCAGGTCCATGCATGCTGTTGTAAAGAGTAAGGTTTCCTTTTTTCATAGCCATGTAATATGCTGTTGTATAAAAGTACCACAGCTTTTTTATCCACTCATCTACTGATGGACACTTGGGCTGTTTCCAGATCTTGGATATTTATTGTAAATAACACTGCAATGAACATTAGGGGTGCATATATTCTTTTGAATTAGTATTTCGGGTTCCTTCACATAATTCCCAGAAGTGGGGTCGCTGAATCATAAGGCAGTTTATCAGGTATCCTTTGTGAAGATGAGAAAGTTTCATAGTCAAATGAGAAAGTTAACCTTAGGCGAGGTGCTGTTCCTCCCATATACTGTATGCAGTAAGATATATTACAGAACAAAAGAAAGCAATTTTCTCTTTGTAAGGGAAATTATCTTAGTATTTAAAACATATAATTAAGTCCCCGTCTATGTTTACTTGGCTCTCATTGGAAACATTTTCTTCAGACAGATGTTCTTACAAGGTCTAGTTTCACTCTGATTCATTAAAACATGAATGAATTAATGAGTTTATGAAGTGAGTAGTACACAGTGGTGAAGCACCTAGTGGAAATGAATGGCAAGAAGAAAAAGAGATAAAAAAAACAAGCCTTGAAATGATGTTAATATGGGAGATCACAGCATAACACAAGAAAGATAGGATCTCTTTCTTCCAAATAATCTATTATCCAAACCCATACACTAGAAAGTAGTGGGTTATTAATAATTACTAACTGGATGGCGTAGTAATCTTTGCCTGGGTATCTTTTACTGATTGTCTTGATAGTTTTCACTTCCTGTTGTTTAGTGGGAAAGAGGAACAGTTGCACCAGTCTAGCAGGTCTAATACTTCGGTTTGTTACAACTACGGTTTTTGGGGGCTAACTCTTTGGCATATCCCTCCAGTCATTTGGGAGTTATACACATGTCCTGTAGGTATATGGTTCCTATTTTACCTAGGAAAAAATCATCCCCCAACCCGTACCATCAAGTTTGTGTACTCAAATGCCTCTATGGTAACTATTTTTTGCTTCATCAAGATCTCCCCTCCATCACTATCAGTTTCCTCTTGATCTTTGCTTCCCTTCCAAGTTGCATTATTAGAAACACATTTATTTTTAATAACCCATGAGCACCTTGTATTCAGAAAACTTTTTAGTATTTTTTTTAATTTTGGTGGGTTTTTTTGGAGCACCATTTATCCCCTGTATAAACCTTCCATTCCCACCCATTCACCACACTGTCATCTGTGTCCATGAGTTCTTTCTCTCTTTTTTTCCTTTTTCCTCAATCTCTTCACCAACCCACAGATCCCCCTCCCACCAGAGCTTAGAAATCTTTATTATTCTCTCAGCTCATTTTCATACTACTTTCATTACTCATTCAGTGAATACCAAGGATCTGAGTAGCTATTTCTCTAAAGAATTTATACTAATGGTCAGTAAGTGCATAAAAAGAACTATAGCCATCTAGCCATCAGGGAAATGAGAATCAAAACATCAGTGAGATACCAGTTCATCCCCACTAGGATGACAATAATTTTTAGAAAAAAGGAAAATCAAGTGGGGAAAGTAGAACCATCATACGTGCTAGTAGAAATGTAAAATGCTCCAGCTGCTTTGGAAAACAGTAAGGCAGTTCCCAGAATGTTAAACATAAAGTTAACCATATAATCCAGCAATTCCACTCCTAGTTATATCCCAAGAAAAATGAAAACACAAAAACATGTATTTATAGCAACGTTATTCATAATGGCTAAAAAGTGGAAACAGTTCTAATGTTTGGTCTTCTGGTGAATGGATAAATGAAATACCATACAACCATATAATGGCATATTAGCGTATCTAATAAAGAGGAAATATGCTAATTGACCCTCAAACCATCACAAAGATGGTGGCGCCCACAGCCAATAAGGAGGGAATATGCTAATTGACCATCACACACTCGAATATGGCAGCACCCACAGCCAGTAAGGAGGGAATATGCTAATTTAATGCCACGCCCTGAAAGATGGCAGCACCCACAGGTACAAGGTGGTGGTGCCCAGTCCCCTTAGCACTGCTGGGGCGGCAGGTGGGTCTGACTGCTCCCACACATCTGCCTCCAGAGTCCTCCAGTCCCCTCAGCCCCCCAGGGCCAACCCAAGGTGCAGGCAAGTCTCAGATGGCAGCTCCCCAGCCGCCCAAGGCCGCCTGAGGCTCAGGTAACCAAGGCCAACTGAGGCTTGTGCTGCCGGCAGTAGCAGCAGCAGAGGTATGATGGGGCATCGCCATTCCCTGATTGCCAGATTGCCTCCCACCCCTGAGGGCTCCCAAACTGTGAAAGGGGGCAGGCCGGGCTGAGGGACACCCCCTCCAGTGCATGAATTTTCTTGCACCAGGCCTCTAGTTTATATATATAAAAGCCTAAGTGACTATCGATGGGTTGCTATGATGCGCACTGACCACCAGTGGGCAGATGCTCTATGCAGGTGTTGCCCCCTGATGGTCAGTGCGCTCCCACAACAAATCTCCTATGGCAGGCCAACTTCCAGTGGCCCCTCCCCGCACCCCGATGGGCCCCGATTGCTGGCCAGGTCAAGGGACCCCTCCTAAGCACGAATTCATGCACCGGGCTTCTAGTTGATTAATGAAAAAGAATGAAATACTGATAGATTTTATAGCATGTGGGTGGGCCTTAGAAACATTAAGTGAAAGAAGCTAGTTATAAAAATACATATATTAATATATGGTTTCATTTATATTAAATATTCAGAATTGACAAATCCACAGAGACGAAAAAGTTAATGGTTTCCAGAAGGTAGGATTAAGGAATGTTGGTAGAAAATGAATACTAATGGATATGGAGTTTCTTTTTGGAGTTATGAAAATTATGATTGTGAGGATAGTTGTATACTAAAAATCATTGAATTGTACAGTTTAAATGGGTGAATTGTTTGGTATGTGAATTTCATCTCAAAGCCATTTTTTAAAGAAATAACTATTTTTTAAAATAAATTTTATTGATTTTTTTTTTTTTACAGAGAGGAACGGAGAGGGATAGAGAGTTAGAAACATTGATCAGCTGCCTCTTCCACACCTCCTACTGGAGATGTGCCTGCAACCAACTACATGTTCTTGACCGGAATCGAACCTAGGACCCTTCAGTCTGCAGGCTGAAGCTCTATCCACTGAGCCAAACCGGTCAGGAAGAAATAACTTTTTAAACTTCACAAATTTTATACTTTATGTTCAGATATGTCAAATATGCCTGTTAGAAAAATGCTTGGAATTAGAATACAATTTATTATTCACAGTTGTGCTTTGATAATGTATCAAGCAAGAACCTGGCATGCCAAATGTGTATCATAAGATTATTAAGAATGGTGGGCAGTTGGAATAAACATAGATACCCTACAATAGGAAAATAGTGATGTGCATCCATAAGATGGAATGAACAGTTAAATTTTTAGACATATTTAGCGAGGAGCCTAGTGCGCGATTCGAAATTGCACGGTGCCGCCCACCCTCGAGTCACTGGTCCGGCCTTGCCTCGCTCCCTGGGCCCCCTGCAGCCGTGGCCACTGCTGGTCCAGCCCTGCCTCCCTCTCTGGCCCTTGAAGCACCTGTGGCCGCTGCTGATCAGGCCCTCCCCCAGCGCAGGGGCATGGAGGCCCCTGCCACCCCGCCCCCGATGCTGTGCACGCAACCTCCTCCTGTCCAGTCCACCCGCTACAGCGTCCTGGTTAATTAGCATATTTCTCTATTATACGTGAGTGAGTGAGTGTGTGTGTGTGTGTTTGTGTGTGTACAGATGATATGGAGAAGTATTTAAAAGAAATAATTATGTAGCACATAATTCTAATTGTGAATTTCTTTGACATGCATACATATGTATATGAGGAGAAAAAAGCCTGGGATATAATATAAAAAATTATAGAGTTGCTATCACGCAGTGGAAAGATTAGATATTTTTATTTGTTTGTAATTGTCCATATTTTCAGTGTATTACTATAGTTCCATATTGCAAATGTGTTGCTTCTACATTCAGATTTAAAAACCTGTTTAACACATTTCTCTATTCCAGCTTTGTGTTATAGTGAAATGTGTGGTATCATGTGTCCTGTAAAACGCATGTGAAACAAAGCCATCGCCACTCTACTGAGCATGTTATCCCACCTGTTTTATTTTCATGACCCTGAAAAGTAAATAGTGAACTTGACTATCTTTACAGGTTATTAATGCTGCATTGGCTTTAGCAGCGAAACCACAGAGTAAGCTGGCCCAAGAGAACATGGATCTTTTTAAAGAACAGTGGGAAAAGCAAGTCCGTGTTCTCACAGATGCCGTCGATGACATTACTTCCATTGATGACTTCCTGGCTGTCTCAGGTAATCAGCTGTTTCCCCAGAGAGGCTTGTGAGGATGTGCATAATTACTTTTGCCTAAGTTACAGTAATGGCAATCTTAACACCCCCAAGTCTGGGCAGATAAGTTATTCTAGCAATAATACTGAGCTGGTTTTCATTTTAATTTAAAAAAAAAGAGAAGCTATCACAGACGGCTGAGCCATAGGAGGTGGCATTGCAGTTGTTTCCCAGATGGTGGGCTGGTTTTCATCTTAGAAGCTTCAGTTAGAAAACTGGCTGGCAGAGGGTTTTCCCTGTTTAAGAGTAGGATTTTGCAACTGACCTGTACAGCACCATAACATTCACCACTCTTCCTGCTGTTGTGTTTAGAAAACATGTCCTGTATCCTAATAGAGGCTGTGGTTTTTTGTTATGAGGCGGTGAAACAAGAGAAGGGAATGCCAACACCATCACCTTTAGTTTCGTTTTGAAAATAATTTTTCCCCTTCTTGGAAATCTCTTTCTTTCTCACTCACAAATGATCATAGTTGGACTGACTACTTTTCAAAAGACTATGATACACAGACAGAAAACAGAGAGGAAATATTTAAATGCCATTTAATTATGAACTTGTAAAAAAATAAATCTGGGTAATTCATGTCACAAAAACAGTTGATTTCATTATATAAACATAAACTGGTAATGACATAGTAAATTGCATTCATATAGAAAATGTCTGTCAATTGCAATTCACTGTTTATCGCACAGAGATAAATTTCAATCCATCTCCTGAGAGTTAAGTATAAATGCACTCTCCATTTAACGGATCCTCTGCTGCCCTTGGCTGCACTGCTTGCTGCCGGAGGTGCCAGACATCGCGGCCAGTGGCTGGGCAGTCAGAGCTGGGCAGTAGTAGGGCTGAAACTACCTTTCGCCCGAGGAAACCACAGGCTGGAACATGGGAGTGCGGGTGGCAGTGGGGCTTGAAACAGAAGCGGGGCCTGAGTACATGCACAGCACAGCCCTCCAGCAGTGACCTACATAAGGTGACAGTGTGCTCCGCATACCAATGCCCCCGTCTCTGCCTGCTTTCCTTGGGATTGGTGGCTCTGCTTGATAGAGTAAGGAGCAGCAATCCATAAACTGCAAAAAAGAGTGTAAACTGTGCTGCTGCAGGATCACCAAATTACAGATGCTGGTACTTTAAAACAAAAACTCATTTGGAAGCACATCTTGGCAGGTGCCAAAAAATGCAGCAAATGGTTTGTTGTTGTTGTTGTTGTTGTTGTTTTAATCTTGGCCTTGCGTTGTTTTTCCCAATAAAGTACTGAATTAGTCTTTTTCATAGGTTTGGGAGGGGGGGGGACATTCTACCTTCAAAACACACCTTTAATTCAGGATTCTCAGTGCAAAGCACCCCTCTGGAGCTAGCTAAGCCATTCCTAAACTTCCCCTCTCCTGATTAGAGTGGGTGTATCAGGCTTGGTCTCAAAGGATTTTCGGTTCTTACAGCAAAATAAACTGAGAGAGAATCGAATATTTCTCATACATCTTCAAATCAGAGAACAAAGGGGATTCTGCAGTAGTGGTTAGTGAAATCCAGGCAGTATGATTAGGGTATGTGACATAAAGCAGAAGAATGGTAAAGAGAAATAAAATTCTCTAACAGATACAATTTTCTCTGATCAATTTTTATGCAACTGTGGAAAGTATAAGGGTTGACTTGATGGAAAGGAGTTTAGACAGTTTCTATTTAGCATATAAAAACACAGAACAATTCTTCTACTCAAAAAGTCGTGGTATTTTCAGAGCATCCGAATTTTATATGGTAAGTTTCTCTAATGTTTTGTCACAGACTTGCTTAGCAATGTCAAGTAATTAAATAATGAACAATTCCTGATTTTTAAATGTGCTTTTTAGGGGCATAGGATGAAGGGAACAGACAAGCTAATGCCTGTGCAGAGGTCTCCATTAACCAGTTAATTTTTAGCATTCAGAGTCCTTTATGCCTTTATGTATCCACCTCACCTATGGCAGCTTTAGCACTTTTTTTCTTTCAAATCATTTTAATGTGGCAGACTAAATATGAAAAGCAGACTTAAATTTGTTCCCTTTAAGGGGGGTGCTACCATGATTGCTTCACACAAGCAGGACCAAAGGTAATGATGGCACTGGATTCCAAAGACTAAGGATGGTAAGAAGGTTTCAAGGCTCACTACTGAAAAGCTTGGTTTCAGAAAGTCTCAAAGGGGTCATTGAGGGTGGCAGGAGAGGCATGAAATTTAAGGGACCCTCACAGTACAGGGCGCCGTTGCTGGGTCATCACACCTTGAAATATTCCTTGATGGTGATTCATTGTTGAGAATATTTGCCGTCGGGTGTACCGAGCAGGATGGCCTGAGTAGGTCTGTTGTCCTATAGAGTCAGACTTCTTCAGGGTATAGACCTGGTCCCCTTTTCATTGAGGTAATATTGGAGAAACATGATCTCGCTGAAGCAGGAGGTTCCAATTCATCTGCAGCTCAGTCTACTAAGGGCCTCCCCCAGCTTTTGCAGGTGTTTGATTTTTTGTTTGTTTTTTGGGGGGGTCTAGAGATTTCTCCCCATCTCATGACACATAGCCTCAGTAGGGTAGTCATGGCTGGCTCTCATTGAGAGGAACCTCACCGTTATTGGGCAAGCCCCCTCTGGTCCCAGTTCTTGGTCCTTGTGCAGCTAAGCATCTGTGGATATGCACCGTGGAATGGAGAGCAGATGTCATTCTGGGGCAGTCTTTAGATGAGAAGCCATGTCTTCTCATGCTGATTTTCCCCCTTGGCCAATTTCCTCCTGCCCTCTCACACACTGGTGCTTCAGGAGCCCCATCCGCTTCTGAACAGGGGAGTTACCAGTTAAGTCCCACCATGGTGATTGTCATCTGGAGAGATGGGCCTTAAGGTTGGTGGGCTTCATAAAATGTTGCCAAATGAAAAGTGATAATGCCACTTGACTCCTTAGAGTGGTTGTTCTCTACTGTATTTTGGTGCCTTGTAACCCGTTGGCAGTGGGAGGGTTTTTATAGGTTATTTTCACTAATGATTATCTGCCATCACATTCCCTCTTGGGATCCATAGGGCCAGGATGTTTGTTGTAGCCTATCCAAGGGGAAGTTATTTAGGGATTAGGACTGAGAGAACCCTATTAGGCTGCTTCAGTTCTGTTGTTCCTGGATATTCTGTTCCATTGATTCCTAACTTCCCTTATACTTATCATAAGGCATATCCTAAATTTGTGGCTCAAAAAGTAGTGGCCATTTTGCATGTCATCTGCAAGACCCTGATGCCAGTGTTTTCTGAATCTGCAGGGCAAGGAGAACTTGGGTTACTGCATATCAAATATGAGAGTGTGGCACTTGAAAATAGAGAGGTATATGCATGCCACTCTCAGGGAAGAGGAAATGGGGACTCCTTTCCCCCAAGCTGTTCTGTTCATAATGTTGCCTTGTGAATATTGTAGATGGTTTTGGATACTAGGGAGCATTCAGCAAATCAAGAATGTATTTGCATTGACTGATCCCATAAGAATGGTGGTTTGAAATTTAACAAAGTGATAAAGACTGTTTGAATTTCATTTGAATTGTATTTGATAAATGTTTTCCATGGAAATGCAATTTACTTTCTCATTCATTTACTCTGCTTACACATGGAAGTTTCGGTTGCTTTTTAAATTTTTTTACTTTTAAAGATGCAGGTGGTTCTAATTGGTTTACTACATTGCTTTACCATATGGTCTTAGAAGCAAATAACATATTGCATTAGATACTTTGGGGCAATCCACAAGAGTGGTAATTTGTACTTTTTTCTTCATTATGTATCAGTGTGCCCAAAGAATTTGGTCTGATTTGGAGGACATTAAATAAAAATCACCTTATTTTTGTTTTTGTGTTTTATAGCAAAAATGCAAAACTGAAGAGTTTCTCTTTTGAAGAAGTGGCATAGGTAGTGAAGTTAAATTTGGCTTCTGACTCCAGTGCCCACTAGCTGTGTTGCTTCAGGCAGGTCACTCAATACTTCTGTGCCTCAGTTTCCTCATTAATTAATGGTGATTTTAAAATATGTATTTATATTTATATTGATTTCATAGAGGAAGGGAAAAGGTGAGAGAGAGAAATATCAATGAGGAGAATCATTGATCAGCTGCCTCCTGCACCCTCCCTACTAGGGATTGAACCTGCAACCTGGGTATGTGCCCTTAATTGGAATCAAACCTGGAACCCTTCAGTCTGTAGGCTGACGGGGAAAAAGCTACCATTTAGTTAAACATCAAACAATCAGAATATTTCCTGTTATATATAATAGTAAGTCCTTTGTATAACAACATTACTTCTATGTGCATAAGATTGTACCAATAAAAATATCCAGAGCACAGGGTATACAGGACAGACCCTGCCGGGCACTGTGGACTGATGTATAAGTTTATGCATCCTTTTTTGGAGAGTGCCAACTGGCTTGGTTCCTAGATGGCAATTAGGTACCAAACATCTACTTTAAATGTGTATGCCTTTGATTTAGTAATCCTGTTGCTAGAGACTTTCCCCAGGGACTTGTACACAGATGTTTGCCAAAATATCTGTACCAGGCTGTTCGACCAAAAGGTGTAAGAGAAGGCTGATTTATGGTCCTTCCATCTATTTAATAGGGACTGCACAGCCATTAAAATAGATGGGTTAGATCTATAGAGATGGACCTAAAAAGGTTTCCAGATGAAAAACACGTAATAATAGTGTCCATAATAAATACTGTTATATGTATATGACTCTTTTCCTTGTTAGAAGCACCTACAAAAAAGACTGTAATGAACAATCAGAGCCTTTAATGTGGTACAGTTTGGTGTGTCTTCTCATAATGGACCCAGGCTAAGTTCCCTGGGAATTTCAATTAAAACTTAAGTAATTTGTGGTTAGTGTGGGTACCTCCAATCCTCCCATGTTTGTACTTGCCAATGGCACCCGTGTGGAGAGCAGGGTTGATGCTGTGTCCTGGGTGTGTGGTGGCCTCAGCTGGCTGGGGTTTTCCTAGACACAGCTGTTCAGTGAGGGTAGAGAATATTACTTTAGTCAACTTCCTGAAATAATAAGCTTCCTGTCGCTAAAGAATGACAAACCCTTTCCTGGTTTGCATTCATCTGGATGAAAGGCAGTATAAATTCAAGGTCTAAATTGATTTTTAAAAACATAGCTGTCTAGATGAAGGTTAGCAAATCCTTGGTGGAAGTTGGGCCCCTTTGTTTAGTGCACAAAAAAGAATCGGGCTTCGTTGATTCTAAGACGTGCTCCCCCCATCCCCACGTATTAACGATCCTGAAACAGGGATGAGTCTTTAAAATCAGTGATATGAGAAAACATTGGTTCAGATTTAGTTAGCACCATCTTTACTTTTTTTATTTTTCTTTTCTTAGTGATATAAAATGCAAGTGTAAAATGTGTTAGATTCAGTTGTGGTGGATAGGTACCATTCTGTTTAGTTAAAATTAATATGTAGAGAATTGATATGTAAATGATGCTTCTGATGGACTCTAAACCCATTCTTTTTTATATATATATATTTTTACTAAATTATTATTTTTGTACATATACCAATGGCCCCCCCACCCCCGGTACATACCCTCCCTTCCCGGAGTTTTGTGTCCATTGGTTGTACTTATATGCATGTAAACAAGTCCTTCGGTTGATCTCTTATCTCCCCCAGATCTCCCCAACCTCCCCGCTGTAATTCGACAGTCTGCTTGTTGCTTTACTGTCTCTATATCTATCTTTTGGTTCTTCAGTTTATAATGTTCTTTATCATCCATAAAGAAGTGAGGTCATGTGGTGTCTCATTGATTGGCTTGTTTCACTCAGCATGATGTTCTCCAATTCCATCCAGGTTGCTGCAAACAATGAGAATTTTTTTTTTATGGCTGCGTAATATTCCATTGTGTAAATGTACATAGTTTTTGGATCTAATCATCTGCTGATGGGCACCTAGGCTGTTTCCAAATCCTAGCTATTGTAAATTGTGCTGCTATGAACATAGGTATGCATATATTCTTTCTGATGGATGTTTCTAGCTTCTTGGGATATATTCCTAGAAGTGGGATTACTGGGTCAAATGGGAGTTCCATTTTCAGTTTTTTGAGGAAGCTCCATACTGTTCTCCACAGTGGTTGCACCAGTCTACATTCCCACCAGCAATGCACGAGGGTTCCTTTTTCTCCGCAACCTCGCCAACACTTGTCGTTTGTTGATTTGTTGATGTTGGCCATTCTGACAGGTGTGAGATGCAAACCCATTTATTCTTATATCTCTCTTAAAATTTGTTCATGTAAAAGGTTTAATGTTTTCTCTTTCAATAGTATCCCTAACAAGTCTAATTTTTAATTTAGTAGACATTAAGTGAATGTCATCTTAACTGTATTGTGTTCTGTCTATTCCTCCCTCCTCTCTGCAACCCATTCTCCTCCCCCCCATCTCCATAGTTTTGCCATCTCCAGAATGTCATATAGTAGGAATCATATAGTATGTAGCCTTTTCAGACTGTCTGAATATCACTTAGTAATATTCATTTACAATTCCTCCATGTCTTTTCATGACTTGATAATTATTGTTTTTACATGCATTTTAAATTTTTTAAAAAAATCTTTGTTGAATGTAATATCCTCCCCCCCCCCCATTCACCCCTTGTAGCCCATTCCTACCCATCATTGCTTTTTAGTGCTAAGTAATATTTCATTGTCTAGATGTACCACAGTTTATCTGTTCCACCCACTTGAAGGACATCTTCGTTGCTTTCAAGTTTTGGCAGTTATGAATAAAGCTGCTATAAACATCCATGTGCAGGTTTTTATGTGGATGTAAGTTTTCATTGTCTTTGGATAAATACCAAGGAATGTGATTGCTGGATCATATGATAAGAGTTAGTTTAGTTTTGTAGCAAAGATGTTTTTACCAAACTTCCTTTTAATTGTAATTGCTCACATCGTTATTTCTTTCTTGTGATTTTTCTCCCCATCTTATCCCTTTATACTTATGGTTTTAGAACAAAGAGATCCTTATAGAGACCCTGTCTGCAGTCTCTTGGGAACTACAAAGGGAGGGTTGTTGGTGCTTGGGGCCAACTGGAGATCCTCAAGCCCAGAGGCAGGGCGCCTGGTGGCTCTGTTCACAGCTATACTGCTGAGTACTTGAGATGAAAGGAAACAGCCTATCATGACCACTTTCTTGTTTTGGGTATTTAAGAGGTGAAGCGTATTGTTATATATAATGTGACTACATTAGCAGAGGCTTTGAAAGTGGATTAAATTAGGAACTAGTGCTAGATAATGATAAGTCAAAGCATAAGGTAGCCAGGGCTGGCAGAGGACTAACCAGATGTGTTTTTTAAACAAATTGCATTTCTACTAATTGCTCTGCTCTTCCAGAACTGGGATCAGTCTTTCACCTGTTGTGCCAGGTACTCTCTTGGCTTACAGAGTGGGCATATCTTTGTTTCTAAGGGTTCTTACATGTTTTGAAGACGGCTTCTTTCCAGGCACGAAGGAAATGGCCAGGTAATAACCTAGGAACTTTCCTTTGTGTTCCTTGTGCCGCGCCCCTTTCCACCACCACACACACACACACACACACACACACACACACACACACACACACACACACACACACACCCGTCTGGGCAGCCCGTCATTCTGTTTCCCCGAAAATAAGACAGTGTCTTATATTAATTTTTTCTCCCAAAGTTGCGCTAGGTCTTATTTTTCAGGGGATGTCTTATCTTTCCATGCGCTAGGTCTTATTTTTCAGGGGAAACACGGTACATCGTGCGGCAAACTTATTTCTCACTCTGCTCTTGAACTTTGGGTTGTCTCCTTTTGCTATTATCGAGGAGGTTGAAGCGAATGCCTTACTCTGAAGTTTCCAAGATCTAGTGTCAAGCTTTTTTGCTTTGAGGAAAAAGTTTTGGTGTGTCTTCCAGCTCTGTCACTGGTAGGAGCCACTTCTCGGCTTAATTCAAGAATTTCCACAAATATCACAACAGGCGCACCTGCAGCCTGCAGGGTCAGGAATGTTTCCTTGGTGTGCGCCCTCCGCCCCTCAGGAAGGCTTCCCCTGCGGACCGCAGCTGCTCCTCAGGCTGCGCTGGCTGCCACTGGCATCTGCTGGCGGGAGGGCTGAGGCACTGGGAAGTAGTCTTACAGTAACCTGTTCTTCTAACTTAGACTTTGGGATATACATAAGGTCAATGATTATTTAAGGGGAAGAGAAGTTCTTGAGGTTTCTGTTATCTGAATCATCTGCTTGACTTATAGAACAACTGTGCCTTAGAGGTGGGCCTTTTTCTTTTTTTAAAAAACCTAGAATAAAGATTTATTGTCGGAGGTGATTATAGGTTGAGTTTGAGTTTCAGTAGGACATTTAATCCAGTGGTTAATCTTTTCAGTGCAGTAATGCATGTGAAAGCTTTTGGCACTGTGGCTGGCACAAAGTGAGCTCTCAGTGAAATGGTACATGCCAACTAACAATTATTGTCCCCTTCTCATCATAGGGAATACAGTCAGTGTTGTAATAACTATATATGATGTCAGGTGGGTACTAGACATATTTAGGGTGATCACTTTGCAAGTTATATAAATGTCTTATCACTATGTGGTTAGACATTTATATGGAAACTGATATTTATTATATAACAACTCTAAGAGAAAAAAAAATTAAGGCGAAAAAATATTGTCCCCTTCTTATGAAAGGCCTTCTCCTTCATTCCACTTTTGTTTGTTTTTCAGAGAATCACATATTGGAAGATGTGAACAAATGTGTCATTGCTCTCCAAGAGAAAGATGTGGACGGGCTGGACCGCACAGCTGGTGCAATCCGAGGCCGGGCAGCCCGGGTCATTCATGTAGTCACCTCAGAAATGGACAATTATGAGCCAGGGGTCTACACAGAGAAGGTGCTGGAAGCTACCAAGCTTCTCTCCAACACAGGTACGGGAACCCCCTGCCTTATGGTGCGGCCCACACAGCCCGGTGGGAAGTAGGAGACCAGGACTCAGGTGTTCTGGGTGGACGTCAGACTTGTGAAAAGTTGGTCAGCCCAATTGCCTTTCACACACATTTCCTTTATATGGGTCCCCTGATTAACGATCAGAAATAATTTTTTTTTTATCCTCATCTGAGGATAGATGGATATATATAATTGATTTTAGAGAGAGGGGAAGGGAAACATCAGTTCATTACGTGGTATACATGTCCTGACCAAGGATCAAACCTGCAAACTAGGTATGTGCCCTGACTGGGAATCAAACCTGCAACCTTTTGTTGTGAGGGATGACGTTCTAACCAACTAAGCCGCCCAGCCAGGGCTGAGGAAATAATTCTGAAAGCACTGTTTAAGACGAAATTTCAAGTTAAGTCTTCTGTTAGTGAATAAATACTAATTTAAGGAGGGTCCCATTCTTAAGCAAGGCCTCAAATTAATCTTATTTCAATGTTCTCAACCATCAAATTCCTTTATTGTATAATCTGGTCAGAGACAAAGAGGATGATTTGAGACTTGGTTGAAATATTGTAAAATTTGGCATTTAATTTATTTCAACGGTAAGTCTCACATAGGTCCAAGTGGAGGCTCACCTTGCCTCTTTCCGAGTGAGGTAGATTCAGGGAGGGCTCTAGAATGATGTCTCTGGGCTTCTGTCTCTTCAGTTATGCCGCGTTTTACTGAGCAAGTAGAAGCAGCCGTGGAAGCCCTCAGCTCGGACCCTGCCCAGCCCATGGATGAGAATGAGTTTATCGATGCCTCCCGCCTGGTGTACGATGGCATCCGGGACATCAGGAAAGCGGTGTTGATGATAAGGGTGAGTAACTGCATTTTGGATGTTTTAATAGCTTGTTCTTAATCATTTGCTAACCTTGAGAACAATGCATCATTCTGGAACTCAGCAGATGCATTGGCAGTATATTAAAACCATGAATCTAAAAGCTGTTAGAATGAGATATATTTAATTACATTGTCTAAAATGACTTTTAGTTGCAAGTTAGAGCCCAAACTCAGACTGAGAACAGGAGCTAGTATGAGTTGCTCCTGATGATTTTAGAGCAATCACCACAGATCGGAGGTTTCCATTTGCGTTAGAGGGAAACTATAGAAAATAGTTAATTTCAGAGAAGGGAGTATTCCTCACTGCAGGCTGTCTGACGTTATTCTTCACATGGAGCCTTGAAGAGGTGGCAGGCAGGATGCTAGAACCCCAATTCAGGGTGAGGATGAGTGACTGTGGCAGCCTTGGCTCATGGCCAAGTGTTGAGCCTCGCACCGTAGCTGAATGGAAGTGCCACCTGCTCAGGGCCCCTGTGGCCCATCGTCTCTGAGAGAGCAGCAGTTCTCACCATCTGAAAGCTCCAACCCCTCTGTAATGTACCCCCAGGGTGCTAGGCCTGGGTCTCGCAGCTGCCTTTCCCAAAGCAGTCATCCTTCACATGCTGTTCTGAGCATAAGTGCGTGCCTCTGTCCGCAGCAGAGGTGGCTGCTTTGCTGTTGATTTAGTTGGATCAAAGGAGCTTCATTCACAGCTTCATGGTTTGCTAGTCAGACCTCAAGGTATGCAGGGATCTGTCTCACTTTTTACTCACTCAGGCTGACAGCTGCAGAGCCTCACTGGACTGTCAGCTGGAAAGAGACCATTTCTAAGACAGTTGGATTAGGCTGGATCCATTTTATATGCAGTGTAGACACCCTTAGGCAAGACTGTACTGCCCTGGAGTGAGGAGGAAAAAGAACTGTTCAGAGATTGCCTGGTTGGCTGTTCCTGCAGGCACAGGTCATCCGGACATGTTGGGGTGAGGCCGCTTGTGGAGCCTTTTGCTTTCTTTAGTCCTGCTGCTAAAGAAGAACCATGTTATGCAGCCGCCTGGCTGAATGCAAGGTCTCAGTGGTGTGAAGGGACCCCGGATCACATACATCAGGGCCAATGAATGCAGCCCTGTTTCCCCAGAAGCCTTTCTGTACCCACAGACACCCAGAAACAGTAACAGAAACCTTAATGATGGAGGCTAATGCCTTTGGGGATTTGAGTGGCTGAAACTTCCTATCTCCAGGGATGCTTCAAATTCCAGAGTCCTTTCTGAAGAAGCACGTAGAGTTGTGGGAAACCCCATCTTAGGGGCAGGCAGCTGGCGTGGATTCCTCTTACAGCTCTGAAAGGATTAAAATGGGCAATGGTGACTGCGCTCCCAAGTCAGAGAGACTCCGGGATCTTGTGTTGATGTGCTCTCTGCTATTCTCCCTCTTCCCATCGAGGGAGGGGCCTGGCCCTCGCACACGTACAGTCTCTTGGTGTCAGGTGCCTTCTCTCACGTCCTCACTACAGCAACTCTAGGGGCTGGGCTTGGATCGGGTCCTGGGGAAGGTGAGGGCCTGCCCTTACTGAGACTTCCAGATGACATATGTTTCAAGTCAGCTGTTAATCATGTGATGCTGGAGATTGTGCAAAATAGAATTTTATTTCATAATTAAAGTAGAACTAGGATCATTAATCAGTTCCTTTGGTATTTAGATCTTATCTGCCACATTCTCTCTTTCCCTCCTATCAAAGGAAAAAATACAAAACATTTCACTATTTTTAAGAGAAGACCCAATATTATTTAATACATTTAATGTTCTTTTTATCATAAAGTTGAAAAATTAAACTGCCTAATGTGTAAAATACCTGTTTTTAATACAGTACCTTTTCTACCATGGACAGTTCTTATCTTTGGATGCAGCTGGTGAAGTACATTAGGAAGTTTAAATCTTATGTCAAAGAGTCTTGACTCAGGGGTGGGAATTGAAGCCCTAACCCTCAGAAAGGAACCCTTTGGCCAGTGTGGTGCCCTGATACTGTTTGTTGGATGAACTGCCCACAGGTGCACCTATGAGCAAGGTCTCAAATGAATAGTGAGTGCTTTTAGCTGTTACCACATCTGTTTAGAACACTGCACATGAACATGCTGGGTGTTCCTGCATCAGGCAGGGTGTGGTGTGTACTGAGTGGCTCGGGGCAGCGGGAGGCCTACGTTGTGTCTGGCTCATCTCTCTCTCTTGGTGGCAGACTCCGGAGGAGTTGGATGACTCTGACTTCGAGACAGAAGACTTCGATGTCCGCAGCAGGACAAGCGTCCAGACAGAGGATGACCAGCTGATAGCTGGCCAGAGTGCCCGGGTAAGGAATCGGTTAAACTTGTTTGGCCCTAGCCAGTTTGGCTTAGTGGATAGTGTGTCAGCCTGCACATAAAAGGGTTGCAGGCTCAATCCCCAGCAGGGATGTGTGTGGGAGGCAACTAATCAATGTGTCTCTCAAAAAAATAGCCAATTTGTTCTGCAGACCTTCTTCCCTCTCAGGTCTTAGCTTTTCCAGGAAAATACTCTCAGTATTGAGAACCCTATTTTCCCTCTCTTTTTCTGGCCATATAACAGGAGTTGGGGCACCTACTAGTCAATTGTAAGTTTCTCCTCACTTGTGCCCAGCGGCTTGGTTTGTGAGGATCCTGCATCAGGAGAGCCCTAGGATCGTTAAAAAGATGGCAGTCTTTGTCCATATCAGTTATACTGAAATATTTTATGGGTTAAATAAAGTAACAGTGGTACATTCAAGAAAATCAGTAAGAACCTTTGCATTTGAGCCAATAATCTTCCATCAGTAGCATTTTTGTTTTGGGGAGGATCCAAGAAACATTTCTAAGGAGTCCTTTTTCAGGTCTCGTTTTGAACAACGAGTACATCCCTGCTTTAGGCCCCGCTTTGTCATGAGCACTGAGGGGAGCCCAGGTGCTCCTTTGCTGAGGTTTCAATGCTACTGAGATACACAAAGTGCATGTACCCCAGCAGGCTCTCTGCCTGCCTTCTTTAAAATGTATATCCTAAAACCACTTCCAGTTCACCTTGAAAAGTTAAACATGCAATGCGGCCACAGGAAATGCTTGGGAAAGCGCCGCCAGCATTAGCCCTTCTCTCATCTGAGCTCTCACAGGAGACAGGCTGAAACTTTTGCAGAACTCAATTAAGCAGCTCTGTTCCTGTGCCAGTGTGACCCCGAAGCTTCCACATGAGCCTGTACCCCTTACACTCTTGTGTTCCTCCACACTAAAATTTGTTCTTAAAAGTGGGTTAGGAATGGCCCTTCAGGCAAAATGAAACCTATTAAAGCATTATCCTACCTATGTCATAGATTGCTCGGTGGAAATGCTTTTGGCTAATGTACTGTGAGAATGTCATATTCTTTTCATGTAAGAGCTTTCTGTGCTTCTGATTTTAGGCAATCATGGCTCAGCTTCCCCAAGAGCAAAAAGCAAAGATTGCAGAACAGGTGGCCAGCTTCCAGGAAGAAAAAAGTAAGCTGGACGCTGAAGTGTCCAAATGGGACGACAGTGGTAACGACATCATCGTGCTGGCCAAGCAGATGTGCATGATCATGATGGAGATGACCGACTTCACCCGGTGAGCAGTGCCTGGCCCCCATCGTCTCTTTCCTACTCACGGCCAACTACAGGGCTTCACGTGCAATCATCGTTTTCGTTTTTCCAGAGGTAAGGGACCGCTCAAAAACACATCAGATGTGATCAGTGCTGCCAAGAAAATTGCAGAGGCAGGATCCAGGATGGATAAGCTTGGCCGCACCATCGCAGACCATGTAAGTAACAGACCTGCCACATGGGTCTCAGGCAGCAATAACAATTTTCAGGGGACACACCACTCATCTCAAAAATTGTTCTTAACTTGCCAACCAGCATAGATTTTTAAGAATTTGAGACAAGGTGTTTGCATGAGAGGACATCCCTGGAGGTGTCTGTGCTCAATAACGGCTAAAAACTAGCCTCCCCTGGGGACGTGTAACTCGAGCTCTGGGCAGGCACTGCTTGCAAGCCTACCACACTGACCCCAGGTGTGAGTGTCCCTTCCCGTGGATTTACTTTTTAGAAGCAGCAGGATAATGTGTCCAGTTTGGGACAGATACGTGTGTCCTCAGCTACCCAGATTTCATAAACCCTTATCTCTGTAGTGATATATCAGAAAATGTGGTTCCTACCTCCTGGAAAGTTTACATTTTCATTCGATGTTCCAAGACTTATTTACTAGAGATGCTGTTTCTCACAGCTCCTTGCAGTCTAAGGCCTTTCCCTGAGGTATCAAGCCTCTCACCTGGTATCTGGTTTGAGGGACAGCAGTGCCTTATCGCTTAAGCCAGATTCAGAAGTCATTCTGACCCCTCCTTCCCGGAATCCAGTGCTAAGTGCTTCTACTGGCCACCATCTAGTCCTGTCCCCTCTCAACGCCAGCTCAGGCCAACCTCCATAGCCCCACGCCTGGATGGCTGCTCCTCACTGCTTTCCCTCTTCTCCGCGCCAGCCTCCATACAGCTGCCAGTACAGTCTTGCTACTACAGTCTTGCTACATGCTCATCTTAAAATGCGTATCTTGATAGGGCTCTGCCGTGTTCCGAACGATTCTTAAATTCAAAATTTCCAGCATGGTCTACAGGTTTGTCTGTGCCCAGACTCCCAGAGGGAAATGCTTGCTATGAAAACCCGAGAGGTGCTCTGTATTTCTTTCTCTGGGTTAAACTTCCTAAGCTTGGGCAGTGGCTGGTCAAGACCTCACGGTCTCCACGTGCTCCTTCTGTTGCTTTGATTCACTCGTCCTCCATCGCTGCCTGAAGTGAACCTCTCCTTCCCCCAGGCTCACTGGGCACCCCATCTGCACGCGAACAGCCCAGCCTCATGCAGCAACCCCAAGCTCTGACCGAGCACGGACCATCAGTCTTACACAGCAACCCAAGCCTCATGCAGCAGGCTTCCCATCCTGAGCAAACAACCTTACACAGCAACCCCAGGCTCCATGACTGCACACAAACACCACCACACTAGCCACCTGTATCATAACTGAGCAGAAGAGCTGTTGGGATGGTTTAGCAAGCCCAGAGCATCAGGCTCTTCTCCCCTTTAGGGGGTTGGGCCCAAGCAGAGGGCCGCCTAGAGCCAAACTGCCCAGGTAATTGAGTCACTCATCTCATGCCCTTTGCTCCAGCAAGGAGAGAGGAAGCCTCTCTTGGTGGCACACTGTGAGAGGTTTAAAAGACAGGCCTGGGTGCTCTGCTAACCTTATTCTCCTGTCAGTGTCCAGACTCGGCCTGCAAGCAGGACCTGCTGGCCTACCTGCAGCGCATTGCTCTCTACTGCCACCAGCTCAACATCTGCAGCAAAGTCAAGGCCGAGGTGCAGAACCTTGGTGGGGAGCTCGTTGTCTCTGGGGTAAGTGTCATCTGTGAAAAGAAGTGGCTGGTGGGACTAGTCTCACCTTGTCCACATACACTCCTTACCTGCCCTGAACTGCGAAGGTGAGCTCTGGAAACCCTGAAGTTTGTTCCTTGGAGGCCAAGGGCTGGCTACACCTCAGTTGCAGGGTGGTGTTTTTTTTTTAAATCTTCCTTGTTTTTCTTCCCCCTCAGAAGAATTGAGCCTGTTCAAAAATTGCAAAAATGATATAGCAAGGCTTCCTCAACTCTCCTCTACCTCCCCAAATGCTTAAGTATTTTCCACCCCTCCTTGTCTCTTTACCATATCACTGATCTGGACCTCTCATCACCTGGGGTAGGGCAAAGAGCTCAGTGGGCTGGGCCCATTAATTCCCCGGAATTTCCTTTCAAAGAAATTGATACCATTTGATCACCTGCTGCAATGTCAGTGGCCATGGCTGACAGCAGTGGGTTTGTGTCTAGGACGGCTGACTTCAGGCCGCCGCCAGCTTGTTTGAGGGGTGATGGGTAGGTGATGTGCTTTACATTTTTGTTACTGTTCCCTTTATTTCTTCAAAAGATCTGAAAAGGCTTTTTCAGGGTATTTGAATAAGAGCAGCTAGCCATTGGAAGAGAGCCACCCCTGAAGGGAAGGAGGGAGGGAGCTAAAGGCCAGGCCTGTGCTCCTCACCGCCCCGTGTCTTGTCTCTCAGGTGGACAGCGCCATGTCCCTGATCCAGGCCGCCAAGAACCTGATGAACGCCGTGGTGCAGACAGTGAAGGCATCCTATGTGGCCTCCACCAAATACCAGAAGTCGCAGGGCATGGCTTCCCTCAACCTCCCTGCTGTGTCGTGGAAGATGAAGGCACCTGAGAAAAAACCCTTGGTAAAGAGAGAGAAACAGGATGAGACACAGACCAAGATTAAACGGGCATCTCAGAAGAAGCATGTGAACCCTGTGCAGGCCCTCAGCGAGTTCAGAGCCATGGACAGCATCTAAGGCTGCCCTAGCCAGTTGCCCCCACCCACAGGCTCACTTAAGATCAGTCGCTGTTCTTCACTCAAATGTATTTCTAACTAGAGCACTGATGCTAGATTCCACAGGGAAATAGGCAATATTAAACCTGGCCAGGTGGTGAATTTTGCAAGGACATACTTGTGTTTAAGTCACTCACAAATACTTTTAGAATTCAGGAGTATATTTCTAGCTGTATTTTTTTTATAAGCTTAAATAAAAATCCCATAACCAAAGAGAATTCCATATTAACTTTTAGTGACATTCTTGACCAAGTTGTATGGCATTAGGGTCTGAGAAAAGGGGTGAACTGCCTCATCCTTTTTTCAGGGTGGGACCTTCCACCAGCCCAGGGTCTGGGCAGGTTGGCTGGTATTAAATGCCAAAGATGACCAGAGCAAGCAAACTGGGTGTCTTAGGAAGTGGTCCCCAGAGAGGAAATGTTTCTAGAAAGGTCCTGAGAGGGACAAACCACATGAAACTCAAACAATGTATCATGCAGAACACTGATTACTCTGACATGAAATGAGAATTTTAATCATGGTTACAGTTACTAATGTGCTCTGCTGGACATATTAAAAAGTTGCTTATTTTTTTTCAGGCTAGAACGTTATGGTGCCATAATCAGAACTTGCTTGTTTCCTTTTGTTCAGCTCCAAATGCAGATACATCATTGGGCTCACTTCAAATAATTGCAGTGTTTCCTGCCTTGGGCTTACAGCAGTAGCCTAACAAAGTAGCGTTTGCTTAGACTTTACCTTATTTGTGATTAATATAGTGATTATACTATAGCTACAAGGTATAATTTTACTATCTTATTTAAGTTTTATGAATTCGAATGTTTTTTACACTAACTCTTCCCAATAAAGTCCACCTTGAAACTAAGCCCAAGAAGTTGAAGCACTTTTTCTTTGCCTCCAGCAGTGAAGCTTCCCATGAAACCTCTCCCGGATCTGCCCCCAAAATCTGTGGTGCTCTGTGCCCCCCCCCCACAAGGAGCCTATACCCATGGCTCCTCAGAAACAAGTGTTCACCCTTCAAGGGGAACCTTAGAAATGTCCTTAAACTCTCCATGGTTATCACCCCCTTCTCTTTTGAGCTGTTTCTATCAGCTTATACCCATACAGATAATAGCTGCCTCCAAAATACCCTCCATCACCATGTCCCCTCCCAGCAAAGCTCCTTAGAGACGTGTGTGTATTGTCCTTCCTTCCTCACTTCCATTCTCTCTGCCATTCCAGCCCCTCTCCTCCAGTCCACTCTACTACCGTCCCCCTTAAGGGGCTGTCAGCATTACCAGAATGACTGGCCCTTTCCTCATCTTACCAACTTCACTGCACAAGTGCCCAGGTGACTCCCCCGCCCTCAGAAGTTCCTCACTGGCCTCAGAACACTCCACTCTGATTCTGTCTTCCTTTGCCACCATTTCCTAGTCATTAAAAGCTGTGCTCCCCTGGGCTCAATACCCAAGTCTCCTTGGCTCTGCTCACTCTTCCAAACCTAACCAGACTCCTGCCTTTATGTACAGTCCAAATGCTGCCTTCTCCTGTACCTTGACTTAAAACGGCCTGCCTCCTAAATTCTCCACATGGATGTCTTAATATCTCAAACTTGATCTGTCCAAACTCTTATCTTTAAAATGTATGGTGGGTCCAACCACTTCTATTTACTGTCACCTAGTCACATCATATTAGTCACCTATTGCTGTGTAACAAACTGCCCCCAAACAAGAAACCTTTATTACCTCAGTCTCTGAAGGCCAGGAATCAGGAACAGCTCTGCGTGAAGCTGCAGTCTCTCTCCGAAGGCCAGATGGGCTGGGGAACTGCTTCCAGACTCCCTGCTGGCGGGCGGCCTCCGTTCTGTGCTCTGTGGGCCTCCCACAGAGCAGCTTATAATGTGGTCACTGGCTCCCCTCAAGGGAATCATCCAGGAAAACAACAGCCAGATGGGAGTTGAGGTTTTTTAAAAACCTGATCTCAAATAATATGACCAGCACTGCCCTGGCCAGTGTTGTTCAGTGGTTAGAGCATTGGCCCACACACCAAAGGGTTGAGGGTTCACTCCCTGCCTTACGTTGGGCATATGTGGGAGGCATCCAGTCAATGTGTGTCTTATCAATGTTTCTCTCTTTCTCCCCCTATCTCCCTTCCATTCTCTGAAAGGCAAAACCAATCCTCAGGTGAGGATGAACAGAAAACAGGCATATATATGACCATCACTGCCGTTTTATTGTTGATCACACGGTCCACCCGATACACTGGGAGGGGGACAGCGTAAGGGGCCAATGCCAAGAGTTGGACTCCCCGCCACCTGATCCCAGACCACAGCAGCCACTTTCCCACTGGGCTTCCCTGATCATCCTGTTCCCTACACCCTACTCCTCAGGGCAGTCACAATCAATGTGCAAAATTCCCCCTCAACTGGGAGTTCAACCAGGGTGGGCAGGGCCAGCCAACTGCTTGTAGCCTGTGGCCCCTCTTCCTTGTTGGCCCTGGATCTGCCCATTCGGGGGCGGCCCAACAGGCTCCGCCCATGCACGAATTCGTGCACCAGGCCTATAGGATCCCTATAAAACAAGTCAGGTTATGTCATTCTCTCAGCTCCAACCTGCAATGGTTTCCATCTCCCAGTAAAAGCCAAAGTCTTAAGTAACAGTTTGCCCTCTAGCTTCTGCCCTCCCATTCTTTGTCACTCACCCTTCACACTGCCTGGACACTCCCCAGAGGTACACCTGTGCTTTAGGGTCTTCAGGTATCTCTTTACAAATCACCTTTATCCAAAAGACCTTCGAGAAACTCCGACCATGCCCTTTCTTCATAGCGTTGAATTTGCTTTACATTTACAGGCCCATCTGTTTCTCTCACAAGTGTCACAGGAAGAGGGATCTTGATTTTGTTCATCACTGACTCTCCAAAGCCCAGGAGAAGGACTGAATCTTGGGGAACTCCTATGGGGTTGGACCCAGAAGGATTTGGCCTCCCTCCACTCACCCCTGACCCCAACTCTCAGGATCCATGACACTTCGGGACATTCTCATGGCTCTTGTTGCCATCAAGTTTGTCACATTCCAAAGCTGTCTTCCAGGCTTGAGCTCCAGATCCCCATCTGTCCTCAGCTGCTTCACCTGGTCTGCTGGAAGCCCTATAGCCCAGCAGCCCAGCCATCCCCAGTCTACCTCCTCTCAACCCGTCCTCCTCAGCAGAGGCCAAGGCCCCACCCCTCAATGATGCACAGGTTCCTAAACTGCTAAACTAGCCTACACCAGTCCCAGCATCCGTTATCCATTCTCCACCGAGCAGCAAACGGGTCTTCCAGAACACCTCCAAAGGACTAAAGCCTCTGCATGACGCCCTCTGTCTGGGCTGCCCACCCGACATGCTGGCAGCCCAGTGCTTCCCTGCAGTGTGTCTGGCCCTGTGACCCTAGAAGTGGTTCCTAAGGCCCTGTGCTCCCCTTTGAGGAACACCTTTCCCTATCATCACACCAAATATAATACCATTACATACTTAGACTAACCTCTGCTTAACTGTACCTCCTCCTAAGCAGTATCCGTGAAATCATGTTTGATGGGCTGGTTACATTCTTCCTAATATCCATCAAAATAACATTTTGATAGAAGTTCATGTATTTCCTAAAATCATCCAAGTACCAGCTCTGCAAACACTGGCCCGCAGCTGCCATTGCTGTCTGGCCCTGGGGATATAGCTCGTGGTATTGCAGCACCAGCCCTCACAGGCCTGACCTCAATTATTTTGAGGAACAAACAGCATTGGTCTTGCTCTCTATCCAGCAAAGGGTCTGATACATGCTTGAGAAATAGTTGTTGAACCATTCAAACCCTTTATTGATTCAAACCAATCAAAAGGTACTAGAAGGCAAAATGCAGGCAACTGACAAGGCACCCTCCCACCCCCGAAATCCTCCATCTTCTCAGAAACAGCCACCTGGAGCAGGATGGCTCACCTGCCCCCTCTGCTTCCCAGCAGGGCTGGCACAAACCCTCAGCGGCACCTCGATATGATATGCAACAGCGTCTCACCAGCCTGGCACTGGCTGTGCCACGCCTCGCCTGCTCTGACTGCGCCCTGCACACCAGGACGGCAGAGCCAGCGCGCTCCTCCCCCAGCTGCCGCCTCCCATGACTCCTGGGCAGATACTTCAAGGTCCTTCACCTCTGCTGCCTTAATTCGCACAGCTTTCCACCTCCACCCAGGCCAGGGTCACTCCACTGAAGGGAGAGAGGACTTTACCCACACCCCCATCTCATCTTTACAACATGTGAGGTGTCAGTGCTACCACCACCCCTCAGTCTTTACACCCACGTCACACAGCTGGCAAGCAGCCAACACCTCCTTCCAACTTCAAGATCCAGTCCCTCCAAACCCCCAGGTTCTGAGCTCCAGAGGTCAGTGCAGGGGCCTATATCCCCTCCCTCGCCACTCCCCCACCTTCTTCCCAGAAGGGGGAACTCCCTCATGCCCCCCCCCCCCCCATCTGCCCACCTTGCACCAGGTTCTCAGGACAATGCCTGTAAGATCAGGAACTCTCCAGGCCCCTGGCGAAGGCCACTGCCTGGCTTGTCACTGGATCCTGGCCTAGTCAAGGATTTTGCCCCATAATCTTCCCTCTATTTCCTGCCTTGCCAAGTTTTCCTTCCTCCTGGCTTTTCCTCAGCAGCATGCAAAGCATGTTCTAATACAGCGGTCGCCGTCCGGTGGTCTGTGGAGGTCCGAAAGGTTGGTTACCGCTGTTCTAATAGGCCCCATAGTTTAAAAAAAAACCACAAAGACAATACAAAAAGCTTCTCTTGAGTTCATGTCACCTCTCGTCTCCTTACACAAATGCCTTAGATGAGTGTTTAGACCCTCTGTCTCTACTTCCCTCCTCCGTCCAGTCCCTTCTAAGTAGCATGTGAACTCGGTGCTCCCGCACCGGCTCCTCGTCAAACCTCGATTTCCACATTCCCCTCCCTTCACCCATCTCTGCCCCTCACCTCCTCACTAGCCCGTTCTCCTGACCTGTAAGGCTGCGGTGGTCCAGGCGTCAGGCCCCGGCCCTCTTCTGATGCCTGATGCCCAGGCCTTGAGGGTACGTGGGTGGATGGGTATTAACCAGCTCTCCAGGGCAGAGGTGGGAGGGGAGGCATAGAGATAAGTTTATATACATTTTACTCCTATAACAGGATTGTGGCACACAATTCACAAACAATAACAAAATGCACAATATTCTTTACTGCAACTTCCATACAGCCAACTGATTCTCACCAGGCTTTCACTGATATTTTTGTTGAAATCCTGCATCCATAGCCAACTGACAGTTGTAATTGATAAAGGAGTCTGGCTCTGACAGGAATGCTGGTTGATACTGTTTCCCTTAAGGAGTAAGATGAAAGTGAAAAAACAAAGACATTTGTGGAGTTTCACTTGTTCATCAGTGAATGACTTCTTTACTAAATCATGTAACTATCAAATACTGTAAGACAATTCCTTAGGATTTTTGTGCTGATAGATAATACTATAAGTTTAATCAGCATTAACATTTTTAAAACATTTTCTTCATCACTTTAAGCCTTGGTCTGTAGCGTTTCCAGTGTCCGTGATGTAAAGTGCTCCCCCACCTCAGCTATCCAGCACGAAGGTGCCATCTGCAAGGATGTGGGAAGCACAGGAGCCCACTGTTGAGCATTTCTCCACCACCCAGAGGCAACAGACACGTCATCTCCAGACAATGCTTCACTAAGTTATTAGTAAAGTTGAGTAATAAGTACGTTTAAAATTTTAAGTTTACACACATTAAAATTTATACTGTTTAGGAGACAATTCTGTGAGTTTTGACAAATACATACAGTTGTGTAATCACCACTACATTCAAGATGCAGAACAGTTCTACCACCATCCCCCGACATTCCCCAATGTAGTGGAACCGTCCCCCTATCTTAAGTCTTGGCAAAAACCTTCCTCTATAGTTTGCCTTTTCCAGAATGTCATGTAAATGGAATTACACAATATGTAGCCTTTTGAGTCTGCCTTCTTTCCATCAGCACAATGCCTGTGCGAGCGCACAGGCTGCTGTGTGCAAGTTCACTCATTTCCACCGCGGAGCGCGCTGCACTGTGCGGATGTGCCCGGCTTGTCTATCCACTCTCCAGGTGAGTGACATTTTCATTGTTCTGGGTTGTTTTATTTTTTCAAATAAAGTTGACATAGATTTTCCTTTATCTTGGGTAAATACCTAGGAGTGAGATTGTGTTGTACGGTATATGTTGAATTTTATCTGAAACTACAAACTGTTTTCCATGGTGGCCGCATCATTTTGCATTCCCAGCAACATGGCTCTACATCCTCATCAGCACATGATTTTGTCAGGTTTTTTGTTTGTTTAGGCTTTTAAATTTTTTCAGCGTTTTAGTGGGTGTGTAGTAGTGTCTTGTGATAATTTGCATTTCCCTAACAACTAATGATGCTGAGCATATTTCACGTGCTTATCTGTCATCTATATTTCTTTGGTGAAATGATTTTAAAATCTTTTGCCTTTTTAAATTGGATTGACTTTATTGATGAGTTTTGAGATATATATTGATATATATAGATAGATAGATAGATAGATATAGATATCTTTTTTTTTCTGAATATAAGTCCTTTGTCAGATGTGTGATTTGCAAATATTTTCTACTTGTGACTTGCCTTTTGTTTTCTTAATTTCTTTCACAGAAATTTTAACATAGTGAATTTTATCATCATCTTTTCCTTTATGAATTATGCTCTTGGTTGTTGTATCTAAGAACTCTGGCTAATTCAAAGTCACAAAGATTTCTTCTAAAAGTTTTATGACTTTTCATTTAGGTCTGATTACTTTTGAGTTAAATTTTGTATAACATGACAGATATAGGTCAAAGTTTGTTTTTTTTAAATATGGCTGTCCAGTTGTACCACCACTTACTAAAAAGGTGATCCTTTCTCCACTGAAGTGTCTTTGTACCTTTGTCAAAAATCAAATATATTTGTGTGGGTCTATTTCTGAACTCTCTCAGTGACCTGTGTCTATCCCTTAGCCAGTGACACAAAATCAGCTAGTATGAGTTCTCCAACTTTTTTCTTTTTCAAGATTGTCTTAGCTGCTTCAATTCCTTTGGATTTCCATATAAGTTTTCAAATCAAACTCTTAAAATCTAAAAAGTTCCTGTTAGGATCCCACTGACTCCAAAGGTCAATTCTGGAGGGACTGACATCTTAACAACACTGAGTCTTCCAACCCAGGAACTCAGTATGTCTATTTCTTTATATCTTTTATTTTCATCAGTGTTTTGTACTTTTCAGCATTAAAATCCTTCCCATAGGTTGTTAAACTTACATGTACTTCATCTGTTCTAATGCTGTTATAATATTGTTTTTAAATTTTTATTTCTATATTTTATTGTTTATATATAAAAATACAACTGATTTTTGTATATTGGCCTTACATTTTGTGACCTTGATAAACTTGTTACTTGGACATTTTTTGTACATTTCATGGGATGTTCTATATTCACAGTCATGTTATCCTTCAATAGAAACAGTTTTATTTCTTCTTTTTCAGTGTGCATGCCTTTTATTTCATTTTCTTGCCTTGCTGCACTGCCCAGACTTCTGGTACAATATTGAAAAGGAGAGGTGAGTAGGCATTCTTACCTTGCTCCCAGTCTTAGGGAAAAATAAGTCAATCTTTGGCCATTAAGTTTGATGCCTGTTGTAGGTTTTTATGTGGTTTCCCTTCATCAGGTTAAGGAAGCTCCCTTCTATTCCTAATTTGCTCAGAGTTTTTATTACAAATGGACTTGTTTTTGCTGGCTTTAAAGGAGGAAGGGTCCACAGCCAAAGAATGCAAGCAGCTTCCAGGAACTGGAAGAGGCAAGGAAATGGATCCTATTGGAGCTGACAGGGAGGCATGCAATCCTCTTGGTGGCTTTGATTTCTTTATTGTGAAACTGTCAGATTCATGACCTATAAAACTATATGGTAATTTATGTTGTTTGAGGCATTAAGCTCATTCTCATTTGTTACACAACAGAAAACTAATGCAGTAAAAGACTGTTTTTCAAGGAAGTGGTCCATCATTTCTCCTAAGTTGCCGAATTTATGGACTTAAGAGTTGTTTGTACCATTCACTTATTATCCTCTTAATAAGTGAATATAGTGATATCCCCTCTTTAATTCATGGTATTGGTAATTTGTGTCTTCTTTTTTCAAAGAAGCGTATTTTCATTTCATTGATTTCCTCTAGTTATTCTGCCTTCAATTTTATTGGTTTCTCTGCTCTTATCTTTATTATTTCCTTTTCTTATGCTTTCTTTGGGTTTAATTTGCTCTTCCTATTAATTTTTTAAAATTATCTTTGCTTTTTAAATATATTAGTTGTAAGTTTATATAATTTGATTTTTATTTTTAACTAATTTTTTTTTAATATCTTTATTGATTTTAGAGAGAGAGGAAGGGAGAGGGAGAAAGACAAACTTCAATGTAAGAGAGAAACAACGATCAATTGACCAGGGACCAAACCTATAACCTGGGCAGGTGCCCTGACCGAAAATCAAACCAGCAACCTTTCAGTGCACAGGATGGTGCCCAACCGAGACACACGGGCTGTGCCGACTTTTAATAACGGCTGTGTTTAACACCAGCTTGCAATGTTTCTAAAACCCACATGGCTTATAGACTGCTCTGAGCCGGCTCCGCCACACTCTGCTTCCAGGTTTGTCTTCACACATGACCTCTTCCCTAGCTCCAGACTTTCTCCAGCTGCCTATTCAACATCTCCACTTGAATGTCCAACTGAAATCTCAATAAAACTACATCCAAAATCATGCCTACAATAATGCCTCAATCTTTCCTCCTCTACCCTGCTCTGTTCCCACTCCTGGAACTAGTACCTCCAGGGGCCTGTGTGCTCAGGACCCTAAGTGAGGCTTCATCCGTGACCTTTCCTCACACCCCACACGCAGTGTCAGCACGCCCGCTCAGCTCCCTGGAGTCTGAGCACATGGCACTGCCTTCTCTATCACCATCACCCTGGTTCTCACCACGGTTCTGCAGCAGACCCTGCACTAGGCTTCTGCTTCTGTCCTTGCCCCTTTGCCATCTCTTGTTACCATAGCAACAGTGATCCTGTTATAATGTCAGTCATGTTGAGTCTCTCCATGGCTCCCATCCCGAAGAGAAAACTCCCACCTTACTGTAGCTGCTGAGATCTGACCTCCTTATTGCTTACTCTTCTCCTTGCCACTGACTCTTGCTTTTCTTCCCCCCACCTCCATGCTGCTGCCTGAGCACCTTTCTATCTGCTATTCCCTTGGTCTACAAAGCACTTCCTCTGATCCCCTTGACTCACGGTCTTCGTTCTCCCATTCACACTTTGTCTGCTTCCGGGAGGCCTTTTCCAACACTCTTTACCCCTTCTCATGGGCTATTTTTCCGCACAGCTTTTAGCGCTCACTGCCTGGCATCGGATTATATACTTATTTGTCGTGGTCTACCCCTCCCCGGTACTTACCACTTCATGCCCTGGAACAGTGCCAGCCCCTAGTCAGTCCTAAATCAAATCTGCTGGGTGAGTGAGTGAGCAGCAGCCAAACCCTCCCCTTGGCTTCCGGCTCCATCAGGGTCAGGCTATGCTCCTTGGCGAAGCTAACCAGGCACGGGAGAACGTGGTCCCCTTGACCCCTGTGGCTCCACCTTAAGCCACTTGGCCCCGTACCCCATCACTCCCTCCAGCTACACTGAGCGTGGGGTTCCTCAAACGGACATCTTTCTCTCACCTCAGGCCTTGCTACACCTTCCTGGGGCTGAAATCCTTTCCCTTTCACCTGGCTTGTTTTCAAAGCATCCTTCGATCTCAGTTTGGCTACTACCAGTTCTGGGGGGTCTTTCCTGACCTCCTCAGCTCTGACTGAGCAGGGCTTCCCCCCATCTCGTCCCTGTCACAGTGGGACTACTGTCCCCCACCACTGGGAGCTGCCTGAAAGCAGGGCCTGTGGCTTACTAATCTCAGAACCCCGGGGCCTAACACTGAGCAAGTGCTCACTAAATACAACCTGAATGAAAGAATGAATGAATGAGAGAATTATTAAAAACCAAGCCTGCTAAGAGATGGGATGAGGGCCCCATGGCCACCAACCCACTCCTCATTCCTCTCATCCTCCCACACGAAGGCCTGGTTCAGTCCAGTCCAGCAGCCGGGAGCCAGTCAGCCAGAGCCCAGGGGGGTCCACCAGCCACAGCTCTCAGCCAGTCCTTGCCATGAGGCAAGAACCCTACAGCACCACAACAGGAGGGGGAGGAGAGGAAAGCAGCCAGAGGCCTGGTAGGAAGAAGTCACATCACCACACGTACTAGTGGCTGTGAGTCCCCCATTTCCATTTCCTGCCTAACTTCAAACCCAGGTCACATTCCTTGGCCACAGTTCCCAGGATGGCACTCACGGGAACCAGAACCCACACCGAGCAGCCTGAGCCCAGCCTTGGTCACATGGCTGGCTGTCTCCTAGGTGGGTCTGCTACACAGCCCCGGACCAAGCGATCAGACACCCAGCACTGGCCTGGATGAGGCCAGTGAGAACATCCAGTGGACTGAACGTCACCATTTTTGATGCCTTGTGTGTATGCAGAGGGAGGAGGGGGAGCAGCATCCACTGCTCCGCCCGTGGGCGCAGAGCCTGTCACTGGCCTGGCATCCCTCACCAGACCCCAGAGGCTCTTTCCTCGGCCCCAGGGCCCGCAGGCCCCCTCCCCCAGGAGCTTATGGCCCACAGTCCCCTTTCTGAAGCATCACAGAGGACAGAAGCGGTCCTCAATTAGGCCTCTACTAGTCTCACTCCTTCCAAGCGGACCCCTGCTCATCCCAGATGAGACCCTGGTTACAGAGACCTCTGGGGCTGGGGATCCTCAGCTGCAGCCAATGGGAACCCCAGGATCTCACAAGTCTCCTTCAACAGCTGCCACGTTCCTGCCAGCCCTCCCTTGCTCAGGTGCACCTGCTCCTGCAGCCTCAGCTCTCAGGAGGCTCAGACCAAACTCGGCCCCAAACACAAGCTCTCCCCATGTCTCTCCTTCCCCCTTTCTCAAATCCCGTGAGTCTGCGGTGTCATCTTTAAAGTGACTCTTGACTTGGCCTTAGCCAGGCCCTGCACCTCCTTTCTGGGGCCTAACCTGCTCTGCCATAGAACAGCTGCTCTGCCATCTCTCCTGGCCTCCCTGGTGCCTGTCAAATTAAACACAATTCCCTTCTGAGCCGCAGTCACACTTTCCACAGCACAATCAGCCCAGCAAACCCCAGCTCTGCCTCTTGCAAGCTGTGTGACTTTAGACAGATCATTTAGCCTCTCTGAGCCATGATTTCCTCATCTATAAAACGTACTTTGAAAGCTACTGAGAGATTCTCAAGGCAGTGAGGCGGAATCCAACATCTGATAGCCTTTGGGTCTGAGCTTCACTTTGCCGGGAACCGGCGGCTTCCTGCGCTGATGAAACAGCTCCCGCCTCCTGCAGCCCCCCTGCGAGGCTCTGAGCAGGCAGCAGCTCTCTCCCAAGCTCCTGTGTGCTGGGCATGAGGTGAGGTCTGGGGTAAAGCAAAGGGACTTCAGGGAAGTAAGTACTTGGTTTCCCCTCAGCATAGTGAAGCTGAGATTTCTATATGCAAGGCCGGGATGAGGAGATTTCTACAGGCAGGCAGAGAGGGGCTGCCTGAACAGCAGGAGTGAGCCTCTGGTGCATTGGGAAAGGCTGATAAACAAACGCACCAGAATCCAAATCAGGAAGGCCCAGAGCTGGGGTTGCCGTGGCAACCAGCAGTAGGCTCCCAGCCTCTCTGAGGTGGGGGCAGGGACTTGTCAGATCCTGCTGCCCCCGCCTCCAAGGCCTCCTCCTTGGGCTCTGCCCAGCTCGGCATGGACCAGAGGGGCAAAGGCACAGGGAAGCAGGACTGGGCTCCCACCACCGGCTGTAGTGAGGTCACTCCTCTCCCAGGGTGAGGCCTACACCCAAGGGCCCCCAGAGTGAACAAGCCTCTCCCAGCATCCTCCACCACCCAGGTCCCAGCACCGATCACTGCAGCCCAGCCCATCAGCATCCTTAGGCTTCTCCCAGGACCAGTGGCCTGACATCCATTACTTGGTACAAGGCAGAGGGGCAGGGAGATAATCCCAGACTTCCCCTCACGGCAGGCTGGGGGAAGGGGCGGCACAGCACCAGCCACGGAGTGGTCCTTTACGCATGTTTCCTCTCATTTAACGGCATACCCTTTGGCAGATGAGGAAACAGGCTCAGGGAAGCTAAGTGGCTGGACAGGGTCACAGAGCAGCCGGGTGGTAAAAGCTATGTCCCAGCCAGAGTTTTCCAACTCAGCCTGGATCCTTCCCATGGGGGCTGTTAGTAAGTGCCCTGGGCTGACCACGCAGCATATCAACGGCTGTGCCCAGTCGGCACAGACACACAGCAGACAGACAGACAGTGACCTTCATGCCTCCATTTAATGGCCAGTCCAGCACTGTCCCGATGATGCCCAGACCCCGGAGGGAAGCCCTCCATCCTGCCTGCTGTCCCCTGAAGACCCGTCCAGACGGGTACCTCTCGGCCTCACCAGCAGTGCTCCAGTCTAGTCTCAGTCTCAGGGGCAGCCTCATCTCAGCTCCTTCAGCAAACTGTTGATAGAGCCCAGCAGTTCCCAGAAGTAGCCCTCGTTTTCTCCATCTTGAAGCTCCTGGGCAGCAAGCACCTGGTACTCGGCCTGCAGACTGGCCAGCGTCCTGCTGAGCTGGGGGTCCTGATGGTAGTGGTCCCGGCAGGTGGCCAGGAGGGCGCCCAGGGTCTGCAGCACCTTTTCGCGGGCATCGTGTTCGGGCAGCGCCAGCAGGTGGGCAGTGATCTCACACCAGCCTTGCTCTCGCAGGCTCGGCAGGAGGTGCACCCGGCGATACTGCTGCAGCTTCTCCGAGGACGTCTCCTGGGTCAGCCTGGCCTCCTCCTCAGCAAACATCTGCCATCGCATGGCCGAGCGCAGGGGTTGGTGGGGAAAAGAGACACACAGAGCAGTCAGCCCACCCTTCAGATGTGAAGGCACATGGCTGACCTGGGAGTTCGAACCCTCTTCCTCTAGCCCCTTGGGCCTCCAAGGCCCTCACGGGAGAAGGCCGCAGGATTCATGGCCTCACACATGCTCCCACACCCACCTATCCATCCATCCAAACACTGTGGGTGCCGGATGCTGCAGACATGAAGATGGAGACATGGTCCCTGCTCTTAAGGAGCTCGGGGTCTAGCAGGAGAATGAAAGTTAACTGAGTCATTCCTAAAGAGCTAATAAATTTAGTCAGCAGTGTGTTGTGGTGCCAGCCCAAGACCATTCAGCTGCCAGTGGAGTGGGACTTTGAACCAGCTGGGGTTCCGTGAGCTTGAGGGGTAAGTGGGAGTTGTCCGAGTGGATGAGGATGGAGTGGAGGGTCCACACACAGGAGGGTGATAACAGTGCCTGTGCCCACCTCATTCTGAAGAAGGCAGGTTAGTTCTGGCTCGTTTGGCTCAGTGGATAGAGCGCCAGCCTGTGGATTGAAGGGTCCTGGGTTTGATTCTGGTCAAGGACACATGCCCGGTTTACACGCCGATCCCCAGTAAGGGGCGTGCAGGAGGCAACTGATCAATAATTCTCTCATTATTGATGTTTCTCTCTCTCTCCTCCTCTCCTTTCCTCTCTGAAGTCAATAAAAATAAAAATAAAATGTTTAAAAAAAAGAATGGCAGGTTTACTGGTTGATGGGACACAACACACAGAGCCCTGAGTGTCTCTCCCAGGGGGGTGGCCCTGGGCTGAGGCGTGGAGAGCTGAGGAAAGCCGGGCAGGAGCCCAGCCCCATCCGCAAAATATGGTGGAACCAACCCTGCCAGCTGCCAGAGGCGGCAAAAGAAACACCTAAAGCCTGACAAGTTAGCAGCTTATTTCAAATGTCAGAGGAAGGCTGTGCAGAGGTGGAGGGCTGGCAGGGGTGGAGGTGCCCCAGATGGGCTGTACTAACTGTGCCTGCAGGAGTCTCTGCTCTGACTGCAGGGGAGAGTGAGTCGTGCAGGGCACAGAGGAGGCAAGAGGGAGGCCAGGAAGGATGAGGGGCCACAGTAGACCACAGGATGGTCTGGGGCCACTGGGGCTGGTGCGGAAGCTGGGGAAGGTCAGCATCCTGAACAGGAAACGCTCACAGCCCATTCCCAGGCTGGCTGGTGCTTCACTCCTGGGAACAGAGAAGCCTGATTGCCTCAGCAGAGAGCACGCTGACATCTGCCCTAAAGCCTCTGCTGCAGGATGGCTGTCTCTGTGCTGTTTGCTGAGACACCGGTCCCTCCCTGATCTTCACAGCACCCCAGGACTCCAGGAATGAGCCAATGTCAGTGCCCACCATGCAGGGCTGGGGGCGGTGAAGAGACACCCAGGGCAACAGAAGAAGGAGATCAGTCTCTCTATCCAGCCATGCTCACGTCCCTCTCCAGGCTTGTGGGCCCGCGTCCAGGATGTCAGCTGTGCCTGGACCTTATTAACTGGATGTGAGCACCGCATGGCTGCCTGCTGTTCTGGGTTCTGCAGCTTAAAGGAGGAGGGAGGGAAAAGGAGAGGAGAGAAGGAGGGGGAGAGGGAGAGGGAGAGAGGAAGAAGGCAGAGAGGGAGGAAGAGAGAGATGAAGAAAGGAGAGGGGGAAAGAGGGAGATGGATGGAGGAAGAAGGGAGAGAGGGTGAGAGAGAAAGGGAGAGGGGAGAGGGAGGGAGACAGAGACATGACAGGCCAAGAGAGGCAGAGAGGCAGAGAGAGGCAGAGAGGGCAAGCACAGAAAAGCAGTAGCTGACAGAGAAGCAGCAATAGACAGCCCTGACCCTCAAAACAGCATGGGGGGGGGGGGGGGGGTAGGCGCGGGAGGAGAAAGGGGCCCCTCAGCCTCCAACACTCAGCAGCGGTCCTAGCAGCTGCCCAGCCCTGCTCCACTGACCCACAGCCTGGCTGTTCTAGGGAGGAGGACAGGCCACTGAAAAGCCCCAGCCAATGCTCCCTGCAGCAGCTGAACTAAGAATCCAGGCCCCGCTGGTTTTACTCTATCCATAATTAAGACACTTTTTAGTCTCACAAAGGCCAAAGTGAGCCAGGCACCAAGGTGGCCAGCACCTGGGCCTTTCAGTCATTCTGAGCCCCTGCCCAGAGCCCAAGCTCTCAGAGTGGGCAACTCCAGTTTCTAGAATCTTAAGATTCAGCATCATTCCAGCGCTTGGCTCCTTGGTCTCCTGGCTGCTGTCATGGCTCCTAGACACAGCTGCTCCGTCCCTCCTGCTCCTCATCCCCCACCCCATGCTGCATTAATGAAGGGCTCCTCCAGACTGTCCTGGCCTTCCATCACACTGATCCTGGCTTTGCACACTCTGCTCGGACCACTGCCAGCACCCTCCGCACCCTTCCTCCTTCCTCATCAGCCTCAGACTCCAGCTCAGCAGCCATTTCCCACAGGACACCCTCCCTGATGTCTCAGAAATACCGGGTTTGGAGACCTGAAGTGGGGCCCCACAGCATCCCTGTCTGCCCAGCTCAGAGCTGCCATGTTTGCTCCAAAGCACGTACTCATGAGGATGAAGGGAGGAATGGAGAGACATGGGAGGGACCGGGATCAAATGGTCAGAAGCAAACGAACAGCGAGAGGGCGGCAGGGCGAGCGGGGCCTCACCTTCTCTGTGACCAGGTCGTAGAGCAGGGTGACCACGCGCACGGCCAGCACCTCGGTACCCTTCTCCTGCACCAGGCTCCTCAGGACCTGCAGGCCCCCCAGCCTCAGGAACTGCTGCTGGGCGTAGGGGAAGTGCCGCAGGAGGGAGCACAGCGCGAACAGGACCTGGGGAGGCACAGACCAGATGGGTGAGGGGCCCAACAGAGCTGGCCCTGGCCCAGGCCCAGGAAAGGCAGCTGTAAGTGTACCAACCACCTCAGCTCGGCTCCCACTCTTCCTGGCTACCCTCCATCCACTACCCTCAGAGACGGCCACAACCCAGAACTCAGGACTAGGAGAGCCAGACACCTTCAACATCACCCGTGGACAAATGGAGGCCCAGGGCAGGCCGCCGGCTGTGGGAGCTACAGCCAGGCCCTGGGGCCTTGGCGGGCAGCTGCGAGGCTCTGAGTGAGTGGGCCTCTCCGCCTGGGCCCCCGTGGCATGCACAGCCCGGGAAGGGGCCAGTGACTTTCGGGCTCCACGGAGTGCTGGGGGCCGGGCAGGAGGGAGGAACCCACCTTCTTCTTTGCAGTGAGAGGCTGCTCCGTAGCCAGGATGACCAGCAGCTTCTGCAGGGCTCCACCCTCGACGGCCTCCACCTGGACCTTTGGGTTGCTGTGGAGAATGGGAGGGAGAAGCACAGGAAAGCATGACTGGCACCTATTCACCAAGTTGGGGCAACACCACTGTGCCCAGCCCTGGGGCCTGGGCGGTCAGAGAGCTGACACCGCACCAGCCATCCCTTGGGAGAAACAAGGTGTATAACAGGGTGGGAGCGGTTCTCCCCTCTGGACAGGCTGGAACTGAGATGGGGAAACAAGCTAATTAGTGTGGATCCACCCGGGTACAATGACCTATGGCACAAACGACAGGCTCAAGTGCCCCCATGCCAGTCTCCCCTCCCCAGCAGCCAGCCGGCTGGGTGTTTTAAAAAAGGAAATCCTATCTACCACTCTAAGATCCTCCTGATGCTAAGGGTGCTGCATCTATGCCCCCGCCACGGAAAGCCTTTGTCCACCTTCCCCAACCCAGTGCTGGGCGCTCCTCTTTCAGTGACCCAGGCCCATCACACCCTGAGGGCAATTACTAATGGGGTCCCCTAGACAGGAGCCCGTTCTTTCTCTCCTCTCCTGGGTGGAGCGCACACACGGCACACACTGAATGCTGTGGGAGGGAAAGAAAGAGAGAACACGAGGCCCAGGGAGCCTCTGCACCCCATGCAGATCCTGGAACAGCACCAACCCCGTCCCTCCCCCGGCCCCTCCACTCTCTGAGAGCAGCTACTGCCACGTTCTCTACCCCTGTAGCCTCAGCGTTTCGCACAGCGCCTGCCATGGCATAGGACCCTGAGCAATAGGGGATGAATGAATAAACATAATTGTGCCAACCAAGGAACAGGCAGTGTGAAATGCTCAACGCCCGCGCTGCCTCAGGGACTCCTCTCCGCACTCTGGGCTGGGAGAGCAGGTCAAACACTCAGCGCAGCCCTCCTGGATGAAAGGATGCTGGGCCCGGAGGGGTGCGAGGGAGGGTACATGGCAGGGCACCCCACCAGGATACCCTTTTTCAGGATCCTTGCTTTCTCAGATCAAATTAGTGATCAATTAAGGAGCAAGTGCCAACACAGGGACCCATGTTCTTAGGCCCTGCTGGAAGGTCAAGGCTCCCTCACCAGCCGCTTTGGAGGCTTCAGAGAAAAGGCAGCAGGCACATAAAAAGCCTGAGCTAGCAGCAAAGGGAGGGCAAGGCCAGAGACAGACAGCCCAGGGAGGGCACCAAGTCTCCATCAGGCTCTGGCTGCCTTCCCTCAGAATGGCCACCAGCTCCCTGGAGACCCCAAAAGAGCCTGGTTCCTCCTAACCCCAACCTTGGCAGGGGTCCTCATGGCAGGAGGCAGGGTGTTAACACTCAGAGGGAGAAAGCTCCTGGTCCAAACCACAGAGAGCAATGGAGGCAGGTGATAAGAGAGTGTTCACACCGCTGCTTGCAGGAGAGGCCCTGGCACAGAGCAGGCACTCCATGCGTGCACTCCATGCGTGCTGTCGAACGGCACAGTGATGGGCACCAAGTGAGCCCTGGATGGCCAGCCTTCTATTCCTGCCTGGCACCAGCTTCAAGGTTCAAAGCAGACTTAGCACAATAAGCCAGTTTTCCTGCTGCAGAATGGGAGGCGCCTTTGTCCCCCTGCGCCCCTCTCAACAGAGGACATGCAGGGTGGGTGCCAGCCTGTCCCACTGTAACTCCACTGGTGTCTGAGGAGCCGTCCGGAGACAGGCTGGGGCCTCTGGGGAAGTGAGGCTGACAGCCCCTCTCCAGACAGGCAGGTGGGCACCGATGCATGGGGGACTGGGAGCTGAACCTACCCCCCCCCTCCCCCAACTTGAGAAAGGCAGCTGCTTCATCAAAGTGGAGCTAATTAGGGCTGTCTCTGCCGTCCTGTGTCTGAGGAATGCTCACCGCAACAGGCAGGGTCTAGGAAAAGACAAGGACCACACAAATGTCAAACGCTGCCTCCCAAGGAAGGGGGTTCTGCCAGTGCACAAAGTTCATCCACTTGGGGAGAGAGGGTTGTCCCTCAGCCCAGCCTGTGCCCTTGCAGTTCGGGAGCTCTTGGGGGATGTCCGATGATGGCTGAGGCCTGCTCTACAAAGGGGAAAGCTCATTTAGAGTGCGAGAGGAAAAGAGAAAGCTGATGCCTTTTGTCACTTGCTGAAATCGCTTTCATAAAGCAATTAATCCACTTGTTCTCCTGCAGCAGTTCGGAAGGACCTGGGGAAGTAAAGCAGGACTGTGGGCAAAGGTGGGCCTGTGGCCATGTGGGCTCAGCAACCCGGAGCCCGCACGCTGCCCCTTTGCTCCTGACCAGCTTACATGAGGGCCCCACCCAGGCTCAGGGCTCCCGGGCTCGGTGAACACCTCGGGGGTTAAATCCAATACCCTCTGAAAACAGCCTTTTGTGCTACCCAGTCAAGGAGCTGAGGAAGCACCACGGAGGGAGCCTGGGAGACAAGGCCTGCATTCCGGGGCACCCAGTCCATCCAGGCAGGGACAGCAGAGGCCCATTGTTTCCTGAGCGATGTGGCCAGAGGGTCAGACACCAACAAGCCCTCAGAGCCTCTCCCCCCCAGGCCGCTCTGCCTTGGGCTCTGAATGCTCACTGCTGGGTGCTTTTGGGGAGTAAATACCCAAAATAGCTCAGAGTGAGGTGCAAGGGCCAGGGCCTGGAGAACCCTTGGTGAAAATCCTGTGAACAATGACTGATGACCTCAGATAAGTCCCTTTACTTCAGTATCCTCACCTGTGAGGCAGAGCTAAAACTACCCTGTGCTAAAGAGAATAGCTAATAATGCCAAAATGCTAGCCAAAGCTTTGTGACAGAAAGATTATGATTATAGTGGGCTTGCTACCCAAAGAGAGCACAGCTTTATTAGCTCAGATGCCTCGGGCACATATAGCTGGCCTCACACCCCTCCCAGCCCTGTGCCAGAGCTACACCCCTTGGCTGGGGAAGTTGTGTGTGTGTGTGTGTGGGGGGGGGGGTCTTGATGGCTGAAAGATGGATGTCCTGAGTGTTGGAGATTTGAGAGAGTTAAAAGAGCAAGGGCTTGGCAAGCCTTTTAGTGACATTAGTGGCACTGGTGTGCTCAAAGTCAAAAAAAGAATATTAAGGATGTAGCTCGTCTCCGATGAGATAAATGAGAATAAACCTTGTTCAGGGCTAAGCAGGCTGGACTGAATAAATACCATTAGCACTTGGATTACTGGGATGTTCACAATCAGCAGGCGAATCAGCTGCCTGTGTGCAGAGGGACAGCAGCAGCAGCAGCTGCTCTGTAGACTTGGGGTGAGGTGGGGGTGGGATTGCAGAAATGGAAGTGATGACATTTGCAGAAACCAAACCGTTTGGGTCAGAGTGACTGATGTGGGCAATCTGCCAAGGGTCAAAGGTCATACTTTTGCTATTGTACAAAGCTGAGCAAGGGGTGGGGGTGGGGGTGGAGAAGCTGATACTTAGGGTGTGCAGTCAAGCCTGGCTGGGGATGGGGAGGAAGGGCATGAGAATGCTGTCCACTCTGGTACAGGAGTGGCTTCATAATTTTCAGGCCCAGTGCAAAGTGAAAATGTGGGCCCCTTGTTAAAAAACTGTAAGAAAATTTCAGGTGGCAAGGGCAGAGCATTAAACCAAGCCGCGCCCTTTTCAGTGTGGGGTCTTGTGCAGCTGTACAGGTCACACAGATGCCAAGCAGGTGCTGCTGGCACCAGGGGTGTGTGCACAGAAACAGAGAACACACAGAAATCCTGCTGGGTTAATCAGAACAACAAAGGCTGGGGAAAAAGAGGAGAAACACTGGGAAAGGCAGAGCTCTGGGATGGGAAATAAGGATTAGGCTGATGGGTTCGATGGCTGAGGAAACACTAAGGTAGAACCCTGAAGCAGAGCACATGTCACCAGAGGCCCAGTCCAAGCCGTGGACACTGACACATTGGGTTGTGCTCTCACGAGACTTCAATATTCCTAAGTACAAC
Source organism: Pipistrellus kuhlii (assembly GCF_014108245.1). Taxonomy (NCBI): domain Eukaryota; kingdom Metazoa; phylum Chordata; class Mammalia; order Chiroptera; family Vespertilionidae; genus Pipistrellus; species Pipistrellus kuhlii. Next base: position 26,659,416 of record NW_023425584.1, on the reverse strand, counting down.
AATTGTCATTTCTTTTTAATTGCTCAATAACAGGGAAAAGCGGCCATTATTCTGAAATGCTCCAGGAGCAGATGCTGTGCAGTGGGGGAAGGGGGCCTATCTCGGGATATGTGGTCAGGCTTAGTCACCTGCAATCCTGCTGATGAGGTTGTACATGCTCATCTTCTTGCTCAGAGAGAAAGATTCTTCTCTGGTGACCTGCCCTTGTCTGTGCCCCAATGTGTGGCCTTGATCATCTGTGAAACACAAGGACTGGCAGGATGTGTAACCCTGAAATAGGTAGGTTCATCAAGGATCTATACTAACCTGCCATCTAGGGATTAATGGGGTTAAGCAATTAATTAACCAATCAAGATGGAAACAATTGTCAACTTGAATATAAACAGAACAGGTTCACCAAAAGTAATAAATGCCACATACAACTCTCCCACAGGAGAAACAAAACATCCGCCTGTAACAGCCTTAAACCGCTTAAGTGTGAAGGGAACCACACTGGGCTCTTCAGAAGTTCCATCTGTTACTGGGGGAGCGCAGGGCTGTCAATGGACTATTCATATTGTCCCCAACCAGAAGCCAGTCATGTAAGCAAATGTGGATATCCACAATTCACCACAATGACAGCACTTATAAGAATATCTCTCGGATCTCCTAACTTACATACATACATACATACATACATACATGCATACATACATAGAGAGAGAGAGAGAGAGAGAGAGAGAGAGAGAATATGAATCTGCCCACCTCTGGAGAGATAAGAGGGCCTCAGAGGGAAGGCAATCAAAGAATCTTCCTGACATCTGGTAGCTCTCAAACATAGTTCTGCATCACAATCATCTGGGGCACATTTTTCCCGTAAAACATTTCAGACACAACACTTAAGAAATTACAGAAAATTACACAGGAAAAGTAACTTACAGAAAAGTTACAAAATAGTAAAAGAACACTCATCAAGAGTTACCAATTGGCCCAGCTGGTGTTACTCAGTGGTTGAGCATGGACTTATGAACCGGAATGTCACAATTTGATACCTAATTCCCAGTCAGGGCACAAGCCCAGGCTGTGAGCCTGATCCCCAGTAAGGAATGTGTAGGAGGCAGCCGATCAATGATTCTCTCATCATTGAGGTTTCTATCTCCCTCTCCTTCTCCCTTCCTCTCTGAAATCAATAAAAAAAAACCCAAACATATATTTTAAAAGTCACCAATTGTTAACATTTTAACACATTATGCTTTTCCATTTTCTCTCTCATATATATTCACATATTTTTTCTTTCTTGAAAACATTTGAGAGCAAGGAGAACATATACACATGCCCCTTTATTCCAAATGTATTAAATGTGTATTTCCCAAGAATATAACCACAGTACAATGATCACAATTTGGACAATACTGGTACATGAGCTATAGATATTCAGATTTTGCCAACTTCTTAGAATACCATTTTTAGAAAAATAATTTTAAAAAAACCCAACCCAGGATTACATGATACATTTTACTAAATGTGTTTTAAGTCTTCTTGGCACTTCTTTTCTTAGCCTTTTTCTTTACAGATAGTTTTGAAGAGCACAGGCCAACTGTAGAATGCCCCTCAGCCTGGATTAGTCTGATTTCCCCACATAATTAGATTAAGGTTATGCACGCTGACAGGAATACCATAAAAGCAATGTTATATCTTTCTCAGTGGCATGAGATATCAGTCAGGCCCACAACTGGTGGTGGTCACTTCCATTACTTGGTCATGGTGGTATCTGCCAGATTTCTCCATTATAAAGACACCATGTCTCTTTTAAGTTAATATTTTATAGGGAGACACTTTGAAATATCAAGACAGCAATGTTTCTCATCAAACTTTCACCCACTTAGTTCTGGCATTCGTCAATAATTCTTGCTCAAAATACTTACTATAGTGCTTGTCACATGATGATATTCAAACTCCATTATTTCTTCTATCTGTATTTGTTGCACTCTACTTCAAAAGAGGTTTTTCTTCTTATTCATTCATTCATTTTTATCACTATGGATTCATGGATTCTTATTTTCTCTAGTGGTTATAATAATTTATTTTATTGTTGAAATGATCACTCGTTTAATCACCAGAGCTTTTTTGTGCTAGCTTCTGTGTCTTTTTGAAATGTTTCCATCATTCTTTGACCACTTCCTTACTTTCTGGCCCAAGATGTTCTTGTTCAGATAATGTCTTTTTCCTGCACGTGCCATGGAATCAGCCACTTCTCCAAGGAGCATGAAAAACTTTTTGGAAATTCTGATTCTAAACTTTACACAAACTGAATCACAATTCAGAAAATGAGGCTTAAAACCTGATTTTTTGTAAATGCCCTCAGACTGATTTAAAAGCCAGCTTTTGGGTAACTGGATTCAATGCCCATAACTTTTATTTGGTATAGTATATCTGATAAACTGGCTGCCTAGTACTTGAAGACTAGAGCAGTTAGGAGCCAACCATTGAACAAGGCAGCCTTAACTCCAGTTGTAAACTCTTCCAACTGCTAGAGAAATATCTTCCGATGCCTAGTTGAAATCTGACATCATGAAACATACCAACTGGCCCCATCACTGCTCTAACGGGTCAGCCTTTCTGAAGCTTAGGAGCAACCAACTGTCCAGAGAAAGCTCCCCTTTCACAAGCTTGCATCATGGGATCCTGAAGTCACTTTTGTGTGACTCTGGAAATCCACTGTCTTCTTGACAATGCTCTGTGGCGGCTGCTCCATGTACCGAGTCCAGTGGGCCCAGGCACCTCTGCCACAGTGTCACTCTACTCCGAATGCCTCCCCACGTCTAGGTTTTTGGAAGTACTGTCACAAAGTAGTTACAAACAGTATAGGTGATATAACACCATATATTTGTTTCTGGGTGATAAGATTTATTTTTAAACATGAGTGTGGTTATTTATAAAATTAAACATTTAATAACAAAATTTTAAATGTCACTTTGCTGCCTGGGCCTTTCTTCATAGTCTGCCACTGTTCTTTTGGATTCTCGTTCTGTCACATAGCCAACATGTTGCTTATCTCTCATGATCTGTGTCATCTGCCCCCATGTCCTTACATGAGAATCTGAATGCAAGTTGGACAGGTCAGAGTCAGACATGAGTTCTTTGGCACACAGCTACAGTGAAGACTCTGTTGGCACTGAGTCATTTGTAAGTAAACATTTATTAGGTATGATTGCTCAAATAGCTACAAATCCACATCTTTATAATTTCTCTACCTGATCTAAGTTTATTGTGAAATTCTGCCAAATGTTTTCCTGGATCACAAGCTTTCCCTGTGTCCATAACTCTGGTCTAATCTCCTGGTCAGTCAGCACAGTTGTTTGGAGTTATCCTGATAAGCCAAGATTGAGGGTTTGATCCCCATTCAGGGCATCTACAAGAATTAACCAATGAATGCATGAATGGATGGAGCAACCACTCTTTCTCTCCCTCCCCCACCTCTCTCCCCTTTTTATTCTCTAAAATCAATAAATTAAAAAAAATTGATCTAATCTCCATGGCTGGCAAATCTTTCTGAAAATGGAAATTATAATTGGGAAGGAGCATAAGCGAATCTTGTGGGGTTCTGATAAAGTTCTATTTCTTGATCCAGGTGGTGGATATATAGGTATCGATATATTTACTTTTAATAAGTTATCAAGTGGTATGTGTAAGATTTATGCACCTTTCTGTGGAAGGAATAAAGGAAGGATTAAGCTAATATGGCAAGACCTGCTTTTACCAAACTCATGCTAGCTCCAAGAAATCACTTCTCTTTAGAAATGCTCATAAATCATGTTATAAAACAAAACTGTTACTCCATCCTGTTTCCTTGCCTCTCTCTCAACCCCCATGATGTCATAAAGATTCAAACACATAGGTCTCATGATGATGCCCATAATTTCCATTTGATTTTGAAGATTCTAACTGATTTATAGAAGCCAGTGGCTCTGTCCTTCCTCAGTCCTGGGCTCAAGTTCCTCTTAACCATGCTTGTTTTATTCCTTCTAGCAGGAAGGCCATTTTCCTTAAAAGATAAGTCAAAGGCAAAACAGAAATAGAACAGAGGATGGAGATGCCCTTTGTTTACCTGCTATACTGAATCATCTCACTGAAGCAGGTGGCTAATGCCTTCCTTGCCATGCCTCTCAATCTGAACACTAACTGCTCAAGCAGGTCCTTTATTGTTAGCATCCCAGATCTCACTCACCTGGTATTCCTGACCGTGTTCTCAGAAGTTTACCCCCTTCTTCTCTATCTATTCTTGGTTATAGGTCTCTTTTTCATCTCTGACAAAAGCTCAACACTAACTGCTCTCCATATGGCCATGTTGGTTTCTTTACGGGTCTCCTCTCTTGTTCCTTGCAGTAATCACTTGTGACTGTATTTAACACATTTCATTTACCAGAGTATGAGTCATCCTCCTTTCAAAGCTCTGAGTCAGATATCATATCTACTTTTCTAAAATCTGCTTTTCCTCAAACTCAGAGAATTCTGCATTTCTTTTGGCTTCTCTAAACATAGTCACTTTCTGCTCGGGTTCCCAACACTTTCAATTCAGCAAACACACACATAACCTTCTGAGAGATCAAACTTTCAGAAAAGTGAATTAAGAATCAAAGCAAGCCAAAACCGGTTTGGCTCAGTGGATAGAGTGTTAGCCTGCGGACTGAAAGATCCCAGGTTCGATTCCGGTCAAGGGCATGTAGCTTGGTTGTGGGTACATCCCCAGTAGGGGGTATGCAAGAGGCAGCTGATCGATGATTCTCTCTCATCGATGTTTCTAACTCTCTATCCCTCTCTCTTCCTCTCTGTAAAAAATCAATAAATTAAAAAAAAAAAAAAAAAAAAAGAATCAAAGCAAGTTTTCCCCTGCCATCTTGGATCCTGCTGAGGTCTGCTGAGAAGAACTTCTTTAAGGACAAATGTCTCTGGAAGGCTATGGTCCAAGGCCATTTTTTTTGCTGGCTGTAAGCAGGGTCTCGGGACAGGAGGGAGTACACAGCTCTTCTTAAAACTAAAGATGTTTATGCTGGAGATAAAACTGAATTCTATCTAGGCAAGAGATGTGTTTATGTGTACAAAGCAAAGAACAACACAGTGACTCCTGGTGTCAAACCAAACAAAACCAGAGTAATCTTGGGAAAGTAACTCATGCTCATGGAAACAATGGCAATGGTTCGTGCTAAATTCCAAAGCAACCTTCCCACTAAAGCCATTAAACACAGAATCCATGTAATGCTGTACCCCTTCAAAGATTTAAACTCATTGAAAAGTAAATAAAATGGATTTGTTCTCTTAAAAAAAGAATCAAAGCAAGTCAAGAATATATCAGAGTATTAATTTTTTGCAGAAAGAGATTCCCAGGTATTAAGATATGTAAAGACCCATAGTGCCACACCAACTTGCTTCTATACCAGTTTTATAATCTCAACGTAGAAAGCCCCTTCTACACTAGGGGATCTCATCCCAGGTTAGTGTGTGTGTTTTTTGATGGGCTACGAGCCAATGGTCTGGACTTTTGTTTTACCAAAAAACCCAAACTCAGTAAACAAACTAGTGAATAAGTTGCTCTGGAGTCAGAGAGGAGACTTGGGTTCAAATCCTAGATTCAGTGTCTTCAATCTGTATTATTGGGATATGTTACTAAACCTCTTTTAACCTCTTTCTCTTCATCTGTAAATCTGATATTAATAATATTTATCTCATGGGACTGTTGTAGAAATGAAATATGATATTATATGAAGAGATCAGCACAATTCCTAGCAAATATCAAGCATTCAAATACAGTTGTTTTACCACTGTATTTTTATGTGTATAAGTTGCCCCCATGTATAATATGGCCCTCATTTTTCCAACCCAAAATTAAGAAATCAATATTTTAACCATAAAGCAGAACAAATTTTTATTTAGTAATTACCACAGATAATGTTTACATACCAGTGCTATTATGCAGCATATCACTTAATTCAGTCTCTGTTGCATCATTGCTCTCTTCATCACTATTAATTCCAGACATATCAATTTCTTCGACTTCTATTGTATCACTACTGTCTTCTGAATCACTGTCTATACATGTGAGATCATCTTCATAAACTGGTGGCATTTTCTGAGCTAACTTTGTTCATGTTCTCATGGCCAACTCTTCTCTCCTCATGAAATTGAAGCACCATTTTGCCTTTCCTATAAAATCAACAATGTGCATTTTGCTTGCAAACATTCTTGCCTGATGGCGCTGCTCCATAATCCAAGCCGTAAGCCTCTGCTCCAAGTTTCTCCATTTTGCTGGTTTTCCTGTTAAGGCCTTTTTTGTCATCTTAAGGAGTTGTTCTTCCTGTTTTCTCCACTGTCTGGTCATATACTCAGTGGGAGGAGGTCTAAACTGTCTCTGCAGTTCTATTTCCATGCTCTCTTGCATAGCTGATTACATTCAGTTTGAATTTTGCAGAGTAAGACAACTGCTTACTGGTATTTATCTTTTTATTTTTGACATCTTTATAGGCTCAGAATGCTCTGGTCCCTGCTGCATCTGCACACTCTCCACCTTTACCTCCAATTATGGTATCACGTGGAATCAGTAACAATAAGATCCGCGATTGGAGGAAGCCTGTTTAACAAGGTATGGGCAGCTACCCACCTGTAAGGCTCCCTCCTTGGCTGACTTCTGTGTATAAGATACCCCTCAATTTTCAGTCTAACAGTTTTTTTTTGTTTTTTGGGGGGGGGGGGAGCGCAAATCTTTTTAGTTTTATTTTTATTGTTTAAAATATTACATATGTCTCCTTTTCCTCCCCATCACTCTCACCCCTGAGGACAAACCCCTACTACCCCAGTGTCTGTCCATTGGTTATGCTAAAATGAATACATACAAGGCCTTTGGTTGATCTCTAACCCCCCTCCCCATCCCCTGCCTTCACTCTGAAGTTGGATGGCCTGTTCAGTGTTATCTTGTCTCTGGATCTGTTTTTGTCCATCAGTTTATGTTGATTATTATATCCCACATATCAGTGAGATCATGTGATATTTATCTTCCTCTGACTGGCTTATTTCACTTAGCATAATGCTCTCCAGTTCCACCCATGCTGTTACAAATGGTAAAAATTCCTTCTTTTTTTATAGCAGCATAGTATTCCATTGTGTAGATGTACCACAGTTTTTTAATCCACTCATCTGCTGATGGGCACTTAGGCTGTTTCCAAATCTTAGCTATAGTAAATTGTGCTGCTATGAACATAGGGGTGCATATATCCTTTCTTATTGATGTTTCTGGTTTCTTGGGATATAGTCCTAGAAGTGGGATTATTGGGTCAAATAGGAGTTCCATTTTTAACTTTTTGAGGGAACTCCATACAGTTCCTTTTTCGCCACATCCTCACCAACGCTTGTCTTTTGCTGATGATAGCCATTCTGAGAGGTGTGAAATGGTACCTCATTGTCGTTTTGATTTGCATGTCTCAGATAATTAGTGACTTTGAGCATGTTTTCATATGTCTCTCAGCCTTCTGTATGTCCTCTTTCAAAAAGTGTCTATGTAGGTCCTTTGCCCACTTTTTGATTGGATTGTTTATCTTCCTTTAGTTAACTTGTATGAGTTCCCTGTAAATTTTAGAGATTGAACCCTTATCTGAAATAACTTTTGTGTTGTTTTGTTGATGGTTTCTTTTGCTGTGCGCAAGCTTTTTATTTTGATGAAGTCCATTTATTTTCTCCTTAAGTTTCCATTCCCTAGGAGGTATATCCGTAAAGATACTGCTATGACATATGTCTGATGTTTTGCTGCCTATGGAGTCTTCTAAGATTTTTATGGTTTCCCATCTTACACATAACTCCTTTAACCATTTTGAATTTGTTTTTATGTATGGTGTAAGTTGGTGATCTAGTTGTTGTTTTTTTTGCATGTATCTGACCAGATTTCCCAACACCATTTATTAAAGAGACTGTCTTGAGTCCATTGTATACTCTTGCCTCCTTTGTCAAATATTAATTGAGTATAATGGCTTGGGTATATTTCTGGGTTCTTTGTTCTGTACCATTGGTTATATGTCTATTCTTGTGCCAATACCACGCAGTTTTGAGAACTATGGCTTGTAATATAGCTTGATATCTGATATTGTGATCCCTCCAACTTTTTCTTCTTTCTCAGGATTGCTATAGCTATTCAGGGTCTTTTTTTTATTCCAGATGAAGTTTTGGAGAGTTTGTTCTAGGTCTGTGAAATATGCTGTTGGTATTTTAATGGGGATTGCATTGAATCTATAAATTGCTTTGGGTAGTTTTAACGATGGACATTTTAATGATATTGATTCTACCAATCCATGAACACAGTATGTTCTTCCATTTGTTTATGTCTTCCTATATATCTTTTTTCAATGTCCTGTAGTTTTCTGAGAACAATAGTATCTTATACATGGAAAAATATGGTATACAATTTAATGAGAATTACTATTTTTACTCTTCTGCTAAGAAAGACAGAGCACCTGGGTTTTCATTCTTCTCAGAAGTGAAAGGGCCTACCTGTGGTGGGGAACAAAGAAGAATTTACCACCTCCCACTGAGTGGCTCTAGATTCTCATTCTCAGCTCCTTTGGCTAAATAGACAAAGCCAGTACAGAAAGCATTCACAGGAGAGAAATGTAATTAATAAGCTGGAGGGAACAACATTGAGGAAGGATCAAAAAAGTTAATTAGAATTGGCTAAAGGGAGACCACAGGGTGGGGAAAGTGGAAGAGAGAGGGCTAAAGAGAAATTATCTGTGCCCTATAATTATTCAAAGAATATCTCTAAGTAATTAACTCAGGCAGTCTGAGGGAGTCGAGGTAGAAGTAACAGGGTTAAGCAGAAGAAAATTTAAGCTAAAACATATAGGAGATTTTTCACACAGTGAGATTTATCTAGTTTATTAGAGAACACAGAGATGGTGTCATCTATTCCAGCTGGTGATAAAACTGTCCCCCTAGGTGCTGGGGGCAGAGGAAGGGCAGAGCAGTCCTGATCCCACAGGATAAAAGGGCTCCAAGGAAAATCACCTGGCCAATCCTTGTTCCAAGCTGCAGGCAATACACCTCTCTCAACAAGCCTTTATATCTGAGGAAGAACTTCCTTACTCACCCAGATCTTGCTTTCAAGAGTTCTAAGATGTGAGGAGAAACCAAGATAGCGGCATAAACACCTGAACTGCTGCCTTACACAACAATTTCAAAACTACAACTAAAAGACAAAATGGACATCAACCAGAACCACAGGAAGGCTGAGTGGAGATTCTACAACTAGAAGGAAAGAGAAAGCACACCGAGACTCACAGGAGCTGCAGAAGGCAGAGGTACAGAGGCACACGTGTGGAGAGAGCTGGCTTTCTCAATCGGGATGGAGACAAAAGCTCCTGACTGCTCTGAACTCCAGTTCCAGTGAGACTCTGAGGACCCATCCTCATTCGGGGAGAAACTGGACGGTATGGCAGCGGGCAGAACTTGAGGGCGGCTTTCTCTCAGAGGTGCCTGCAGCGATTACCACAGGACACTGAGAACCAGGGAATTCTTAGGGAAGGGCTGACAGGAAGCCATTGCAGTTTGCTCCACCCTAAGATCCTGTCCCATGAAGCCATTGCTGCTTGCTCCATCCTGAAACTCCACCCCATCCAAGCTGAGTGTGGAGGTTTTTTGCATATGAATGGCCTGTCCTTTGAATTATAAACTTATCTAACAAACTGCAGCTGAGTCAGTGAGACCCAGAACACCCAAAAGAAGGCCCAAGGCCCCACAGCAATTTGCCTTGCTTCACAGCTGGGTCTCACCTGGGAACCTCCAAAACCCAAACAAAGAAGAGTAATCTGCAGATCTCACTGTAGCTTCTGCTGGGTGGCCTCAGGCAGAGGCTAAATTAGCACCTCCCTGGTGATCCAAGAGCCAGTGTAACCAGGGGTCAGAGTGAGACCATCCAGATTACAACTCCTCAGATACATAAGGGACACACTCAGGGGGCAGACTCAGTGAGCACCAAAGCCCCACTGAAGCAAGTCTTGTCTCTATGGCTGTCTCCAGCACAGTTGTTCTCCCATCGTAGACACAGCTGATCCTCACAGCCAATTGGCCTGGAAGTCAATTACTCCCAGTGATACCAACAAAAATCAAGGCTTAACTACAACTGTGCACACAGCCCACAAAGGGGTGCACCAAGAGTGTCCACCTCAAGTAACTGAGGAAGCTGAGCCACTGGGCCCTATAGGACACCTAGAGCATAAAACAACACCATCAACTCAGGGAAACTGCCAAAATGTGGAGACAAAGAAACAGATCACAAATGAAAGAAATGAAGGAAAGCAAACGATGGATATAGATTTCAAAACCATGGTTATAAGGTTTTTCAAGAATTTTCCAGAAAAGGCTGATAAATTTAGTAAGACTCTCAAGGATATAAAAAAAGACCAACTAGAAATTAAGCATACACTGCCTGAAATAAAAAATAATATACAGAAATCCAACAGCAGACTAGAGGATTGCAAGAATCAAGTCAAAGATTTGAAATACAAAGAAGCAAAAAACACTCAACCGGAAAAGCAAAAGGAAAAAAGAATCCAAAAATATGAAGATATTGTAAGGGGTCTCTGAGACAACTTCAAGCATACCAACATCCAAATTATAGGGGGTGCCAGAAGAAGAGAGAGAGCAAGACATTGAAAACTTATTTGAAGAAATAATGACAGGAAACTTCCCCTACCTGGAGAAATAGACTTACAAGTCCAGGAAGCACAGAGAACCCCAAACAAAAGGACCACACCAAGACACATCATAATTAAAATGCCAAGAGCAAAAGACAAAGAGAGAATATTAAAGGCAGCAAGAGAAAAACAGTTACCTACAAGGGAGCTCCCATATGACTGTCAGCTGATTTCTCAACAGAAACTATGCAGGTCAGACAGGAGTGGCAAGAAATATTCAAAGTGATGAATAGCGAGAACCTACAACCAAGATTACTCTATCCAGCAAAGCTATCATTCAGAATTGAAAGTCAGCTAAAGAGCTTCACAGACAAGAAAAAGCTAAAGGAGTTCATCACCACCAAACTAATATTATATGAAATGCTGTATTCTTTAAGGGTATTCTTTAAGAAGAGGAAGGGTATTCTTTAAGAAGAGGAAGAAGAAGAAAAGGTAAAGATAAAAATTATGAACAACAAATACATACCTTACCAACAAGGGAATCTAAAAATCAAGTGAATAAAAAATCTGACAAACAGAATAAACTGGTGAATATAATAGAACCAGGGACATAGAAAGGAATGGACTGAAAATTCTCAGGGGGGCGGGGAGGAAAGGATGTGGGGGGTGTGGGAAGAGACTGAACAAAAATTATATACCTATGGATAAGGACAGTAAGGGAGGGTAAGGGCAGAGGGTGGGGTTAGAACCTGGTGGAGGGGAGCAATGGGGGGAAAAAGAGGAACAATTGTAATAATCTGAACAATAAAGATTTATTTTTAAAACAAGAATTCTAAGATGTGTGCTGGGAAGTCCATCCTTCCAACCTCATCTCAATCACAGCAGATGGAATCAAGTGGGGCCTATTTTGCTTTTGCTACACAACTGCTGAAATGTTTATGAATAAGCCATCTCTTAGTAGCAAAAGAAAAGGCAATAATCGTGGGATGGTCTATAGCTGAAAATGACAACATTGAAATGCTTCGATTACAGGATTTGGAAGCCATATAGACTACAAATCTCTCAGCTGTGCAACATACATAACAAGTCTCCCAAAAAAAATCCTTTGATGAGGTTTTGCTTAGATATTTAAGGTTTCTGACAGTTTAAATATGGTAAACATATCACGAACCAACCATATACATTGTATCATTGCTATTTGGAAAACTCTCTATGAACAATTAGTTCCAGTTCTGAGAAACAAGTGCAGCACCAGTCTCCTGGTATTTCATGGGGCAGGTCAGCATGGCCTCCTCAGCCAGCTGCATTTCATGTGGCCATTGTCATGGCTAGACTGAGCATGGGTTCCCTGCCCCTAGCCACATCTCTCATGCCATAATAGAAAACTGTGTGGAATACATCTGCTGAGTCTCTGGCCAGGCTCAGGGCTCACCAGGTCTCCTCTAGGTTAAGACATACACAGAGCTTCCCTTGATGCAGAAATAAACTGAGGGGCCTGACTCACCAACACTGAAACTGGAGGCTTAAAAGAAAAGTGAAGCTTTTCCACTCTGTGGAGATCTTTAAGAATTGGAGAAAACCCCCAATTACTCACAGCTTCCAGAGACAGAATGATGGATGGTTTCGTTTGCAAACATGCTGTATGTCTGAGGATATTTTCCCAGTTAGCTGGTCGATAAATCCTGATTGGGCCTAGAGTGCACAGGGTCCTCAGCTAAGCATCTTGGAGCCAGAGCAAAGAATGAAACAGTTCCTGCCCCTATTAGACAAAATTAACAGCCAGCAGAGAAATGCGGAGAGGTACTTTATAAGGTAAGTCACTGTGCAAGAGGGGTGACTTCAATACTAGGTATAACCTGAAAAAATAGAGGGCTTGACAAGGAAGGTATCCTGGAAAAATGACCTTGTCAAGATAGGAACAGAAAATCTTAAAATATCTGTATGTATTACCCAACTGAAGTCAGATAAAAAAAATTTTCAAAGAAAATATTAAGAATTATCTTCCACAAACTCTTTATTCCCCCCACAAACTCTTTTAACTCTTTTTCCAATAACTCTTTTAAGGCCTTCTGCTAGAATCATTCTAATGCCAATGAAAAAGTTACACTCACAAAATAGTTAATGTCAAAATGTAAATGATTTAAGATTCAGCAATTGTTGCTAAATCAAACACAAAATCTCTATGGCTTGAATATGAAGGGAAACAAAAGGCCTGACAATTTAGTGCTCATTAAAGACTGTCTGGCTGAATTTTAGATTATAACCTAAAAGGAAAAAAACTTTAATTCAAGTGTAAACTGATGTATGTACAGCAGTTTTCAAAAAGCCACAACCTGGGATGTGACTTGCATGGTCCCATATCCAGGCTGTAGGAGTAGGGCCTGAGGTGAGCAGAACCCCAGACAAGAAAACACTTGGGTCTCACCAGGGCTTGAATTCAGCTCTGTGAATAGGACCAACCCATCAGCTCTTCGCTGCAGAAAGGGTAGTGGAGTTGAGGACAGTCAAATGCTAGCAGGGGCTCACTTCTGCCTAAGAAAAGTGGGAAAGCAAAAGCTTTTTGCATTCCCCTCCTCTTTTCTGGCCTTGTTTGTCGGACACTTTCCTGAAGCCACAGTGGACCTCCTGCCTCAATGAAACTGAGACAGGCCCGATGACCTTCAAAGGCCTCAAGTCTTAGAAATAGTCCTATGTGCTAGGTTTATGGGATGCTGAGCAGAATGCTTCTCTAAATCTTCTTACCCATTGGTCTATAAAAGTGCTTAAAATTTCACCATTTGGAATTTCTTTGAATTTTTTTTTTTTTTTAATTAAAATGTTTTTCATGTTGACTCTCTTTCAGGGTCCTGTGTTATTTATTTATTTATTTATTTATTTATTCATTCATTCATTCATTCATTCATTCATCCATCCATTCATTCATTTATTTATTTTTAGAGAGAGGGAGGGAGGAAGAGAGAAACATCAATGTGAGAGAGAAAAATTAATTGGTTCTTTCCCACACGCACTATAGCAGGGACTGAACCCATAACCTGGGTATGTGGCCTGACTGGGAATGGAACCCATCACTTTCTGATACATAAGATAACGCTCCAACCAACTGAGCTACACAAAATCAGGAGCAATGCCACTGCTCCTGGGTTGGAAAAATCGGTCACATGTAAGTGGGGTGAACACATAATTTCTTGTTTAAGAGTGAAAGGAGGCACTAGGACAATAGGCATAGACTGAACATATAGTCAGCTTCTATGTAAGGCTTTGTGTTAGGGTCTATGGAAGATATAAAGGTGAATAAAATATTTTCACAGTCCTGGACCCTGGGCATTAAGCTTAGGGGATCCTGGGAACAGAACGAAGCTAAATACCCATTGCGTGTGTGTGTGTGTGTGTGTGTGTGTGTGTGTGTGTGTGTGTGTGTGTTTGGAGGGGGAAAGGGAACATTCGGGGAAGATGCAGCCCAGAGAGAAACATCATGATGGTAGAGTCCAAAGAGGCAGTCTCATAGTGGTAAAGACCATGGGCTCTGGAGCCAGACAGACCAAAGTTTGAATCTTGGACCTCTTCTCTGCATGACTTAACTAACCCATCTTTGCCCCAAGCTTCCTCATCTGTGAAATAGGAATTATTTCATAAGTACATTGAAAGGATTAAATGTAACAATCCCTGGCACATAAGGTTTAATATTAAAGTACTATCAGGACCAGCCTTCTACTTAACGACCCAGATATTTCTATAAATGCCTGAGTCAGATGGTGGAAGAAAGGCATACAGAGGGGAAAAGAAAAAAAAAAACACCAAAAGGGCAGACATAGCTTCTCCTCCCTCCAAACTAATCCCCCACACACATACCCTTTCAGTCCCAAGAGCCACTCCAGCCAGGGCTGCGCTAACAGGCCTTGATTGCAGCAGCTCCTGAGAAGTGCACCAGATGGCCTGGGCTGCCTTGCTCTGCTGGTGGCTCTTCTCCTGGTCTTAGACTTTACTCATTGACCCAACCATCAGCTACAGTTCCATCTTCAACCCCTGGAGGCAAATGCTGTCTACCTGGCTTCTTCTGCACTGGTTTCCTTTGGGGGGAGGGGCACAAATAATATTTAAAAGTGTTTAAATATTACAGTGACATTGCCAACATCTGTCATCATTTAGTTTCATAGGATGGGACTCAGTTTACAGAACAGGGAACTTTCAAAATATAGCCTCTAAAACAGTAATTTTCAAAATAGAGCCTCTAGACCAAAAGCACCAGCATCACTTAGGAAACTGTGTGAAATAAAAGTTATTGGGTCCCAGCCCAGACTTACTGAATCAGAAACTTTAGGTAGGGGCCTAGCAATCTGTATTTTAACAACCCTTCCAGGTACTTCTAATGTATGTTTAAGTTTGAGAACTACTAGGCTAGAGAGACCCTGGTCAGATGACAGGCTGGACTCTCTCTAGTCCTGTCAAGGAAAGGCCTGCTTCAGGAGCCTCAGGCAGAGCCCAGTTTTTGCTAGAAGACCCAAGCTCTGAGGGCTACTGCCAAGAAGATGAAAAGCTTCCAATAAAACCCAGACCTACATAGCCGCACTGATCAAAATACAATAAAGAAGTAAGAAATCTGACAAAAGGAATCTGTAGCTTCAGTGGGGACAAAATACAACAATCTTCTGTGGGAGATGAGAAGCATAAAAGGGATGTTAGATGTTCAAAGAACCAAATGTTGAAATGACAAGAAATGCAAGAATAAAAATAAAGTGTGGACATCAATGCCACACAGGCTTCAGTCTAATGATGGCAATCGCAGGAAACAGCAGCCCCCACCCACAACATGACAGCCTATATAAATAGAGTCTTGAGGGGAAAAATACCAGCAATTAGTCACCGAATCCTGCTTACTGGAACGAGGAAAAGCTTGTAAAGTCACCAGAGGATCTCTGAGAAAAGCTCCGCTAAGGAGACCATGCAGACTGAGGGTAAGAGCAAGATCATTAAGACAAAAGGGATGTTTCTTACAGGTCTTGATGCCTGCCAAATCTTAACCTGGGAGGGGAAATGGAGCGCCTGGCCACAGGGCTATAATGAGCTCCAGCACGGACCCATATCCAAGTTGGAAGTCCTTTAGTGCAGGGCCAAGGCCAGAGGCAGGGCAGTGGGTAGGAAGTGGGAGGGAAGAGGAGTCTGTAGTCAGTAGCAGACCCTGCCTGTGGCAGTTGGCACCTTGGAGGATGACGCACTAAGCCTCTGATCACAGAAATCCTATCAGCCACATACAGATCCTCCCTTGGCCCCAAGGGGGCATGATTTGGAAGCAGCAACAATAGTAGCCTCAGTGCTTCCATTCAGGAATCTGCTGAAAATGACCCCATGTCACAACTCCCATGTGCTGTGCTCTCTATTGCCCCTGCCTGGAGTGTCCTTCCCCCATCTTCTCCATCCCTGCCCATCTTCATCTGGCTAGTTCCTACTCCTCCATGTCTTAGTCTAAACATTTCTTTAGAGAAGCCTTTTGCTGACCACTTGGCCCTTCCCGTGTGTCCTGGGGACCCCTTTCACCTTCACTTTGCTCAACAGACTTGCTAAAGTCTGTTATCCCTGATAAACCATCAACTCCATCAAGAACATGGACTGTGCCGTGTTTCCTGTCTACCTGTAACCTCACTCTCTTACAGGTGTCTTCAAACTACGGCCCGCGGGCCACATGCGGCCTGCAGAGGAGTCTGATCCGGCCCGCCAGGTTTTTTGGGCAGTGAGCGCAGCCGAGGTGTTACAGTAGGAATTAGTAGTTCATATAGTCCAGCCCTCCAGCTCTCTGAGGGACCGTGATCTGGCCCCCACTTTAAAAAGTTTGAGGACCCCTTCTAGACAGTCTAATCCAATCCAATTCCTGGTACTAAGTTAGCAGGAGCTGCCTCAAGGAATAAAGTTGGCTCAATTCTGTTCCCCAGGTGGGACGACAAGGCCTGGATTGCTCAGTCCCATAACTAGGTATGCATATGGGTTGGGTAAATGACCTCTCACTCCTTCTGAGCAACTTATCTCTCCAAGAACTCACATAGGGTAGACCCCAGCAAGTGTTCTAAATTTTACCTTTTCTTCCCCTCCCTCTAGTTTGATTCCCTTAACCAACTCCCTCATGTGTCCCCATCACAGCCCTGCCTGCTAGAGAAAAGGGATAGAGTAGAGGTATTCAATGACCCCCCTGGGATAGCCCTCCTGGGAGTATCTGCATTTGCTCACAAAGAGAGCTAATAGATGTATTTAAAAACACAAAGAAGAAATTCCCAATGGTGTTAATAGAACTTTAGGAGGGGGAGGGAAGGGGGGCCGCAGATGAGATTTTGGGGGGCAATCAACCTCCCACTGATAATTTCCACCTCTGCTGTGTCTAAGATCGGCCATGACTCAATTACAATGTTAGTCAGTGCTTGCCAGTCAGAGTGAGGTAGTCACAGACAGGCAGATACTGTCATCTCCTTTCAGCCTGACCTGGCTGTCCCTGACACCAATCCTCTTGCTAAAAACCAGAAACCCAAGGCTAGAACCTCTGCTTTCTCTTCTGGAAATCTAATACCAAACCAACTTTCAAGACCTATGATAGGTCAGCATGGCATCAGAGATGAGACCTTGGTAACTTTTTTCCTTCAGCAATACTCCAAACTCTGCTCCATTACTCACAGTCAACTTTGCCTAGGGGCCCTGATAGGCAAACATGCTGGGGATCCACTGAGGAGATGGCAGAGAACCAAGAAAAAGAGCACCAACATTGGAAGAGGGCAAGGTCAAATATCACACAATGAGACAGAATTGCATGAACTGCAGTGGCATAATGTAGCATAACAGATGGATAATTAGATTTATTCTAAGAGCTGTAAAAGTAAGTAATTAAATAAAAATATGGACAATGAATCTGCCACAGAGACACCTAACAGCCTCATGAGGGCCCTGCAGCTGGCACAAGTAGCCTAGGAAATAAGCAGTGGGCAAGAAACCTCTCATACTGGCCTGATGTTTTAGGCACAATAAATTCAGCACCAGCTCAGTCTGGGTACCAGGGGACAGGCAGATTGCAAAGGGAGATAATAAGACTCAGCTTCAGCTGCAAAGTATTATGCCAGGGGACTATGGTCCCCCGTCTACATCTGAAAGATGGCAGCCTGAGGTAGATCGATAAATTCCCCACCATTGATGTGTTTAGCAAGGTCCCTGCAAAGTGAGACTGACAGATTGTATTTATCTCTGTAGAAGCAGAAAGAGGTGGAAAATGCATACATGAATGACAAGATTCACTGACAGCAATAGGCAGGCTGGGAGACCCAGGCTCAGGCCTCCACTCCTCCCCCAAAGGTTGGTGGCAGATGGTGAGGGTGCAGTTACCAACATAAGAAAAATGGAGTGCACTGTGTGTGAAACAGTGTTGGGCTCCAGGTTCCACTAAGGAAGCAAATTTCCTGGACATAAATGAGCAATTTGGAAGCAAACAAATCAGCTGGAATCTGTTTTGTATTATCAAGACTGTTTTTAAAGGTCCAAAACTGAATTCAGACTCATCTAAGGGAAAAAGAAAGTTTGTTGGGTCCCATCATGAAGAACGGTGACAAAAGTAAAAGCACAATTGGTCCAGAGGCTCAAGCAATATGCCAGGTTCTCTCATGCTGCATGTCTATCTAACTTTGCTTCCCTTTCTTGAGGCTGCTTTTTCTCTAGGCAGGGATGACCACTGGCATCCCCTAAACGTACCAATCCCAGCATAAAGAGTTCTCCCTCTCAAATGGTATACAATTTCAGGACAGGACTTTGACTGGCCCTTTGCCCATACGTATATCAATCACTCTACATATATATCCATATGGAAGAGACTAGTCTAGGTCATATGACCAGCCCTAACTGAAAAGGTGGAGCATGAAGATTAACAACATCACTTGACCACATGGTTCTGATGAAGAGATTCCCAAAGGAAAGGAAGTGTTTTCCAAAGAAGAAAGATGGAAGGATGTGTTGAAAGACTAAAAACATTAATCAACTGTTTCAAAGCTCACCACACTGTTTTATAACACCTTAAGCCATGATACTGGATAATAATTGGTTGTTTGGTGCTAGGCTGGAAGCCAGTACAGGGATGTGACAGTCATCCAGTATGACCCTACCAACTTTGAATGCTCCAAAGGCCCTGCTGCTAATCCCTCTGACAGCAGCTCATCCTTGTAACCCTGTCCCCAAGGCCCAAGCACAGGACCATGCAGACACAGAACAGCTCCATATGTAGGAAACTCACACAGTACTAAAGCATTAAGCCCCCATCAGCCAACTCCTTGGAGGCTTTCTGAACCCACTAACTTGAATCTCCTTCCCATAGTACAAACTATGAAAGATAAACTTCCCCCCAACCTGGAAACCTCAGGTTAGCACTGTTTGTAAGGAACCAAGGAATGGGGATAAGGCTCAGCCCAGAACCACTCCCATTCACACCAATGGTTCCATAGAGTTGCTCTCCAATCCAAGATACTCCTACCTCCTAGAGAGGGAAAGCAGGTATTTTAGGTACAGAAATAAAAAAATTTAAAAAACCACCACATTCCACTGCCACAAAAGTCATCACTTGCGTAGTAGCACAAAGGGCTCCCAATGGGCCTCTTCCCCTAATCTGGGTTAAAAGAAGAGGGGTCTATGGTCTCCCTCACCTCCAGGGCCCACTGTACCCTCTCCTCACTCCTTCATCAGGCTCCAGCCAATAGCCTCAGTTGTCTCTCTGGCTTATTATTAAACAGCTTTCCTTCACAATGAACTCTGGGAACTTAGACCTCCTTCAAGCCACATCAAATCTTTTCTTCAAAAGCCCAGAAGGAACACTGTCAGGGTCCCTTGGGAGATCTGAGACATATTTATGTGGCCCCTTTGTTCCAAGGCCAGCTGGGGACAAGAGAACTCAGGGATCCTCAGGAGCCTGATTGAGCAGAGGCATCTCTAGGCCTCAGCTCCCAAGCTCTGCACATTCTTAAGTGATTCCATCAACTTTACCATTAACAGGGAGCTTGGCCTAAGCAGTGATAGTGGCCAACATGTGGCTACCAAATTCTTTCTGCCACTGAGGCCTTCTCTAGAAATGCAGTAAAACAATGCCTGGTTGCCGTGTGGAGCTGCTAATGCTCTGGCTGTACCTCCAGCCAAGCTGAAAAGCAGTTGCCCAATGATGTGCCCTGAGGCCCAGAGCTTTTTGAGCTGACTCTACTGTTGTTCCAAGCACATCACAATTTATAGCTGCTGTTAAGAGCCCCAGGAAAGAAAGCTTCAGCCTCCCACTCTGCCCTTCGTAAACATATGCTGGAACCAATCACCAGCCAAAACCTGTAGTGAACCTCTATAACTGTGAACCCCAAACTGAGTTCAAACAACTTTTATTGAGCCACAAACTAAATGAAGGTGTTTTTGGTTTGTTTGTTTTTTAAACCAAGAAAAACAGTTCAAACAGCAACTAACCTTTTACCTCATTCAAACTACTGAACTTGGACAAATCACATACATCAAAATAGTACTTAAATCAAGAGTTTAATCCTCCTCCCCAGAAGCTAAAAGGGGACTATTTTGATAACTTCAAGTCCAGCAGATCCAGGGCAAATGATTCCTGAGTCCTCAGGGAAGGAGAAAAAAGAAGAGTCATAAAAGCAGGAGGTAAGATGTCAACTTCAAGGCCAAGGCACCAGTAATTGGGGGGAGACAAATACCTGTGTAGCCCCCGATAAAAAAGAGCATGACTCTGAGAGCCTGGGTGATGGTATTCATGAATAATGCCTCAGTGGCCACCTGGCTGAAGGATCTGAGCAAACTGTTGAGTCCACAGTTAATTAAAGGTTATATACCATGGAAGTTCAATGGGCTGATGCCAGAAAATCCAATAGCAAGTTCTCTTGTATGTCATTTCATTATATCTTTTAGTTAGAAAATAAGCTCATGCTAAAAAAAATCAAATAGCACAGAAGGTACAAAATAGAAAGGAAAAGTCCCTCTTTCTGATTATCGCATTTCTCACATTTAGAGATAAGAGATGATTTAAAAAATACATATGTACTAGAAATTCACACATAAAGCTTCATTCATTTGCTTTTTATATGAATAGATCATTACTACCTACCCTATTTTCAATGCAGTGACCCTACTTTACAGACAGGAGAAGCTCCTTGTGTCTTCTAGTGCAGTTCTCTGATGCCAAATAGAGCAGCAAGCAGAAGAAAGAGGGTGGTCAATCATATTTTAGCACTCCAGAAAGATCTAACATCTTAGAGTCAATCTGAAACCTAAATAATTCCTCAGGTAAACATGACCTTTAGCTCCAAATAGGGCCTCTTCCTCTGGCCCAGGAAAGAGAGAAGGCTGCCTTTGTAAACTGTTCCTCCTGGGCTCTCCTGCTCTGTAGCTGGCAGATGTGTCAACTCTAGGCACATGTGTCAAACACAAGGCCCGAGGGCCAAATCCGTCCCGCCAGGCCTTGCAATGTGGCCCGCACCGCGCTGTCATCACTGCACTCCACTGCGTTTCCATCACAATGACAGTTTATGACTGTTCAGTAAACCATTCGGCCCGCGATTAGGAGTCAATCGCGGGCCGAATGGTTTACTGAACATATAATGAAATGACATACAAGAGAACTTGCTATTGGATTTTCTGGCATCCAATAGCTAGAGTTGACACATCTGCCAACTTGCTATTGGATTTTCTGGCATCAGCCCATTGAACTTCCATGGTATATAACCTTTAATTAACTGTGGACTCAACAGTTTGCTCAGATCCTTCAGCCAGGTGGCCACTGAGGCATTATTCATGAATACCATCACCCAGGCTCTCAGAGTCATGCTCTTTTTATCGGGGGCTACACAGGTATTTGTCTCCCCCCAATTACTGGTGCCTTGGCCTTGAAGTTGACATCTTACCTCCTGCTTTTATGACTCTTCTTTTTTCTTCTTCCCTGAGGACTCAGGAATCATTTGCCCCACCCCTCACCCCCACTCCCTAGTAGGGGTGTCGAACTCAATCAGAGAAGGGGCCAAAATCTAAAATCCAGCCTAAATCGCGGGCCGAATGGTTTACTGAACAGTCATAAACTGTCATTGTGATGGAAACGCAGCGGAGTGCAGTGATGACAGCGCGGTGCGGGCCACATTGCAAGGCCTGGCGGGACGGATTTGGCCCGCGGGCCTTGTGTTTGACACATGTATCATTCCAGGGTTCTCATTCTTCACCCGCATGCCTGTCATCACCTCTGTCCTCTCCATTGGGCTCTGCTCTACAGCTTCTGTGTGCCTCTGAAACATCACTACTGACAGGGCTGAGCATCTGAGAACAGGAGATGGCCTCACAGCATTCACGCTCTAATGCCAGCTCCCAATTACTTGCACTGTTGAATAACTGAAAGAAGAGAATAATCTACTCAGCTGATTTGGGAAACTAGCCAGGCACACAGATTATCTCAGAGTGAATTATTCACATAAGGGATAATTGGGAATTGCCCAAACTTCTATTTGTGGTTCAGGTGTCATATGGAAAAACATTCAACATGGAAAGTATGAATGCTAAAAAATGGAAGCAGACCTGGCTCCCAAGCCCAGATTCCCTTTGTATTGCTTTCTATGTTCCTTCCCCTCTCTTGGTCTCTCTTAGAGTCAATGAGCATGATGATGATCTTATTGACATTAGTAATATTAGTGACAGCTCTTGCTGTATTTCTTTACCATGTACTGTGCTCTGTACTAGGAGCTTTACTTATACTATGCATATATTATCTCATTTAACCCTTTGCACTCCGAACCATTCTGGGCATTGGCTACCAGCTACTCGACGCTACTTTGCGGTGGGAGCGTTGAATTAACTCAATTCCCTGTAATCACTAATAAACTGCAATGTCCCCTAAGAGGGGACATCTGAGTGTCCCCCCTGAGAGGGGACAGTGGAGTGCAAAGGGTTAATCTTCATAATGAGTCTGTGAGCACCACTCTCTTCTCCATTTCTTAGCTGAGGAAGCTGAGGCTTAGACTGGTTAAGAAACTTGTCCATGATGCACAGTGTCAAGCTATCTATCCAGAGCCAAGGCTCTCTCCCACTTATTGAACTACATGAAAGAAACTACAGAATGAAAATATCCCCTTTTTGATGTAATATATCTACCCTCATCTTGAAATAACTAGATTTCAAGGAAAGCAAGAAGCCTGCAGGAAGCAGCTAGTTAGGTGAGCAGTCCACTTCAAGAAATCTGGAGTCTGGATGCACAAGCCATTGGCAAATTTGTAAGACAGCTGTCTTCTAGTCATGCACTTCATCCATAATCATGATCAAAAACTCAGAAATGAAACCACTGTCCTCCCATGACATGCCACCACTTTATCCATGACGCAGTTACTGAGCTGGGCAGCTCAGCATCATGAAGCCAGAGCACGAGAGAGGGTTGTGGGCTCTGCAAGATATAGTGAGCACTGCCTACCTCTTAGACAATTATCTATAAGGTGACTGGGCCAGACCCTGGATGCCTGGGGTCCTCTCCCAAAATGCCTCGGACAGCATCCTTGGATAGTAGGTATATGGTAGCCAGTCTCCAAAATAGCCACCAATGATCCTTGCCTTCTGGTATTTATGCCTTTGCATAGTTCTCTCCTACACTGAATCATGACTGATCTGTGTGACCAAAGAATAGAGAAGAGGTGATGGTGTTAGCTAGGTCCGGAGCAGCATTGATGCTTCTGCCTTTTTCTCTTACACTGCTCACTCTGGAAGGACCCATAGTGATAGCAGAGAGACTCACATGGAGAGGAACTGAGAGACAGACTTCCCATCAACAGCTACCAGCAACTTGCCAGGCATGTGAGTTGGAAGCACATCCTGCAAACCCAGTCCCAGCCAACATCTTGACTACATTTCCAAATCCTGATCCACAGAAACCATGAGAAATAATTACTGTTGTTTTAACTTATTAAATTTGGAATTGGTTGTACAATAATAAAAAACTAATAAATGACAAGAAGGAGATGTTTACAGTGTTCCCTGCAAGTGACACAGCAATGGAAGAATTTGGTCTGGTATGAGGGCTACAGGCCACCCAAAGCACAAAGTCTCTAAAGTCTGGAACGAGATAAAAATTACCTTCATGGCCCAGATGTCCCAGCTCCCATCAAGAAAAGGTTTTCGGGATGATAGGACAATAATAGAAGCTACCATTACTGAACACTTACCGGTGGTCAGCATGTGCTAGGTACTGTATGTATATTATTTTCCCTTACTTTTTACAATAACCCTCAGAGGATGCATGTAGCAGGCACTTACCTGTTAAATATTTGCTGTAAGAGTGAATAAACTACTATTGGGAAGTTCTTCTCTGAAACAGCCTTTTGAAATAATTTCAAATTTCTACATTACATATTAATTTAATGTTTGGAAAGGTTACACTGAGAATTTATTACTTTTAGAGTCAGAGTAATACAAATGAGATTTAAAAAAAAATATTTGCAGAGAAAGTATATCTCTAATGATTATGCTGTTCATTGCCTTCTTCAGAAATGTATACCTCCGACATAGGCTGACTCACTGAGATAACTTTAGGTTGAACAAAGAGAAGATAATAACAGCAGTTAACACTCTGATCAGCACTTGTCAGGCACATTTCTAAATGCTTTACATGTATTAGCACATTTAATCCTCTACAATAACCAACACTAGGTAAGTGTAATTATCCCAATTTTAGATGAGAAAACTTGTTCAAGGTTAGACAGCTAATGAGCAGTGAGTCCAAATTCAAATCCAAGTCTTATATTCTAATTCACCATATTACATGGCCTGTCAGGAGCTAATTGGAGTCATAAAAAAGTTTATTCCAACCTTGCCACTGAGTTGTGGGACTTTCACAAGCACCCTGCACTGCTTACCCTCCAGAAAGCCTTCAATCTCAGAGGAAGAAAGTGGGTGTGCTGCTAGCCAGTGGAGGTGCTAGGATTGCCCTCTTTTTTGGGGTCAGGGTATCATGGTTAGGGCCAGCCACAGCACTGGGAAACCAAGTAGACACCATGGTCCTGGGCCTGAAAAGCGACATCCTCAGGATGAGGTTTCAGGCCATCAGATCTATCATCCAGGATCCTGATCAGAAGGGGTGACTTCAATGAGACACTAAAAATTTTCTACCATGAGAGGTGTAAAATAAAAAGGTAGAAAGCTTTACATTCTGAAAACACAGAGAATTCCTACCTTAAAAGCAACCAGAGGGATTATTAAAAAATGTAAATCAGGTGTTATAACTCCCATGATTAAAAGCCAGGTAGTGGCTTCCCATTACCCTTAGAATATAATCCAAATATATTTTACCTTGGTGTCTAGGTACACTGCCAACTTCCCCAACCTCACGTCATAGTTGCTGTCTCCTACTACTCTGGCAACATTGGCCTTCTGGCTGCTTCATCAACTAGCCAAATTTTTCCCTGCATGAGTCCCTCACACTAACTATTCACTCTGCCTGGAAAACTTTTAGCCTAATATGTGCATACCTGATTCCATCTTACATTTGTGTTGAGACCATAATGGCATATATTAGTCTGTCTTTCTTTTAAATATTTTTTAAAATATATTTTATTTATTTTTTACAGAGAGGAAGGGAGAGGGATAGAGAGTCAGAAACATTGATGGGAGAGAAACATCGATCAGCTGTGTATGTGCCCGCAACCAAGGTACATGCCCTTGACCGGAATCGAACCTGGGACCTTTCAGTCCGCAGGATGATGCTCTATCCACTGAGCCAAACCAGTTAGGACTCTTTTAAATATTTTAATTGATTTTTTTAATTTTCAGAGAGAGGGGAGAGGGACAAAGAGAGGAACACATCATGTAAGAATGAAACACTGATTGGGTGCCTCTTGCATGCCCGCTGCTGAGGACTGAGCCCACAACCTGAGCATGTGCCCTGACCAGGAAACAAGAGGCAACCTTTTGGTGCACGGGATGATGCCTAACCAAATGGCCTACACCAGCTGAGCCAGAACGGCATCTCTTTAGAGAGGCTAATCTAAGCCATCTATAAAATTCCTACATAATCCTTTTTATTTTCTTCTTAACATTTATCGCTGACTTTTTAAAACAGCTGTCAAAACATAATGCACATATTATATAATTCTTCCATTTAAAGTGTAAAATCCAGTAACCTTTATTATATTTAGAGCTGTGCAACCATCACTACAATCAATTTTAAAACATTTACACCATCCACCCTTCCCCCAAAAGCCATGCATATTAGTATCAGACATTCTATTCCTCCCCAATCCCCACCCTCCAAGGATCAGGCAAAACACTAATCTACTTTCTGACTCTATAAATTTACCTAGTCTGGACATTTTATATAAGTGAAATAATACAATATGTAGTCCTAATATTATTACTGGCTTTTTTTCACTTAGCATATTTTAAAGTTTCATCCATATGTAGCATGTATCAGTACTTCATTTTTATTATTGTCAAAAAATATTCCATTGTATAGATAAACCACATGTACTTATTCCATTTATCAGTTGAGGAACATTTGGATTGTTTCTGCTCTTTGGATATTATAATACTTCTATGCATAGTTATGTATAAGTTTTTGTATGGATGCATATTTTCACTTGTAGGTATATACCTAGGAGTGAAATTGCTGGGCCACATGGTAACACTGTTTAACCAGCTGAGGTACTGACAGATTGTTTTCCAAAGTGGATGGATCATTTTACATGCCCACTAGCAATCCTACTTCTCCATTCTCACCAATACTTGTTATTATCTGCCTTTTTTATAATTATCATTCTTGTGAGTGTAAAGTGGTATCTCATTGTGGATTTGATTTGCACTTCTCTGTTGGCTAGTGATGTTGAACATCTTTTCATGTGCTTATTGGCCAGTGTATATTTTCTTTGGATAGCTATCTATTCAGATCCTTTGCCTGTTTCCTTTATTGAGTTGTCATTTTTGTTATTAAATTGTAAGAATTCTTTACATATTCTAGAGCCCTTTATCAGATATATGATTTGTAATTTTTTTCTCTCATTCTGCAGTTGTCATAAACTTCTTTTAAAAGGGGGGGGAGGGGTAATTTCTGCTCAGACAGCGTGGTTCAGTGGTTGGGCATCAACCTATGAACCAGGAGGTCATGGTTCAATTCCTGGTCAGGGCACATGCCTGAGTTGCAGGCTTGATCCCCAGTATGAGGCCATACAGGAGGTGGCCAATCTCTCTCCCTCTCACTTATTCTCTGAAATCAATAAAAGAATATTTTTTAAATGGGTAATTTATTTTTAAATTTTTCCATACTGATTTGTTTTAAAAAAAAATTTCATAAAACTTTCTTGATTTTTTGAAACAAAAGCTCTTAATTTTAATGTAGTAACTAACTTTTAAAAATTATTTTTCTAACTAAAAGGTAAACTAAGAAGCGAGATCAATCTGTCTTGTTAACTACCATGTCCCCAACTCAGCAAAGTGCCTAGCACATAATAGGCACTCACTCAATACGTATTTTTGAATGAATAAATAAGTTTTAAAACCAGAAGAGGTAAATTGTGATGGGATAGGAGAGAGGGCTTCCTTGCTGGAGACAGAGGTGAAAATAAGATGACATTTATAATCATTTCTGGTCTAGAGGAGCTATTACGAGGGGGGAAAATGTAGTCTTCCACAGGAGCATGGTGAAAAAGCATCCTGGGTGCCAAATGAAACATATCTGAGAAGTGTACATCAACAGTTGTAATCTCCCTCATCCAAATAGCTGGGCAATCATCCTATCCTTTTAGTCACTCCGGAGAGCCAAATACAGACCAACAAATGGCTCAGGAATGGGGCCATCCCAGGTCGAGCCCAGCCACAAGAGAAAGATTCTTTCCAGAGTCCTCAGCTCAGCACAATGTCCCTGAGGCAGGCTCCGGGTTCTTTTGTTGTTCAGAACTGCTAGGGCTTATATGTGTCAGTATGGATGACAAGTAAAGGCTTTATTTACTAAGAACACAGGAGGTGATAGCTAGCTCCCTACTCCTCTCACCTAGCCTTTGCCAAGAACAACAACAAATTTGAAGAGCTGAATGTCCAAGCCAGTGTACCTCACCAAAGCACCTCAGGGATCCTAGACCTGACTGCTGAGGAGAGGTATTTCACCAACCAAGTAAAGAGGGTGAAGGTATGGTATGGGACCTCAAAGTTGGCTGAATTCTGAAAAAAAGGCAGACAATTTGCAACGAGGGTAGGGGGGAGTGGTAATCTCACAGACAAGTAGGAATGTGAAACAGAGGTGTGGGAACTTGTCAGTTGTAGCATCAAAGAAAAGGGTTCAGTCAAGGGCCCCAGCTTTCCATTCCCTGTCTTCCTCTATGACACCATTTAAAAAATACATATGTTTTTATTGATTTCTGAGAGGAAGGGACAGGGAAAGGGAGGGAGAGAAAGAAACATTAATGATGAGAATCATTGATGGGCTGCTTCCTACAGGCCCCCTACCGGGACTTCAGCCTGCATGTGCCCTTGCCTGGAATCGAACCCAGGACCCTTCAATCTGCAGGCCAATGCTCTATCCACTAAGCCAAACCAACTAGGGCTGTCATTATTCATGACAGGAAAGAGGACAAGAATGAGAGGCATGTATGCACATGCTTTGCCTCTAGGAGAGTAAATAAATATTCATGAACTGTTCAGTGTGTGAAAAGCAAGGACAAAAGATGACAAATGGTGCCAATTAGAAAGAAAGGGTGGGATTTATTTTTGAAGTGCCTGAAGAAACAATAACGGATTGCTTGCTAAAAATACTGTGCTTGACCCTCTCCCTGATGGCAGGATTCTTTTCCTAGTGCAGTGGGTCTAACGCTGCACTGGCAGCCTCACTCACATTTAGATCAGGAATTCATCCTGTGTGCCTATCTCAAGAAATAAGGAGATGAGAGGAATATATATATATAATATTTTCTTCTTTTTTTAAGAGAGAGAGAGAGAAGTGTGTGTGTGTGTGTGTGTGTGTGTGTGTGTGTGTGTGTGTTGGGAGGAAGGTATGTGTGAGAAAGGTATGTGAGAGTGAAACAACCACTGGCTGTCTTCCACATGTGCCCTGCCTTGAATTGAACCCACAACCTGGGTATGTGCCCTGATCAGAAATTCAAACCTCAACCTTTTGGCTCACAGGACAGTGCTCCAACCAACTGAACCACCTGGCCAGGGCAGACGATGATTTCCTCAGAAGCATTCTAAGCCCAGGATCATGAGCTGAGAATGCACTCACACTCTCAATTCCCTCCCCTTGGTGAGGAGGGGAAATGAATGAAGAACCACACTGGAGAATTCAACTATAGAGGCACCAGAACCCAATTTATTAAAAAAAAAAAAAAAAAAAAAAAAAAAAAAAAAAGAGGAGGGAAGAAACCCCAAACTATCTTCCCCAGGGAACAAAGTCCACCTCGTGATGGGAGTGTTTGACAGGAGCATTTCATGGGACTGGTGAGCCACCAAAGTCAAGTTTCTTATCTACTACCCTTTCCTGATAAACATCCTGATTTTTCTTCTGGGGATAGATCTAAAAGCAAAGAGTAACGCTGATTATCACTCACTGCAGAGAAAACAATAGGAACCCAGATATCTAGCTATCTCTTTCATCCTTTCTCCAGCTCCTTCATCCCCTCTCCATATTCATTCTTCCTTCCTCCCACCCTCTCTCTGCCTCTCAGCATCCTGCTCCCCCTTCTCCTCCCCCTTCCCTCATTTTATCATCACTTGGTATGGCAGCTGCTTACAGTTTGGCTTTTTATCATACTGCCTAGGTTCATATCTTAGATCTAGCCATGTGACTCTAGGGAAGTACTTGACCTCTGTAGGCCAGTTTCCTCTTGTGTAAAATGTAAATGATAACTGTACTTAATCATAATAGTACTTACTTTTACAAAATCAATGAAAAACTATATGCAAAACTTCAGAGTCTGGAATATTGCAGGTGCTCCGGTTATTTATAAACATTCTTCATGCCTTGTTCTAGACTCTAAACATACTGAGGGCAGTAAATATGCCAAATATATCTTTCTATCTCCTTAGAACATAACAGAGTTGAAATTCAATAAACACCTGTCATATGAGTGGCTTCTCTGAGTCCGTTCGCCCTGGGCGATAAGCACAACCACCAAATGCCTTTGCCTTGGTCATTCTTCTCAGCCACCAGTGAAGTGTGCAGGGCAGGCAGCATCTGCCCCTCCCTTCATTAGAAAACGGTGAGAATAAACTGGAAAAATAAACAGGCATGGGCAGTATTTGCAACTAAAAATAATGCCCTATTACTTTTCAAGTATCACTATTTACAACAGCTGGCAGAGATACAGCATTTTCCTACCAAGACAATCAGAGCAGTTTATAGGGATAAGCTCATCTCTCTCCATGGCCAAGGAGGTATAATGTAATATTCCCCACTTCCAAGTTAGAGACAGAGAGGCCAACGGCTTTAGCCAAAGTCATTGTGCAAATCAGTGGGACCCAGGTACTCTTGGCCTCTAAGTCCCTCTGCATCCCTAGATGGCACCTCTGTTTCCTGTAGGGCTTCCTCAGCATGGTTCTTTTGGGCTGTTTAGTGGACAGTTACTTCTTAACAACACACCGATGGTGGTAGAGCTGGGGGAAGAGAGGCAGGCGGGAAGCCCTTAGCCATGACTGCTACAGAATTACTGCTCTCCTTCCAGCTTGCCATCAAGAATCACATTTTCCTAATAGTCCAGATGCTGAGGTGCTACATAGAGAGGGGCAGAAATAGGACAAGTAAAGATTTGTTTATACAGGTCCCTTTATGGAGACATACAAGAGATATATGATCAAATATATGTCTGTCTTAGCATCATCCATTCCACCATATTGTGTCTTCCATGTTCCACCAGCCCTCCCCAATACAGCTTGTCCGTGAATCTAGTCACAGTAGAGAACATTGCACCCAAGAATAGAGGGAAAGGAAGCATGGCAGAAACTGTGAATGTGAACAATGCAGATGCCCAAGCAGAAAGAGACACTCTCTGTGAGACACAAGCCTAGTTGGCACACC
Source organism: Pipistrellus kuhlii (assembly GCF_014108245.1). Lineage (NCBI taxonomy): Eukaryota > Metazoa > Chordata > Mammalia > Chiroptera > Vespertilionidae > Pipistrellus > Pipistrellus kuhlii. Next base: position 26,628,744 of record NW_023425584.1, on the reverse strand, counting down.
TCCTCCTAAAGACCAATCCTAATCACTCCTGGACGAGAGCTTCTTCTGCTGGGAACAGCTCATTCAGCCATCTCTCTGATACATACCCTGCCAAAGCCCTGGGCATTGGGCAGACAGATGGGATACAAGACTCACAAGTAGTATGTGTCATCCTAGAGGCTAAAATAAGAGCTCCCTGTCACATTTGGGCTTTGTTGGGGGATTAGCAAAGGTGACTAAAATTTTTCCCTGCCCCAGAGGACAGGTTCCAACAAAAGTCTGGAGAATGGAAGGCTAAGACAGACACTAGGTTTCTCTTCCACCTTACATAACCAGCCAGCAGGCTTACATGTTTAGCCAATCCTCTTGTCACTGAATAGAACAGCTGCATTTCTAAGACTCCTGGAGTATTTCTCTAGGACCATGGTCGGCAAACTGCAGCTTGTGAGCCACTTGCGGCTCTTTGGCCCTTTGAGTGTGGCTTTTCCACAAAATACCACAGCCTGGGTGAGTCTATTTTGAAGAAGTGGCGTTAGAAGAAGTTTAAGTTTAAAGACCACTGCTCTAGGAGGATGGGGGGTAAGATCCAGGCTCAAGCACATAAAAGAGAAATGTGCTTTTTAGACTCTTGATTACTTAGTTCCAGGCAAGACTGACAATGTACCACCAATTCCTTTCATTCCCACACATGCTTGAGGCCTTTCAGGTCCAGAGAAGCAGGCATGGTCCCCAAACAGGACACCACTCCACTTACTTTCCATGCCCACTCCTCCACACAAAAGCAAGAAGAAAAATTCACTGAGCACTGCTTGCTCTTAGGGTCCAGCTGAGGCTGAGCTGGAAAGGGAGGAGATGCCTTTGACAAGAACAAAGGCTGTATCAGACACAAGGGAATGAGACTTTTCAGAAGCGATTTTTCACAATGGGGACTCCAATAAAATAGGCAAATTAAACTCCTTTGTGCCTGACACAATGGCAGCAGTGGAAGCTATAGCTGGAGGAGCTAGTAGGGCCAAGGTAACTGCTGGACATGGCAGTGGGAAAAGGAGAGGAGAAGCAGGGCTCAGTTCATAGCTCTACAGTGGCCTGAGGATATACCATGGGCCTTGGTTTCACCTCTAATTCTGGACCGAGAAACCTCACCCCCTTTCCTTGGGGATAATGCCTTTTTAGATATGCCAGAGTTGATAAATCATCAAGAAGATTTTTTTTCAGCCCCTTCTAGGGATGAGTGAAATCCCTTAAGGTTTCCCTCTGACCTGCTTGGTTAGCAATTCAACAGGAAAACACTTCCCACGACAAAATGAAAGCAGACTTCAAGTGGCTTTCCTTCTGGCTGACTCCCATGTAAATGAGCTGCCTGTAGTCTGACTCACAAGAGCTCAAAACATAAAAATGAAAAGAGAAAAAAAAATAGTTGCAAGGTAAGATAGAGGCTTGCCTATCAGATGGGACTTCTATGGGCCTAAACACAGCAGGTTGCCAGGGACTTGTCACAGGCACCAGCACCTGAAAGAAAACTCAGGAAGAAAAGGGACACTGGAACACTCTCCAGACAGAAAGAACCTTGGCTATGCAGTCCTTTTACTTTTTTAAGAAAAATGATTATTCAAATGTCAGTTAGCTGGCTGTAGACTTGAGACTGTGACCCATGTATGCAGATTCCTGAGTTCAGGACTAGATCAGAGTCACTCTGGATCAGGACCCCTGCTCCACATCCCACCCCATGTCCATGCCTAGAGAATGTGGTTTGGAGGGAACCTGGGCTTAGTTACTAGCCTGGGAAGTACAGCCTATCCATAAAGGCAAACCCAAGTTCTCTAGCTCCACCAACAATGTTCTACGTGCTAACAGGTCCCCTGACAAGGCAGCCAGACACTCATCATCCTAATAGACTTGGTGATTAATGCAGCTATGGTCCCCCTCAGCACCAGTTCTTTCCCTTCTCATTCCCAAGACTGCAAAGTCCCCACAGGCAGCAGCTGCCCTAGGTGACCATTTGATCCAAACATTAAAAAAGAACACATCCATCTATTCACTGTGGAGAAGAGGCAGTCATTTCATTTCAAACCACTACATTATGCATCACTGCTGGGGAAAAAAAAAAAAAAAAAAAAAAAAAGACAGAAAACCACTCTAGTTTTACCAAGTTCCCAACCCTAAGTAGCTCTCTGCTCCTGCTCCTTCCTCTTCTGCTTCTTGGTGGACAGTTCCAGATGTGTCACTGCATTTCAATGATTCCCTCTAATGATAACACACGCTCAGAACAAATCACAGACTGATCAATTTAGAAGGCAACTCGCATAAATACCTGCAATCTAGTTCTAATCTTGTTTGTTTCCATTCCAGTTATCGCGCATCAATGGTTTAAAAATGGGAACTGTCTGGTGGGCACACCCAGTCCATTTAATAGAGGATAAATCTGGTTATTGTGACCCTTTCTTCTTTCAGACTCAGGACAGCACCGAACATCTCAAGGCGCTGACTGGGCCAAATCAGCTCTAACTGTTTTCAACTCTTCAAGGATTCAATTAATCATAAAGCCAATTCCATTCTGGGCTCCATCTGTCTTGTCTCCTTCCGGGACTAATAATCACTCACTGTGTGTTTTTATACACTAGCTGAACTGAAATTAAGACTGATTTCATCATGGAGCACTAAAAAAGAAAATGATTTCTTGAAAGAAAATTTCAAAGCTATTTTAGTGTTCAGTCTGGATAAAGATATTATTAAATAAACAAAAGAACATTTTTTAAAACTTCAAAATTCTTGATAGTCTGAAATAATTCCTGCCACCCAAATCCTAGGAGAACTAGAATCTCTCAATGTTATATCATACAGCAGAGACACTCAATTTGTCCTTGGGCATCAGCATAGCACAGGTACTCAAAAAACAAAAAAAATAAGGAAAAAAAATTCTGAGTCAATTTGATATTTAATACACTAGAGACCAAGTGCACAAATTCATGCACCTGTGGGGTTCCTTGGCCTGGCCTGTGGGATCAGGCCAAAACCGGCTCTGACATCCCCTGAGGGATCCCAGATTGCAAGAGGGCGCAGGGTAGGCCAAGGAACCCCACCACACAATCGGGGCTAGGGAGGGATCGCAGGATGGAGCCAAGGCGTGACCAGCCCATCTTGCTCAGTTCCAATCGGCTGGACCCCAGCAGCAAGCTAATCCAGTGTTTTTCAACCTTTTTTGGGCAAAGGCACACTTGTTTCATGAAAAAAATCACGAGGCACACCACCATTAGAAAATGTTAAAAAATTTAACTCTGTGCCTATATTGACTATATATAAAGTAATTCTCTTGAATAGGAATCAAATAAACACAAAGAAAGTATTTTATAATTACTTTATTATGAAATATTAAGTAAACAAAATAGTGAAAAATTATAAAATTCTTGTCTTGTCTGCACCTATGGCACACCAGGCAACATGTGTCGCGGAACAGCTGTTGAAAAACGCTGAGCTAATCTACCTGCTGGAGCATCTGCCCTCTGGTGGTCAGTGCATGTCATAGTGAGCAGTGAGCAGTCTTAGCATATCATTAGTGTATTACCCTTTGATTGTTTGAATGGATGACTAGATGACAACACACTTAGCATATTAGGCTTTTATTACATAGGATAAAATAAAAAATAAAAATAACCTAGCCATGGCCGGTTTGGCTCAGTGGATAGAGTGTCAGCCTGTGGACTGAAGGGTCCTGGGTTTGATTCCCGTCAAGGGCACATGCCAGGGATTATGGGCTCTACCCCCAGTGTGGGGGGGTGGGGGGGGGAAGGATGTAAGGGGAAGCCAATCAATGGTTCTCTCTCATCATTGATGTTTCTGCTTCTATCTCTCTCTCCCTCTACCTTCCTTTCTGAAATCAATAAAGAAATATATTTTTAAAAATCTAGTCACCCATCTTGTGGCTAATAATTTAAAATTTGAAATTATTTTGAGTTATCTATTTGTGGGAAGGAGAAGGGGGAGGACATGTGCTATTATGTCTTAAACTGGTGAGGATTTTAAACCCTCACAACACCCCACCACAACTACCACCAAAGGGCAAGAAATGTGTTTTTTATCTTCTGTAAATAGCCAGGCTCTCCCAGAAGCATTAAAGTGGCTGCCTTGGCAAAAACTCAAGATGCAACTCTCACCCATCCCCAACTGATCTCTCATCCCTCTAGGATTGGCTCTTTACTAAGAACAGAGGCATGAAAGGGCTATAGCCCGACCAGTCAGTCTGGAAGCATTTCCAACTTGTCAGCAGGTTTCAGTATTTAGTGAAGCTTTTTATTTTTACTTTCTATAGTTGCAAAGACAAAGCATCTGGTCATTCCAGAGTCCAAAGTGCCTAGCTGCCATGGTATATCCAGCACAGCTTTCTACACCTGATTATTACAAAATGGCCCTAACACAGTGCAGGGGAGACACTGCAGTCAAGAAGACCAATATGTGACTGCTTTATTGCCTTAACAGTTTTAAACTAAAATCATGACTTGCAAAAACTCCCAAAGTGAATGACACAGTTATTCCATATTTATTATCAAAGATGCTTTGTGAGTCATAGTGGCATTAAAAATCTATCAGTAATCACTTCTTAGAAACAAAAATAAAAAATATCCTTTTAAACAATAAATCTTGCATAATTCTAATTAATCAGAGCACCATCATTCTTAAACATTGGTCAATGCACACATTACTCCAAAAGCTTCCACCTCAGTCATTCCTTACTTATTAAAAACAAAAAGTCACCTCCTAAACTCTTTATTAACTAATCAATAGTGATACCCAAGATATACTGTTAAATGGAAAAAGCAAATTGTAGAATCATGTCAATTATTATAATAATCTGGACACTCAGTGTATATCTCATATAATAAAAGGCTAATATGCAAATTGTCCCCTCGACCAGGAGTTCAACCAGCAGACAGGCCAGTCAACCGCCCATGTCCCCTCTCCCTGGCCAGGCTGGCTGAACCCCACCCATGCACGATCATGTACCAGGCCTCTAATACATACATACATACATGCATACACACACACACACACACACACACACACACACACATATAAATATAAGCACACACACACTGAGTGGCCAGATTATTATGCGTTCAGAGATCATAATAACCTGGCCACTCGGTGTATGTAGTAACCTATATTTTGTATAAAAGTAGGGGGGAAAACACTATATTGGTGTATGTACTTAAATGTGTATGACACTCTCTAGAAGACATTGACAACATTGGCTGTCTTGAGGGAGGGAAACTGGACGCGCAGGGATGGAGTGTTTTTACAATGGACCTTTTGTGATTGAATTTTAAACCATTCTATATAATAAAAGCCCAGCAATCGAACGGCGGAATGACCAGAACAATCACTCCATCAGTTGCTATGACATGCACTGACCACCAGGGAACAGACACTCAATGAGGAGCTGCCCCTAGTGGTCAGTGCACTCCCACAGTGGAAGACAGAGAAGAAATGATAGGTGAGAAACAGTATTTCACTGTAGTTTTAATTGGTCTTTATCTTATGAATGAGGTTGAGCATTTTTTTCACATGATTAAGTCATTTACATTTCTTTTATTCTATAATTTGTGTGTATCTACCCCATTTTTCTACAAAGTTATTAGCATGTTTCTTATCTATGTTTAGGTATTCTTTATATATATTAGTAATGCTATGTTGCTAATATAAGTTGTAAACATTTTTTCCAGTTTATTATTTATTGAGACCACTTTAGACTAAATTCTTAGGTTGGATATTTTCAGGCCACAAAAGGAATATTATTTTTCCAGTCCAAATGCACTTTAGGGCTGTACTGGGTAAAGAATTTTCTGGAGAATTCCTCTGTCTTCTATTCAAAGCCAAATTGCCTTAATATCTCCATTTGAGTGGGAGATTTTCATCTTCCTAATTCTCCCTTTCACGGGCTGTAGGCTTTGTCCCCAAGTTACAAAGCCTCTTAAAACCAAAAGCTCTTGGCCATTAGGGAATGGCAAATGTCCCCAGTATAGCTGTAAGTTTCCTTGTTCCATCTCTCTTAGGATTTGTGCTTTCCGTTATATTTGTCTTTAAGCCTTCTCTCTCTTTCTTGCAGGGTCACAGTATAAAGAATATGATGTTATTAATTCCTCTTTAGTTATGCAAAGCAGTGGCCCTACAGTTTGTCAGCTGAATTGAGCATTTAAAGAAATGTTTAAATATTTAATCCAGTTATCTTCAGATATTCTGAACCAAGAATACTTATTGGAAAATGTAAACCACCATTTGCTAGATACAGAAATCTCCCAGTTCTGTTTCATTTTGTTACTTATATTTGTAACTAAATTTTAAACAATAATACATATGTACAATATTTTAAAAATCAAACAAAATAGAAGAGAAAAATAAAAAGCTTCCCTGCTCTTAGTGACTTAATTCCTCTCATCGATTTCTGTTGAGTTCAGATTTTGTGTTAGGCCATTTAATTTGAACCTGGAAATGCTGTGGGTAGACTTAGGTACCAGTTTCCATTCTCATGAAGCTTTCACTTTTTGGGGAGTTGTGGAGAGAGGGGAGACACAGACAGAAGACCTGGCATACACAGAGAATTGCATATATTAAAGAGTTAGTTTAGGAGTCCAAACAACAATAGCTAATGAAGTTGAAAGGAAAGAACTTTTCTGGCTAGAGTTATCTAGGGATGTAATTAAGAACGAGGTAGTGAGTAACAAAAAATCTGATGGTGGCTACACAGAGGATGTGGAGGAGGCAGGAGCAGATCACAAAGATAGATTAAAAAAAAAAAAAAAAACACGCTAAAGGGACAAGTTAAGCAAAGTGATGCCTATTTCCCCAAAATGAAGTTTTGGTTTCTGTAATCGCAGGGTGATTGGTCAGGCTTACAGTTTATTTTCCATTTGTCATTAATTGCCATTAGAAAAAAGAAATAAGACTTTGAATGTAGCTTTAAGAGCTATAGCTATGGCCAATCTTGGTTAATATGCTAATCAATTTAATAGACAAAAAATGGTTTGAGCAGCCCTAGCTGGCTTGGCTCAGTGGATAGAGGATCGGCCTGTGGACTGAAGGTCTTAGGTTCTTTTCTGGTCAAAGGCACATGCCCAGGTTGCAGGCCTGATCCCCAATAGGGGATTGGCAGGAGACAGCCAATCAATGATTCTCTCTTATCACTGACTAGAGACCTGGTGCACGGATTCGTGCACTGGTGGGATCCCTCGGCCTAGCCCATGGGGATCGGGCTGAAACTGGCTGACATCCCCCAAGGGTGCAGGCCAGGCCAAGGGACCACACTAGTGCATGATCAGGGACTGGAAGGGACTGCAATAGGGCTCCAGACATATCCAGCCCATGTCGCCAAGTCCCGATGGGCCAGACCCCAGCAGCAAGCTAACCCACTGGTCAGTGCACATCATAGCAACTGGTTGAACGAACAGTTGGACACTTAGAATATTAGGCTTTTATTATATAGGATGTTTCTATCTCCCCCTTTCCCATCCTAAAACCAATAAAAATATATTTTAAAAAATAAATGATTGAGCATCTCCCCTTTTACTGAAAAAGTGTAAAAAATAATTTTTTAGCCTCACCTGAGGATATGTTTTTATTTTTAGAAAGAGGACGGGGAGAGACAGAGAGAGAGAAACATTAATGTGGGAAACATTGATAGGTTGTTGCTGTATGTGCCTTGACTGGGGATCAAACCTGCAACCTAGGTATGTGTCCTGCCTTGGGGTATGGGATGACACTCCAATCATCTGGCCAAGGCAGGAGTGTGAAAATTAGCTCCTGTAGTCAAGAAGTCAGAACTAGTCCTAGGGATCACATGTGAATGTTTATTCAAATGCTGGCATCTAAAATGTCTAATCTCATCACAATCTCTAGCCTTCTATGTTCAGTTGCAAATAACAAGTAATGACACTATTTTTTAAAAGCACACGTTTAATTCTCTCTCACATGTAGATGGTTCCAAAATCAGGATAGTGGCTAAACTATATATCATAAAGGACCTAGTCTCCTTTGGTCTTTCCTCTCTATTACACTCCTCAGCATGGAGGCTTTTTTTCCTTGTTTTTCACCTCAGTGGTATAAGCAAACTGCTGTAATTCCAAGACAACTATAATAAGGTAGGAAAAGTGGGCACGGTCTCCTTACCTTATTATAAGAGAGCAAAATCCTCCCTAGCAAACATCTCTTTATGTCAAATTGGTCAGAACTGGGTCACATGCCCATCTCTAAATCAATTTATTTCCATAAAGAATAGGATTACTATGCTTCTTCAGACTATTGATGGCTCATTTCTTAGCAGAAGACGGAATCCCCTCTCTGAACACATTGCTTCCCTTATAATATCAAGATTCCTTAAAATAGCTTTTTATTTTTAAAAAAGTTGTTTAGTAGATAACAGAGGGGGAAAATCCACAGGATTCATTCACCAACTAAATAAGGAGAAAGGAGACTCAAATATCATTCAGAAGTTTCAAGCTTGGGTAACTACGACAATCATACTGCCAAGAATAGATTTTAAAAAAGAGAACCTGGGAGGAAAAATCTAGTTTGTGAGGGAGACAAAAATGAATTCCATTTTCTTATCCTTACTTTGAGGTGCAATTAGGTAGTCTGGTGGAAATGGAGGATAAAACCTGAGGAGAAGAGCTGTACTTCAACACAAACATTGTTCAACCCACAATGAGGTAGGACTACTAGCAGAGAAAACGGAGAAAGAAGACAGGGCCAGAAAAATCTTGGTGAATAGCTATAATTAGGAGATAGTAAGAAATGGTGTTGCCATAAAGGAAAAGAAGAGGGAATAATTAATTACTGATATAGAAGGGACTACAATCATGTGGCAGCCAAGAAGTAAAGTTTCCAAAAGAAAGCAGTGGTTGACACTACAGACTGCTACAGAGATGTTGATGATTCCAAAATACTCTTGAAAATGTTCAGGGATGGCAGGAACATAACACTCATGTGCACTTATTTGGATCCCCTTTTGTCTACCCTTTCAAGAAGTTTGGAAAGAAAGAAAAGTACAGGTTGTCAGGTTAGAGGCAACTGGATTAACAAGTTAATGGTGGCACAGGGGTTAGTGGAGAGGTTACTGAGAACACTTATAGGCTAAGAGAAAGGAGCCTAAAGAGTGACCATGTAACATTCAGTGTCACATCAACTACATTTATGTTAATTCTTTCTATTTGATCTTGGAATAACAGCTTTATATTTAACACCCAAGAAGTTATTTCTTCATCCATAGATGTGTGTGAAGGCCTTATTAAACAATTAAGACAAGTAGGAAAATAAAGCAGCAAGATTATTTGCCTACCCTCATGAAACAATAAGATTAGCACAAAGAGTTATGCTATGGGTAGAACTTAAGCACCTTATCAGAAGAGAAAATAAGGAAGTAGAGGTTTATACTGTAAAAACAAAAGAAATAATTGCCTCATAGTGAAAACTCAAAATAAAAAGGACACATGATGAGCATGATGATGTTATATATCCCTTATCACTGACAGGTGCTTTATAAGCATTTTCACAGGACTTACTGTATACGTTATTTCATATTCACTTAACCTTATGAAATGCAGAGGACACCTATTTTTGTTCCTAATTAATAAATGCAAATGGTGAGGATTAGAAAGGTGAAATTACTTGCCAATAGGCAAACATCCAGAAAATGTAGAGACTGGACTTGAACTAGATGTTCTAATTCTAGGTAAAGTGATGTGCCTAATCCTCTGAATTGCTCAAATGTTTGGAATGATTGAGCAGTATTCTTGCCCATCAGCAGAAAACGAGAATTCCCAAGTCCTGGGTCTCCATGACTCCAATGTGCTCACTATTCCTTCAATAGCCTCTTGACAAAGACCAAGCTCATCCAATCATTGTGTGTGTGTGTGTGTGTGTTATAGTGTAGTGTTGTGTGCACCTGTAGGCTGGGGACAGGGAAGAAGCTACAGAACCAATACTTAGGACATTAAGAGGAAATAATGAATATCAGACTAGAACACTGAAACCTGTCTCTCTGCCTAGAAATATTCTTACCTTTCATAAAACATTGACAATTTTCAGGATGTTCAAAAGCCTGCTGCTGACTTCCAAAAGCTCTGGTACCATACAATGTTGTCACTGCAACAGCCCTCCAGTGAACCATCAAAAGCCCAGCTAGACTGTTTTGAATATAGCATTATGCTTGTTGCCAAAACAATAAACTACAATATTTTATATCTATTTAAATTTTAGTGATAATGCATAAATGTTAATACAGTCTTACCCTCATACAATCACAGAAAAGTCTTAATAATACCACATATTGGCACAGCCCCCAGGTGGGTTATGGCCTGCTAACCAGGCCCAATACATACTTCTCAAGTCACTTAGTCTCCTTCAGCTAAGAAGTGACATCAAGATATTACACAGCTTCCCCCAAGAAATGTGTTTCCAGAAGCAATGGCAAGGAAGAACTAGAATCATTTGTTTATATTGAAAGTGGAAAGAAAGTACTTGGGATTAGGGAAAAGATTTCCAAAAAGGGTCTGGAAAAAGATGTTAATGTTTGATTTAGTTCTTTTATAGCTTAAAAAAAAAAAAAAAAAAAAAAAAAAGTGAGCCTCAGTAAGTTCTCAAGACTCCAAAGCCTTATGAGGATAAGACCTGGGACCTCTCCAGGGCTGAAATCACAGCTATCAATGACAAACTTAAATCCTTCACTTTTTCAGTGGTTGCACAAGCATCCTGGGAGACCAAGGAAAATGGAGTCCCTTGGAGGCCATAGCCTTGACTGCCAAAAACTCAACCACAGAAAAATCAGGGCTTCAAGATCAAGGCAAGTTAGTGTTGAGAGAAACAAAGGCCTGCAGTGCTCTCAGTCTCTCCTCATGGAACAATTTTTCTGGTCTTCTCTGCTTTTCCCCTTAATTTACTATAAATAAATAAATAAATAAATAAATAAATAAATAAATAAATAAATAAATGTTTTTTTAAAAAAGATGCTAAAGTCTCCAATGTTCAAGATGTTCAGAATAGCCCATTTCCTACAGCATCACAATCCCTGCATCCAAGCAAGACAACCCTAATAGTCACCACCCATTCCCTTATAGCTAGAATCAGAATATTGGTTTCTGTTTTAGAGAAAGAAATTGTCTTAGGATATTTTCAAAACTGGAAGCAACTATAGGTCCAATAGAAAAACTATAGATTAAGACATCTTGATATTTTTAGCATGAGTATAGAGATCAGCCTTCTAGCACAAGCCAGACTAATTGAAATTTAAACAACTCCCAACTCGGAGGGTCGGATAACCTGATTGCATGTTGACTGGTTCCAGACAACTCGGAAGAAGATACTTTCTTCCCAAAAGACCCTCCTTGGTCAGGTTCATAATTTATTCATTACCAGATGTATGTAAGTAGCTTCACTTCCAAAAGGATCAACTCTTGGGAGTACATCTCCCTTCCTCTATGACTGATATATAACTTTTTATTAGCTTTGAATAAAACAGAGAATGTGATCTAAAATATGTCATTAAGCCCGAAATGGTTTGGCTCAGTAGATAGAGCACTGGCCTGTGGACTGAAAGATCCCAGGTTGAATTCCAGTCAAGGGCATGTATCTTGGTTTCGGGCACATCCCAAGTAGGATGTGTGCAAGAGGCAACTGATCAATGTTTCCCTTTCATCGATGTTTCTAACTCTCTATCCCTCACCCTTCCTCTCTGTAAAAAATCAATAAAATATATTAAAACATGTCATTAAATGTCCATATACATAAGATGAGGGGGAACAGAGAATCATAAATGGTGACATCCTGGGTGAAAATTCTTATCTACTTGAAATAAGAGCAGAATCAAACCCTTACTCTAGTTTGAGATTAAAGTGAAATAGGGATAGGGATGTACATAATTTAAGTGTAACTTTCCCCGGCCCATTCCATCTAAGAGTAAAGCTAGAATTCACCTGAAGGGCCCAAATAATCCTGGCTGATGAGAAGTCCATTCTTCCCCTCCCCCTCCCTTTATTTTTTTTTTCTTTATTGATTAAATTATTACATAAGTGTTCTTATCCTTCCATTGCTCCTCCCGACCTCCCCACCCCCCCTACCCCCGCTCATGTCCTCACCCCCCCTGGTGTCTGTGTCCTTTGGGTATGCTTATATGCATGCATATAAGTCCTTTGATTGATCTTTCCCCCTTACCCCCACCCTTCCCTGTCTTGTTACTCACCTGGAAAAGGCAGCCCCCAGCACAAATGCAGCATACTCCTTCACCAGAGGCTCTGTGCTATTCAGCCCATTGATCACCACTTGAAGGCCACCGAAGGAAAGCAGGTCCTGTGCATTATCCATCTGCAACAAAGGCACTGCTTAGTACAGTATCATCACCAAGGAAAGAAGAGCTCTTCCTATAGCCTTTCTTTTAATGACTGTTCAAAAACAAAACTAAAAAGTCAAGTGAAAAGCAATGGTTGCCTTTCCAACAAGGAATGAGTTTATAAAAGCAAACTAAATTTTTAAATAATTTTAAATTTGAGAACTACTAATTAAACTAACATGATTTATGAGCACTTGTATGAAAACTGGTGAAATGCTTAGGCCAAAAATGTCCTAGAAAATTCTAATATTAATTCTAGTCATAAAGCTTACTCCTAACATACAAGCTATTAACACAAAGATCCAGCATCAGCAACACTACTAAATGGTGCATGTTTCCTATTGATGTCTAACCCCAAAGGGGGGCAGTGGAAGCAACAGACATTTTTTAAAAGTTTATTTTAATTAGAAGTCAGGGACTATAAAAGGAGCTCCACTGCAGGGGGAGGAGGATTTGGCAGAATAATAGGAAGAAGTAACAATAGTATCCTTCTCTTCCATATTCCTCACTTCATACAGTCCAAGGTTGACTGAATCTGGACAATCATGATAAAAGCTGCACAAAAGCCTAACTCTCAAAGGCTTTAGTCTAGACCTGCAATACTGGCTAGTGGCTATTTATTGGGCAGTGCATAACATTTGCATTATTACATAAAGTTCTATCATTCAGCACCGGGCTAGGCTATCATTTAAGTTCCAAAGCCTCAAGTCCAGACAATCTATCTTTTTTTCTATGAAACAGGGGATATCTCCTTTCCCAAGAGTCATTAGAATCCTGGAAAAACCCTAGCTGGATTTAGCGCAGTGGTTAGAGCATCAGCCTGAGGACCGACAGGTTCTGGGTTTGATTCCAGTCAAGGATGCATGACCACGCTGTGGGCTCAATCGCCAGTAGGGGGCATGCAGGAGACAGCCAATCAATGATTCTCTCTCATTTATGTTTCTCTCTCTCTCTCTCCCTCTCCCTTCCTCTCTGACATAAATACAAATAAAAAATCCTGGAACAAGAAGAGCTTCATCAGAAAGGTAACTGGATGCCAGTTTCCTCATGGAGTGGCTTCAAGTATCCCTTGAAAACATCTTTGTTGCTACAAAAGCTGCCTCTTGCCCACATGCTGATCCCACTCTATAAACCATCAGGAAAACCCAGGAAGGTAGAGCCCAACAACGTGACTGCTACCCACCCTTTTCCTCCAGATGCCACAGAGCCCTGTCCTACCTGTGTACTTCCAAACTGGAAGAGAGCTCTAACAGAGAAATCAAGTTTAAAGAACTATGTTTTGCTTACTTTGGGGTGGGCCTAGCCTGTTTTTACCATTTAGAAGATCATTCTTATACATTCATATAAACTCCACAAGAGCAGAGGTTTTTATTTGCCCACTATTGTAGGTCTAGTGACTAGAATAGCACTAAGCATATAGTTAGGTGCTCAGTAAATAAACATTAAGCCAGTGGATGCATTTGGTCAGAAAAATATGTTACTGCAATAAACTCCACTGTAAGTTAAAAAAGAAAAGGCAATCTGGAGCATCTGTGCCAACAAAATGGATAGGTCCCATATATCACAGACTGAACAAATAGCCTAACCAGGGACATGAAGTAAGTATGGAGTTGGCTCTGCCATTAAGACCCCAAAACAGGGCTGGGATTTTTCTGCCCTAATCTGTCCTTATAAAGAGGGATGATTATTGGGTTATAGCAGAGCTAACTAGGGAGACTCTGAAGCGGATGCTTTACTAACGTAGGCATAAATAATACTTACTGAGCCTTCCTCACCTACTCTGTTTTTAAAATCCAAGAATTCATCACCTCTCCTCTGATCCTCTTTCCTCCAGGTCTTTTGCATACAAAACCATGGCTCAGAGTCCTGTCATTCTGTGCCTAGGATGGCTACATATCAAAGCTTGCATGAGTTCCTACAAAAACAGCTGCCACTATGAAAGCCCCAAAACACAGAGCCCAGAGTCACAAAGGCTCTGTTCTAGACTATCTTTATTACTACAAAGATATTTCGGGGTATTATATATACTGACATTTATATAAGCACTTCAGTTTTCTCAAGATGTTTTTCTCATTTGTTATTTCACTAGAGATGAGAAAGAAAGGAGTCATTTTGCCCACTGCATGCCCAGAAGATCAAGCTTCAAAATCTGGGTCTGGAGGCAGAACTTCTCCAAGGATGTCTTCAGAATAAGGTGGGACAGGTGGAAAGGAAGTTAAGATAGAAGAAAGGAGTGCTAAAGATGGGGGTAGAAGAGAGCTATGTCAACACTCAGGAGGAAAAAAGAGAACCACAACACTGATAAGACAATGAGAGAAAAGGAAACCGAGAAAGGAAGAAATGGTGGTAAATCACTGAGGAGTTGTGATGTGAGAGAAGTGGATGAGCAGCCAGAAGCTGCTCCTCATAAATAACTCACAAACTGTTTTCCACATCCTAGTTTTGCTTTTCAAAAATCCTGTTTAATAATTCAAACATGGCTATGAGGAATACTTGGGCAGATCCATTTTGGGTCCTTGAAACCCATGGCTCTCAAAACCACCAATCAGTGAATCTAGAATAGGAGTAGACTGGTGAAGTTCCTGGCAAGAAACATCCTATGTTCCTCAAAGCTAGTGCTACATCACCCCAATTTCCCACTGCAACTGGAACTTGAGGCTAGCTGTGTCTTCTTTAATCACAACCTAACACTGCTGCATGGAAACCTGACATACCATCCCAAACCAAGGACCTTATATTTCCAATTAAAAGGCTAATGACCGAAAACATTTATGACTCTTCTGTCAACAGCTCAAGTTTGGCCTCTAACAGGGGACTGGTTGATTACCAGGCTAACCTCAGGCTAAGGTGGACAATGTCTAACTGTTTACTCTAGTGCACTATGAAAGCAGAATAGGCTATCACCTGGCTTTTGGAAAAAAGAAATCTGTCAGGGCCCTCTTGTGTACTCACTCCCCTCTGCTATGATAAGCTTTCTAGTCATTTTGGCTTTTTACGCCGCAACTAAAGGAAGAGCTTACAGAAACCTGGTAACTGAAGATCAATCCAAGTATGTTAAGATGAGAAAAAATAAAGCTGTAAACATCAAAGCAGGAATGACTTAGCCAATAACCCCTAGGAACCTCAGTCCTTTAAATATCTATAATAGAAATGCTATTAGAATGTTTGTTTTTTTTTACCCTGGAGAGAAAGACTGGAAAAAGAAAAGAGAACCCAGATCCATTTTCTTTTTCTCTAAGGAGATCACAGACCTGCTATTTGCAGACTGAGAAAGAGTTGTGAGCAGAGAAAGAAGATGAAGTGGCCCTCCCATAATTCCTGCAGATACAGTATACACTTATTCTCTCTCACCACAAAGGCTGACAAATCCTAAAGAGAGAATGTTTTTAGCCTAGTTTATAATAGAGAACAAGGATGCTGTCATGTGTGGGAGGATAGTGAAGATCTATGTCTTGGTGGGGATCTCAAAAAGCCTTTGATTATGATTACACAGCATTCCTGGGGGAACATTCCCCATAGTCTGGATTACTGCAACAGCCTCCTATCTGATTTCTCTGCTTCTACCCTTGACCATCCCACCCCTGCCTCTTTTCTAATTCTCAATACAGCAGCCAGAGGGATCCTTTAAAAGTCAGAGCATATCATCCTCTTATAACGTCCAATTTCATTATTTTCCATGACCTACAAGGAGCTCCATGATCTTCCTCCCATCATCTTTCTGAGTTTCTGAGTTTCATCTACCTCTCTCCCTCTTCTCTCAGCTCCAGCCACACTGACTTCCTTATGGTTCCTCAAATACATTAGATATGCTCCCACTTTAGGAATAAGAGTATTTCCTGTTTCTCTTGTCCAAGAGGCTCCTTTTCTTCCCTGCTCTTTTTATTTTTCCATAATATTTATCACCTTTAAACATATTGTATATAATTTACTTATTAGTTATGTTTATTGTCTATCTGTTTCTGCTAGGAGGTAAAAGATATATCCTAAGTGCCTGGAAAGTGTCTGGGACTTAAATGGGACCCAACATATTAATTTATTGAATAAATAAATTGCTTCTCTTGGTTCCTTAGACTCAGGCTTTATTCAGATGGTACCAGTATCCTGTAAGAGGCAGAGTGGCCTACAAGTTAAGCACACAGAGTTTGGGGTCAGTCAGGCTTTGTTACAAATCCCAGCTCTACCAATCACTAAATGGGTGACCTTGGGCAATCACAAATGTGACCTCATTTGCCTCAGTTATAAAATGGAATTAATATCAGTGCAGTGCCTACTCATAAAGCAGCTGTAGAAACCAATAAGTTAATGTGTACAAAGCACTTGAATGTGAGCCAATTATATGATAATGCTCCATATATTTTAACTATTATGACATAAGTCTGATCAGTCATTTCCCTGCTTCAAATTCTCCAATGCTTCTTAGGATCGAGGATATAATCATAAAGAGCATGGTATTCCCAACTCCAGGCCTCTGACTCCCTAACCTTTCTACTTTTTATCTCTGCTACCCCATCCCCTGGTCACTATGCTCTAATCTTTTCCAGGTCCTCAATTTCACCAAGCTCTTCTCTAACTCAGAATCTTTGCACACGATGTTTCCTCTGCCTAGAATGGCCTAATCCAAGAGTTGGCAAACTTTTTCTAAAAGGCCTGATAATAAATATTGTTGACTTTTCTGAGCCATATGGTTTCTGTCTCAACTCCTCAACTCTGGCCTTGTAGCTTAGATACAGCCCAAAACAATAAAACAATACATAAACAAATAGGTGTGACAGTGTTCCAAGAAAACTTTACTTATAAAAGCTGGCAGTGAGGCAGATTTGGACCATAGTTTACCATCCACTGCTTTAATCTCCTCTTTTTGCCTAGCCAACTCCTATTCATCCTTTATGCTCAGTTTAAATGTCACATACTCAGGTAAGCCTTCCCAATGCCCCTAACTAGGCTAAATTCCCATCATATACTCCTACATTACCCTACGGAGCCCTCAACACAATTTTTAATTCTCTCATCATTAAGTTGTTAATTAGATCATTGTTGAATTATTTATTTAATTACTAGAGGCCCAGTGCATGAATTCGTTCACAGATGGGGTCCCTCATTCTGGCCAGCAATGGGGGCCAATCGGGGCATCTTGGCCAGCCCAACTCAGGGCTGGCTGGCTGGAGAAAGGGACCACAGAGGTTGGCAGGCCACAGGAGGTTGGCTGTGGGAGTGTGCACTGACCACCAGAGGGCAGCTATTGCATTGAGCCCTTGCCCCCTGGTAGCCAGTGCACGTCATAAGGACTGGTCAACTGGTCATTTGGTCAGCCAGTTGTAATGGTTGCTTAGCCTTTTATTTATTTTAATATATAGATTCTCTCTTACAAAACTGTAATTGTGGAATAGGGACCACATCTATTTTACTTCTGCTGTATCCTCAGTGTTGAAAATTAAAGGACGTAATCCTCCAAATGAAAAAGTGGTTGACTCTGGCCTGAGAGAATGCATCTTGCCCTGGCCAGGTGGCTCATTGCTTGGGAGAGTTGTCCTGTGCACCAAGTTCCATTTCTGGTCAGGGCACATAATTTACAGGTTCTAACCCATTAGGACAGGTCTGAAAAAAAAAACACCAATAAATATTTCTTACTCACATTGATGTTTCCTTTATTTTCTCTCTCCCTTTCCTCTCTAAAATCAATAAAAACATATCCTTGGGTGGTGATTAAAAAAAAGGAATGTATCTTAAGAAAATAAATATTGGCCTAGATTAAAAATATTGTGCATGCTGGGAGAGAAGTATAGATGCTGATGTATTTTCCAAGAGCTTAGGACCAGAGATGAGAGGGTGGGAAGAAAAGTTGTGAGTTAAAAATCAGACTTATGGACAATGAAAGACAATACCTGGTGGACATAATATTCAAGATCAAAGAGTGCAGCAATCTTCTCTTCCAGGCTGGAGCTGGAACTATTGAATTTGTTGATTAGCCGTACCATGATCTGCATGTCAGTCTCAATGACAACATTCAGCTCCGCAAAGTCCCTTTTTAGCTCCTCAATAGGGCGGAAGAGACGTTTAACCTCAGCCTGCCTTGCCTAGGAAGCAAAGAGATGATTAATTAAATCAATTGGAGATATTTTTCCAAGACTCCTGTGGTCTACCATGGATGCTCCTCCTTAAAGAACTGCTTTTTCAACACTCAAAATTTTCGTTCATGTATACTATGAACGAAATATCTTCTAAGATGATTTCAGAGTCTACTCATGTGCCCTCTGCCCCAGTAAACACCCAAGGTTTGCCAAGGTTCTCTTACCCAATCTGACTTCCAATGTTCAGGAAGACGGAAAAGTCTTGTTGTAATCACTGAGATCAGGGAAAGCAATGCAAGCTCACTTTCAATCCTTAATAAGGAAATGCTGAGGTCAAAGTGGAATAATCTACACCTTAGTTCTCTATATTCTACAATCATAGAATATCTTGGCTTTGTCCTGCCCAATCCAGGAACATTATAGGGAAACCCAGATGTAGAAAACTATGGGTAAAGAGATATCAAAGTGGGAGCAATTTGCTGATAAAAGTTAAATCACTGTCATTACTGTCAATCTAACTACAGGTATACAATTTGTTCAACTGTTTGAAGTGGCTAAATTACTGTATGTACTATACTCAAATCTCAAACAGTTTTCTCTCAATCTCTCCTTACCCCACACTCATACAAAGGTTTTAAAAATGAGGTGATGTTGGAGGAGAATAAAAGATTTTAATTAGATATTTTATACCTGTGACACTCCTTGTTTTCTTTCAATTTTAGAGGATAGTGCTTTTAATGAGTCTGAAATGTCACAGTGGTTTGTGTCTCAATCTTTTGAGAAAAATTAAAAGGCACGAATATTTATAAAAAGCAGAATGATGAGCAGCTGTCAGTTCCAAATTGCTCATCTATTTATTACCTTTGGGTTTTTCTCCAGTTATAAGCACTCTATAGAAACACCAACCAAAGGAATGAATCAGCCTCTCTTTTAAAAGACCAAGCTCCTAGCAGAGTAATCACATCTATAGGATGCCATATTCTGCTTATAGCAGAGAGATGTTCTCCCTATACCCTGCCAGAGAACTCTGCCAGACAAAGAACTGTAGGATGACAAGCAAGTGAGCAGAATAAGAAACTAGTAACTTCAGCCTCACAAAAATTATGTTTAAGTGGACCTCTGAAAGCTTTTTTTTTTTTTGAAGGAAAAAAAGCTGTTTATTTTGCAATAATTAAATACTTACAGTAAATTACAAAAATAGTACAGACCGTGCCATCCTTTCAGCTTCCCCCAATGGTAACATCATACATTATAATAGCACAACATCCAAACCAAGAAAATGACTTAGGTACAATACTGTTAATAAGACTACAAGTCTTATTCAGATTTCACCGGCAAAATTTTAAATGTTCACATTTGCATGTATGTGTCCGTATTATTCTAAACAATTTTGTTCAATATATAGATTAATGTGACCACCAGAACAATGAAGCTACAGAACTGTCCATCTCCACCTCCATTATGTCCCTTTATTATTTTTTTTTAATCCTCACCAGAAGATATTTTCCCATTGATTTTTAGAGTAAATGGAAGGGAGAGGGAGATAGAAACGTTGATATGAGGACACATCAATTGGTTGCCTCCCACACGCTCCCAACAGAGGCTGGGAATTGAACCTGCAACATAAGCCTGTACATGCCCTGACCAGAATCAAACCCGGACCCTTCAGTCTGTGGGCCAAGGCTCTATCCACTGAGCCAAACCCACCAGGGCTGTTGTGCTCCTTTATAAGTGTACCTCATCCTCCCAACAACTCCCTTTTCACTGATTTGCTCTCCATCTCTATAATTCTGGCATTTGGAGAATGTTATATATATGGAATTACAAATAACCATTTTTTTAGTGCTTTTTTAGTGAACATAATGAATTTGAGATGTATCCACATTACTGCATATATCAATGGTTCATTTCTTTTTAATGCTGAGTAGTATTCCACTGTATAGATATTTGTTCTCAAACATTCAGCTATTGAAGAAAATTTGAGTTATTCCAGGGTTTTTGGCTATTATATTATTCAGTTTCATGAATCCATGGGTTTATGCATTTCATCATCTCTGGGAACGTTTCCATCTTCATTTCTTTGATTATTTTTTTAGTCCCATATTCTTCTTTCTTTCCTTCTAAAACGCCAGTGACACAAATGTTAGATCTTTTGTTACACAGGCATACCACGGAGATATTGCAGATTCAGGTCATACAATAAAGCAAATATCTCAATAAAATGAGTCACACAAATTTTCTGGCTTCCCAATGCATATAAAAGTTATGTTTATATCATACTGTAGCCTATTAAGTATGCAATAGCATTATATCTAAAAAAAATTTTTAAATTAAAAAAAACTACGATGTACATACCTTAATGTAAAAAAAAATTTTACTGCTAAAAATGCTAAACATCATCTGAGCCTTCAGCTAGTTGTAATCTTTTACTGGTGGAGGGAAAACACAATATCTTCAACGCTCATTAAAAAGAGGTATGCCTGTAGTCCTATAGTTTCCTAAAATCTCTGTACACTTTTCCTATCTATTTTTTTTTCTTCTTTAGATTAAGAAATTTTTATCGGTCTTTAGGTCCACTGATGTTTTTCTCTCTCATCTCTATTTTGTATTAAGCCTACCCATTAATTTTTTTTTAAATTGCTGTATTTTTCAGTTCTAAAATTCCATTTAGTTCTTATTTATATCTTTTATTTCTTTGCTGAGGTTATCATTTGTTTCAAGAGTGTTCATATTGCTTTTTTTTTATTATAGCTGCTTTAAAATCCTTGTCAGATAATTCTAATTTCTGAGTCATATCACTACTGGTAATTCCTAAAATATGTTTTGATTTTCCTGATTATTGGTATGATGAGTGATTTTTTTATTGTATCCTGGACACTCTGGTCTTAAGACTCCGAATCTTCCTTTTCAGTAGGCAGTCACAGTTTAATATGCTGGTTCTGGCCTTCTTGTATAACTATGACTACAAAACAATTAAGTTTTCAGAGCCTTTGCAGTGTTATTTTGGTCTGCTTTTTTTGTGTGCTAATCAAAAGCTAATCTAAACACCTGGGCAGTATTCCAAACTACAGTTCAGTTCTTAAATCTTTTGCTGTGCTAACTCTGGTCAGTTCCTCATGTAAATCACTAAAAAGCATACCCAAGACTTCATTTGAAAAATTCCTTTCTCTAGCTCCCTTCTCCCCACACTCTCTAGTTAGGGGGGAAAAATACATCATCTGCCACCACTGGGCACTGGACATTGGGAATAGAATTCCTTCCTTAGCCTCTACTGACAGCACCCTAAGGGGGATTGAAGCTTGCCTCATTGCTACTGGTCTAGGGGTGGAAAGTTGGCCTCCTCAGTTACTCCCACTGACATTGCCTCAGAGTGGGAGCACAATACTGCATCACACTGCCTCAATGCCACCAGATAAAGGGTGAAAGTATAGACTCCCCATTCACCCCCACCCTCCACTGGCATTACCTCAGCTAGGAGAAGTCTGTGGCACACAGGGGCAAAGAATTTTCAGTAACCACCAGAGGCTTGCCCCTATGACAGCAACCAGCACCCTGCCTTGGTCTGGTGCCCCTGCTCACCTGCTCCACCATCCCACTGCAGCTGATACCCACCATGTTCTGCGCTCTGCCACCTGCTGCAGATGCCACCCCACACATTCTGCATGCGCCCCCCTGGTGCTTAGCACACATCATAGCAACTGGTTGTTGAGTTGTTCAGTTGTTCAGTCTATTTGCAGATTAGGGTTTTATATATATAGATTAGAAGGAGGGATACCCTCAGCTCAGCCTGCACCATCTCCAATCTGGGACCCCTTGGGGGATGTCCAACTGCCAGTTTAGACCCCATCC
Source organism: Pipistrellus kuhlii (assembly GCF_014108245.1). Lineage (NCBI taxonomy): Eukaryota > Metazoa > Chordata > Mammalia > Chiroptera > Vespertilionidae > Pipistrellus > Pipistrellus kuhlii. Next base: position 26,606,478 of record NW_023425584.1, on the reverse strand, counting down.
CAGAGATTGGGCCTAAACCATCAGTCGGGCATCTTTCTCACAATCTGGGACTACTGGCTCCTAACTGCTCACCTTCCTGCCTGCCTGATTGCCCCTAACTGCCGCTGCCTGCCAGCCTGATTGCCCTTTACTGCACCACCCTCTGCCCCCCGGCTGGCCTGGTCATCCCCAACTGCCCCCCCCCTCCACCGGCCTGGTCACCCCCAATTGCCCCTCCTGCCAGCCTGGTCACCCCACACAGCCTGTTGTTCAGTCATTTAGTTGTCCCTCATTAACCCCCCTGCCAGCCTGGTCACCCCAGGCAGCCTGCTATTCAGTCATCCATCTGTTTTATTTCACTTGTTCAGTTGTGACGGCCCCTGGCTTTTTATTTATTTTTTAAAATATATATTTTATTGACTTCTTTACAGAGAGGAAGGGAGAGGGATAGAGAGCCAGAAACATCGATGAGAGAGAAACATTAATCAGCTGCCTCCAGCACACCCCCCACTGGGGATGTGCCTGCAACCAAGGTACATACCCTTGACCAGAATCAAACTCGGGACCCTTCACTCCGCAGGCTGACACTCTATCGACTGAGCCAAACTGGTTTGGCACCCCTGGCTTTTTATATATTAGGATTGTACTGTGTGTTCACCAACCCAAGACAAGTAAATAATGATAAACAAAAAGTATGATGGCTTCTGCAGTCAGAAGTTTAAGACATGTAAGAAACTCTCCAATAAAGTCCATTTATTTGCCACTCCCAGTGCACTGGCAATGAGCAGAATCCGTCCAAACAGGCTCAAATTGAAAGCGGGAGAAACACCCAGACTCAGCACCTCAATGAAGGAGCTAACAACCTGAGCTCCACAGAAGTAAAGAAAGTGTGTGATGGCAGCCCTATTTCAGAAGTAGCAATTGACTCAAATCAGAAATACAGGATTGGGATCGTGCATTTGGGTACTGGTATTGGGATCTCTCCTTACAAAAAGAGAGGGTTATTTTAATTGCAAACAAACAAACAACAACAAAAAACACCTGAAAATGTAATCACTTATTTTCACATTTAAAAATATTTTCATAATTTTCATACTTTTCTACACTAACTTATTTATGGAAGAAGAATGTCATTAAAGAGAACTAAGAAAAGAGACAGAGGTACAGTGGATCTTCCATCAATACAGAAGACATGAAGAAAGGCTGGCTTTTATGTTCCCATCAGCCCCACATGGATAATAAATCAGAATAATCCCAAACCCTGGCCACAGGACACTTATCTCTCTGTTCCATGAACCTAGGCATGCACTGCTCTTCTCTGTTAGCCTTATCTTCACCAGGTAGAGGATTTTCTTTTCCTCACCCCTTCAGTTAATACATCTGTGGTAGGATGGATTTTTAGGCATCCTCTTTCTTCACCCATTGCTGCTGCTACTTTGTCACATATACACTCTCTATGCTGGGAAATGTTATTGGTAAGATAAGTAAAGACATGTAGACATGGCCTGCATAACAACACATCCTAATTAAGTCCTCCCTCACATTAAAAAAAAAAAAAGGGGGGGGGTGTTTATTTATCTCAAATATTTAGCTCTAAAGTATATGAGAGACTTAAGGCTTTCTCCACTAACATACAAGCTGTCAAGAACCCTATGCTGCCCCTCTAAAATACTGCCAGGATTCTGAGGTGAGCACAGGCAAAGCAGAGAGGGAGACAAAGCAAAAGAGAAGAAGAGAGAGGGGAAACAAAGATGTCTCCAAGGCAGTGATCTAAGGAAATTCTTTCAAAGACAGGACTCAACTAGAAATGTAAAAAATGATTTGTGACATTTTCTGGCTGTTACATGAGCTCATGAGATCCATCTAGAGTAAAATTTCTTTCTGGTATAGGTCTGTACCTAAAAGGCCTCCCAGATATTAGGGGCCTAGCAAGGAGCTGCAATTCTGCCTCTTGTTCCTTCTCATTCCCTTAGCTTGTAGTTTAGAGTTGAGACCTGGTGGACACCTCAGCCATCTTCTTATTCAAGCCCTATGTTGTATAATATTTAAGAAACCTTGAAGCCTGGGAAAGGAAATATATTTGCTACGTGTTCAAAGGATAAGGACAAACACACAGGCTTCTTCCTTCCTGGCCTCTGTCCTTTAAACTTGTAGTAATCCAACTGCAAGTGATATATGAATTTTAATTTCTACTCTTTTCACTCATGACTGTGATAATGAAAAGTATGGCTATCTCTGCTTTGTACCTCAATTTCCCCAAACATGTAATTGGAAGTTGGATCCTAACATAACTGATGACAGAAATGCCCCCAGCATTTTTTCGATAGTCTATAAAGGGTTATATTGGCATTAGCTTCTGTTTAAATTATTTTATAATATTATTATTATCATCCCATGTATTACTGCAAATGGGAAAAAGTGATTCCCTTCAAGGCCATCCTGCAGACTTATACTAACTCCCTGGAGAATGTCACATACCTTGTCTTCCTTTGAACTCTCCATCTCTGCCCCTTCCTTGAATTTTTCCAGTGCACTCTTGAGGTCTTGGGATGTATATGTGTTAGTGTTGATGTCCAGCCTGTCCAAAGAGAAGTTGGGAGTTAGGAGGGAGACGCCATATTTCCCAAGAAAGTACTCTGCCCCTTCCCATGGGTGGCTGGCACTTCAAGGCAAGCTAAGCCAGGCCAACTCTAACTCAGGGTGTCCTACCCTACTTTTACCTTCAGTCAACCAGAAGTCCGCCAGGGGAATCTTATCTTTGAGCTAGAGGAGGAAAGACACAGTTGAAGATGGGGTCATTTCATGAAAGAGGGGAAAATGGTATGGGACAGGACAAAGGCCCACCATGGACAAAAAGCTCTCAGCCAGCTACTCAGGCAAAAACAAGTCCAGAATGTTTCTGCAATGCTGCTCTCTCAGCACATGCCAGGGCAGGACCTCTTAAAGGGCACCAAATACAAGAGAATAACATAGATCCTATTTATATTCTTTTAGAAATAAACCAACAGAGATCTGAGCCCACCAAGAATGTGCCTGACCTTATTTGACAAGCCAGCCTGCCTTCATAAAAACAGGCTGGATAAATTCATACCTTTAAGACCGACCCCCAAGCACAGAATAGATGCAGAAGTTATGTGTCAACCTGACACAGGAATGGATTTAAGTTGCCAAAGACTAGAATCAAGGTCAGTCACCTTCCAGAGCTAGCCTCCAAAAAGAGTAAAGAAAGGAACCAATGTGGGTGTAATCTAGGAACGTGGCAAAATCTACAGAATTATATCCTCACAGAGACCACTGGAGCTAATCAAAGCCAAAACCATTCAACTTGACTGAGAAGGCATTCATGGGGTGAGGAGTGGGGGCAGGTTTTAGCATCAGCAGTAATTTCAGTTTAGTGAACAGAGGTGGGAACAAAAGTAAGATGGGCAAAGGGAAGTATGAAATATGGACTATGCTTGACAAGTCTGTCCAGCTCTGAGGAGTAGGAAGAGGAAGCTTCATTAAGGATAACCCAGGAGATTTATTAAGGTGGAAGAGGAAGTATTTAACTCTGTGGGATCACTAACTTCTTTGGCATTCTGATGGAAAGGGGTGGGTCTTGTTCCCCAGGGGAATAAACAAAATACAACAATTTTGGAAATTAGACCTGTCCTTTGGACTCTGTTCCCATTCTGGTGCTAAAGAGCCAGGAAGATACGTGAAATAGAATTGGAAGAGCACAGGAAGAGGTTGACCTAGAAGAAGGAAGTCACCACCAAACACAGCCAAAAACTCCTGAGCTCACAGCAGTCAACACCCATACCACCTTTAAAATGCTTTGGGCTCCTGTTCAGACATGTTTTCCCCTGGCTATAAATGCTGAAAAGAAAGAGGACACGTCCAGCGTATCTTGGAGGCCATTCCAGGGCACAGTCCTTAGAAACATTTCAAAGGAAAAAAGTAAAGAGTCAAGAGTAGAGACAAATCTTTCTCTTATGGTGTGTCTATCACAGACCATTTGGATGGCTCTACTTTCTATTCTGAAAAGATGTGAACGGGCAAAGTAGCAAGTGCTCTTAGTGATCTGCAGTCAGGTACGGAGAAATAACTTCCCATGGTATTAAAAACAACAAATAAAAGAGTCTACATTAGTCCAATTCCTAATTCAGTATTCTTAAACCAAAAAATAAATAAATAAATAAATAAATAAATAAATAATAGACTTTTTATTTAGAAAACAAGACTTGACTTAGATGTGAAAAAAGACCTCCTAAAATGCTTTGAGACCCTGACGTGTGTGTGTGTGTGTGTGTGTGCGTGCATGTGTGTGTGTGTGTGTATGCCTGGGAGGAGGGAGTTGACAGGGTTACAACAGTGATATTTGATTATTTCTTAGATGGCTGTGAGAAATTAATCATCACATGACTTGGGTCACCGTAGGTATAGGTGTATGTAGAAAGATAACAATTTTTCCCAGTTCAGGGTGACATTAAGGAAGACAAATATCTCCTTATCTATGATATCACAAATAAAGTCAAACTTCCCAACAGTAAAAACTACCCAAATATGAATAGATTGCTTTGTGGGACTGTGAGTGCCACATGACTGAAGGTGCATATGGATAGGCTGAGTGACTTTTTGGTGAGGTAAATCAAGGAAAACACTCAGGTAAAAACTGGGCCGCTAAAGTCCCTTTCTGCCTCATATCTAAGTGTAAAATATTGTTAAAATTATAAATATACAATGACCTAATAAGAGTAACTCCACTCAATCCATGTCTGATTCTCAATACTTAACATGCATTAAAACAGGGGCAGCAAACTATCTTTAATGACAGATAATACTTGAGGCTTTGTGGATCTTATGATGATTGTCCCAACTATACAACTCTGCCAGTGTCACAAGAAAGTAGCCACAGAAAATACATAAATGAATGAGTATGGCCATCTCTATATATAAAAGGCTAATATGCAAAGTGTCCCCTCAGGAGTTCAATCAGGAGACCCGGAGTTCAACTGCTCACTATGACACATGCTGACCACCAGGGGGCAGCGTGGAACAAAGGAAGGCTGCAGCCAGGGAAGGGAGGCCCTGGAGGCCCCCATCAGCCCTGATCATGGCCAGATCTAGGGATCCTACCCATGAACGATTTCCATGCACCGGGCCTCTAGTGTTTTAATAAAACTTTTTATGGACACTGAAATCTGAATTTCACACAATTTTCATGAGTCATGAAATATGCTCCTTTTGTTTTCTTTTTCCAACCATTAAACAGTGTTAAAAACAACTTTGCCATACAAAAACAGGCAGCAGTCCCAAAATGAGTTATAGGCCATAATTTGCTGGTCTCTGTGTTAGAATCATCCTGGCTGGTATTAATACCGACCTTTCAAACTGCAGAATTCTAGCAACCCCTGCAGTCCCATGCTCTAACCCTCTTAAACCTCATGCAGAGAACAGAAAACAGAAAACTTGGTAATTCAAAGAAAATAACAGAAAAAGAGAGACTATGAATTGCCAGAAATCAAATAATCAAATAAGCTGGTTATTAAAAAACAAGGCAACCTCTTACCATTGGAAAACTTTTATACTCTAAGAGAGTTTGTTTTAATTTAATATGGACTAACAAGAGGAAAAGTTAGTCTGAATTAAAGACTTTAAAATGCAATTTTATTGTTCACCAAGGAAATATTATTACAAAGCAGAAGGCCTAACAGGCCTGTTTTAATGAATAGATGACTCATCTGTAATCAGCACATTAATTGTTGGGATTCAAATGGGTGCTCTTAAAGTACTGGAAAAAACAGCTTTTTAAAAATTTAAATTCTTTATAGTTTAAAGTATTACATAAGTCTCCTTTTCCCCCCATTGACCACTCCCTAGCCACCCCTACTCCCCCAGCACAGGACCTCATCCCTCCTCCCCTACTCTGTGTCCACAGGTTATACTCATATGCATGAATACAAGTCCTTTGGTTGATCTCTTACCTCCTCACCCCTGACCTTCCATCATAGGTTGGACAGTCTGTACGATGCTTCTATAACTTTCATTCTATTTTTGTTCATCAGTTTATGCTGTTCATTATATTCCACAAATGAAGATCATGTGATATTTATATTTCTCTGACTGGCTTATTTCACTTAGCATAATGCTCTCCATGTCCATCCATGCTGTTGCAAATGATAAGAGTTCTTTATTTTTTATAGCAATGTAGTATTCCATTGAATAGATGTATCACATATTTTTAATACACTCATCTGCTGATGGACACTTAGGCTGTTTCCAAACCTTAGCTATTGTAAATTGTGTTGCTATGAACATATATCCTTTCTGATTGGTGTTTCTGTTTTCTTGGGATATATTCCTAGAAGTGGGATTACTAGGTCAAATTTTAAGTTCCATTTTTTGTTTTTGAGGAAACTCCATACTATTATCCACAGAGGCTGCACCAGTCTACATTCCCACCAGCAGTTTACAAGGGTTCTTTTTTCTCCACATCCTCGCCAGCACTTATCCTGGGACTTTTCAGTCTGCAGGCCGAAGCTCTATCCATTGAGCCAAACTGGTTTCAGCTCTGGAATTTTCTTGTTATTGTCTTTCTAATTCTTTAAATTGTAGAGTTAGATAATTTATTACCATTTTTTGGGGGGGTGTGTTTTTTTTCTTTTTCTTTTTTCAGTAGGCCTATAATGCTATGAACTTCCCTCTCAGGGCTGCTTTAACTGTCTCCCAAAAATTTTGGATTGTTGTGCTCTCATTTTCATTCATTTCCATGATGTTTTTAATGTCTTCTTTGATCTTTTTGGTAACCCAATCATCTATATAATAAAGAGGTGATATGCAAATTGACCCTCACACCTTTGCACAAGATGCCCGCCCCATTTGGTCAAAGATGGCTACCCCCATGTGGTCAAAGATGACCACCATAAGATGGCCAGCAGGGAATAGTTGTAGGCAATCAGGCCAGCAGTGAGAGCCATTGGGGGGGACCAGGCCTGCAAGGGAAGGCAGTTGGGAGCAAATAGGCTAGTAGGGGAGGGCAGTTAGGGGCAACTGTGCAGGCAGGGGAGTGGTTAGGGGGTGATCAGGCAGGCAGGCAGGCAGGTAGACATGTAGGCAGGCGAGTGGTTGGGAGCTAACAGTCCTGGATTGTGATATCAGGCCTAAACCGGCAGTCAGACATCCCGTGAGGGTTCCCAGATTGGAGAGGATGCAGTGTGGGCTAAAGGACACTTACCCACTCCTAGTGCATGAATTTCATGCACCAGACCCTTAGTAGCTCAAAAAAATTGGAAAAATTAGGAAAAAAATAAAATACTTGCATGTCATTATATGCATAGTTAGAAAATGACAATAATCCAATTAGTTATGGTTTTCTTTGAAAATGAAACTATTTGGTAACTTTTGTATCTAATCCTATATAATAAAGAGTAATATGCAAATTGACTGTTATTCCAACACACACGTGATCAGGCTGGTAGAAGTTATTAGGGCAATCAAGGAAGGAAGGCAGGTGAACAGTTGGGAGCCAGCAGTCCTGGATTGTGAGAAGGATATTGGGATCGGGCCTAAATGGGCAATTGTACATCTCTCGAGGGGTCCCAGATTGGAGAGGGTGCAGGCTGGGCTGAGGGACACACACCCTGTGCATGAATTTCGTGCAACAGGCCTCTAGTTGTTTAATAGCATGCTATTCAGCTTCCAAATGTTTGAATTTTTATTATAGTTGATTTCTAATATTATGCTATTGTGGTCTGAAAAGATGCTTGATATGCTCTCAATGTTCTTGAATTTGGAGACACTTTGCTGGTGACCCAATATGTCATATACCTTTGAAAACATCTCATGTGCACTTAAGAAGAATGTATATTCTATAGCTTTGGGGTGGAATGTTCTGAAGCTGTAAATTAAGTCCATCTGATCTAGTGAGTCATTTAGGATTTCTGGTTCTTTGTTGATTTTTTTGTCTAGAGGATTTATCTAGTGATGTCAGTAGAGTATTAAAGTCCCCTTCCAAGATCATATTGCTATCAATCTCTCCCTTGATATCTTCCAGAAGTTTTTTTCATGTATTTCTGTACTCCTGCATTGGGTATATATATGTTTACCAGAGTTATATCCTCTTATTATATCAATCCCTTTAGTATTATGAAGTGGCCTTCCTTATCTCATTATGGCCTTCACCTTGAGGTCCATTTAGTCAGATATAAGTATTGCTACCTCAGCTTTTATTTTTTTCATTTCCATTTGCCTGAAATATATTTTTCCCATCCCTTCCCTTTCAATCTATGAGAGTCTTTTATTCTGAGATGGGTTTCTTATAGACAGCATATATATACGTCATGTTTTCTTATCCATTCAACCACTCAATGTCTTTTGATGGGAGCATTTAGTCCATTTATATTTTAAGTTATTATTGAGAGGTACTTTTGCAGCCATTTATATTTTTAGTGACTGTATTCCTTCTTCCCCCTTTTTTTCTTCTTTGTATAGTAGTCCCTTTAGCATTTCTTGCATTGCTGGCTTGGTAGTGATAACTCCCTTAGCCATTTTTTGTCTTTGAAACTCCTGATTGCCCCTTCAATTTTGAATGATAGCCTTGCTGGATAGATATTCTTGGGTTCAGTCCCTTGCTTTGCATTACTTTGTATAATTCATTCCATTCCCTTCTGGCCTGATGTGTTTCTGTTGGGAAATCATTTGATAATCAAATGGGGGATCCTTTGTAGGTAACTCTCTTTTGCAACCTTCAAAATTCTCTTTGTCATTAACGTTTGCCACTATAAATACGACATGTCCTGGGGTGGGTCTTTAGGAGTTCATCTTGTTTGGGACTCTCTACGCTTGGGTGACGGTTTTTCTTCTCCATATCAAGAAAGTTTTCTGTCATTATTTCTTCAAATAGATTCTCTAATCCTTACTGCTCTTCTTGTCCTTCTGCCACCTCTATTGTAAGCCTGTTACTTCATTTCATGTTATCCTCAAGCTCCCTTAGGCTCTCCTCTTGCTTTCTAATTTTTTTCTCCAATGCTGTTCAGATTGGGTTTGTTTCTCTGCCCTATCTTCTAGATCACTAATGCAATCCTCCACTTCTCGTTCTACTGTTGAAGCCTTTTATGATGTTCTTTATTGTAGCTATATCACTTTTGATCTCTTCTTGGTTCATACATAGGTTGTTGATTTTCTTGTCCATCCAATTTATGAACTGCATGACCATTACTCTGAATTATTTTTTAGACATATTGCATGAATCCATTTCTTTTAGTTCTTTTTGTTGTTGTTGTTGTTATTTTTTTGCCATTCCTCCTTTCCTTTGGGGGTTTCTTTCTTGTCTCCCCATTTTTTGCTATTGTTGAAGGGTCCAGGTGCCGTTGTGCGGGGCCTGAGCTGCAGGGGTGGGCTTAGCGGAAGCGTCACATACACTGACAGTCAGGGGTGCCCAAGAGACGAAGCTGTCATAGTCCAGGCAGGGTCCGTGCACGCCGACAATAAGGGGACTGGCTCAGGATAATGGGACCTGTGCTTCCAGGGATAGGCGAGAAGGGAACACTCCAGGACTCACAGTAGCCTGAGACTGGTATGGGTGGAGTCAGTGCCCAATAGTCTGTAGTTGTGGTAGCAGGTCTTTGTCCAAATTGGCTGTAGGGTCTCTGTTTTCATCCAAAGCCAAGTATTGCTACCCAATACTGGTATGGGTGGTGGTGAGGCTGGGCTACTAAGTCACAGCATCTCTGCCCTTCAAAATACTATAGTTTCTGTGGCAGTGCTAGCCACCTGGGAATGCCCACAGAATTAGCTTCCCGTCCAAGAGAGCCCCCAAAAGTCTTGCAGGATCTAACCGTCCTTCACACACACACACACCACACGTCCACACACGTCCACACACTCCCCTTTCACTCCCTCACTCTCTCACACTCTCTTCCTCACTGCCATCCTGCTGGCTACCATCTTCTCTTCCTTCAATAGCTTCATTTTTAAAACTGGTTAAGCATTCCCCTTACTGCCTTTTTTCAATTTGCTTTGCAAACTATTGAAATATTTCTTTCCAAAGACCCAAAGAAGTAAACTTCCATAAAACCTAAGAGGTTTATCACAAATTCTAGGCTATTAAATATTTCAGATATATTTAAAAGTCACATGAATTTGCATTGCATTCATTACTATAAGCAGCATTGTATTGTCATTACTTTCAGTATTACAAAATCAGTATTGTTAGTCTCATGATCCCTAGGAATGCTGTTGTACCTTTTGCCCTTTTTTGACCCTTTCAAGGTATTTTGAAACTTGTCTTCATCTTGGAGTTTCACTTCTCTTGCCCCAGTCTGGAGATTCAGCCGCACATGGGATCCTGCAGGGACAGCCTGGCCTAAAAGCCAAGAAGAGAGAAGGCTCATGAGATATACAGTCCTCAGAGGGACACCAATTGAATGGCTTGCTAACAAGTTCATGAAGTTATTAGTTCATAAAGAACAGACTCTGTAGTATTCAGCTACCTGGATCTATCCATATCTCCTTCTCCTCCCCTCCCCTCTCTTCCTCCTTTCCTCTCTTCCTCCTTTCCTCTCCCCTCTTCTCCCCTCTCTTTACCTCCCCTCCCCTCCCCCCCCCCTCTCTCACACACACACACACACACACACACACACACACACCCCAATCTCAATTCTCCTTTTGCTAATTCACATCCAATAAAGAGAGGAAGCAATGTGGGCAAAGGTATCTATATTTTCATCCAGAAACTAATGTCCCCCAGTTAGAACCTGCATATTTAAGAAATTCCGTTTTCTTTAAGTTGAGCTATAATAAGCCTTTTGCTTTGTACTAATAAATGAATAGTGAATACTTACTTACCCTTCAGGACATGGCTACATTACTGCCTCCTCCACTACATCCTTTCTGACCCTCCTATGACAGAACCCCAGACAGCTTGCCAGCAAACTTATACCTCACCACCTCATCAATTTAATCAGGCTCCCTCTATGAGGCTGTCTCCTGTATGAGCAAAGGGACTATATCTCCTCTTTTTTTAATTTCCCCAGCCTCTAGGCCAGAGTTTGTCATATAAAATTTGTGACAATGTTTATAAGAAGGAAGAAGCAACAGACTGAAAGGCAGGAGGACATGACAAGCCAAGGAGACAGGGATTGGAACCAAGAAAAATTAAAAACCTATACCCATTTATATCAGAAGAGCTGATCTACTAGCTGGGCAGATAAATGTTGTAAATGAATGGGCTATTCATACACACTGTACAAAATTACCAAGAATAGTTATAAAGCAACTTGCAAGATCACATACTACAAATGGAATGTTACACTTATTTATTCAAGCAAGTGATATTTATCAAGCAACTACTATATACCCAACCATTGTGGTAGATAGATTCTAGGAACAAAAGAGGAATATTAAATAGATATTTTCAGGGGGGGAAGCTCTTTAGGTGATTGCAAGTCTAGAAGCAGAGATTCTGCTCTAACACACCTGATCTTTGACTCTGCTTTTTCCTGGCAGAGGATAGCATCACCCTGATGGTGCTGAGCTTCATTCAAGAATCAGAGGGGGGAGGGGTGGCAAGAGAAACAATCTGTGAACATTTCTTAAAGGGAAATACATAGCACAAATTCTCTCAAAATGATCCAGTAAACCGGAATATAAAAGGGTAACAATGTATATGAATTCAGGTTTTCTCAATTCTAGCAGGACTAGAGTGAACTTCAGGTTCCACCAACCACTGTGCTTCCATTACAGAACCAGGGAGCCAAGGAAACGTCATTCCAAGACATGCTGTTCCTGCCATCCCACATCAGCAGGAAGTTTCTATAACTTTGGCTAAAAATAAATGGGAACGTAAGTACCTGAATGTATGTATATAATGATCCTCTTCTAACCTCAAACCTATCCCAAATGTTTCAAGGATAAAAAAAAAATATGTTCAGCCTGGCCAGTGTTGCACAATGGGTTGAGCATTGTCCCAGGCACCAGGTGGTCACCAGTATAATTCTGATCAGGGCACATGCACTGATGTTTCTATCTCTCTCACCATCTCCCTTCTTCTATCTGAAATATATATATATATATTTAAAAAGTTCCCCACCCCTGCCTTAAAGGCTTTCACAGCACCATGACCCTTAAAAAAAAAAAGCGCTTTATCTCATTCAATCGTTATATATTAGGTATTGTGTGTTTTTTTAATATATATATATATATATATATATATATATATATATATTTCAGATAGAGTGAGGAAATCTTTCTCTGGGAAGGCTTCCTAAATATGGATAAGTTGGGGATTAAATGAGATAAAAATTGAGAGCAAGTCATCTATATTTCTCTACTTTGCCAACCACTACTTCATACTCAATCTATCTCCAAAACCTGGTAATTAATACCCTTCTCTCTGTCTTCCCCATCACTGCTCTTGTTCAAACCATCACCACCTCTCTTGTAGACAGTGCTGAAGCCTCCTAACTGACCTACTCTACCTACTCCTACCTCCCTATCCACGTGTTCTTTACAATGATTTTTTTTCCAAAATACAAATCTGACTATGTTATTTCCTGCTTCAAACTTTTTAATGGTCTCCTACTATTCTTAGAATAAAGATAGAAGTCCTCATGTTGATCAATGAGGCTCTTTAGTATCTAGTCCTTGCCTGCCCCTTTAAGATTGTCCACAACTCACTCCCCATGCTCTAGGATAGCAGTCGCCAACTGGTGGTCTGTGGACCACTGGTGATCCATGAGGTCCGAAAGGTTAGTGATTGCTTCTCTAGGATACACTGGCCATTTTCCATTCATGAAAGAACCATGCTACTTCCTACCATGGGGCCATTCCACTCCTGCTCCCTTTGACCAGAATGCTCTTTCCAACCCTAGCTTCCAACTCCTTCCCCTTTCAATCCCAGCTAAGAGTCACTCCCTCTGAGTGCATCTTCTATTTCCCAGACCAGATCCAGCCGCCCCCTAAAGCAGGGGTGGAGAATGTCTGGTCCCAAGCCACATAAGGCCTGAGAAATCATTTTGTGTGGCCCTGCCAAGGTAACCGCAGGCAGGACTCAAGATTCAATAAGTCTAGGAGCTTTTTTCATAGTAACATACATTTATATTAAGTGAATTATATTAAGTAATATTATAAATATCCAAATGAACCTTGGCAAAAAAAAAAAAAAAAAAAAAAAAAAAAAGTTCCCTACCCCTGCCTTAAAGGCTTTCACAGCACCATGACCCTTAAAAAAAAAAAAAAAAAAAAAAAAGCGCTTTATCTCATTTAATCGTTATATATTAGGTATTGTGTGTGTTTTTTTAATGTACCTAGTTACTCACCATTTTATCCCCAAAACCTATCACAGGTCCTAGCATATAGTAAACACTCAATAATTATTTGTTGAGTGAAAAATTACATTTGAGAGAAAAGCCTAACTGATCTAGAAGTATGTGGAAAGGCCAAGAATTTTCACTATGGCAAGTAGATTCATAATAATTAGTAATCATATTAATAGTTGTTTTTAGTAGTAATAGTACTAATACTACTGCTACTAGTAACAATAGCAGCATCTTAAATTTTCAGACTTTTGATCAAAATTAGAAATGGAAAATGAAAAAAAGTACATGACTTTATAAGTTTAAAAAAAACGTAACAGGTTATACCAGGCTAACCTGACCAAGGAAGAGACTAGGATCTTTCTTATGTGAATCAATTTATTTAATTTGGGGAAATTCCCAAATTACTCCCTTCACATAAGCCACCACAGGGGGCAAGAGCAAGCACAATAGCATTAACTTAAAATACTGGTTACGCTTATTTCAAATACACGCAACCAACCATGGCAACAGCAGTGGCAGAGGCAGCAGAAAATACAGTATTTTCAAATGTTTCCAACCCACTGGGAAAAAGGCCAAGTTAAAGAGAAGAGTGAGGTCTGACCTGCATCCTTCTAGGGCCTCTGTGAAGGGATCGCAGTACTGGGGAAGAGCACAGCAAAGGCAAAAATCACTAGATAACATGCAAGTAAAGAGATAGGGATTGAGACTGTGGGAGGCAGAAGGCAAGGGCCCAGGAACAAAATAAGATGGGGATCTAGAAAGGCAAAGAGGTCACCGAAACCGGTTTGGCTCAATGGATAGAGCGTCAGCCTTCAGACTGAAGGGTCCCGAGTTTGATTCCAATCAAGGGCATGTTCCTTGGTTGCGGGCACATCCCCAGTAGGGGGTGTGCAAGAGATAGCTGGTCGATGATTCTCTCTCATCAATGTTTCTAACTCTCTATCCCTCTCTCTTCCTCTCTGTAAAAAATCAATAAAATATATTTTTTTAAAAGAAAAAAGAAAAAGAAAGGCAAAGAGGTCTACAGTATCTTTTCCCCCCACTGGCTCCCTGGGGAAGCTGTCTATAAGTAGAAGCTTTGTCCAGACTAAGTAAGGCCACTTCACACTTGAGCTGTGACTCCCATTGGGACTCTGTCACTGATTTCAATCACAGACTAAGACCCAGGTAACACTCCTGCTTTCCCCATGGTGAGTAGGGGGCGAGTCTGTGGTATATTGCATTATTGTCACAAACTTTCTTCCCTTTCCCCCTTTGTATATTCACCCCCTTTCCCATGCAGCCCCTCTTATACAGTCAGAGATTAAAGTGGTAGAGGAGACTTTTATAGCTGTTGGTTTTGGACTTGCTTGTGATGTGCCTTGGCCTGTGGGATGTTAGCAAATGTGCCATCATCATGAAAAGACCATGCTCCACTAGTATTCCAGTCCAAAAAGGATGAGAGGCCCAAGGAGTGACCCGAATTCAAACTACAGATTGGAGCTAAGCCCAGCAAGAATAAAAGACTGGATTCCTTTTAATTTTTTAATTTGAACTACCTTTACCTTACACAAAAGTTGCAAAAATAGTACAGAGTTTCCAAATATTGCTAACATAGCCTTTCCAAATGTTAATATCTTACATAGCCATAGACGATTATCAGGACTGGGAAATTAACAATACCATTCACCAAACTATAAAGATCCTTTTCAAATCTTACTAGTGTTTCCACTAATGTCCTTTTTGGTTCCAGGATCCCTTATGGCCTTTGTATATTTCTCCCTAGTGTCCTGCAATTGTTTCATAGCCTTTCCCTGTCTTTTATGACTCTGACACCCTGGAGAATATTGATCAGTTATTCAGGACTGCCTTGTATGTTCTCATGATTAAACTAAGGTCATATATCCTTGTCAGAGGCACCACAAAAATGATTCAGTGGTGTTCTCAGTGCATCATATCACAAAATCTATAATGTCAATATGTCTTCTTACTGGTGATACTGGCCTTGATCAACTAAGAAAAGTAATCTCTACTGGGCTTTTCCACTGCAGCAAATCAAAATAAATGCAAATTACCAAACTATAGAAAATAACTTGACAGTTTCTCAAAAAGTTAAACAGAGTTAACTACATGAATCCAGCAATTCCACATCTAGGTATATACCCAAGAAAACTGAAAACATGTTCACACAAAAACTTACACATTAATCCTCACTACAGCATCCTATATAATAAAAGACCAATATTAAAATTATCCCCTCGACCAGGAATAGACTGGGAGTTCATCAGGGCATTGGGCCAGGGGGTGAGGCCAGCTGGCCAACAGCTTGCAGCCCCTTCTCCCAACTGGCCCCATCCCCGATCAGCCTCCCCACCCTGATCAGGGGTGGAGCCAGCCAATTGCTCAAGGCACCTCCCCCAGGCCAGCCCAATCAGCCCTGATCGGGGTGGGCCAGCAGGACCCCGCTCATACACAAATTCATGCACCAGGCCTCTAGTTATTTATAATAGCGAAAATGTGAAAACAATCTAAATGTCCATCAACTTATAAAAGAATAAATATAGTATATCCATATAGCAAAATAATATTTAGTCATTAAAAGGAATGAAATGCTAATATATACTACAACATGGATAAACCTTAAATACTTTATGCTGAGTGAAAGAAGTCAGATACAAGAAGTCACATAGCATATGATTCCTTTTAAATGAAATGTCCTGAATAGATAAATCAAGAGACATAGTGTATTAACAGCTGTCAAGGGCTAGTGCAAGAGAGGAATGGGGAATGACCACCAATGGGCATGAGGTTCATTTTGGTGAGTGACAAAAATGTTCTAAAATTAGATAGTACACAATATTGTGTTTATACTAAAAACCACGGAATTTTTTTTTTAAATCATGGGGAAATACTTTGAGATTACATGAATCCCTTTTCTTATCCTCAAACCACACATCAGTAGGGGAATCCATCTGCAACAATTACCACTGTGGTGATGATCTAATGATAATTTTCTACTTTCCTTCTTCCTCACACATTAATTGAAATTTCACTGAAAGTAAAAGTTGTCACTCCTCCATCTATTTATACTACTATGGACTCATACTTTATTCTATAAATACTATCATTATTTATTTTGTTGCTCAAATTGTTTCAGCTTTAGCAATTAGGAGTTCCTTCACATTGGCTCTTGTGTTCCTTTAACAAGTCCCTGCCCCTATCATTTTTTTTTTTTTTTTAGATATTTCCTTATTTTCTGTTATCATAAGATGTTCCAAGTTCATCTTGTATTTTCCTCTCCCAGCCCTGGGATCAAAGAATCCTAGTTTCTTTTATTGGAGAACAGTTTTCAGAAATCAAGATTTGAGTGCTAAGTGTGCTTGTTACTACAAGGTTGTCATTGATTCTAGACCCTTTCAATGAACAAAGCTAATAAATGTATGTGTGTGTGTGTGTGTGTGTGTGTGTGTGCATTACCTATATATATAAAAGGCTAAAAGACCATCCAACTAGTAGATAATGCACAATGACTACCAGGGGGGCAGATGTTCCAACTGATAGCTATGATGTTCACTGACCACCAAGGGGGAGACGCTCAACATAGGAGTTGCCAAGCTGCAGTGACTTTGCAGTGGCGGTTCTCTTCTCGGGTAATGCACCCTGGAACCAGAGAGGAGGGAGCCTGATTCAGGGTGCCTCATCTGAGAACCGTCCCCTCAGGGGATGTAGACAGCCAGTTTCGGCTCAATCCCCTCAGACCAGGAAGAAGGACCCCACCTGCCAGAGGGACCCCACTCATTCCACAGATGCCCTTTGAGCCATAGCTTCACCCCAGATGCAGCCTGCTGGGGGATGGGGACAACGGAGGTTGGCTCCAGGGTGTGTCTAGCCCATCTTGCCAGTCCCACCCTACCAGCCACCTTCTAATTAGTTTCCTTTCAATGTGCACAAATCCATGCACTGGGAACTAGTATACATATAAATCTGTCTGTATATCTATTTAAAACTAAGTTAAACTTACATATCTCATATTCTAATCTAACACCACAGAGTCCATCTGTCTTCCCCCTTTCTTTATTTGTAACTTCTTTCTCCAACAGTGAGAAACCTGGTTCTTATTATCTGCAATATATTTATGTGCTGTTCAATTCTACTATACATATAAACTAGTTTCAAAATTGCTAATCCATACGCTATGAGAAACACATTTACCAAACTAGATCACAGCATTTATATAGGGTGTTGTTGTTGTTTTTTTGTTTTTTTTGGTCCTTGGTTTTACAGTGTCCATCTTTAGTTTTATTGTATTTCTAGTCAAAATATCATTTCATTAGTTTTTTTCTCCCCTACCCCTTCAGTATGATGTTATTAATTTCTAATATTTGGTTAATTTATTAGTATTACACTTTGTGGCTCCCACTCCTTCACATCGTGGTTGGTTTATTTATCTAAAGGGTATGTGAACTATTACTACAGTTCTAAGAGTCAGAGCTATACAAAAAGAATTTATTGTTGTTTTAAGCCTAGTTTTGAGGTGATTTGCTTATTGTGGCAATTCAGTTTAATGATCCTGAAACAAGGAAGTTAAACAAGTCCAATATAAAGAATAGTTTCTTTTATTGATATTCTATAGTTTCTATATCTTTTTAGTGCTAAAATGCCCTTTCATAAAATGAGATAATAATGATGATGGATGATAGTGGGCTATTTTTATGTTAAGGCCCTTAACTCAGCGTAGAAAAGTTGGCCTCTGGTTGCCCAAAATGTTCTTTTAAAGTTTTTCTGGTCCATGAAACATCATAGTCTAGAAACGTCTAGGGACATTTGAGAATTATTCCCACTGTACACTTTACATGAGTGAATTTTATGGCACATAAATTTTATCTCAATAAAGTTGTTTTAAAAAATCATTTCTTTGGATAAAGATCCTTTTGAATCCCAAAAGAGCAATTATCTGATGCAGTCCAAGGTGACAGCAAGTATTTCTAGAGGCCAATATAGAGAGCTAAGTACAGAACTTAACTACAGCCCCAGAAGGACAGTTCTGGACAGAGTAGGAAGGAGAAAATGGGCCTAGAAAAGCTGAGGCCATGAATCACCTGGCCAAGAGAAACCCTGGTAGAAGGGCACATAAATAGTGATCCAAGAGACAAGTGCAAACACTAATGCTCATCAGAAGCAGGCAAGTAAGAGAGGTAAGTGAGGAGGGCCATCAGTAAGACAATAGGGAGTGATAAGAGCTAAGAAAAATGCCCCCCTCTAATGCATTCAAAATTTTAAATGTAAAAGCCAAACAAAATATATCCATCAATGAAATTCAGCCCACAGTCACTTGTGGTAAAGTTCTGTCTATTGACAAATGTTGCCTGACTCAGTTTTTGTCCCAACTCATCTCAGTGCCCAGTGATTAAAAACTTGCCTTTTGTAGCAGGTATGGCTCAGTGGATAGTGTGTCCCAGGACTGAAGGATCACAGATTTGATTCCAGTCAAAGATTGCAGGCTTGGGCCCAGTCAGGGTACATGGGGGAAGCAACCAATTGATATGTCTAACATCAATGTTTCTCTCTCCTTCTGTCTCTCCCCCTCCCTTTCACTTTCTCTAAAATTCAATTAAAAAAAATTCTCTGGTGAGGATAAAAAATAAGCTTGCCTCTCCAGGACTTTATGGTAGGCAGTGCCCTCCTCAGTTGGGTGCCCACAATGAAGCTGTACTGCCCTGCTTCTGTGGAGAGAGGGCCACCTGAGATGGATGCCACGGTAGTTATATGGCTTTGGGAGGGGAAAGACATTGGGGTATCCTCTGTAGACTCCAGCCTGAGAACTCCTCCGGGACGTCTAGGCTCTTTCAAATCATACGTGGACACAATGGCCGGAAATCAAGGGCTGCTCCTGCCATGCAACCGAACTCTGCTATCCATTCAGCTCTGTTTTCGAGTGTTGGGTAATTTTAGACAAATTTATTTTTCTGTCTAACTTCAGGCCTTTGTGTCAAATGAAAAAACTCTCTCCTGTCTGCTTTCCCTAATGTGTAAGACTGTTGTGAAGAACAAGTAAGAAAACATTGTATCAGTGCTCAGAAGTTAAAAGTGCTTCAGGAAACACAGCCTCCAAAAGGTAAATGTCAACCAGGATGAAACAAAGTTATTTTATTTATCAAGCCCTGTAGGTATGTGTTAACAAGAGTAAAAATTCCCAATAATGCTGAGTTTCTGAAGGGCAGAGACCAATTACTTGTGCCCACAGCTCAGATTCAACACAGGTACACAGTAGGCCTCTGGAAAGATCATCTTTGAATGCCAGCTCTCTGCCCCTACTCCCTAGACCAGAAGGAACAGACAGAATATGAAATAGGAAGCAATGCCCTTACCTCTCTGGGGGCCTCCACGCTCCTAACCAGGGCTGGTCAGAACGGAGACTTTATAGGCCTGGTTGCCATGACTACCATGGCCCTTTCCACCTGCTTTTTTATTCAAAACTCTCAAACAAGTGCTGGCAAGTTCCCTGCTTCACACAAATGAGCATCTATACTGTCTCCAAGGCAAGAACTTGAACTGAACCAATAATTAAAAAAAAAAAATGTGTGCAAACCTCTCTAGGGTATTGAACTCTGAAGTAATGCTTAATGCTATTATTTTTTTAAGGAAAACGCAAATGAAGTCCTTTTTTAAAAAGCAAAAGATAGTGAACCAGTCCAGAATGTAGTTGCATTTATGCATATTCTAAAAGGACTAAACAATGAAAAAATGAAAAGAAAAGAAAAATATTCTCCAAACTGACTTTTCACCCTGAGTCACAGAATCTGCACAGGGCCATAGCAGAATTCTCTGGCATAACTTCCAAGCAAGGGTGCAAATTTCTCACCTGAATTAAAGCTCCTCAAAACAAGAAACTCTGAAGTTATCCTCAGGGAGCAGCTATCTTGTCAACACTTACTACCCTCTAAAACTAGTATTTCCAAAATCTGATCTGCTGTGGCCTAGCCAATGTCTCCTTCTCAGACTTCATGGACAGACAATGGCTGGTCACCAACCTCTAAACACCCAATTCATAAGAGCAGTGCTCTTCAAGGACAAGAACTAGTAATAATACTTAGAAACTTCCTGTGTTACAGTTGAAGAGATACTCTGTGAACAGCCATGAGGATCAAGGTTCAAAGTATTCATATCTAGGAGAATGAGGCCCTTTCCATAACTGGCTGGTCAACAAGCATTTACTGAGGGCTGGGCAACAGGCTGCCCTTTCCTAGGCATTCCTTCTCCCACCCACAGAGGGCCACTTTCTGTGCTGAACATGGGGAGGCTGCCACATGAGCAGGACCAACTGCTGCCACTCAAGAATATGAAGGAAAGGAGGAAAAGAGGTAACAAGATTTAGAGTTTTAACATCTTTCAAGCAAGCAAAGAAGTGGGCATATTCAGGGGGTAATAAGTAACTCCATTTGAGGTAATTAGAGCTTAGCATATAAAACAGGGAGAAAAGCAGCAAGGAGGCCAGTTGGAAAGCTATTATACTTGACCTAGTCAGACATAATAGAGCCTGAACTAGGGAAAATGGGTCAGGAATCAGAAGAATAAGACAGTAGTAAGAAATAATAGCTTGACCAGGAAAACTAGAAATCCTATCATGACCTTCTTAGTAAAGCACCAGACCTTGAAATATTTGCAGGGGCTCCTCCCATCAGCCCGGGGGACCTGTCAGAACCTCACATTTTAATAAAACCAGAAATGGAGTAGGAAAACAGGAAGAGGGGCAGAGGGGCTATTTTCACCCAGAGACCTATAATGGGCATTCCATCTGTTTCCTAGTCCACTGATTGCCTCTATTCCCCTTCTATCTCTACCCTCAATGTATCCCTTGCCCTTCTTTAGCTTGGAAGACGACCTAGTGAGGCTCATAGGTACAGCACAGCCCCTTAATCAGAGCATTTGAGCTTTTACATCCCTGCTGGGGATCTGGCTTTCAATAACTGTTAACTGCTGTGGTCTACTAGTTCTTTCTTTTTTCTTTTTCTTAAAGATATGCTTCCCACTTACTACATACTCCTTCATCCCTACAAAATCTTGAATACATTCATACTTCAATCTATTTTCAACAGTGTGTATGTGTATGTGTTAGGAGTGAGAAGATGAAGAAAAGTATCAGTAAAATTAGAAGAGATAGGAAATCACCAAGAGACCAAAAGGCCAGGCAGTTAGAAATAAACCACAGCACAGCTATAGTACTTCCAGCTCTCTAAACCCACTTAGGAATTGAATCAAATTAAACTGCATTTAAAAATTCTCGGTATATTTGGCATTAACCAGGAGATACTGGCAATGAGGTGGGAGAAAAAATGACAAACTGAAAATGAAGTAGTTAAATGTGCCTACTTCCCAGGGTCAGCTCCATTACTGCTGGTTTTTTGGAAAAGACTTCAGGGGATTATCAGAGCCTGCATTTCCCATCCAGACAATTTCATTAGCAGCTCATTAGCAGGAGTGGCAACCATTTCTGACTCTTGTTTTTCCTAATATTTATTGGTTAATTGACACTTTGAACACAGGTTGACTGAGAACCAAATGAAAGTGTTAAAACCACTCATTAGTCAAATTTAAAACACAAAGATTGTATTTTAAGCATTCTCTTTGTTCTAATTTATTTCCTTCAAACAGAAGTGCTAATTTAATAAGAGGGTTAAAAAAGCAAAGTACCAAAATATTGTGCTTTAATTTTTAATCCTTTTTTCCCCACCCCATCAATCCCCGGGGATCCTGACATCATAATTGGCTCTATTTGTTCTTTTATAGCACCTGTTACAGCTACAGACCCAAAACGGTTTTATGAAGTATTTCAAAACAGTATCAGCTACTCTTGACCTCTACAATTTCCCAAGTACCTACTGCAAAAGCTCCTCAGCTTAGATGCTCCCTGCAGTGGAAAGAGAGGGAAATCTATAGGTATGAGTGAAGCAAAACCCCTAGCATACAATTTCTCTCTAGGTCAGCTCTAAAGAACGGGACTCTTAAATCTCTTTTGGAGGAGAAGGAACTGAATGCAAATCAGAGTGGGAAAAGAGGAAGATGGAGCAACAGAGCAGGCAGCCAAAGAAACAGCTGGTCCTAAGTCCTTCCTCTCACCCTCATTGTGGGAGGGCCTCCCTTAAACAGAGGCAAGCTGAGCAACAAAATAAGGTCTGTCACCTGAGCCTTTTTTCACCTATAAAGTGTAGTGACGATTCCAATTTGTTGCCTGTTAGCTTAAAATTTTGGATCGCCAGTATTAAGAGACCTACTAAGTGGTACTGTGCTTTACTTTCTTTGCCAGCAATACAGTTATAGCCTTCAACATTTATGTGACCTGGGCAGTTGATGGAGGGTACAGGCTAAGGAAGACTCAGGTTCCGGGTCCAGTTCCACCACTTAAAAACCTTGGGGAAATAACCTCTGTGGTCTATATACAGAAAATGGCTCAGAGTACACACTTCATAGAGCTCATAGAGTTCACTGTGAGGAGTAAAAGAGAATGCCTGTGAGATGTTTAGGTTGACTCCAGAAAGTTCTGAATAATGATGTTTACCTGGTTCTTTGCCTGCGTTTTTCCCAACTATAAGACCATGATAGAATGAGTGTTAATGGGCTCTCAGTATATACCTGATTGAGCTCTCTAGAGGAGAGATGAGTACATGAGTTTTGTAGAATTTACATACAGACTGCCTCCTTCGTTAAAGCTGCAAAGAGTTCAATAATAGTGAAGGCTTCAAGGCATCTGAATTGAGGGCAGCAAATGAGCTGGTTAAATCAGACATGTACCACACTGAAAACACCCACTACAGCTTTCCTTGGCTGGGGCCATCGGCTGGCCAACCAAACCCATTTAAGTGGGCAGTCTCTTTCCCATTCCCCAAGACATGAGAACAGAAATCAAAGAAGCCATATCCAACAGCATAATTTAGGCAAAATGGGGAAGATTTAAATGAGAACAACTGCCAATCAGCAACAAGTAAGAAAGGTTTCAGGTCTCCTCCTAAACTTACTCACTGGCTAAGCTCCTAGTGCAACAACGCACCTTAAAGCTTCTAAAAGCAGCTGTCCTGCTCTAGCTTCCTGCTTTTCAGAAGACTGTGCTGGCAGGTACCCACCCAAGCTTAGGCGATGGGGCCTGGATGTTTCAGGCCACTGAGTGCAAGGCTGGCACTCCAGCGAACTTGCTGATGTGTATACTTCTGGCAAGCACCTGTTCCACACCTCTATCCCATCATCACAACAGCTAATGCCACCCCCACCTGGGACTCTCCCCAGAGCTCCCAATCCTAAGCACCTAATGTGAGTTCTGCAACTGTCACCTGAATATATACACTCGAATTGCTACACAATCTCGTTTCCTACAGGGACTCAGGCAGTGCTTGGAAGTTCTGGCCTTTGTGTTTCCTCCACTCATATTCACTCCCTACTGAGTACTTCTGGTCTAGATTCCTTTTGATATAAATCACCTCCCAAAAAGCCTTCTCCAGGACATATTCTTTTCACTTCCCATTTAAAATTTCCAAAATGAGAAGGCAAATCCCACAGAACTCAAGGAACAACAGCTTTGTGAGCTAGAAGGAACTTTAGGTCATGAGACCTAATCACCATTTAAAACTAAATGGTCCCTCGCTGTGCCAGGCTTCCTGAAAGGCAGCGCATCCCCAAGGACAATTCTGTTGGCACTTCCCTTTTTTTTGTTGTTGTTGTTTTTTTAATATATTTTATTGACTTTTCACAGAGAGGAAGAGAGAGGGATAGAGACTTAGAAACATCGATGAGAGAGAATCATCGATCAGCTGCTTCTTGCACACCCCCTACTGGAGATGTGCCCGCAACCAAGGTACAATACATGCCCTTGACCGGAATCGAACCCGGGACTTTTCAGTCCCCAGGCCGACGCTCTATCCACTGAGCCAAACCAGTTTCGGCGGCACTTCCCTTCTTAAAAACCTTCAGTAGTTTTATGTTGTCCTCCACAATATCAATACCCCGGCTGGTGTTCAAATCCTACCTAATCCAATAAGGCTTCTGCCTGATGTTCTCTGTCTCATCTCCCCTCATCCACCAATACCTGCCCCTATGCTCTGGTCAAATGCATTCCTTGCTTTACTGATCCTTGATATTGCCTCTTTGCTTGCTTTAAGCCTGTCAATTCAAATCCATTTTTAATGGCAGAGCTTGAACAATTCCATGCAGTCTTTCCTTTCAATCTCCACAGTGTCTTGCTTATTCCTCTCTAATGACACTTCTTCCATTCACTTTCTCTTAGTCATTTTGCGTTCTTGTTATTCATTAATCAGACATATAATGACCATCTACAACATGCCAGGTTATAGGAAAATCAAGGATGAGACATGGTCTCTCTACCCTTAAGGAAATCATTGGTCTGGTGAGAGAAACAAATCCATAAAAATATGATACTTGACAAATTTTCCCCAGTAGATTATAGTCTTCTTGAAATCAATACATCTTTATATTCCTTATGTTTCTAAATGGAGTACTAGTACACAATAAATGCCCATTGTGTGTATGTTCCCAAACAAAGATGAGTGATTTTATGGGAAGAAAAGCAAACAATTTTCTCTTTCTAAATGTGGAGCAGAGGAATAGATTCCTGCAAAGACAGTCTTTAATTTGGGACAAGGGTAAAATAAAACTTAATTTAGTAAATACAGCACGTAGTTTTAAATGTTTCAATTCCACTGTATCACTCCTCAGCCTACAAAGAAAACGAAAGAGAAGTACGTATATAAGACCAAGCACTGCACAGACAGAAACAGTAAGAGATGGACATAGAATGGAAGAGAAACATGGTTTACTTCTTAAATGTTAGTAAACTATACACATCAGACTTCATGTGGACTTCAAAGTATTATCACCTCTGATAATGGGTTCTGGTGGATAAACTATTGGTCATAGTCAACAACTACTCTTCATCATTCAACTTTCAAGTGCTCCTAAGTTCACCAAGCAGAAACAAGAGAGAGCTGGTAATTAGGAAGGCAGCAATAAGAATAATGTCACCTGAGACAGTTGGTTAAGTTGTTAAAACCAGCTGGTTAGTGAAATATTTAAGTGTAAAATTACACTTTTCTAAGAGGGTCCATATCTTTCACCAGTTTCTTAAAGAGGTCTGTAAATCACTCTCCGAACACACCCATAAACATGCATCTCTTGGAAAGCCAATAACTGGCAAGGCCACACAGCAACAGGCATTCTAATACACTCTGCAGATAAGGATATAAATTAGTGCAAAGCATCTGGAAAGATCTATTAAAACTGTAACTGTTTTTCCTTTTGACCCAGCAGATTCCACTTCTAGGAATTAATCCAATAGAGAATTTGCAGACGTGCACAATAAGGTATGACTAGAATGTTCACTATAGCATTTTAATGATTGTAAACAATAAGAAACAACACAATGTCCATCAGTAGGGGATTTGTTACATATACAGCATAGGATACAATAGTCTTCAAAAAGGAGAGAGACTGACATAAAAAGATGACTAAGACTAAGCAAAAAGAACAAGTTGCAAATATGTGATTTTTATATTTCTTTTTGATGAGCATATATGTTAATGTAGCAGCAGCTAGTTTTATTGCTAGTTTTTTAAATCTATCCAAATCCCCACAAGAAAACAGACTCTGATAGCAAAGCCAAACCCATAAGCAACATTTACGTCAAAACTAAATGAAAAGATACCTACGAATCCTAAAACAGAAGCAGATGAAGATAAATCAGTACATGACATCAGATCTGCATGGTATCAGTCTCTGTATGGGAAAACACAGGAAGCAATGAGGTGTCTTTCGGAAAAATAAAATATTCACTAAAAAACATAGTAGGCAATGGGAGAATAGCAGTTGAACCTAGGAGGGATTTTTCCCAGTCCAATAGTGGGCAAGTGCAGGAAGCCTGTGGTAAGTTCTCAAGGGGCTAGAGCAGTCTAGCTCCACTAACCTCTAAAATTTAACCAATTTTATATTGTATTAGAGTGTATTAGAATGCCTGTTGCTGTGTGGCCTTGCCAGTTATTGGCTCAAAGGCTTTCCAAGATATGCATGTTTATGGGTGTGTTCAGAGAGTGATTTACAGACCTCTTTAAGAAACTGGTGAAAGATATGGACCCTCTTAGAAAAGTGTAATTTTACACTTAAATATTTCACTAACCAGCTGGTTTTAACAACTTAACCAACTGTCTCAGGTGCTATATATCAGGACTGGGTTCCACACTGAGAAGACATACCTAGTAGCTGAATCAAAAATGAGCAGAAATGAGCAATAACAATAAAGGAAAGAGAAGATCCAGATAAAAGTTAGAGGAGAAAACAGGACCAGGAATCCTCATAGAACAAGCTGCCAGGTTTTTAAACTATTGAAAACAATAGGAGAGAGAGAGCACTATAAATTTAGAAAAGGTAATTAAAGCCATGCTTCTTTGTAAAGTTGAAAAAAAATCTGATTTCACATAAAAACAAGCAACAGAAAAGGATTGAGGCCAAATCCTATACAGTAAAGTTGTTATAAGAAAGAAAAAAAGGTTAAGGAAAAGAACAACAACCTTACAGATAACCAAATCAAGCCAGAAAGACATCACCATTCAAAAATAAGTTAAATATACAGTTTAAATGATATAAGATATTCAATAACAAAAATAAGAAATTAAGTGCAAAACTCAAGGAAAAATTAGAAGAATAATTACAACAGAAAATGCCTTAATCAGCTGGTTGTGGAACGAACCAGAGCAACAGAGGCCAGGCCCAGAGCAGCCAGGCCCGGAACAGCTCGCTCCTCGCCTGCCCCTGCCCCACGGCTGCCTCTCAGACATGGCTGGAAACTTTTGTGGGAACTTGGGGGTCTGCTGAATCAAGTGATGAAGGCTTAGATCTGGATGTGTTGAGTTAGTATAGGGCTGGGGTGTTGACCTGTGAGTGCCTTGGGTGGGGCCTGGATGAGGCTGGTTGACCTATTTGGAAATGTCTTTTGTGTGAAATGTATCATTGGGCATGTGGTGGTATTATTGATATGAGAAAATGCTAAGTAACTGATTTACTATCTGAAAAGGGATTTACTATCAGGGAAAGGGAGGGAGGAAGAGACTGAACATAAACTGCACCTATGGATGAGAACAATGGGGGATGGGGAGGGGGCAGAGGGTGGGGTGGGAACATGGTGGAGGGGGGAAGAAATGAGGAACCTTTGTAACATTATGAACAATAAAGATTGATTTAAAATAAAATAAAATAAAATAGGATTGAACGTGTCCTACACAGAGAGATGAAATAAATAAAAATAAAAAAAGAAAATGCCTTAAGACACATAGAAGGTGAAAGGAAATTTTGAAAAAAGAAAAAAAGTAAAATTGATCAGAAACTGATAATGAAGATAAACAAAGAAGATCCATGATGAGATAGTGTCTAAACAAGAGAACAAATACCAAAAATTGTAATTCAAGGAAATTTTCCTAAAATCTATACTAATAAAAGAATAATATGCTAATTACACCAGACATCCTACCAGACAAAGCCATGGTAGCAGGGCCAAGGCAGAGGCAGTTAGGGGTGATCAGGCTAGCAGGGGAGAGCAGTTAGGGGGATCAGACCAGCAGGGGAGAGCAGTTAGGGGGATCAGGCCAGCAGGGGAGAGCAGTTAGGGGGATCAGGCCAGCAGGGGAGAGCAGTTAGGGGGATCAGGCCAGCAGGGGAGAGCAGTTAGGGGGATCAGGCTAGCAGGGGAGAGTAGTTAGGGGGATCAGGCAGCAGGCAGACAAGCAGTTAGGAGCCAGCGGTCCTAGACTGCAAGAGGGATATCCAACTACTAGTTTAGGATGACATCCTCTGAGGGGTCCCAGATTGGAGAGGGTGCAGGCCAAGGCTGAGGGACACCGACGAAACCACCACCACCACCACCACCACCACCACCACCACCACCACCCCTGTCACAGTGCACCGGGCCACTAGTAAAAATATATTTTCAAAAAACTGTGTAATTCGAGAGCATACTGTGCAACTGTTGTGAAAACTGACCAGGAATGTCCAACAGCAAAACATAGTCTAATAAAATTATTGGATTTTAGGGGGAAAGAAAAGATCATTTGCGTCTCTACGCAAAAACAGCAAATGACGTAAAGTAAGGAAAATCAGACTGGCATCAGTGATGTAGAGCTTTTTATTAGGTCATGAGGGTGCAGTCTTCATGAATGAGATTAGTGCCTTTGTAAAAGAGATCTCAAAGACTTCCCTTTCTCTTTCCACCAAGAGAGGCCATAGCAAGAAGACAACCAGAATGAGCTCTCACCAGACACTAAATCTGCTAGTGCCTTGTCCTTGAATTTCCCAGCTTCCAGAATTATGAAAAATAAATTTATGTTGTTTGTAAGCAACCCAGTCTATGGTATTTTGCTGTGAAAGCCCAAACAAATTGAGACAATGTTAAATGTCCTTCATGACTGAAAAGCACAAATCAGCAACCAAAATTTGTGACCACTATCCACTTAAGTCTCTGAAAGGAGGGTGTCCTGACCAAACTAGACAGGGTTCACTGCAGTTCTGCCTGGAGGCAGATGTATGAAAGCATGGTTTAAAAATTGTTCATCTTCTGGCACTTTATTTTTCCTCTGCAACTCAGGAAGCAAAAACAAGGACATCAGTACAAATTGCTCTACAGACTACAAGAATACTCCAAGGACTTTTCTGAATGTGTGGCAGCCACTGGGAGGCATGAAAATCATGTGTGTGCTTAGTTTTTTTATGTCCAGTCCTACTAACTATAAAAAACTAAAACTAGTTCTCTAAAAATCAACTACTCTTGGATGCCCTAAGCACTCCCCACCACTTCCCATGGCTTTGTGGACATCAATAACAGAGCACATTACAGGGAATAAAACATAATCACAAGATAATGCCATATAAATGATGGTGCATTTATGGGTAATAAAAGTTGAGGTAAAGCAGTAATATTTATTTTCCATGATCTTGTGTTTCAATGCCCCATTACGCTGAATTGATTTTAATTTTTACAAATCACTAAAATATTTCACATCATAATTTTGTACAGCTATGGCTAACATAGTGACAGAACCTATAATGATCTTCTAAAAGGTCTAGTTTCCCAAAATCTGGACTTCACAATCCCCTTTATTCTAAGGTTCCATTATCCCAGGACAAAGGCATAGGGGGCATGGGGAACTGGCAAGTTGTGATTCCCAACAGAACTTGCCACAAGCAGACCATCTATTTTCTTGACACGCCAGGTCTTTCCAAGAACCCTAATGTCCTTTAGTCCCTTCTGAAAGTTGCTTAAAAGTTACACAATGGAAGCTAATAATTTACAGCCCTATTCTTTTCATCTTGGTCATCCAGATTTTCACAGACATCAGTTTATTCCACTTTATAATATATTAGACAAAACAACAGTACTAGAGTCAGCTCCAATGCAACTCTCTCTCGGGTTCTGCTGACATTTATAAACTGATCCTATTTCTCTCTTGTGTTTTATGTTATCAGCTAAATCTGTCAACTTAAATTATTGCCTTGTAACCAAATCAGAGTTATCTATTACTCTGGTATGTGTACATTTCTGAAGCTCTGTATCTATATCAAGTTTTGCAAGGATAGAAAACAAGTCATAAATAAACAAATGGAAAACAGAATATATTACCATTACTTTAGCACATAAGCTAAAAGTCAAATGCATTATTACATGGAAAGCCACTGAAATGGCTGAATATATAGATCTCAGGAACAGCAAAAGCCTGATACAGGCATTTGCACACTGCTCATCTTGCAATCAACCGCTGAGCTGTGGTAGCTCAGAACATCTCCATTTAGAAGAGTAAATGATTATTCCTAGGGCCTGTAACAGGTGGGAGGGTATCTGAAAAACTGGGGACATGATGTCGAAAAGGTCCAATTTATAGCCATCCCATTTTTTCACCAGCACAGTGACTAAGAAACCAATTTCTCTTCCATTGGTATGACTAATTGCCCCTCTTCTTCAGAGACCATTGTGACCCAAACTGAGAAATGAAAGATCCTCAAGAAAGAAATTTAAAAAGCAATCCCTTTCTCAGGGCTAATTCTGATCCTTTAGCCATTGCCTCTCCTCCACAACCTAAACAAATTTTTTCTGGGATTTCATCTTACTAAATACATACCTTTCTTTATTCCTTGTTTCTAAATTGAGTTACTTCAACACTACCAAAAGTATAAGTTTATGACATTTTAATTTCCTCCAAATTTCAATTATCCAGCACCCAAGTCTTCCTCATTATTTCACACTTTTAAATATTTTACATATACATCAGGTAAATGTTCTCCACTACTTTCAATTATAAGCTCATAGTGGCCAGGGACAGTGATTTTTTTTTTTTAACTTGAATATACAGTTTCCAGTTTGGCATATGTCCCCAGAAACAGCAGCTGAGTGCAGGCTCAGAGAAAGAGCATTCTATGATCTACAGAGAGATGCTGAGACATAGAAGGAAAATGATCACCTAAGAGACCACCTACCAAATGGGACTGGTGTTTCTCTGAGCTCCCATCAGCATTCATAACTGAAATCCTAACAGGGCCAGATCTAGGGAAAAAATGCTAGAGTCCAACCTACAATGTAACTCCACCTCCCCAAACTGTTCTTGTCTAGATTGTGATTCAAATCTAACAATCTTTTTAATTCTGTCTGGGAATTTATTGTTTAATCTCTTTTTAAAAAATAAACTTTTATTGCCCTAGCCAGTTTGGCTCAGTGGTAGAACATTGACTGCAGACTGGTCAAGGGCACATGCCAGGATTGTGGGCTTGATCACCAGTAGAGAAGTGCAGGAGGCAACTGATCAATGACCTCTCCCTCAATGTTTCTCTCAAAACATCTTTTGCTGTTTCTATCTCTCCCTCTTCCTTCCCCTCTGAAATCAATAAAAATATATTTAAAAATAATAATAATAAATGTGCCTTCTAGTGCCCTCATTACCTCTAACACCCCACACGAACTAAAACACAACACAAGGAGGCACATATCTAGATCTGTGATTTGGAAAGATTTTGTATGGGCATGTGACCCTCAGTACAACAAAGATGTCTCTCTCGAGTCACTTATGCAATGTGACTATATTTTTCCATGTAAAGTCTCACATTTCTGGGTATACAACAAACAATATTTGCTTACTATACACTCTAATTGTCTCTAATAATTGGCTAACTTCACCTTGCCTGAAATAAATTACAAAGAATTATAGTGGACAAAAATTATAATAGATAAAAAGCTTACTAATTTCTCACTGAGGTTTCTGGGGGAGGGGAGGATTTAATTTTTTGGAACCATTTTAACTATAATATTCTGGAACCCTTTGGACTTGCTTTTCACACTATACATCCTGAAAGCCAAAACCTCTTCCTACCTAAGCCTCCAGATTTCACCAGACCTACTATCTCCATGTCTCTCCACTGGGGAGCATCAGACCAGTAGAAGGCAAGACCCAGCCTGCAGAAGCCACCCACATGATCAGTTATAACATCTCAGCTGGGAAGCTTAGCTGTGAAACCATTTCCAGTGGATGGAGAACCACCATCACATGGCACACACACAGAATTACAGGCAACAAGAGACAGAAAAGCTGGCATTGTTGCCAGTAAGTTTATCTAGAACTTTTCACTTGATAACTTTAAATTAAATTAATAAAGCAACAAAATAATAATGATCATCAAGCAGCTATTTAACAGATAGTGTAGAAGAGGAGGTTCTGTTTCCACATCAGCAATAATTAAGGCAGACTAGCATCAACCATCACACAGCAATGTCCAATAGAACATTCTGTGATGATAGAAATGTTCTAAATTAATGCTGTCCATCAAAGCTCCGGTCACACATGGCTACTGAGCAACTGAAATGTGACTAATGAAGCTAAGGGACTAAACTTTAAATTTAATTTTAATTAATTTAAATTGTTACAAATGGCTAGTGACTACTATATTAAACAGTGCAGACTACCTTCAGTTCACAAATGGCACATCCCTGAAGTACTATGAGGGCCCAGTCAAACATCAGATGGAAAAGGGCTTTGAGAGGCATGATGGGCAGCACAAACATAAGCTGGAATCCTGATGCCTTGTAGCAGAGGCCCCTCTAGGGGACTGAATCTGGTTTACAATACAGAGTACTTCCTGCCAGTTCCAATTCGAGAGACCCTGAGCCAATGAGTAAATAAGAGCAGTGGCTCTCCAGAGGAGTCAGATAGGAGGCCAGGGATCCATTAGTATTATATCTCTTCTGAGGGCAAGAATTATGGTTAATTCCCCTTTCTTCAGAGCTAATTGTTATAACAGATACCTACTCCCTGAAACAAAAAATCTTTAAAGGCCATCTCCATTACTGAAAGAAAGGCTGAGTATAATTGAAGGCAACGATAAATAAAGGATAAAAACAAGTACAGGATGCCTTGCTCTCCCAAACAATTCATATATCCCTTTTATAGATCGGGTATAATGGAATAGAAAATAACTTACTAACAAAGGACAAAGTAATAATGAGTTGCCCTGAATTTCTTTAGCTCACATAGTGGCGAAAAGAACTAAATGGAAAATTAAACTCTATTGAATAGCTTCTTATGAGACTAATTGAAGCAAAAGGGTTCAACAAAGAAAATCACTTCATAATAACTTTACTCATATCTAGCCTTGTCGTTTTCCCTCACTTCTGAGGTCTGAAGGAATCATCTGTATTATCGAATGCTCACTGGCTACACCAACATTTTCCAATGACTTTTTTTCTTTCCCACAACAACTTCAAAATCCCAAGAAGAGAAAATCCAAAGAGAACAGACAGAAAAACCTGGATTATCTATCTTCTCACAGATAGCCACAACTAACATTTCTGAGCAATTCTCATAGGCTTATATTTATACTTCTGATCTCAAACAAAAGAATTTGTTATGTAACTGAAGGCCACTGTTTTCAATGGGGGATAATGGGACTATTGACGCATGTTATTACACTTGGCAATGGACTGCAAATGATTTATTTGTCTCCAAATAAAGTTAAACATAAACACAAAACTTGCTGGATACATATTTTATGACCCATTGGACACACTAACGAAAACAGTTAAACAATTCATTAAAAAGTCAACATATGTCCATTCCAACATTGCCACAAAGCATACAGTATGAACACAAATGGATCCTTCTACATAAAGAGCTGTGGGCTAAGTTTGTCTTCAAAGATGAAACACTGACTAATTGTAATGTGCCAAGTTCTGACTAGAGTTTTCAATCTTAATCTGACTATTATTCAAGTCCCTGCCAAAACCAACCTTGACAGAGCAGATATCTGAGGAAGGGTTTCAAAAGGACAGGCTCTTTTACCATTCTGCTTAGTGGATTCTTTATCATATCCTACTTAAAACAAAAGAATGCTCACTGTATTTTTCCCTTACAAAACAAATTCATTCAACCCCATTCATTCAACCATAGTTTTTGCTCAGTGTCTATATATAAGTATGAACTGTAAAAAGCACAAACATTTCTACATTTTCTGAAAATAAAGACACTGTCCAGCACATTGTTTAATGTAGTATAATAATGTTTTTAGATCTGTTCTTACTAGTAGCAGGAAAAAGTTTCTTTCTCAGCAGACAACCAATATAATTATTGGCTATTTTATTAGATAATAATTATGTGATTCATTATATTTCCCTTTTTCTTTTAACTGCCAGAGCACTCAAAATTACATTTAATGTTTAGGTCCTGTAACCAAAGTAGCCAGGTGGATATTATATTTGTTTTCCTCAATTCTGCACCCACAGAGTTTAAATAAATTTTATGTTTAAATACTCTTTTTACATAAATGTATTTTACTAAAAGCTACTTAAAGTTTTTTTAATCAGCAGGCAGCCTCATAAAAGAGTTGCACTACCAACTTTAAGCACAGCATTAACCACTGCTATTACAATATGGTTCAATGATAGTTCACTTGATAAATTCCTGTCCTAAGACAGACATTCAAGAGATAAAATGAGTCCAGGCAGGGCAATATGAAGAAAGGTATGCAACAGGACACAGCAACTCACAGAACAATGGGAGTAGGACAATACCCTCTAAGAAGTAATTTGGACTACAATATAAATTCTAGATAGAGTAAATATTACTCTTTTTTGCAGATAAAAAAATAGATGACAAAGCTCAAATAATATGCCCTAGCCTTTGGCTCTCTCCACTGTACCACACTGTTTTGCAATGAGCCACTTATGTGAGCAGAGCCTTCATAGACAATGTAGATAGCAACAAGGACCACAGAAGACAATCCTAGATGGGAACAGATGCTAAACAGTGAGATAAGCTCTAGCCATTCTCATTGTAGCCTGGTAAAGAGGTAAATCGCAGTTACCAATAGCCAATTTGTACTAGGCACTGGAATAGCTGCTCTACATATCTTATTTCATTTTCACAACATTCATATGGGGTAGGTATTCCCATTTTACAGATGAGAATACTTTGATTATACAACTAGTCCAACTCAACAAATATTAAGCAAACATCAAACTGCCAGACATTCTGGATCCTGCCTAAAGTAACTGGTTGTTTGTCTGACTTCAAAAACATTTCTTCTTCCACTACCCGAAACTAACTCCCTCCCTCTGTCTCTAAGCCAGGATGAGGACATCCTGGGCCCGACAGTACTTCAGAGACAACCAAATTCTAACTGTCAACACCTCTGCTGCTTACTCCCATGAAAGCAAATTAGGCCAAAAGAAAAGTCTCTCATTGTGTGTTACAAAAGTCCCTTGATGCAAAGACCAGAATCTAAAAAACAAACAAAGAAAGGAAAAAAAAGAAAGAAAAAGACCAGAATTTATGACAACTTCAGTCCTAGAAGTACCTTCCAAGCAGATATCCTAAAGCTCAACAGAAGACTTGGAGGACTGGTAGAATAATGGATCCCCTAGGGGATGGATAATTCAGCCTATTTTGCCAAAAAACACTTTCATCATTTCTTCCTGCCACTCTTGGCAGACACCAATCCACATTTCAATTACTTTATGTCTCAATGGATTGCTGAATTGAATTCATTTAATGCTAGGTTAAAGCCTAGGATATTCTGAGAATAGATTCCTCGAGGAATCAGTGAGAACACAGATGAGATTTCCAATCACATTCTTATCAATCCTAATCACTGGGAATCCTAGTCAGGAAGCTAGTCATGAATTAAGAGCCATTGGAAATCCCCAGAAGGCAGGCAAACAGCTCCTGCTGAGGAAAAAGGAGGGGCTTTAGTCCCTCCCAACCCACAGGAGCACTAAAGCCCCAGGATACCCAGATATTCCTGGAGCATGGCAGCCCAGCTCAATAAACACTGTCAGAGGAGTGTCAGGGATCACCAGGTATGGGCAAATAGTGTGAACCAGGTTGATGGAAACTCAAATATGACTCCTACCTGCTGGCTCTGTGTGGGGAGGGCTCAGCAAAGAAACAATGGCCTCTGCCAGCTCTTTCATTTAAAATCTGCCCCTCCAGCTCTTGCACTGATGCCAGACAATTCCATTCCTTCCCGTATGTCCCTGGTATATTTCCAGCTGGTCCCCAGCACTGGAGCTTAGAGCAAGTGAGTTCAATTAAGTCTATGCATGGGTCCTTATAAGAGGAATGCGTGAGATTCCGGCAGCCCTCTGTCTCACTCAACCACATCCCTGCTGGATTTTACAGTCCAAAGTTATTGAATCTCTCTTCCTGGCACTGCAACACTGAACGGTGGGGCTGGGACATCTTGCTCCTCAGAGGGGGGCCACTGAAATTGAGATATCTTTCTTGATTTTTAACTGCCACAAGTGGGTGTGGGACCAGCCTGTTCTGCATCTCAGCCCCTACCAGTCTTGATGTGTCCTTAGTTGAAGGACTTCTGTTCTGCTAGATTTCAGGGGGTTCTAAATAATGGTTGTTCAATAGTTTAGTTGTAATTTTACGGTGGTTGTGGAAGGATTCCAGTACCGCATTTACTTACGCCACCATCCTGACATTAAATTTTAAAAATAAACATTACAGAAATATATAATCATCCTATAATGCCTATAATCACTATTCTTCAAAAATAATGATTAACA
The DNA here is from genome assembly GCF_014108245.1 of Pipistrellus kuhlii. Classification (NCBI taxonomy): domain Eukaryota; kingdom Metazoa; phylum Chordata; class Mammalia; order Chiroptera; family Vespertilionidae; genus Pipistrellus; species Pipistrellus kuhlii. Next base: position 26,570,127 of record NW_023425584.1, on the reverse strand, counting down.
GAACAGTCTTTCAATTTTTTTCTCTATGTACATTCATACATATTTAATACTAGTGATTATTTCAAAAATCATAACACATATGTTGTTATATAGCATGGTTGTTGTTTTTTTTATCATCTAGCAGTATGCCTTCAATATCACTCTGTGTCAGCACATGTACATCTACTTCATTCCTCAACAGTGTCACAGTATTCTACAGCAGTGGATATAAATCAATATTACTTTAACAGGTAGAAATTAAGTAGGCAAAGGGGCAAGAGAGTGGAGAAATAGAGTAAAAAAGAAGCTTCGGGAAGAAAAGTAACATGAACAAAGGCAGAAAAGAAGAAAAATCCAGGACACATCTAAGAAACAATAGCTAGAAAACAAGGAGAGGATCATGGAAGATGAGGAGGAAAGAAAAAGGTTGTGGAGCTTCACAATCCAGGTTGAGAAGTTGGAACTTAACTCTCTAGGGCACATGTGTCAAACACAAGGCCCGCGGGCCAAATCCGTCCCGCCAGGCCTTGCAATGTGGCCCGCACCGCGCTGTCATCACTGCACTCCGCTGCGTTTCCATCACAATGACAGTTTATGACTGTTCAGTAAACCATTCGGCCCGCGATTTAGGCTGGGTTTTAGATTTTGGCCCCTTCTCTGATTGAGTTCGACACCCCTACTCTAGGGCCTAGAGTTAAGTTCCAACTTCTCAACCTGGATTGTGAAGCTAGGGATACATTTCAATTTCTTCAGGGAAAAATCATCTGTACTAATGAAAGGGTAATGTGCTAATTAGACTAGGTCGACCAAACATCTTCCAGATGTCTGACTTTCTTCCGACAAAGCCCCAGTAGTGGGGGCCGAGGCAGAGGGGCAATCAGGCCAGCAGAGGAGCAAGCAGTTAGGGGTGAGATCAGGCCAGCAGGGAAGGGCAATTGGGGCAATCAGGCTGGCAGGGTAGGACAGTTGGGGGCAATCAGGCAGGCAGGGGAGGGCAGTTAGGGGTGATCAGGCCAGCAGGGGAGGGCAGTTGTCAGTGATCAGGGAGGGGCAGGCAGGCAGGCAAGCAAGTGAGCCATTAGGAGCCAGCAGTCCTGGATTGTGAGAGAGATGTCCCAGAGTGGAGAGGGTGCAGGCTGGGCTGAGGGAATTTCATGCACCAGGCCTCTAGTGTTATAAGAACAATGGTTTAGACAGATTCAGTGGTTGATATGTATAGGCTGCACCTCGAGGCAGACACACCTGGAGTTGGGGGAACTAGGAAAGAAGCTCAGTAAGAAGTCATAGGGTGGGAACAAGATGGAGTAGTGGGAATGAAAATAATGGGACGTGGCAAAGCCACCATCCTAACATTAAATTTTAAAAATAAACATTACAGAAATATATAATCATCCTATAATGCCTATAATCACTTTTCTTCAAAAATAATGATTAACAGAACAGTTTTTCAATTTTTTCCTCTATGTACATTCATACATATTTAAAAGGCGAAAGATTTATGCAGTCTGAAGAGAAACCAAAGCATCATATTTAATACTAGTGATTATTTCAAGAATGGAATCATACCACATATGTTGTTATATAGCATGTTTTTTTTATCATCTAGCAGTATGCTTTCAATATGAGACTGGGCAAGTGGAAAAGGGGAGTGGGAGATCCCAAAGTTTCAAGATGAGGTAACTGGGAGAATGGCAATGCCAGAATTAAATATGAAGAGTGGGTTTTGAAGAAAATTATCATGAGTTTGGTTAAAAGTGTGTAGAGCACCAGTGGGACATGAAGATTAACCCTTTGCACTCCGAACCATTCTGGACATTGGCTACCAGCTACTCGACGCTACTTTGCGGCGGGTGCGTTGAATTAACTCAATTCCCCGTAATCACTAATAAACTGCAGTGTCCCCTGAGAGGGGACATCCGAGTGATATGCTAGAATTCCGATGTCCCCTGAGAGGGGACAGCGGAGTGCAAAGGGTTAAATATCAGGCAGCTGAAAATATGGGATGGGGACTCTGAGGGTGAGGGTGAGTCTGGAAACACAGGCTTGAAAGTCATCTGAATGGCAATGAGGGCTGGAGACAGAAATCTAAGGCAAAAAGCTGAGAGAGAATACAACAATATTATGGCATAATTTGCTACATAAAGCTGAAAGGTGGGAGGGAGCAAATGAGTCAGAAAAGAGGTAAGAACGGACTCAAATGAAATAACAAATGCAGAAGCAATTTGACAAGTTTAGCTTCTACTATAAACGAGAGTTAAAATAATAATAAAGTATTATATTTATAGGCTTTAGTTCTTCTCCCTCTCCCAGCTCCAAGTCTATTCCTAGGCCTAGCAATCAGACATGAACACCAGCCCAGGCCCCAGGACCATGTTCCATCCCAGAGCCATTTCTTCATTCCTAAGCCAAAATCATGCTACAGTCCCACCCTTTTCCCACATGACAACAAGGTGAGGAAATCAAAGGGGCTGGCAATAAATAGTATCATGGAAATGACAGCTGTCATGGGGTCCATGCTGTGTTGAGGATAGTGAGGCCACAAGGACACTGAATGACTCTAAATACCAAGATGGAGATGAAGAACCCTAGGCCTGGCTCGCCTAGGTTAAACAATCGCTTATGGGAATTGGGGGGCAATTGATGGACCAGCGTGGATAACATCTTGTTTTAAGCTCTTGGAGAAGAGGCAGTGAAGCTATGCAAGGGAACTGTCAGAAGTAGGGAAAGACCACATAGTTCTCAAACAATGAGGAGTGGAAAAGCCTCTTCAGGTAAAGGTTACCAGACCTCTTCCTCCATGTCCAAATGGCTACATATGGCAAGTATCCAGCCAGCCAGCCACTTCCAGAGCCCACTCTCTTCCTAACAAAGAAGCTGAAGCAGTTGGCACCCATGTTTACAATAACTGGGGAACCTCCTTATCCCATCCTGGACCATTATACCTCTGTTCTAGGCTCTATCCTTCACCCTTTCTTTCCATTTTCAGCTATTATTAAGCCTGTCAAGCTGCTACCTTTGGGGCGTAGACTCCTGAAAAGATGACACAGAATTCTGACCCTCTGCTTCATGCTTCTTCTTTCCCCACAATGAATGACAGAATTAGCAACAGAACAAGAAAAAACAATTCAACAATAGGCCCAACTGCATATAAGAATTTAGTACACAATAAGGGTAGCATCTCAAATCTGTGGGAAAAGGACAGAGTTGGGATATTTAACAGACATATGGAAAAAGATAAAATTAACTCCACACCTATACCTACACAACAGAAAAAAATTACAAACAAACCATATTTAATGTAAAAAACTAAACTATTCAAATGCCAGGATAAAACATAGGTAAATTCCTCTGTAACCTGGTAGTAGTGAATAATTTTCCTAATTATGATTCAAAATACAAAAGTAATACAAAATATTAATAAATTTGATTATATAAATAAGTTTATAAAAAATTTTTAAACATGGAAAATATCATAAGCGAAGTAAAAAGACTAATGACAAAGTGGGGAAAATTTTAAACTTAATATTACAGACAGTGTTAATATCCCTAATATATAAAGAGCTTTTAAAAATTAAAAATAAAAAGACCAATAATCCTATAGAAAAAAGAACTGAAGATATGAATAGGCAGTTCACAGAAAAATATAAAAATGTCCCTTAACCATATAAAAAGATGCTCACCTTCACTCAGAACATGAGAAAGTTAACACAAAACTACAATAGGAAACCATTTCTCACTATCTGCAGGTGAGACTTTAGGAAAGCAGGCACTTACATAGAAAGCTGATGGAAATGCAAAATGATATAACCCCGAAGGAAGGGAATTTGGCAACATCTAATAAAGTTATAACTACATTTATCTTTGACAAGAAATTTGATTCCTAGAAACTGATTCCAAAGACATATCAGGAACAACCAGAATGATCTTGAAAGCAGATGCTCCCAAAGCTCCCAGAAAGGAACACAGCCTGGTGACACCTTGATTTCAGCCAATGAGACCCTAAGCAGTTAACCAGTATCTGGACTTCTGACTGACAGATGGTGAGAATAAGTCTGATTATAATATGACCCTATAGATGGAGGAAGGGTTCATACAATGGCCCAGAGATGGGAATCAGTCAGCTGTGTAAGAACTTAAGCCATCTAGTTTGGCTGGAGCAGCAGACAGGCAGATCTCAAGACTTTATAGCATCTAAGGTTTCTAAGGCCATCTTTCTTGCCTGACCATATAATGAGGGTGGGAGAGTAGAGTTTAAGAAGAAGCTCAAGAGGGAAAGCCCCTGGCAGGATGCATTGCTGGTGGAGCATATGATCACTGATATTTCAGTTTTACACTCAAGAATCTGTAAGTACTTTAGTTTATTTTTCTTCTTTCCTGGACACTCAGACTTTAAACAGGATGGCCTTAAAAGAGAAAAAAAAATGTTTTTTACAAAAATGTAGCCCGTTTTCCTTTATATGTCTATTTCTACAGATAACTGAACCTGACTGTGATATCTGAATAGTTTTTAAGAAAGTACATTCTGCTCTAATTGCAAAGGGAGGGGACCCTTGGCCTCTGCCTTAAGACAGCAAAATGGAAGGGGATGCAAGATACTCTGCTTATTCATCTCAAAAACAAATCTCGCCCTAGGCCCAAGCCCTATTTCTATGCCCAGCAGGGAGCAATCCTTTGTTCAGAGAGCACCACAGGTGTGATGAGCGCAGCATCAAAAACAGAAAGCAAAACTGCTGCATCTTTGGGCTCAAACAGGGGAATCAGAAAACAACAGAAGATGAAGTGTTAGACACAAGGGAAATACCTTTTATCTTACAATTTTGTTATTCCTGATGACTTCTTCAGGCCTCAAATCAGCGTGACTCCATTCTTTGGGAAGGGTGTTATTTGGAGGCTTTAAATATAGAAGATAAATCAAGACCAAACCCAGGAAAAACAAGATGCTGCCGCAGTCCTCCAGAGCTTTATCTGACTCATCTCTCTTCCAACATTTTCCCACTTTTTGCACGTGAAGAGGTACTGAAAATACAATTCTACACCCAAAACCACCTTCATAAAAGTATCAGAGAAACTCATAGGACTTCCTGGAATGGGCACTGAATATGGAAGAGGTTGGTCCTTCTACATGATGTTTCAATGGATGTCCTCAAATCCCTCTTTACATCTCTTGCCCATTACACCATTATCATCCACACATTTTTCTAACACATTTTTTAACTCATACTTTTTTTTTTTTTTAATCCTCACTTAAGGATATTTTTTCCATTGATTTTTATTGAGAGTGAGAAGGAGGGAGTCAGAGAGAGAAACACTGATGTGAGAGACACACATGGACTGGTCTCCACACACAGCCTCACCAGAGGAGAGGAGAGAGGAAGCAAACCTGCAACCAAGGTACATGCTTTGCTCAGGAATCAAACCTGTGATCCAGGGGCTGACACTCTGCCACTGAGAAAACTGGCTAAGGCTTTTTTAATTCATACTTTTAACCAACATATTTACTACTCACTGTGTGAAGTAGGTTTTCTTTAGTTTGTTCTTAGTTTAGTCCCCTTGAGGACAAGTAGTGCTGTCAGGTTCTACTGACTAGAATTTATTGAACTAGTCCACATTCCCATTGTCTTCAGCCTTCAAGTTTTTAGTGTTCAGTATGTATTCAAGATTAAATGAATTTTCCTTCACTGGTTTTACTTGTCCAGATCAAAGAGTCCCATGCTTCCCTCCCTGTCCACACACTTTTTACATTTGTCATTTTGAGCCAGGCAGTACTGGATCACAGGTTTAAACATGGGGGGGGGGGGGGGGGGTAGGGGGGGAGTAAAAGGAAGAAGGTGTCTCTCATTAACCAGCCCCACCATCAAGAGGAGAGATTGCTGCCAGCAAAGTATTATAGTAGCAGCACACACCCACCTCTGACATGACTCTCATTTCTGTATGAGCTAAAGTAGAAAAGAAACAAGTGTCATTTCCCCTATCAGAATGGGAAACCACTAGAAACCTCAAAAGGGAAAGAAAGGCCTGTACAAAAAACCCTCATGCAGTTTAAGGACAAAAGGGTAAAACAGATTAATTTTTTTTAATATGTTTATATTGATTTTAAAGAGGGAGGGAGAGGGAGAGAGATCGGCTGCCTCCTGCATGACCCCTATCCACTGGAGATTGAACTTGCTAACTGGGCATGTGCCCTGAATGGGAATGGAACCAGTGACCTTTTAAAGCACTGGACATGCTTAACTAACCAAGCCACACGGGACAGGGAGAGAAATTCATTCTTTCATTTATGAATAACTATTTACTGAACACCAACTACAAACAAAGCACAGTTCTGGGCCTTGAAGACCCATATGTGAGAAAGACAGACCAAAATCCTTATTCTCTCAGCACTAAAACTGTAGATAAAAAAACAGCATTAGTTGCTGAAACCGGTTTGGCTCAGTGGTAGAGCGTCGGTCTGCGGACTGAAGGGTCCCAGGTTTGATTCCGGTCAAGGGCATGTACATTGATTGCGGGCACATCCCCGGTAGGGTGTGTGCAGGAGGCAGTTGGTCGATGTTTCTCTCTCATCGACGTTTCTAGCTTTCTATCCCTCTCTTCTCCTCTCTGTAAAATATCAATAAAATATATATATATTTTTTAAAACAGCATTAGTAAAATATATTGTATTAAACAAATAAGTGCTTAAGAGAAAAATAATGCAGAAAAGGGGATAGAAAATGTCAAGAAGGAAAAAAAAAAAACATTTTCAGATAGTGGCCAGGGAAGGCCTTATTTGAAAAGATCATTCTTTTCTAAAAACATAAATTTTTATTTATGAAAAACTTATAATACTGAGAGTTCCAACAATTCCTATACACCTCTCACCCAATTTCAGATAATTAACATTATCATCTTACATTATTTTTTGGTATATTTGTCAATATTAAGAAATCAACATTGGTACATAGCTAGCAACTAAACTCCAGACTCTTTATATTGAACCATTTTTCCCCCCATTAATTTCTCTTTCTGTTCCAGCACACAATTTAGAGTACCACATTGCATTTCGATATCATCTTCTCTGGTCTATAATGATTTATTGGTCTTTATTTATCACAGCCATGATAGTTGGAGAAGTACTGTCCAACTATTTTGGAGAATGTCCCTCAATATGGATTTGTCTATTTTTTTTCCTCATGATGACACTGGGGTTACTGGTTTTCAAGAAAGAATACCACAAAGTGAGTAGCTCTTGTTCTAACATCCTATGCTTACTGGGTTTCTCCATTGTAAAGTTACTATTTTTCCCTTACCATAACCTATTCTTTTTATTTTTTGAGATTTTAAAATTGATTTTAGAGAGTAAAGGAGAAGAGGAAGAGAGAAACATCCTTGTGAAAGTGAAACATTGATCATCTGCCTCCTGCACATCCCCTACCAGGGATAAAGCCTGCAACCCGGGCATGTACTGACAGGGAATCAAACTGTCAACCGTTCAGTGCACAGGACAATGGCCAACCAACTGAACCACACCAGGCAGGGCTCCATAACCTATTCTTTAGAAGTGAGTAACTAAGTCCAGACTACACTCAAAATTTTTTAGCCCCACCTCCTGGGGGAAGGAGCATCTATATATTATTGCAATATTAATGTAAGAGAGGTTTATCTTCATTTATTCATTCAATCATTTGTTAATATGAGTTCAGGCTCATGTATATTTATTTTATACTCTGAGTTATAACCCAATACTATGATACTTATTTTATTGTTTAAATCATTCCATTTTTGGCCACTGGAAGAAAAGATCACTTCTTCGTAAAGACCTAAGAGAAATGAGGAAGTTAGCCACCAATCTGCCTAGGAGAAGAGCATTCTACAATAGGTCCCAAAGTGTGAGGAGCTTGGTTCATTCAGGGAACATGAGGGAGGCCAAGGTGGCTGAAGGAAAGGGAATGTGAGAGAAAGTAGTAGGAGATGAAATGACAAAGATAATGGTGAGCCATATCACAGGTCTGTGAAAGCCATGGAAGGGACTTTGACTATTACTTTATAGAAGAAAAGCCAAAGGATATTTTATGTTTGTGACAAAAGCATCACCCTAGCTGCTGTGTTGATAACTAGATATAGGCGATAAGAGCAGAAGGAGGAAGACCAGTTAGGAACCTACTATAATAATTCAGGTGAAAGATAATGGTGGTCCTAGGGGTAGGTAATGAGAAGTGGTCAGATTCTGGCTAAAGATAGAGCTGTAAGATATACTATACTGGCAGATAGAATCTGGCTGTGTAAGAGAAAAAGGGAGTAAAAAAAAAAAATGGTGATGAGGATGTTGGCTTAGTGACTGAAAGGAGAGAGTTGCCATTAATTGAGATGAAGGTTACAGAAGCTCAGTTTTAGACATGTAAGTTTGAGATGCCTATTGAACATCCATAGAAAAGTATCTCATAGGCAGATAGAGGGGTCTAGAGTTCAGAGAAATATGGATTGGAGATTTTTTTTTTTTAAAGCCTAGTCCAGCTGCTATGGCTCAGTGGTTCAGTGTTGACCAGAGTTCCATTTCCCAGCCAAGGCATATACCTGGTTGTGGGCTCAATCCCCAGTAGAAGGCAGCCAGTCAATGATTGTCTCTCATCATTTATGTTTCTATTTCTCTCTACTTCTTCCTTCCTCTGAAATCAATAAAAACATATTAAAATTTTACATTTAAAAAATATTGCCATCATCAGCATACAAATGAAATGTAAAGCCATTAAGCTAAATGAGATCACCAAGATATACACTGAGTGGCCAGATTATTATGATCTCTGAACGTATAATAATCTGGCCACTCAGTGTATATACTATATAATAATAGGCTAATATGCAAATTGTTCCCTCAACCAGGAGTTTGACCAGCAGGCAGGCCAAACAACTGCCCATGTCCCCTCCCCCTGGCCAGGCTGGCCAGACCCACCCATGCAAGAATTCATGCACACATGCACACGCGTGCACACACATGCGTGCACACACACATATACACACACACACACACACACACACACACACACACACTCTGAGTGGCCAGATTATTATGCATTCAGAGATCATAATAATCTGGCCACTCAGTGTAAGTGTTGATAGATAAGAGCAGAAGTCCAAGGACTGAACCTGGGGACACTAGAAATCAAGACCTTCTTACCTGCCCTTTAATCAGAAACAAATTAGCAAGATTTTCCCATCTGCTAGTACTTACTACTGCTCCTCAGTCCATAATTTCCAGGTTTCTCAGTTTGCAGCCTTAACTCTCACTCACCTCTCTGAAATTCCCACCCATAATCTGCTCCAGTGTTGCTGTGCAACTAGTCTTCTCCATAAGATAGTCATTATTGCCACCATCCCCTTGCAAGCTGTTCTTCCCACCTGGAAAATCCTTCCTACTCCACACCTTCACAGCGACTGGTGCCCCACCTTGGCACCCCCACTCACCTGCTCCACCATCCCACTGTGGCCAATGCCCGCCATGTTCCACACGTGTCCCCTGGTGGTCAGTGCACATCAGAGTGACCTGTTGTTTGGTTTTTCAGTTCAGTAGTTCTGCAGTTCAGTGTATTTGCCTATTAGGGTTTTACAATATATATAGATTTTATGGGCTCTCTGACTATCGATATATTCTTAGAAGAGATTCATCACAGATGTGCTCATCTTTTGTGATTCTCTTGTCCAGCATCTCAGCTGGGACAATCTCTTGTCTGGGCTAAGATAGCATCATGGTTTTGAGTACCTCTCAAACTTGTTCTGTATCACACATCAGAATGCCCTGGGATTTCATCTCTCTGTGGTTCCTTGGCACTTCTCTCTTTACCAGGAAATAGCTGGCTCCAGGTATACTGGTTATCAAGCACAGAACACATGTTCTCATTGTTTTGTGTTGTAACTGTAGGATCCCCAGGGACAGGGACATTGTCATCAACCTCCTTGATAGTAAGCAGATACTGAGTGCCTGCCTACCTGTGTCCAGCCCAATGCTTCATAAGGGACAAATACAAAACAAGTCCCTACACTCAAGGAACTTACTGATTGGATAATGGGATCAACATAAAACAATCCACAGACTTTTATTTATCCTTGCTATATTATATGTACTTGTGCCAGATTCATAACAGTAGCAAAATTACAGTTATGAAGTAGCAATGAAAATAATTTTATGGTTGGGGGGGTCACCACAACATGAAAACTGTATTAAAGGGTTGCAGCATTTGAAAGATTGAGAACCACTGTGCTAGAGGATCTAACTTTCAAAACTGCAAAATGTAACTCCCAGTTCCTAAAGGGAAAGATCAACCTTAAAATACTATATACAGAATGACGACACTTCTGTAAAAACAACTGAAAGAAAGTTAAGTTGGAATGTTATCTTTACATCTGCATAATGGAATATGGGTGGTTTTGCTGTTGTTGTTGTTGTTTCCCTTTGTCCTTTTACAAGTTTTCTGCTCTAAAAACATTACTTTCTCAGCAGGCAAAAGAAAAATTAAATAAACATGTAAGAACCAAATTCTCAACTCTCTAAGCATCTGACTGTCATAATGCAAAAATCAAAACCTAAATCTTCCTCTCAGTCCCCTCACCCACACACCCAAGACAGTAAAACTATAAGACTAACAGCTTCTTGAAGGAAAGATTCTATTCTGTTGACCTTTGGTTTCCCACCCTGGAGTTCTCAACACTGTCAGGCATACATTTAAGAGTTCAGTAAACATGAAAGGGAAGGAGAAAGTATGGTGAAATTTTAAGGCACAGATGCTGCTAACGCAATGACATCACCCTACCCCTATACTACTGTCTTCACCCCATCCCAGGTCTGGTCCCTTCCTCTCTTATCTCTAGGCATTGCACAGGCCAGCCAAGAAGCTCTGAGAACAGACAAACTGCTGATTCTCTGCACCACAGCCATTTATCTTTTACATTTTCCCACTTTGCTTTCTCCCTCCTCTTAAAAGGTGATCTTGCCTTTCAGCTAGTACAATATGCTACACTGAACCTTCATGCCAGTCTGCAGAGAATCACTGAAAGAATGATTTGAATAATAAAACCAGAACAAAGTGATAACTTGGAGAGAGACTGGGTGTTGTACCATCAATTTAGAACCTCATTTCAGTGGCTAATGCAGTCATTGGAGACATTAGCCTAATTTTTGCCAGGAGAGTCCAGCAACACAGCAGTACTAAATAAACATGGGCACAGAGGACATTAATGTCCTCTCAGAGACAGAATGTGAAGAATGAAATTAGCAGCACTGCATTTGTGGTGCAGAGAAAAGCAAGCCCACACTCCCTTTTCACAATTTATCAACAACCATGTTTAAAATTAAAAAACAACAACAATAAAAACACACAGGAATGTGTGTGGGAGTCAACACAGGCATGAAGTTCAAGGGAAGCCAAGACTCTTGAAGAGGCCCCCTGGGGCACTTATGAACTACAGGAAAGTTCATTTCAAAGGACATCCAATAAATGCAGCCCTACAACTGATCTTGTCATTGCTAAGCCCTACAAGAGATGCAGGCCTGAGAAGGCTCCAGAATCTGCCAGCAGGACAGTCTGCTAAGGCCCAAGATGGGGAGAAAAGCCCACAAAGATCAGACTAGAGGAAGAGACTCAGCAACAGACACACCTACACAGACTCAGGGGATTGGGAGGCTATTCCTAAAACAAGAGCTTCCCATTGGCTAAGCTAAAAAGAAGCCACATCCGGTCTGATCCAGACTTACCCATGTAGTTAGTATCCTTGATGCAGGAGCCAAGTAGCACAGGACGCTTTGCTTTCCTGGGCTTTGTAGTTATGTGAAGAATGTAAACCTCAGAGGCAGTAACAGTATCCCTAGAGAGCAGTCTCTGAGGGACTCACCACTCTCCCATAGGCTGTAGTGGGCCCTGGGATGGCCAGGCTGATGAAGAGATTCCTTTCTCTTGTTCTAACAGAGTGGTGGGCTAGCAACTCTCTCTCTGCCCTATAGATTTCTTGGTTTTTTTTCCTGGTCTCCCAAAGTCTCATTGTGCCTTCCACTCTGTTATTTTAGGTTCTTTTGACCACCCTAGGCATGGGTGAGAAAACATGTTTAACCAAGGATTTTCTAGAACCCAATGTTCCATTTTCCTTTTCTCTCCCCCATCAGAAGGCAAAGGAGAGCCAATGTCACCTGGCAATAACCTGGAGGCCTCAGTGACTTATGTCAATGCTGTAATGACAGACACAAAGACATCTGAACATCCAGACATATGAGTGGAGTGGGCTACCTACCTTCCTATTCAAAATGGATTCCTATGTGAACTCTAGTGCTTAAGGTCAAGGCACTATGCTACATCCTCACTGTACTCAACTTAGGGGTAGGCACAGAGCAAGCACTCAAAGACCACAGAACTTGAGTTCTCATAGGTCTATGAGGTTCTTGGAATGTGAGTGACTGTTCCCTATACCTAACAGATACTGAAGGACAGCCCTATAGGAGAAGCAGGGGGTGCTTTGGAAGGAAAAGTAGAAGAGATGAGAAGTTGGTCACCCTAGACTCCACCCAAGAAGCATACTCAATGAGGTGAGCAGCAGGGACAGGGAGTCATGACATGCTTTTTATACACAGAGCCTGTCTGCCAAAATTTACTGGATGGCAGGAATCCTAGATCTGTGGGTGAGGACTGAGTCACACTATGAATTTCCTTTTTCTAAACAGCATGTGTAAAAACTCCTCCATCTCAGGAAGGGAAAGTGGGGAGGAGGAGGGGGGAATATGGGGGGAAGGAGATGGTCTGTAATTAGAAGCACAGATTTCATTCTAATACTAGAGCAAAATTACAAAGGGTCCATTCTGGAAGAAGCTAAGAGTTATACTGGGACTCTGGGTCAAAATACCACTGCCATGAAACTGTATTATCTGTGTTGATAATTTCCCTATAAAAAACAAATCTTCCTATAACCATAAATCAATCCCTCACTGCAATTTTAGAAATCTATACAAACAAACAAACAAACAAAAATCAGCTATTACCAGAAACTTTAAATGCTAGACACTAGAAGCTGAGCTCTAGCATAATTAGAGGAGATTCTGAATGGTGCCCTGAGGCAGATTATACAGGAACAGAGTAGAAAGGAATTATATACACTTAAAAAGCTCATTTAGGGAATAGGCTGTGCATAATGCATATAGGCCCAAGAGTGCACACTCCCAACAGCCAGCTCAGAGGCAGGCTGTGAGCCGAGAAACTGGCAGATGGCTGCTCCAGTAGCAACTGTGTACGCTCCAATGGCCACCTCCTCCAGTCCACCCTTAGGCAGAGGCTTATGCTCCCACAAGGGATGGGGTTGGGCCAGCAGACAATACCCCCAAGAACAGTGCCTTTCCCTAGGAAAAGTAAACATTTTCATCAGAAGGCAGAAGCAATTTCTGTACAGGGAAAAGGAGCCATAAACAAAGTTGCTCATTCAAAAGAGACAGACGACCTCCACAAGCCAAGCAGTGCCAAACTGTCTACAAAGGGTTTGCACATCCATCAGCTCAAGTGGCTGGCGGGGGAGAGAAAGCAGGAGCATGGAAGGCCCACGCAGGGTCCAGGATTCTCTGGCTACAAGCCACTTATTTGATTGAACAGAAGCACCAAGTGTAGAAGCTGTCTTTCCATTGGAACTATAGCCTGAACAAAGATGCAGCAAAGGTGTGACCTCAGGCAATCTCTCTCTCCTCTAGCCCCAGTGGTCCCAATCCTCCCAATCCATACCCAAGGTCTGTCCACTTCAAGCCTTGGCATTCACAAGCCTTCAAAAGTAGTTTGCTGTTCAATCTTGAGCCAAACACTTCCGCCTCATACCACCATTTCCCTCCTTTTCTTTAGTCACTTGTGACTAAAAGAGAAATGAGTTCACCAGTCTTATGCCTAAAGTAATCTGTAGAGAAATATGGCCTATAAATTCCCCATAATACAGCCTAACCATTCATCACACTATTGGTAATCCACACACATTCAAAGGATTTGACAATAAAAATCTGTAAATCAATACCAAAAAGCAGTGGGTATTTAGTCATTGAGTTAAAATACAAAGAACAATTTTTATCATTAATTTTTTTAACTTAGAAAATATGGTCTTCCAAGGATAAATACTTGTAAGGGAGTTGTGTGCTGGAATGAAAGACTTTATACTTCCCAGACCCCTCTGACAGCTGACTTCAATGCAAAAATAAAAACTCCAAGAATCACATTCTCCCAATTATAAAAATGGCTTTCTTCTACAAACCATGCTATTGGCATAACAGAGATGATCACTTCAGTCATAAGAAAAGCACATGTACCTTCTGCACCCAAGAACAAGCAAAATACCTGCTTTGTGCAAGAGCAAGGCACTTAAAACAGGAAAGAAAATGATAAATTATTGCAGAGCTGGGATTTAACTTATTTCTCTTTTTCTGGATGATTGACAAGTAAGCATGAGCATAGCGGTAGGCATCACAATCTGCAAACATATTGCCATAGTGATTTGTGCTTGGAGGGATAAAACAGAAAGAATTCATTTATATTCCAAGGAACAGGGACAAGTGCCCTAATCATTCAGTCCTGCCAAATGAGTGGCCTCCTTCCTAGTCCCTTTATGGCACCAATGCAGGATCAGATCTGGCTGAGTCTGAATAGTTATCTGACCAATTATCTTCCTAAAACTGACCTCTAGTCAGGATGTAGCAGTTGTGCAGGTGCTACAGAGGCAGGCGTTAAGGCCCCTTAGTAAGAGCCCTCCCTCTGACACAAAAGGTGAGACAGAGGCAGGTGTGATCTGCTATATGTGGCTCTACCCTGGTCAGTTTCTCCTTTGCTTAACAGGTCACTAGGATATTCACTTATTTTAATTTTATATCTTAAAATAATTTTGGACTTAGAGAAAAGATGAAAAAAAACTCCAGAATTCCTATATACCTTTCACCCAGCTTTCCCTGATATTAACATCTAATGATATTAACATCTAACCATAAAACAATTATTAAAACTAACAAATTAACAGTGGTAACTAAACTAAATACTTTATTCAGATTTTACCAGTTTTTCTTTTAGTATTCTTTTTTTCAGTTCCAGAATCTAACCTAGGATACCACACTGCACATAGTTGTCACATCACCTTAGTCTCCTCCAATCTGTGATAGCTCTTCAGTCCATTTTTCTTGACTTGGACATAATTGAAGAGTACTGGTCAATTATTTTTTATATACCTCAATTTAGGTTTGTCTGATATCCACTCATTTTTATTTCAACAGAAGCTAACATTTATTGAGCTATAATTATGCACCTGGCACTAGAGTAAATAATTCATATGCTTGCCTTATTTACTACTTAAGATGACTCTCTGAGGTAGTTATCATTACTATCCCTATTTTACAGATGATATTATTATAGGGTATATCATTAAACCTTAGTGGAATTAAATAACTTGCCCAAGACTACCCACCTATAAAAGGCAGAGCTGAGGTGTGAACCCAGTTAGACTGACTCTACAACACTCTACTGTCTATATTTTCAAGTAACTGTGACAACACCTAGATGCCAAAATATAGCCTGGATTCTACCCTCCATCAATCCCCTCTCCAAAAGACATGCTTCTTTAAAGAAAGGGTATTCTAGAATTTTATCTTTTTTCAAAGGAAACAAACTAATCCTTTAATTTCTAAGTTCTACTATATAACCATCAATTTATTTCTCTTGACAAGAAATGCCTTCCTGTGCTAAGGACAAAGATGAGGTCATTGTTCTCCTGAGACCTCTCTCCTGACTAGTACCAGGCAGATGGGATATATATCCATATAGTTGTGCTCAACTCAAGAGAACTCTCTTCCAAGGGAACTACTAGTATATTGAGACATTGTGGTAATAGGAAAAAAAGAAAGAAAGAAAAAAGAAGAGGGGAGGAAAGGGGGAGGAAAATGTGGGGATGGAGAGGAGTGGAAAGAATAGTAGCCCAGCAGGTGTGGCTCAGCTTGTTAAGTGCAGTCCTGTGTACCAGGAGGTTGCAATGGTTAGGGCACATGCCCAGATTGTGGGCTCAGTCCCCAGTAGGGGGCGTGCAGGAAGCAGCTGATCAATGATTCTCTCTCATCACTGATGTTTCTTTCTCTCTCTCTCTCCCTCTCCCTTCCTCTATCTGAAATAAATTAAAAATATTTTTTTAAATGCACCCTTCTGAGGTTGCTTCTTTTTCATGTCATGCCTAGAAGCATACAGTGATAGGCAAGACAAGCTGGTACCTCCACTTCAGCATTAGGATCTTTGGCAAAGTTGATAGATATCTCATTCACATAGCACAGGGTGTGTGTGTCAAGGGACAGGGATGTGGAAAACAGGACAGGAAGAACTCCAGCTGCACTCCAGGATTTGTTTTTTATGCTTATGACTTTAGATCACTCAGTTCCACATACGTGATTTTTCCCAAATCCTTTCTCTGGCAATGCTAATGTGTTTTTCCTCACATTCTAACTGATCAGCAAAATATGTGGCTGAAAGAATTGGCTTGGAAGCAATTTCTTTGATGTTGGCAGAATTGAGAAAATATTCCAGCAGCTATACACCTCCATGTCTATCCATATCTGCAACCTGCCACTCAGCCGCAGGTAAAGGCCATAACAGCAAAGAAAGAAAGAAGACAAGAGGGCAAGGGAGGCAGCAAGGGAGAAGAGGTGAAAGAATAAAAATGAGAGAGAAAAACAGAGAGTGAGAGAGAACAAACATTCAGTTCAAACTGTCACTACAGAACCAAGACTTTCACTGACATACATAAGCAGTTAGATGATGCCAGCAAATAGGTGAAAAGACTCAGCCTTCCTTTGATTTGTCTTCTCTTTCTTTTTCCAATTTCCCTTCACACATACCTACATACCCCCACCAAGTATACACCAATCCCATCACTAAGATGGGCTCCTTTAAATCAAATATTTAATCTGGCTACCCCTATTACTACCAGCTTTTTGTAAGAAAAAGCTGCTTCCTTTTGAAATCTACCATTTATACCTGACTCAAAGGTATCCTCAGCTAGCCATTTTGATCAAATACTGGAGGTTAAAATGCTAATGGGATTTTAACTCCTTCAACCTCCCTATGTGCAGTCTAACCCAGTGGGAATCTAAAGCCAGTATATAGCCCTCAAATTACTCTGTACACAGGACTACTTACTCCACGGTGTTTAGGGAAACCTGAATCTATCCTTCAGATCCCCGAGATCTAATCTAAGAAATGAAGATAGGGCAGCTTGAATAATTCTGCATCCTCTTGAATAATTTCCCCCAAAATTATTTTGTTCCCACCTAGACCTCAAATAACACTACTTTCAATCATGAGCCTGTAGTTTCTATCATCAGATGAAAGGAAATCCTAGAAAAGGCAATGGGATTTGAGGCCCCCCTTCACTGACCAACCATGAGCTCCAAGAGACCTTTATGGAACACTTCGAAGTCCCCTTAAATAATGTACACAAAGCACCAAGCACAAGGTGCTTTCTCCAAAAAATGTTAGTTTTCCTCCCTTCTCCCACATTTAGACAATAGTTCCTGGCTGCCTTGGACATTCTTGGCCATGAGATAATAGACAGTCTCTTCAACCTTTGTCCAAAAGCCTAACTTGGCAAAACCAAGATGAGCCAAAGCCGGTTTGGCTCAGTGGTAGAGCGTCGGTCTGCAGACTGAAAGGTCCCAGGTTTGATTCCGGTCAAGGGCATGTACATTGGTTGCGGGCGCATCCCCAGTAGGGGGTGTGCAAGAGGCAGCTGGTCGATGTTTCTCTATCATCGATGTTTCTGGCTCTCTATCTCTCTCCCTTCCTCCTCTCTGTGAAATATCAATAAAATATTTTTAAAAACAAACAAACAAACAAAAAACAAGATGATGTTTGTGCAACTTTTAGGGGGCTTCTGGAGTGGGAGACAGAAAGTTTTCTTTTTTCCTAGGCAAAAAGAAAAATGTACAAATACACCATAATACCACTCAATAAAAATGTACCTCCACCACAGATAACTGGTTCTTAGAGAGATAAAACTGAAAACTGTAATCCAAAGAAATGGTTCTCTCTTTCTAAACAACTGCATTATCCAGAACAGAAACACAATTCTGGAATAAAAGAAATTAAAATACAACTCAATCTTTGTTTGCCCAAATCAACATGATACAGGAAATAAGGCAAGATCAACAACCTATTAGTTTATGAACATTAACAAAACCCTAACATGAACAGAAATATAATCAGCTGGATGAGAGCACAAGCAACAAAAGGCTTGCAAAAGAGCCCCCTGCACATAAACTGATTCACTCAGGTTCTTTTCAAACCTGCCTAGAAGATTAGTCAGTGGCTATTGAGGTATCATGCCCTCTGTGACCTTGGGCATTGCATTCCCATTACCACCATTCTATTATTCCCCTACAGATCCCTGCCTCTCTAGCCAAGTAGATATACTCTTACTTTTATGTCTCTATTCATGTCATTCCCCCTCCACTCATGTTTCCTTCCTGTCCTATTCTCTACCTACTCAAATATTATTTCCTCAGAAGTTACTGGTTAGTTTCTACCTCGTGTTGTGACAAAACTAAGAATGGAACAGGTTCTAGAAAAGGGCCTCTCATTCTAGCTCCAGGCCAGCCACTGAGAGCTTTTCTCAGCCCTGGTTAGTCCCATCCTTGGAGATAGCTTAGACAATCTTAGCCAGCAGGATGTCTTAACCAATATTAGAGAAAGAAGGGAAGTCAGAGCTATACAAATTGTCTGAACTAAAACCAAGCCCTAGGCATGAAGGTTCGAACTGGTTTTGGTAGCTGGTTTTCCATTATCCCTACTCCAGACTGTTTTTCATTTCAGCCAGTTCGGGCATCCAATCTTTGAGAGCTGAGGCTATGCAACTCTGCTAAACCCTCTTTATTAAACCTCAGAGAGAACAGGTGGATAGAGGAAGCAGAGGAAGAAGAAGATAGGGGCTCAGGGAGAGGATTAAACATACAAATACTTATTAGAAAGCAGACGGCCTAAGCTGCTCTCCCTTATCACTCAAGCCCACAGATTGCATCTGGACCCTGGCCTGCTCCATCCTTGTAATGAAGGCCAAACCCCAGGCACAGATGCTCAGGTGCCAGTGCAGAGCTAAGCCAACTCAAAGTGGTCTCAGCCTTGGCAATGAGTGCCATGAGGTCACAGGCCTTTCTGTCTTGGCCTCCACCTATTCCCCCAGAGGGGTATGGGATCTGACTGCTATAAAACAGTGGTCAGCCATCTGAGAGAACTCCACATATGGGAAATGAGATCTCTCTGAAATGAAAAGATCTGAACTGTCCTCGTGGAGCCTCCTGGTACCTTCATACATTCCATCCTTTTGTCTCCCAGAACAGGGTATTGAAGCCTCAGAAATTGCTCCTACAGGCCTGAAGAGGTCTGGCATCCTGCTATGCCCTAGAGAGTTCCCCCTGACTAACTCATATTACCAAGGAGCAAAGGAGATGCTCAGAGAGGAGAATTATGAATGAAAGCTGGGGAGGTGGCAATAATGGGGGAAATGGGCCAGAAGATTAAGAGGAGAGGAACAAATGAAGTTATTAGGGAATCCCCAGAGACTTGAAAGGCTTCAAAGGTGGGAAAGAAAGCATTGTGCAGAAGAAAAGAGGCACCAATGATAAGCTCTGTTAAACACCTCATTCTAAAAAACTGAAGACAACAATTTGTGTTCAAGAGAGGAAACAAACTACCCCACAGCACACAAACACAAAACAAAAACAAAAACAAAAAAAAAACCATGCTGTTTCCTCTATCCAGCTTCTGCTCTACTTTTCCAGCACTGCACTTGAGCCAGGGTGAAAATTCATTCAACAGAGGCTCCATCTTATACCTTTCCCTCAGGTGATTACCTCCTGGTGTCAGCCAAGAAGTCCCATTGTACCATTCTGAATGAGCGCAGGAGCTTAGGTATGAACACCACTGCCCATGGGCCTTGGGGAGGGGGTGTGCCTGTGAAGGACAAAAGCAGGTCATACTCTTGTAGACCATCCTGGGAATGAAATGACACATAAAGAAGATCCCTCCAGACTAGGAGAGAAAAAGAAGGTCACCTCTCTCCCAACCACAGAGCAGGGAGGGAATACACAGCACTAGGAGCTTTGCCCCTTAGTACTACCTCAATTGCAGCCTGTGGTACAATAAAAAGTATATCTGGTCTTCATCCCTGGTTTCTGGCACAGAGTTTGTAAAATCCTTGGAATTTCCTGAATGATATCTTTTTTACTTCCCAAGTTTATGCCAATGAGATGACTCTTGGTGAAGGGCCTTTAGGTAATTTTAGGGTGGGAGCTTATCACCAGAAAGACCAACTTATGATTAAAAGACTGGAACTTTTAGCCCATCCCTTTACCTCCAGGGAGGCAAGAGGGGGCTGGAGATTAAGTTCAATCACCAATGGCCAATGGTTTAATCAATCATGCCTATATATTGAAACTTCCATAAAAGTTTCTAAACAATAAGGTCAGAGAGCTTTTGGGATGGTGAACACACTGAAGTGGTGGGAGAGTGGTGTGCCCAGAGTGGGCATGGAAGCTATGAACCTCTTTCCCCATATCTTGCCCTATACATCTCTTCCATTTGGCTGTTCCTGAGTTGTACCCTTTACAATAAACCAGTAAAGAGTTTTCCCTGAGTTCTTCAAGCTGTTCTATCAAATTGTCAAACCTGAGAAGGGGGTCATGGTAATCCTTAATTTATAGATAATCAAAAAAGTTCAAGTGGCTGGAACTTTTGACACATCTGAAGTAGAGGTGAGGCACTAAGCCATTAAACTGTGGGATCTGATACTAAGTTCAGGTAGATAGTATCAGAAGTGAAGAGAACTGTTGAACATTCAGTTGGTTTTGGAGGATTAGAAAATCACATAGTCCACATCCAAGCTGCAAGGAACCAAAGGCTTCACAGAGACAAGTGCTCCTTCAGACAGATGTCTAGGGCCTTCAGGAAATCAGACTCCTCTCTTAAACACTTGAAACAGAATAGTTGGTCTACTATAAATGAGGTTTTTACAATTCAATTCCCTCCCATTGCTCATGCAGATCTGAAATGATCTGACCAGATGGCTGGTGCTCTATAATTCTTGAACTGCTCTCATCAGTTGATGATTTGGATTTTTTTCCTTTTTTTTTTTTAACCCCTCACATGAACGTGTTCTTGCACAGACTTCCTGTATACTCCCATCAAAAGAGCTCTTTGTTTTAATGCTAATATTTCAGAGGTTCTCACAGCCTCCTAGAAGTCAGCTCAGGTCAATAAGGAACCCTAGATTTGAGCTTCCCTGAGCAAGACAAGGAAGCCCTTTGCCCAGGCTGCCTTGTCACCTCCACTTCTCCTTCAGGTCCTCAAGGAAAGGGAGCCAGCAAAGGTATACTTTTTTCAAATGACAACTATAACCAGTTCTTGAATATTTCCTATGTGCCAGGCCCTGTGTAAAACATTTTACACATGTTAATGTTGTTTCAGTCTTACGTCATCTTTGTAAAGGAGGTTATTTTCATCCCTATTTTCAGATGAAGAAACTAAGGTTCAAAGATTACAATCAACTTGAACAAGTCCACACAGCTCAAATAGAAAACTAAAGATGGTGGTGGAAGTTTATCTCACTAAAATTTTACTCACTTCTCCAGGAAGATCTCAAGGGCAGAGATTGAAGGCCCTTACCTCTCCCTCTCTTGTGCCCTTACTGAGACACTTCTACCAAAACATCCAAAAACACTTTGGTGCCTTTTTCTGTCTCTGTATTCTCTATGAGACTATGAGCTGCTGGAAGGCAGGGGCATGTCCCATTTGCTATCCAAAGAAACAGATGGCACAGTGGCTAGGAGCCCAAGCTTAGAGTCAGACAAAGGTAGGTTTGAATTCTGACTCTACCATTTATTGGTCATTTGGCTAAGTCAGTTCTCCTCCCTGAAATTCAGTTTTGTCTATAAAAAGAAGGGTGGTTATAGCACCTGCCCTCAAAGAATGCCTGGCACAGTTGATGCTTAGTAAATGTGATCTATTATCTATATTTCCAGCTACCAGAACAGTGCCTGGCACAAAACAGGATCTCAGAAAATACCCAAGAAGCACAAGCCCCGCTATTTATGGCTGTGACTAGCTTTCATAATAACAAGTACATAGACACAAAATCCTAGGTTTTAGGGGTCCTCAGCCCCAGGACAAATTCCTGAGTTCCATGCCCAGAACCCACAGGACTTGCCAGCAAACAGCTTTCCTCTGCTTGCTTGTGAACAGTTGATGCTGAATCTACATTCAAATGCTTGCTGTGCTCCCATAAGGTGAGACAGATCCCAAAATAAAGCAGAAAACACAGAGAGAGAAAGAAAAGAAAATCATTTCCAGGAACAAGTGGCTCACAGTGAGGATGCTGACAGTAATAACAGAAGCAAGCATACTTCAGGAAAGTAACCTGCAGCTGCCCCAGAGCTGAGTGGCTGGGGCCCAATTCTCACCTGGTCTGGTGGGAAGACCCATGAAGTCATAGGTGGTCCCCTGGTATTCCAACTCATAACTATAAATCTGCCTTCAAATGAGCACAGACCATGTACCCTAGTATCTCCTCCTTGCAGGCCTGGGGACAACAGAGACAGAATGTACTGAACTAAGGTAAACATAAAATAGCTCCTTTGCCATTCTCTTAAAAATGCCCAAAAAACACACCACCATCTTCTTATGCCATGTCTCTGACTATGGCAGGAAATCCTATGCTAAACCCTTCTGTTCCCTCATCAAAATCCTCTGTAGAGCCTTAGCTGGTTTGGCTTGGTAGATGGAACACTGACAGGTCAAGTACAGGGTCCAGGGTTTGATGCCCAGGTTGCGGTCTCAGTCCCCCGGGGGGGGGGGGGGGGGGGGCATGCAGGAGGCAGCTGATCAATGATCCTCTCTTATCATGATGTTTCTATCTCTCTCTCCCTCTTCCTTCCTCTCTGAAATCAATAAAAATATATATTATTTTTTAAATCTCTGTACAGGGAGAGAGGGAGAGCATTTGAGGGAAGTCTCTCCTCACCAGAAGTTCCCTTCCCCATCTAAGGCACATACTCATGTCCCATTACTGGCATCCAATAAAACAATCAACTTGAAGGGGTGGCACTAGTGGGAAAATTACTATTTAAAATCAGCACTTCAGAAAACCAAGATGGCAGCATAGGTAAACACCTGCACTTGCTGCCTTCCAGTGATAGATACTCCCTTCCCCCAACTGGTGGACAGAGTATGACGTAGCCTGCACCTGCAGCCTGGAAATTCCTGAGCACCTAACCAGGCACCTTATATGGACTGTACATTGAACCACCAATCAGCACCTGCCAAATACCCTAAGCCCTTGATTCCTAAGTACCTAAGTGCCTAATCATGTGTCTTATATGAAGCCACCAATCAGTGCGTGCTGAGTACCCTAAACCCCATCCCTTCCCAGTCCTCTCCTTAAAAGGTATGTTCCCCTATGCACGTGTTGCTGTTCTCCCCTTGTGAAACAACCTGGCAGGGTCCTTCTCCTCTAATAAAGCCTGCAGTCCTGGTTTTTCAGCCTCTCATTCGTTCATCCACAACCACATCAAAATTACAACTAAAATACATAACAGTTATCATCCAAAGGGTGGAGAAAGCTAGCTGAATGGAAGTACTAAAACTAGAGAGGTAAAGAAGGCGGGTGTGGAGGCACGGAAGGGGCTAGCACCCAGGTGTGCCGCTTTTTTAATTGGGAGCAAGATACAAGCTTCCACTTGCTCTGAGCTCCAATGCTGGGCGAGACGGGGGGGTGGAGGGGACCCAGACCTATACTGGGAGAAACTAGACTGTCTGGCATCAAGGCAGGAACTCAGGGGTGGCTTTCTTTCAGACTGAGGTGCTCACAAAGGTCATTGTTTCTGTACTGACACCTCCCTGGTATAGGGCTGGCTGGAAGCCATTGCTGTTTGCTCCTCCCTGGAGATTTCCTGAGACCCTGCCCTACCCAATTTACAATCCCACTCAAGCCTTACTCAGCAGCTTTTGCATATGAATGGCCTGTTTTTTCTCAGCCTAAAATCTGTCAAACAAGCTGCAGCTGGGTCAGAGAGCCCCAAAAGCTATCAAAAGAAGGCCCAAGGCCCCACCAGTACCAGTCTGCCTTGCTTCACAGATGAGCCTTGTCTGGTCACTTCCAAACCCAATACAAAGGGGAGGAATCTGCAGATCTCTCTGTAGCTCATGCTGGGTGGCCTCAGGCAGTGGCTGATTTTGCACCTCCTTGGATAAACAAGAGCCAGTGTACTCAGTGGTCAGTGTGAGACCATACCAGATTACAACTCTTCACATCCATAAGTGACACACTCAAGGGGCAGACTCAGTGAGCATCAAAGCCCCATTGAAGCAAGTCCTACCCCAAAAAGGTGTTTCTTGTACAGCAGCTCTTCCATTGTAAAGATAGCTGGTTCTTACAGCCAATTGTCCTGGAGGTCAATTCCTCCCAGTGATACCAACAGCAATCAAGGCTCAACTACAACAAGACTGTGCACACAGCCCACAAAGGGGTGCACCAAGAGTGTCCACCTCAGGTGACTGGGGAGGCTGAGACACTAGGTACACAAGGCCCCTCTTATCAACTCAAGGAGACTTAGCAGCTACCCAATACATAGAAACAAACACAGAGAAGCACCCAAAATGCAGAGACAAAGAAACTTGTCACAAATGAAAGAAATGAAAGAAAGCAAACTACTGGATATAGTGTTCAAAACCACAGTTATAAGGTTGCTCAAGAATCTTCTAGAAACCTCCAAGGAACTTAGTGAGATCTTTAAGGATCTTAGTGAGAATGCCAAAAAAGTGAAAAAGGACCAGTCAGAAATTACTAGTTAGCATACACTGAACTAAAGAATAATATACAGAGATCCAATAGCAGACTAGAGGATCCCAAGAATCAAGTTAAAGATTTGAAATACAAAGAAGCAAACAACACCCAACTGGAAAAGAAAAAAAGAAAAAAAGAAATCAAAAAATATGAAAATAGTGTAAGGAGCCTCTTCAAGCGTACCAACATCAGAATTATGTGGGTGCCAGAAAGAGAGAGAGAGCAAGATATTAAAAACCTATTTGAAGAAACAGTGACAGAAAACTTCCCCTACCTGGTGAAAGAAATAGACTTACAAGTCCAGGGAGCGGAGAGAACCCCAAACAAGAGGAATACAAAGAGGATCACACCAAGACAAATCATAATTAAAATGCCAAGGGCAAAAGAGAGAATATTAAAAGCAGCAAGAGAAAGAGTTAATTACCTACAAGGGAGTACCCATACGACTATCAGCTGATTTCTCAACAGAAACTATGCAGGCCAGAAGACAGCGGCAATAAATATTTAGAATGATGAACAGCAAGAACCTACAAGTACAACCAAGATTACTCTACCCAGCAAAGCTATCATTTAGAATTGAAGGTCAGATAAAGAGCTTCACAGACAAGAAAAAGCTAAAGGAGTTCATCAAACCAAACCTTTCAGCATTGTATGAAATGCTGAAGCATATTCTTTAAGAAGAGGAAGAAAAAGGTAAAGATAAAAATTATGAACAACAGTGTGACAACAAATACATATCTATCAACAAGTGAATCTAAAAATCAAATGAGTAAAAAATCTGATGAACAGAATAAAATGGTGAATATAATAGAATCTGGGGCATGGAAATGGAGCAGACAAAATTCTGGGAGGGGTGCAGGAAGAGATTGCACAAAGATCTTATATGCATATATGCAGTACCTATGGATGTGAACAGTGGGGTGGCAAGGGCCTTGGATGGGGTGGGAACCAGGTGAAGAGGAGCAATGAGGTGGGGAGACATCTGTAATAATCTGAACAATAAAGATCTTTTTAAAATACAGCACAGTGAAAAGTTTTTAAAAAATCAGCACTTCAAAAAAATAAAATAAGAACTGCTATGGACTGAGTGATGTCTTCATGTCAAGAACCCTCACAACAACCTTTGCAGCAGATATAGCAGGACATTTCCCCGATGTCATCAATGGGGAAACTAAAGGGCAAAAGGATTTGAACCCAGAACAAGATGAATCTAAAGTCAGTCCTCTTAACTACTAAATTATGCTATCTCCCCAAGATTCACACATTAAACAAGCTTCCAGGACTGACTATATTCCTTTAACATTTAGGTAGCTGTGTTGGAAGCTCCCAGGCACCATTCAGAAAAGGTGAATTAAATATTATACTCTGATTGAAGGCAAATGCTAGCTATCCACACAGACCACTAAGAAGTAAATTTCCTACCAACAGATATAACTGCAAAACCTTCTCAATATACACACAGAACACCTCAATCCTATATCAGAGCCTAAGAGAATTTATCTATCTCCACTGGACAGACTTTCCAGCACCAGACTCAGAATAACACTCTTAAGATTGGGCAGACACTACTGAAACCAGAGTTGCTTTGTCCCCTGGGTTGTAGTTCCTAAGTGTCTATGTTCAACAAAACACACCGGCCTTTAAGACAGCTTCTAGGGAATTTGGGGCAGAATAATTTATGAAGGGCTCTTGAGAAACTAGAAAACAAAGAGAGATGTCAATGGGGTATCAAGTTAGATGTAAAAATCAATGCTCCACTCTAATTCTCCAGGAAGCACTCAGAGCCCTCAGCCTGCGCTTGTCATACATGCTCTGGTTCTCCATCCCCAAGGCTACAGAGGGGCTCTTTGTTTAGCCATTAACAGTAGCATCACTGGCCAGAAGGCTGGGCAAGGGCTCTGGGTTAGAACTTTCAGGCTTGTTCTGCAATGCAGACCAGGGCCTTGAAGGGTGCCACAAAATTAGAGAGGGCAGGAGTGGGAGCCACAGGATATTGATCTCCATCAGCTCCAGACACTTGCCTAGTTGGAGTGGTACAAGCACTTTTAACCACATAAAACAAGTAGATACAGCCCACATCTTCTACTCCCTAGCCCTGAAAACTCCTCTAGTTTTAGTCTTCAAGGACCAAGGGGCTCAGTTCTCAAACAAGCTAGGTGAGGGCAAGCAGAGGTTAGGTCTGCTGAACCCAGTACCTCTGTTCTTGAAATTTCCTCTACTAACACCATTAGTTCCTACTTGGCTTTCTTGGTGCTTCATCATTCTTCTGTGGCAACACCTACCCCTATGCAAGCCCAGCAGGAGTGATATTATCACCAGAAAGTTGGCTGGCACAGCAAATGCTGTCCTTGCCAGCACAGCAGCAATGGAGGCAAGGAGGATATGGTGATGAATATCGGCAAGGAATGATGCAACTATACTGTGGTAGCTGCCAGGGCTTACCATCTACCTTGTCACAGTGCAGAATGCAAACACCTATTCCTAAGAACAGGCCCAAGTGTCATCACAGTGGGACAAGGACAGTTGGGACTAGGACAAGTGGGAAGAAGGTAGGTCTAGGCCACATGTGTCAAACACAAGGCCCGCGGGCCAAATCCGTCCCGCCAGGCCTTGCAATGTGGCCCGCACCGCGCTGTCATCACTGCACTCCGCTGCATTTCCATCACAATGACAGTTTATGACTGTTCAGTAAACCATTCGGCCCGCGATTTAGGCTGGATTTTAGATTTTGGCCCCTTCTCTGATTGAGTTCGACACCCCTAGTCTAGGCTATAGGATCAATGACATAGGACAAGTTAGCTGAATAACATAGGTCAAATTATTAACCTTTCTGAGCCTCAATGCTTTTATGGGAAAATAAAGATAATAATAGGTCCTATTATGTGAAGATTGAACAAGTTTATACACATGAAGCATCTAACACAGTACCTGAATATTATAAACACAATTGCTGGCTACTTTCATCATTATTATTATCTTTTTTTTTTCTTTTTCTTTTTTTTTTATCCTCACCTGAGGACATTTTCATTGATTTTTAGACAGAAACATTGATTGGCTGCCTCCCACATAAGCCCTGACCAGGTCTGGGATCAAACCTACAAACTAGGTTTGTGCCCTGATAGGGAATCAAAATTATGACGTTTCATTGTACAGGATAAGATCCAACCAACTGAGCCACACCATCCAGGGCTTTCATTATTTTTAGCCCTGAGTTGGGCTCAAAAAAGGGTTAGAAAGTTGTTCTTTCTGAGGATGCCCCATTTAAAAACCAGGCCAGGATCAGCCCCTGTTCTTGGCACAGGTTCCTTTTGCAAAAGAACACTCCTGCCCTGCACCAGTGCTCAGGACTCTCCTGTGAACAATATTTCAGCAGCACTGAGCCGAGCAGAAGAGCCCAAAATAGCATTTGCAGAGCAAGGCACATGTCACTGCCTCTCCTGTGCTTCAGATGTGCAAGGAAAGAACGTTTTCAATCACTTGCTCAGAAAGCTTGGCCACCCACCACCTGCCTTCCTTCCAGGGCACTTAGAGGCTGAAATCTGTTCTGCTGGAAAATGAAGGTCCCTGAGGCCTGCAGCAGCAGCCACCACTGGGATGGACCACACTATCCCCTCCAGCGGCCAAAGAGTGGCTGCTCCTTCAAAGAAGCGCTCTGGGGACAAAGAACATATACAATTTGAATTTAAAGTGTTTCATGGGGGCAGGGCGGGCTTGATACCTGGCGGAAGGTCCTGCCACTCATGGCTCGGGTGAAACACCTCCAGGACTTCAGGGTCCAGCTCCTTCTCTGCTGTGGTTTCCTTTCTCTCTGTTTCTTTGGTGGTGCTCTTCTCTGGATTGATCAGCGCAAACTCCTTCAGAAAAAAAAAACACAGAGCACAATAAAAAAAAAAATAATAATACAGCTAAGCACTAAGCAAGCAGAAAGAAAATGGCCTGGGGTAGTACTCTCTCCCTCTATGCTCCTCCTCCCCTCCCCAGCCATGTTTGGACCTTTCGTGAGGTTAGCCGCAGAACCAATGTAAGTGAGACAATACAGTTAAATGAACACAGTATGTGTTGCGTGTATATAGCATTTTTGTACATGCATACAGAAAAAGTCCACAAAGTTCCATAATATCTCCAAGGGATTAAGAAAACCTATTGGGAACAGAGGTTGGAAAAAAGAGACAATAAGAGCCTTTTACTTTTTACTTGATATGCTACTATACACTGTTTGATGTTTAAAATTCATATCTATGCCCTGGCTGGTTTGGCTCAATGGATGGAGTGTCGGCCTGTGGACTGAAGGGTCCAGGGTTTGATTCCGGTCAAGGGCACATGCTCGATCCCCAGTATGGGATGTGCAGGAGGCAGCCGATTGATGATTCTCTCTCATCATTGATGTTTCTATCCCATTCTCCCTCTCCTTTCTTCTCTGAAATCAATATATATATATATATATATATATATATATATATATGTAAATTAATATCTATTACTCTTATAACTTAAATATATATGTTTATAAAAAGGAAAAAACACACACATGAACTGGAGATAAGGCCTCAAATGGCCACCCCAGATGTACAAAAGCTGAGGCCCAATTGATTCCTAAGCAGCCTCGCATGGCACAGAAAGGACCTGGCCATTCCCTAGGATGCTTAAGGGGCATAAATGATCACTGGGGACATTCCAACCCATGTGTAAGGGGTACAAGTGAGAAGCTGGTAGTCCAATTGGGCTAAAGGAGGAAGAAGCCCAGGTTGGAAACCTCTTCATAAAACCTATTTCCTTCCACCCCACAGAGAGCATGGAGAATTAATGAGATGGTGTCAATGGAGTACTGTGAGCTGAGGAGACAAAGATGCAAGATAAATAAAAGTATTTTTCATTTTGTTCCTTCCCAGCCTTCCTGTCCCATTTTTAAACCTGTTCTTGCATAAAAGCAGTAAGACCTCAGGAAATTGGAACCAGAGGGTTTCAGAGTTCTGGGAAATTACATTTGGGAGGACAAGGAGGAACCCACACTAGCACACAGGAATGTTATTTCAGCCCTCCCACTTGCCCCATGATCACTTTTCCTACACATCCCAATTTTCCACTAATAATAAGTATATCTCATGGATTCCTCTTATGAACCCAAATCTGTGCTAGTTTCTTTACATACATTTCATTTTTGTTTCCAACAATTCTAACCCTGAATCGGGAGGTAACAATGCATCTCTTTCAAGCAGTGCCCCAGCTCCAGATATGCATCCCCACCTGCCTGGGCCTCTCGGCTCCCATTTTTAATTAGATGTCAGAGGAAAGGTTAAGTTGTTAAGGTGTTGATGATAATAATGTAAAGCCTAAGGATTTCATATTTTTAACAAAAAATAAAGGCATGACATTTAGATGGCAGGATTTCAAATCTTGTTGAGAACTGGTAAGGAAACTATCTTGGGCAAGAAAAGGCTTTTAAAATATGTCATAAGTAATGAGAGGCACTCACTATAGCATAATAGTTAAGAACTCAAGCTCTGCATCAGATCACCTAAAATTCAAATCCCAGTTTCTTGTGACACCAGGAAAGTTACTGAACTTTCTAAGCATCAGTTTCCATGATGTGGAGATATAAACATCTAGCTCATACATCAAATGAAGTACTACTTTTTAAACCATTAGCCCTGCGTACACAGTAGCTGTTATTATTACTTATAAAGGCAGTCACAGTTTCCAGGTTAGATGAGTCTGTGCTATGATATCCAACAGAGACTACACCATATGGCATCATTTAGGCAGGTCAGGTTTGGGTTGTGGTCACCTAGGCAGCCTGGCCCAACAAACCCCATCTACCCCTTCAACCTGAAATTTGCACAAATCTGAGCTCAAAAGAAAATTAGGAACAGGAAAGAAATGTGCTTGTCATATTAAAGAGCAGAAAAACTAGCATGTGGCACCCTGCATTCTGAGGGCATGGACATCAAGCTTCCAACAGCTGAGTTTCTGAGGACAGACTCTGTCAGCCTCTTTCACCACTCCATGCCTAGTTTGTAATCATGGAACAAATGAAGGAACTCCTCCCACCCCCTCTCACAGGCAGGTATGTCTTTTGGATGCCTTGGACTAAGACAAGCCCAAATTAGCAGAGTCTGCTGGAAGCCAGGTACTAGCCACACATTCAAAAAAAAAAAAAAAAAAGACCACCTTGTCCATTAAGTATCCAGAGCCTTTTTTTCTAGATTTTTAAAATAAGATTATCAGAGTAGGTTCAAGAAGGAAGGTTAGGAGAATCATGAAACACTGAGCCAGATGCTTCAAGTCTGTGGCCAAATACTTGTGCAACAATCCTGTCACAGCTCAAAATGTTTTTTCTATTTCCTCTTGCTATCACTTCTGAACCAGATGTTAAGCCATAGCTACACATGTACGCACGCACACACACACACACACACACACACACACACACAGTCTATCATTATTTTTACAGCATTCCTGGTTTTAGTGGGGGTAATATAAAACTGATGCTCCCCTGTCTGATCACCAAATCTGGCTCAGAGTAACTTTGGGCTATTTGCCCAAATCACATCTGGCAAGCACTGTCAGAGGTTCAGTTATATGAATATACAATAAGTTAGTCAGTTCAAGAAAGAAATTGCATAAAAAGTTTTGAGGAAAAGCAAAATCATAGGGATGAGCTTGTAATGATAATAGAAGCTACCATTTATTAAGCCCTTACCATATGCCCAGCATTGAACTGAAGTGCCTCTGTGCCTCACAACTCGTCCAAGTTTCATCTGTGATGCACATATATTTATACCCATTTTACAGATGAGTATGGACATGGGACCTGTGCAAAATCACATGGCTGGGTAAAACAGAGCAGAGATTTAAGGTCAGGACTGCCGGGCTCCAAAGCCCAGGCATAATTTCTGACTCACTTCTATGTCATATGTCCCAATGGTTATGCCCTGGATACTGAGGAAATGAAGTGAGGGCAATAAGATTAACTTAGCATGTCTCACAGCACAGCCTCCTTGCCATTGGAGGGTTTTCATGGACCAAGTGAGAAACCACACTTGCAAAGAAAGAACAAGCAAGATTAGCTTCTCTCTGCCTGGGCAGTGTCTTGAACAGAAGAGAAAGACCAAAAGGTGAGAACAGCCAGACAGCCCTTGGTCAGCTCTGAAGTAAATCGCATGTGCTGGTGCCCTCTCAGCTGGCTTCTTAGGGCTCCCTTCCATGCCGAATCCTCAGCCCTCTCTTCTTCCTGCCACCATCACTCCAAATACCAATTTCTTCTTAACTGACTGAAAGAAATCCCAGCTAAGGTGTTAGCTGACAACAGCTTACTATGTCACACTTCCTTGCGCTTGTATCTGAATAAGAGATTCTTAAATATCAAAGACTTCAAGATCCAAAAGAATGAACGAATTTCTAATGGTAGGTTGATAGATGCTGTGTTAGAAACAGACTGCCAGGGAAGATTTTGGGACAGGAGTGTGTCTGGCAGAGCACTAAATTAAACCCCCTTACTAAAAATAATAGTTGACATTTACTGACCATCCACTGACCTGACTGTGCAAAATCCAAATGTTA
Source organism: Pipistrellus kuhlii (assembly GCF_014108245.1). Taxonomy (NCBI): domain Eukaryota; kingdom Metazoa; phylum Chordata; class Mammalia; order Chiroptera; family Vespertilionidae; genus Pipistrellus; species Pipistrellus kuhlii. Next base: position 26,537,748 of record NW_023425584.1, on the reverse strand, counting down.
GGTACTTTATATATAATCACATTTGATCTACACTTAAATCTTAAGAGGAACATACCAACTCTGTTTTATTAGATAAGGAAATAAAGCTCAGAAATGGTCAGTGCCAAAAGGATGTTACCAAGGTCTGTGATCCTTCCCCTGAGTTCCTCTACCTCCCTCATTACTCACCACCTTTTTGAAGGTGCCTCTTATTCAGATACATGCAATCAAATCATTTCAGCATCCACACAGACTTAAGATGTGGCACCTTAGTGTCACAGCAAGAGCCAGCAAGGGAGGCTGACTCCAGGTCATGTCCTGATACACACAACCAACTTTTCCTGGGTGGCCATTAACCTTCACAAATGCCCTCAGGAAGGACAATTCCAGGTCTCCAGAAGCACTTGTCTGAACTCTGAAAGAGTGGATCATGACCATTCCCACTTCCCCCACTAACCATTTTCACTGAAGTGAAGGTGGCTAGCTATATAATTTGGATTTTAAATGCCCCATCAGGGAAGCAATTTTTATGGTATGAGAGAAAAGATGCTTCAACTCCCACTTGTGCTTAGTACATGATGAAAGATGATGACAAATTGATATAGCTTAGGAAGAGACATAAGGATACAAGCAGTTTCTGGTGATGAAAGCCAGTATTAACATTTTTCTGAAACTAGTCTCAGTAGAACTAATATATATGGGCCAGAATAATTATGGCTCTGAAAGCTTATCTATTTGGTTGGACTCTTATCCAAAAGAGACTTACTGACACACAGTCCTTAAGTAAATTCATTAGCATGCTTTTGTTAATTGTACATCTGCTAAAGCTCACAATGGGAGCACCTGGATCCTTGTGAGATGCAGGTTTGGGGTAGGGGGAATAGCCCTGATCTTCTGAGACACTTGGGTGCTTTCTGGGTCAGGTCTCCAACCCTCAGGCTGTGGCCAGTCCCATCATCGTGGGCCAATGGGATCTCATTCTCATTTTTCTTGGAGACCAAAACCCCAGTATCAACAAGATTAGTCAGAGGACATTAAAAGTTCAAAAGGATTCAAGACTCCTAACTGTATGTTGTCTCTTGCTCCTCTAAGTGGGGAGAAATGCAGAGAGAAAACAAATTACTTCAGAGAGAAGGTGGAAGCTTGCCACAAGTCAGAGGTGAACTTCAGCAGAGCTGGATTATTATTAAATTCATCTCATTTGTCATTTGCACTTCAAGCCCTCCTGCTCCAAAGCTTCCAGCACTTTATCCACCATTTAGTAGGAGCCCCTGGGGTTAGGAAAGGTGGCCAGCAGTGGGTGAAGCTGTCAAAACTGACAAGACTTCCCAAGGGAGAGAAAAGAGAGGGCACTGGAAAATAGTCATGGGCATGCTGTTATTGAGGCAGGCCAAGGGAAATAGAGCCAGAAGCCTGCTCAAGCTCAGGACTTTCTTGGACATTTTGCTCCTGCCTGTGGCAATAACAGGAACCCTAAGCAATGGGGTCTATATTAATAGAGAGAGGCTGGGAAAGAGGATACAGAGATACAGACAGACTTGAGAAAGCACAGGAAGAGAGAAGTAGAGGAAGAACCATTCTTACATGGTACTCACCATACAATCAGCCAGCTTTGGAGATAATCTTGACCTTCCCAACTCTGCTACAAACTGGTTGTAGATTTTGACCAAATTATTTAAAATCTCTGAATCTTAATCTCCTCCTTCTCAAAATTAGGATAATAATTGTAGTTGTCTATTTCATAGTATTATTGGGGGATGGAAGGGTAAATAAGAATAGACATAAAGCACTTAATGAATGACAATGCTTAGTACATAATAAGCTTCTTCTTATTAAAACTAGAGACCCACTGCATGAAACTCATGCAAGGGGCTTGGCCTCCACCGCCAAAGTGGCAGCCTCAGCCCACACCACCACTGCAGCTGCCTCTGCCTCGGCCACCTCTGCCTTGGCTCCCACCGCCACAGCTTCATCCAAAAGGTCTTCCAGAAGGACATCTGGTCTAATTAGCATATTATGCTTTTATTATTATAGGTTATTATTATCATCACCACCATACATTTCCCAAAGGGAAACTACATCATGAACTTTAAACAGAGGTAGAGGGAAAGATTACACAGATTCCATGACTCATCACTGGCCACATTCATATAAGAAACATAAAAGTTCAACCCACTTCCACAGCAGCTCTGGTGGCATAGCGGCTCTTTTGGACCCAAAAGGGATCCCTCTTATGATAAGGTGCTTACTTGGTTCTGATGACTGAAACAGAAGGTGAAGCAGGTGGTTATCAGTAGTCCAAGCAGCATGCCCAGAGGAGCCATCCTAAATAGGGGCAGGCCCTGAAGAAGCCTAAGGAGACCTGATGAATATAAACACAGAAAACAGAAGGTCAGTAGGAAACTGGTTCCACTTCCCTGATGCCTGATCCCCCAGCACTGTGATTCCCAGGATGTCACTTGTTCAATGAATGTGAGATATTTCCCACATATAGGTTTTATAGGTCTTCTCCCACAGGAATAGATCATGTGAATGAAGCCTCCATCTCCAATAAGGAGTCCAGCCACCCAAGGGGAGACATGTCTTTGTTGGAACTGAGCCACCAGAACTCTTACATGAGCTATAATTATCAACTTCTTATCAGGTTGAACTGGGTGGTACTGGCTATGGTAAGGAAAAAAGGAAACTAACCTTTGATTGGTATGTGGACAGACATGGGCCCAAATCTGCATAAGCCTTTACAACAATTGACTATAAATCATACCTGCAGTTATACCTGAAGACAGATGTCATCAGCATCCCTAAACCAACATAGTTCAATATTCTCAAGCTACAAAGCCTTTCACATCACTTTTCAAACAGTCAAACAAAAGTATAGGCCCTTGTAGCTGTTAAAATGACACAAAAAGAAAAGATATTCCATGTTCATGGATTGGAGAGTTAAGGTTACAATACTACCAAAGCAATATGCAGATTCAATGCAAAATTCCAATGATTTTTTTTTTTTTACAGAGTGAAGAAAACTATTATAAAATATATGTGGGATTTCACAACAACCAACAAAATCTTGAAAAAAACAAAGTTGAAGGACTCACACCTCCTGATTTCAAAACTTACTACAAAGCTATAGTAATGAAAACAGTATGGTACTACATGAGGACAGATATATGAACCAATGGAATCCAATTCAGAGGCAAAAAAAAACACATATATGGTCAATTATTTTCACCAAGGTTGCCAAGAACATTCAATACAGAAAGAACAGACTCTTCAACAAACTATCCTGGGACAATTGGATATCCACAGGCAAAAGAATAACGTGGACAGCCTGGTCTGTGTGGCTCAGGTGGATGGGCATTGTTCCATGCACTGAAAGGTTGCTGGTTTGATTCTCAATCAGGGCACATGCCAGGTTATAGGCTTGATCCCTGGTATGGAGCATACAGGAGGTAGCCAATTGATATGGCTCTCACATACTTGTTTCTCTACCTCCCTCCCTCTCCCTTCTTCCCTCTCTAAAAGTCAAGTTTAAAAATCTAAAAAAAAAAAAAAAAGAAAAGAAAAGAAGTGGACCATTCCTTTATACCACATACAAAATGTAACTCAAAATGTGTTAATGGCCCTGTGGCCCAGTTGGTTGGGAATCATCCCATGTACCAAAAGGGACTGGTTCAATTCCTGGTCAGGCACATGCCTGGGTTGCAGGCTCGATACCAGGCTCAATCCCTAGTTGGAGATGTACAGGAGACAGCTAATCAATGTTCTGCTCTCACATCAATGTATGTCTCTCTCTCTCTCTTTCTCTAAAAATCAATTTAAAAAATCTTTAAAAAGTAACTCAAAATGGTCAAAGACCTAAATTTAAAAAGAAAACATAGAGAAAATTTTAATAACCTTAGATTTGGCAATAGTTTCTTAAATATTATACCAAAAACGTAGGTGATGAAAGAAAAAAAATAAATTAAACTCCATCAAAATTAAAATACTTTCGTATGTCAAAGGACAATATCAAGAGAATGAAAATACAATCCACAAAATGGGAGAAAATATTTGCAAATCACATATCTAATCAAAGCTTAATACCCAGAATATATAAACAGCTCAAAAAAAAAAAAGAAAGAAAAGACAAGCAACTCAAATTAAAATGGGCAAAGGATCTTCTCCAAAAAAGATACACAAATGCCAACAGGGATATGAAAAGATTATCAACATCATTAATCACTGAGGAAATACAAACCAAAGCCACAATTGGATAGCACTTTAAATCCACTACAATTAAACAACAATAATAAAATAAAAAAAAAGAAAGCAATCTATGTTAACTAGGATGTAGAGAAAGTGAAACTCTCATACATTGCTGGTGGGAATACAAAATGGTACAGCTGCTATGGGACACAATTTGGCAGTTTCCCAAAAATCTAAGCATAGAATTACCATATGACCCAGCAATTCCACCCATATTCTACCCAAAAGATATGAAAACAGTGATTCAAACAGATACTTCCATGTGAATGTTAACAGCATTACTCACAATAGCTAAAAGGTGGAAATATGTAAGAGTTATCTTCCGCAGAGTGAAGGAATGACTCAGCATAGGAAACCAGGGTGGCTGTCCTCTGAGTTTCAACCCCAGAGTTCCCTGAATCCTGAACTCTCCTCACACAGCTCCAGTCCACAAAATAAACAAATTTAAAAAAGGTGGAAATAACCCAAGTATTCATCAACAGATAAATGTATTTTTGTGGTGTTGTTATCCCTCTCCCAAGGACATTTTTCCACTGATTTTAGAGAGAGTGGAAAGGAGGAAGTGAGGGAGAAGGAAAGAGATGGGGGAGAAAGAGAGAGAGAAATATCGGTTGACTGCCTCCCACATGCACCCCTATCAGGGCCGGAGATTGAACCTGCAACCTTAGGCATGTGCTCTTGACTGGCAATCAAACCCACAATCCTCTGGCACAGGAAACAATGCTCTAACTACTTAAAAACACCAGTCAGGGCTGAATGTATATTTTTAATGCAATATATACATACAATGGAATATTATTCAGCCATAAACAGAATGAAATTCTAACCCATATTTCAACATGAATGAACCTTGAAAACAATATGCCAAGTGAAATAACCTAGACATAAAATGACAGATGCTATATGATTCTACTTAAATGAAATATCTAGAATAGGCAAATTCAGAGAAATAGAACAGGTTACCAGGGGAGTTATAGGGTACAGAGTTTCTGTTTGAAATGGTGGAAAAATTTGGTGAGTAAACTAGAGTGGAAGTCAAGAGAACTAATTCAAACTGACAAATAATCTAAGTAAGGCAGAACGAAAAACAAAATAAAAGACACAAAAAAAAAAAAAGCCTTAGAAAAATTCAGCAGGTCAGTATTAGCCCAGTCCCTTCTAAAAGGTGTGTTGCCCTAGCCAGTCCAGCTTGGCTCCGTGGACAGAGCGTTAGCCTGTGGACTGCACGGTCACCGGTTTGATCCCAGACAAGGAGACAAGGGCATATGCCTGGGTTGTGGGCTTGATCCCCAGCAGGGGGTGTGCAGGAGGTAGCTGATCAATGATTCTCTCTCATCACTGACATTTCTCTATCCTTCTTCCTTCCTCCCTGAAATCAATAAAAAGATATTTTTTTTAAATATCCTATCCTTAAGTAAAAAACAACAAATCTTTTAAAAATAAATAAAATAAAAGGTTTTTGTGTTGATCCCTCAGACCCAATAACACCTCATTAGGCAATTTACTCAACAGAGGCTTAATTATGGGAAAACATTTCTTTCTTTCTTTCTTTTTTTAATATATTTTTATTGATTTTTTATACAGAGAGAAAGGGAGAGAGATAGAGAGCTAGGAACATCGATGAGAGAGAGTCATCGATCAGCTGCCTCTTGCACACCCCCTACTGAGGATATGCCCGCAACCAAGGTACATGCCCTTGACCGGAATCGAACCCAGGACCCTTCAGTCCCCATGCTGACGCTCTATCCATTGAGCCAAACCAGTCCAGGTGGAAAACATTTCTTAAGAATATGATGTTTACCCTTTCTCTTTCCTGTTCCTACAACACTTTTCCATATTCCACCTCAATAAATTGGTCCTGTGACATAATTGGACAAAAGCCCTGCCTGCATCCACTCTAGAAGTTATTACCCACTTGCCCAGCCTACCCTTTCACCCCTTTTCAGGGGCAGACGGAAACTTTTGCTAAGGACATCTGCAGCTATGAAAGAAAACAGCCCTCCTGGACCAGCACTATGCTAAAAAATGCACAGCCAAATGGAAAAGCAAAGGCTTGGGTGCTATAAATAGCTGCTACACTCACCCAGCAGCAAAAGCATTTGCTTTCTGCCAGCTTCTCCCCTCTTTTTTTGTCAACAAAATGGATCGGCTGAGTGCCACATGAGCTTCCCTCAGCAACCTGGCTCCCTGGGACACCAATCACACTGAAAGACAGGGAATGAGTTCACAGCATGGCACTAGGTTCTGGACAGGTGCCTGGCCATGCCTCGGTGTGAGGAGGGTGGGGGGCCAGGCTGGATGAGGATGAACAGGGGACGAGGCTTCCACATCAAGAGTGAGAAGTCTGGAAAGGGAGATGGGTTCCAAGATACCTTTCTTACCCCGGTGGCCTTGGCTGTGGGGAAAAGGGAATAAAAAATGAAAGTGGAGACTCACAACATTATGAGGACAATATACAATAAGAGAGAACAAAGAATATCCCCAAGTCACAGATTTCCTGTCCCCTACATGAGGCTGTTCATGTATATGTACGTATGTATATACGTACACACATAGTTAGATGCTCCCTCCTGATAGTAATAAACACTGAAACTGGTTCTGAGGGAAAAGATGAGGAAAAGATAAATGAGAATAAAGAAGTCAAGGGCAAAGAAGAAAAATAAACAGGAGCAGGAGGCCCAGAAGGGACAGAGGAAGAGACCGGGAGCAACCGATTCATAAACAGTTTTCCCACTCCTAGAGTGGGAAGGGGAGTGGGGAAAGAGAGAAATGGCAGCTTCTACAGGGCTCCCAGCCCCCTCTCCCCCCCCCACACACACACACATTTATACCCTCAGAAGCATTTTCTGCCAATACTAAGAATGAGAGATCAACTGCAAATGGGTCCTTCATGTCCACCTGACCAATGAATGCACTGCCTCCATATAACTTTTTCCATGAAACAGGGAGAGAAGAATATGGAGGGTGGGGAGGTGCATGGCAGAAGTGAGGCTGAGAGAAAAGTGTGACACAATTTCCCAAGCTTTGCAGGGGGCACCAGAGGACAAGTGGGTATGGGTAATAGTGTCCTCTATCCTAAGACCTGCCCTGCACCCATGTCACCTGGTCTCCTCCTTATTCAGGATATAGCAGGTGGAGAGCAAATATTCTTTTTCCTGGGCTTTATGCTGGGGGTAGGGGAAAAGAGGAAAAATGGAAGTGGCATACAGGTATGTTCTGCCAGAATGGTCCACCACCTCAAGCAGAGACCTAGATAGCAACAGCAACAAAAGAAATCCTAAGATCTTGACAAAAATAAAACCAAAGTCATGGCATCCCAATGAGGCATAATTTGGCACACAGTCAGATTAGTGCCCCTCCCCCCAAACCCTTATCACCCATTAATAGGTTCACTTAATCATCTGCCCCTGCACACCATCAGAACAAACCCTCCCATCCGTCATCCTTGGCTCTCAATTGAGGACAGACCTATACCTTTACATTTATGTCTTTCTTCTGACTTAAAACAATGTCATTCAATACAAGAAAAGGGAACATATTTCAATGTTCCATTGGTAATTCTTTCCTTAAATATTCTTGGGCTTTGGGACAAAAGAGATAATAGGGTACTTGAGGTGGCCATTTTCCTCTCAAAACTGGCCATTTGTAGGCTATACCTCTACTTAAATTGAGGCTGGATATTCTCAGCCATCTGAATTGCCAGTTTACTGCACCCAGAACAGATGATAGGGACATGGACTGGCTACCCCTTACCTCCCTTGGCACCTCATGTCCTTCATTCAATTCAGACAGGATTGAGGGAGGGGACTGGGCCCTATGTAAATAAGACATCTTCCCTTAACTTTTGTCTTCTCTCAAGGCAGGAAAGGATGTAGGAAGCCAACAAAGGGAGAAAGACTGGGACTGCTGGCAGGCCCATGGACAGTGGCTGCTCTCCAGGAACACAGGGAGAATATGAAAAGGTCACAGTATCCTCTGCAGGCAGAGCAACCTCAGCAGCCTGCCTAGGAGCACTTGGAACTCCATCCTATAAAATGTACATATTCTTAATCTACAGTGTATGTCCATGTACTTGTTTCCCCAATTCTTTTGGGAAAAGTAAAAGAGCAAGAATTCCTACATTCATCTTATAAGGAGAAAATTAAAGCAAAGAGATGAAACCATTAGGTAGAAAGTATAGTACCTGGATTTAAAATCAGACAGACCTAAGGTCAATTCCTGGCTCTGCCAATACCTAGCTATGTGACCTTGGATACTACTTCACTAGGCTTCAGTTTCTTCATATATAAAATTAATATGTAAGAGCTCTTATATATTTAAAAAAAAAATGTTGGGGAGGATAAAATAAAACAATACATGGAAAGTTCTTGGTACAAAACCTGGCACCTAGTTATCACACCTCATTAAAGCAGAGATAATGACTTTCCTCTGGAACCAAAGGCATTCAGGCCCAGCCCAGGCACTCTGGAACCACTCTCCAGAACTCCTGCCTCCTGCAGAATCTACACACCCTCTAGCTGGCTCCACACCTCAAACTTGAGGACCAAAGCCTTTGTGGGTACCTACTCCAGGAGGAAAAGGAAACAAATATTAGAGAGAGACACTTTGATCCCTGCCTCAGCTAAAAACAGAGACCCAAGCCAGTTTTCTCCTGAGCCCCATGGGTGTGTGTGTGTGTGTGTGTGTGTGTGTGTGCGCGCGCGCGCGCGCGCGTACGGGTGCGCCCCATGGCAGACCCAGCCTATTCAGTGCTTTTCATAGCATACCAGTGTCCAGAGATCCAGGCCACAATTATGTTGTAATGCCAGCTATAGGAACAGCTATAAAACAATCTCCTGCTTTACAGACTGAAGGTTAGGGGATGAGCTCGTCACACACACACACACATTTATTACTATTTATGGGCTGCCCAAACTCATATAAACACACACACACACACACACACACACACACACACACACGGTCACTCACCTCTACACAAACAGAAACTCACTGATTTGAGCAGGCAAATATGAAGCTGAAAAAACAATGGAAAGGGGACACTGAAAGGACAGTCCTGACAACAGAGAACAATGCAATGGTTAAGGAAAAGAAATGGATTTTTAAAAAATAATTTAAAGAGAAGTAAATTTGGAATAGTCAGACAAACAGGCTTCTCCCATCCTCCCCCCAAGATATAAACTAAACAAAAAGTCAGTAAATAGACAACAATTAAGTAAAAAGACCCTTTGAATAGCAAAAGAATGTGGTTTCTAACCTGTCCAGCCCCTACCTGGCCAGAAGACTGGACTTGAATCATCCTTAAGCCACTGACCACTTACATAATGGAAACAGTATCTGCCCCAAATATTAAAGTCAAGACTCAGACCAAAAAGCAACTCCAGTGGAGACTGATTTCAACAAATCCAAGATACCTAAGAGGAAAAGTAATTAGAGGAAGCTGTTGGAGGATAGAAAGTTCATAACTAACCCAAGCCACTGCCTGATCAGAGAGCTGCAAAACCAAAATCTACTTGTGCAGGCTGCAAGGGAGAACCCAAGAGGGGCCTTTCCAGTGGCAACACAGGAACAAGTGCTGACTCCACGTGGAAGAGAGCACATGGAACCAAAAATGGTCGCCACAGGCCCAGCTGCAACTGAACCCTAGAAGGATGGCATCATGGGATAGAATGAAATAGGAATGTTGCATTCCTGGTCCCTTCTCAGTACTTTACACTCCAAAAAGTAGGGGATATAACCAATCTTATCCCTACCCCAGTAGGGAAGAGGACATATGTTCAAGAACATAGCTAAGCATATTAGCAAAAACTGCAATCTCAGAGACAAAAGACAGTGACTCCATCTAAAAAGAAATCAAGTGACAGACAGTGACTGAATAAAAGGGAGCCCAGCCTCGCCCTCTCCACACCTGTCCTCTCAGTCACAGCTTTCAAAGAATCTGGATGCTGGAACAAAGCTTAAAACTCATTCTTCAATTGGACCACTAATGATCCAGAAGACACAGCAAGCACTCAAAAATCTGTCTATATAAAAAATGACCAGAGTTCAAAGCCTTTAGGCATAGAGCTTGTCAGTGGATCCAGGAAGGCCCTGGAAACTCCATACCTATTGAAGACAAAAAGGTAGAGAGAGCTAGTGCAGGACAAGAATTTGGTGCCATCAGAACAGAGGTAACAACGGAGGCAACAGGAATAAAATCCCTGTCTCGGGGAGAGACTTTAGAGAGAAATAATGGGCTAAGAAGTGTCTTCAAGTCAGGGATGGAGGTTAGGAAAAGAAAAAGAAGCAACAAGGAACAACAAGAATAGTGAAGAGCCGAATTGGGTTTGGCTCATGGATAGAGCGTCGGCCTGCAGAGTGAAAGGTCCCAGGTTCGATTCCAGTAGGGGTTGTGCAAGAGGCAGCTGATCAATAATTCTCTCTCATTGATGTTTCTAACTCTCTATCCCTCTCTCTTCATCTCTGTAAAATATCAATAAAATATATATTTTTAAAAGAATAGTGAAGAATTAAACAGGTCGAGAGAGGAGAAAATCAAGTTATGGGCAACAATGTCAAGAGATCAGTTAGAATGAAGATGAGAAAATCCCCTGGATTTGGCAACGATGCTACCAGAGGACCTTCAAAAGAGGGTACAAGTTGGCATTGGTGGTATAGCAGTGAGCAGAGCTGCCTTCCCAAAGAGGATACACATGTGAAGAAACAGAGACACTTGAGTAGAACACTTTGAAATGTCGAGCGAGTCCACTAAAGTTTGGAAATTTGGAGCTACTTCTCTAAATCTATTTTTTCCAACATTTTCACTAGTCTTAAAAATAACAGAGAAAAAAGTTACTCCAGTGGTCCTACAGAGGTGTCCTCTGATGCCATATAATAAGTTCCTATGATGGTGTAGAACTAACCCTCAACACACTAATCCTTGAACAGTGGTGGGCACATTCACACCAGGAGAGGAAAGGGGCAGGGAAGCAAATTCTATAAGAACAAACTCCCATCAGACAAAACTCCACCTTCTCTGAGCTTTCAGCCATGTCTCGGACTGCTCAGAAGCTTTAGTCCTTATACTTCGTAGAGCTGTACTAACCATAATTGTAACTCCTGCAGTGAGGGATGGAGAGAAATACCCGTGACACCCAATCCCATACTATTCAAATGTAGTATCTGGGCAGCTAAGAGGAAAATAAATTATGTCATATAATAATATAGTCAACATTTACAGAGCACTTTCTATGCAAAGTTCTAAATGCATTTGCTCCTCCCAACCATCCTCTGATGGGGATCTAATATGCTGCTCATGTTGTCCATGAGGGAACTGAAATTTAGAGGGGTTAATTAACTTGACTGAGTTTATACAACCAGAGAATAGAAGGATCAGGATTCAAAACCAGTTTGGCCCCAAAACTCATGCCCTTCCCACAGACTATGCTGCCTTTCCATGGTCTATGAAATCAGCCACAGAAACTGGGCCCATTCTACTTCTTCTGCAACAGTGTGAATAAAAAGGTATACATTTTGTATCAGGAGAGAAATTTTTAAATGAGCCTAACAGGGCCGTCTTGTAGAGAGACCCATCTCTCTCCACATTTCTTTACATTACACACATTCACACATGTGCATATGCATACACATATAATTTGATTACTCAATACCCTTGGCACAGCCCTGCCCACAGCAGAGGCACATACATTCAAGAGGAAGAATGCCCGTAACTCAAATTGCATCAAGGTCACAAGCACACCAGCAAGAAACCCTATATGGCTTCACCTCTTCACCTTCCAACATTCAGTCTTCCAGGCTGTACAGAAAGCAAAAGCATCCTTGTTTCCCCTCATAGAGCCCAGTACCATGCACTCCCCTCATATATACCCAACTGTTTGCCAAGAACTCAGCAGGGAGGAAAAGATAACTATATGAGGTAAAAGTTGGCCAAGAACCCCCTGGCAATGGGCAATGAGACACCTGATTGGTGGTGTTGCTGTTATATCAATCGAGGGCAAAGCAGATGTACAGTCCTTAGTTCATCCTAGCTTAATGTCTGTGTCAGTGACCAGAGCTGTTTCATGCCTGAGGTAAATAAATAAATAAATAAATAAATAAATAAATAAGTTGGCCAAGACAATATCCAAACTCATTTCCAACTAGTCTATAATCCTGACATGCCATTATTCCCCATCCAGGAAACATACAGGACAGGATTATTTCTACATGGCAGATAAAGAAAATGGAGCCTAAAAGGTGAATGGGGCTTACCTAAGCACACCAGCAAGAAACCAGATAAATTACAGAAATACCCTAGTAAATGTACTTTCCAGTAGGCCCTAGAATGCAAGTTCCTAGTAGATTGTGGACAAGGAGACTTATTCCTTATACTTATTTCCTGGCCATGACTGAGGTCCTGAAAGTGATAGGACTGTGTCTGGTGATAACAACAAATGCTACCAGAAGCTCCTCTCTACTCCACCTCTACTCCAGTGTAATGAAAAGAATGTGGGCTCTGGATTTCAACCCAGATCTCCCCAAGTAGTTATGGGATTTTGCACTAGGAGCTTAACCTCTCCAAGATTCAATTCCTTCATCTGAAAAGGCACTTGACAGTAATTATTTTGTAAGATGGTTGCCAGTATTGAGATGATTTGAAGCATACAGCACAGTGCCTGACACAAAGTGAGGACTCACAAAGCTTGTATTAATTATTGTTAGAGCATATTCTAAGCAAAGGTCAGGATAAGCAAATGCAGCAAAAGTTTCACCCTCATCAAAGGTTGTCTTCTGCTCTAATAATCAAGCCTCAGAATCCAGTTTTCCTGAGCCACAGATCTGCCTGCAAACCTGAACTATACTCTAGGTGGCCACAGAGTCATTTCCATTGAAACCTCTGATACTGGCTGACTCTGCATCAGTGCCCACTGAAGAAGAGCCACTTCAGACTGAGAACAGCCACTTTAGGGCCAAGCTTCCTAGTGACTCAGGCCTGTCTCCAAAGTCTGCTGCTGCTCTCCTACTTCTGTGGTGGAGTAGGGATGGCGAGAACAGCTGGGTCAGACTAGACTGCTTAGACTACACTAGACAGGGTCAGCTGTCATCCAGGGCCTTCTTCTTTCCTCTCCTTTTAAAACAGTAATTAGATCACCTGACAGTTGACACAATGGGCTTTCTTTATAGCCAGCTTCCAAATACCAGGGACTTGCACACATTTATCCGCACAACCCACCAGAGTTCATTAGCCCTTACCCCTGCTGTCTCCATGTGTACAGAGAAGGTCAGGGCCTCTTAGTAGGACTATGATAGGAAGTTATGACTTCCAGTCTATAGCATCAAATGGACTATCTGCAAATTAGTATGCACACCAATCCTTATTCTGTTAGCCAGCCTGGCATTTTGGATTATAAGTATTCAGCAATCACACCCTAGAAACAGGTACCTCACAAAAATATTTTAGTATCAGTCTCAGTCACCTAACCACACTGGGCAACATACTATGAAATAGAACATAGAAAAGATACCATCACTGCCCTCAGATGATGTCCTGTTTGCAACCAGTGGATAGCATGCCTTTTCACATTTGAGACTCAGACAGTATATTAAAAACAAACGACCTCTTAAGGACTATGCTATGAAAAGGGGATACTGTCCTACAAGTTGAGACACAAATTATAACTTTGAAATGAGATGAGCAACAATTAGGGTGCTCCTTAAACTAATTGAGGAACCTCAAGAAAATAGTATTTACTTACAGAAACAGCAGCAGCATGAAGATGGATTACCAAGCACTACTTCCACACTGGCATTGGCTATGTCTTCCAGATAAGTCAGTAACTGAAACATTGTATTTTATTTTTAACATGCCTGAGAGTCCAAGACTATAATCCCAGTTCCTTAAAAACTTAAAAGGTAGATGAATTTTTTAATGTACATATTTACATATGTGGGCAGAAACATAAAAATCAGAAACCTCTCAACACAGCTCAGGGAGCCATAACTTATGGCTCTCACAATCCCACCTAACACCCAGAGAAAATCCAGGAGCCTTCTCTGAGAGATGGTGGGAGTCTGAGTAGGTAGCTAAGAAACAAAGAAACCTAAACTCAGCACTTGGCAGGACAATTAAGCAGCAGAGAATTTAAAATGCATTGTTTCTGACTCTAAATATGTCTACATTTATTACCAATTTGGGATCAGAAACCACATTTAGTTCTGCCATGACCACGCACTAAAAATATTAAGCAGAGTATTATTGCCTAGGAAACGGCAGTCTTCCCTGATGCAGCAGTCCCATTTCAGAGCTGATTCTGCATGGTCCCAGGGCTCCTCATCCTGGGCTTCTCTGAAAGCCCAGTTATAAGCAAAACTGCCACTGTCATGCCAAGGCCTCCCTTGCTTTTAAAAAGGCAGCGATAGGAGCCAGGGCTAGAACTACACAACCTCTTCATCCTCTCTAAGGCTGTGGTAAGTGGTCAGTAAAGTTCCATTTCACACGCCTGTAATAATTAGAGTCCTCCTGACGAGGAGCTCCACAAGCGCAGGGACAATTGTCCACCTAACTCAGCACTATGCCTGGGCAATAAACATTTGTTGATTGAATAAAATCAACAATCTAAAAAAAGGTTATCTGAAACAGCACAATGGAAAGTGTTGTTAAAATAGGTGAAAATATAGACTGATAATATACGAAAACAGGTACATAAAATATCTGTGAACAGAAGCACACATATATGAATTATTCCTTTGGGAAAAAGTGTGTGGTCACCTCTATGATCAAGTAAGAAGTTAGAGTTATGGAAAGCTGAACCCAATGTTTTTCTTCCTGACATGCTAGGTATAAGAAAACACTTAAATATTATTCTTGATATAGAACCAGCTCCCTTGTCTGCTGACTTGATTTGGCCCCTGGGATGGCTCAAGGCCTTGTTCTTTCTTGTTCAGCAACCAAAAAAACAGAGCATCCACCCAGTAACCCAAGAAAGAGTGAGCATAAAGAAAAAACTATAGGCTTAAAGACCAACTTATTAATTTTTCCCTTTTACCAGCACAGCTTTCAGTCTGCATCAACTGTATGACTGGCTCCCCAGACAAGTGGCCAACATGGAAATATAGAGACAAAAATGGTATGGAAAAAATGGTATGGCCTAGCCCACCTACCAGGCCAGAGCTCCAAATAGGTACCCTCATGCCACATACCCCAGGGCCTACTAGCCATAACAGTGCCTATTAAGAAGGGTAGCAGTGAGGAGAAGGAACCAAGATGGCAGCATAGGTAAACAACTGAACTTGCTGCCAAGCACAACCACATCAAAACTACAACTAAAAGACAAAACGAAAACAATGCGGTACCATCTCACACCTGTCAGAATGGCCAACATCAACAAATCGACAAACGACAAATGTTGGCGAGGTTGCGGAGAAAAAGGAACCCTCGTGCACTGCTGGTGGGAATGCAGACTGGTGCAACCACTGTGGAGAACAGTGTGGAGTTTCCTCAAAAAACTGAAAATGGAACTCCCATTTGACCCAGTAATCCCACTCCTAGGAATATATCCCAAGAAACTAGAAACACCAATCAGAAAGGATATATGCACCCCTATGTTCATAGCAGCACAATCTACAATAGCCAGAATTTGGAAACAGCCTAGGTGCCCGTCAGCAGATGATTGGATCCAAAAACTATGGTACATCTACACAATGGAATACTATGCTGCCATAAAAAAGGAATTCTTATCATTTGCAGCAACCTGGATGGAATTGGAGAACATCATGCTGAGTGAAATAAGCCAATCAATGAAAGAGAAACACCACATGACCCCACTCATTTGTGGATAATAAAGATCATTATAAACTGATGAACCAAAAGATAGATATAGAGACAGTAAAGCAACAAGCAGATTGTCAAATTACAGCGGGGAGGGGAGAAGGATCTGGGGGAGATAATAGATCAACTGAAGGACTTGTATACATGCATATAAGTACAACCAATGGACATAAAACTCTGGGGAGGGAGGGGATATGTGGGAGGGAGGGAGGGGGGCAAAAAAATCATTAAAATATGTAAATAAATAAATTAATTAATTAAAAAAAAAAGACGTGGACGTGATTGTCATTGAAGAAATGAGTAAATTCTTCATACTGTAGGGTTCTCAGTTGTTCAGATTTGTGTTGACAACTACTCTACCACCGTCATGTACACAGGTAATAAATTTCCTTATTTTCATCTAACAAAAAAAAAAAAGACAAAACGGATATCATCCAAAACCACGGGAAGGCTGGTTGAGTGGAATTTATACAATTAGAAGGAAAGAGAAAAGCGCACTGACACTGGGAGGAGGTGTAGAGGTGTAGAAGTGTGGAGGTACAGGGGCTCATGCAGAAACAGGGTGACAACTAGATATGCTGTTGTCTTTTTCAATCAGGAGGGAGATACAAGCTCCCAACTGTCTGAACTCCAGTTCCAGGCGAGAATCTGGGGACCCAGACTCATACCTGGAGAAACTGGACTGTCTGGTATCGGGCCGGAACATGAGGGTAGCTTTTCTCTCAGAGGTGCTTATAACAATCACTGTTCCTGCATGGTGCTACGGGACACAGAGACCCGGGGACCTCTTCGGGGCAGGGCTGATGGGCAGCAATTGCTGTTTGCTCCACCCTGGTGATTCCCTGAAACCCCCATCCCACCCAATATACAACCCCACCCAAGCTGAGTGCTGAGGGTCACAATTGTTTGTGAACTCTGCTTATGAGCCTTACAGTTCAGTGTTGGCTCTTGCAAATTCCCAGCATCTATTAATAAAAAGAACCACTAGAAGCTGGAGTAAGATGGTATTACCCCCTCACATTGGCCTAAAACCCCAGAAGTTAAATTGAACAGGAAAACAGCCTAAGATTCTAGACACAGTCTTTTGTGCCACCTCTCCCTAAAGGATACACCTGTTCTCTGGTATGTGTCACATTCAATAAGTTCAAAGTTAAGTTCAAGTTCTTCTCCCCACACTCCTGATCCTCTAGCATTGCCTAGCTCTACTGCACAAGCCAGAAATCCAGGAGTTCTCAATACCTCCCTCCTTTCTCCCCACTTCCTTTCCACCCTCTGCCCATCCATCATCAACTATTGTCAATTTTATATACTATCTCCTTTTCTACGCACCTGCCCAAATTGCTATGAGCCACCACCCCCACCACCCCCCCCACCTCTCAGGTGAAGGCAACCCAAGCAGGTTTTCAATGAAGCAAGACCCAGGCCGAGTAGAACAATGGGGAAACAGAAGGGACACAACTTTAATGAATCTCTTATTTGTTCAGCTCAGGATTTCTGGAATACCCAAAATCCAGCCTTATAAGCCCCTCTGAAATACTCTTAAAAAAAAAAGCCACTTTCTGCACTCAAGGAGCCCATTCCATCACTGTAGCAACTGCAATGTGGGCTGCAGGAAGGGTATGGTGCCTTGCATGAGTCCTCTGGAAAGTCCAATGCCTTGGGAGCCCAGAGCCAGACATATGATTATGAGAATGAAATCCCAGGTGAGGCAAGCTTGGATCCCCAAAACCCCACCCCATGAAAACATACTATGGGGTATCCACTAAGTGGAAGAGTCTTAATGCCTCCTCTGTAACTTTCCCTCATCATAAGGGAAGTTATTTCCTTCCACCAAAGCAGCTGTAAAAAAGGCAATTTTCAAGAGGATGATGTTAGTGCTGATAGTAGCTTAGAAATAAATTTCAAAGGACAAAATAGATATGAAAGAAGGGGAAATCTGGCCATGCCTTTCAGCCTCAACTCAATGGAAACTTCCCTTAATCCCATTCCTTATCATTGGCCCACAAACTAGCCCAGAAGGAATAAATGTATGTTAAATGAATGAATACATAGATGAAGAAGTGAACAAATGGCAGGCTGAGGAGCTGGAGGGAAGGAGCAACAGGAGAGAAAGAAGGACCTGCTCAAACCTATCCTTTCATTTATTCAAATGTCTCCAAGCACCTACATGTACTATGTATCTGTACAAGGTACTGAAAACACGAGGGCATACACAAACTACAAAAGAGAAGAGGGGGTCAACGAGGCGGCGGAGCAGCCTCCCCAGCAGACGCAGAAATGCAGATCTTTGTGAAGACCCTGACTGGCAAGACCATCACCCTTGAGGTTGAGCCCAGTGACACCATTGAGAATGTCAAAGCTAAAATCCAAGACAAGGAGGGCATCCCACCTGACCAGCAGTGTCTGATTTTTGCGGGCAAACAACTAGAGGATGGGCGCACTCTCTCAAACTACAACATTCAGAAAGAGTCCACCCTGCACTTGGTGCTTCGTCTGAGGGGTGGCATCATTGAACCCTCCCTCCGCCAGCTCGCGCAAAAGTACAACTGCGACAAGATGATCTGCCGCAAGTGCTATGCCCGCCTGCACCCCCGTGCTGTCAACTGCCGCAAGAAGAAGTGTGGCCACACCAACAACCTGCGCCCCAAGAAGAAGGTTAAATAAGGCCCCTCCCCAACTCCTTGGGACCACAGGGCAGCCTTCTATCTGAACCCTGTGATGCTAGGGCCTCAATAAAGTTTCTCTTTTGTTGAAAAAAAAAAAAAGAGAAGAGGGGCAGAGAAAAAAAAGCACTCTTGTTCATCTCTCTGGGGGTGGCCTATTTCCAAAAACTACATTAAAAGAATCTCCTGTTTCCTAACATTAAAGCCATGCCTAATAGCACATATGCAAATAAAAACTTCACTTTTTATTATATCTAGTACTTTGGGACCTTATTTAGTTTCTATTCTAAGAAAAAATTCATCATTCATCTCCTTGATTTAAAATTTATTTAATTTGGCTTTCATTAGGTAGGTGAAGGAGAAAACATACAGATTCAGAGGGATAATTCGTCCAGCAACAGGATTGTGATGAGCTCTGGTGACTGCACAGTTGGGTCCCCAACCCACTACCGACGAAAGAAAATTAAAAAGCTCACAATGTAGAGCTTAAGCTCCAGTCAAAAGGAATTATCTTCCCACAAGCATCTCTGTTGGATTTTGGTTAATGTAAAACACTTTCAAAAGGAAAGGAAATGAAACCCCAAGGATATTTAACATATTACTTAGGATTTCTATATTTTTCAAATTCCCTTGCTGAGAGAAAAGGCAAAGAAGTCTTTATTTCTCAATCCTACTTTTCAAAACTTTTTCCATTGATTTGACATTGTCATAAAATTTTTCAATTTGTTGGAGAACGCAGAGCAGAGTAATGTACGGTGGCTGAGGAATTTTAAGCTGCTGTGAAAGGGCTGAAGTGAGAGCTACAGTCCTGAAGACCATAAGCAGCACAGCCTTGGGCACAGTCTGAGATCAAACACCAGGGACTCAGGCCTGCAGCAGGCCTCATCCCTCCACCCACACTTCAGGCTCCTGCACTCAGACGGTGGTTCAGCAAATGGGCAGACTGCTACAGTATCAAAGAATCTTGGGATAAAAGATCAGCAAATTACAAGTATTCACCTTGATTAAATGTTAGAGGGGTTATTCTGTAGCCAGAGCATGATTTGCTCCTACCAGCCCCTACTTGAAAACATTCAATGATTTTCCAAGGCATTCAGGATAAAGGACAAATTCCATAACCAGGCCCTCCACCATCCAACCCAGATCAGCATCTTCAGCTTTATCTCTTTCCTCTCCCTGTGTACAAATGGCTCTAAGGAACTTTTTTTCCAATGCCCTAAGACAGCTGATCTCCCATCTTCAGGCCTTTGCACATGATAGACCCTCTGCTCAGAACTGCTTCCTCTCCTTTTTATCGGCAAATTCCTACTTATCCCATAAGACACTTCCTCTAGTCCAAATTAGGTACTGCCACAGCACTTGTACTTCTCTGATTATAGCACTTGTTACATTTTCTTATATAGTTGTCCTTCTCCCCTCCTAGGCGTTAAGCATCCTAAAGACAGGAACCACATCCATTCTGCCCAGCTAACTCAATGCTTGACACAAAAGCAATGTTTAGTAACTTCGTGTGTGTGTGTCTTTTAATATTTTTTTATTGATTCAGAGAGGAAGATAGAGGGAGAGATAGACAGAAACATCAATGATGAGAATCACTGATCACTTGCCTCCTGGATGCCCACACTGGGATTTGAGCTCACACCTCGGGCATATGCCCTGACCAGGAATCAAACCATGACCTCCTGGTTCATAGGTCGATGCTCAACCACTGAGCCACACCAGCTGGGCTAGTAAATTCTTGAAAAATGACTTAGATTCTATGTCAGGCTCACTTCTCAGTTCTATCCTGAGTCATCCCAAAAGCCAATTATGTGCTCATCTCCCCTCTACCCCACCCCTATCTCTATCCCTCATACTTCATTCTGTAATGGATAGCTCACTGAGGCCTTAACTTCAAGCATGTTCATCATCAGTCATCTGTGCAGCACTTGCTATGTGATGAACACTATTAAGTAACAAGTATTAAATAATGAGATACAGAGATGATCAAGCCCCCTTTCCTATTTTTTAGGAGAAGAAAAAGCATATAAACAAATCATTGTCACATTACATGACACGTCATATTCGAGAGACACATGGAGTATGGGCAGTGAGAAAATTACACCATTCTTCTCAATGTCCCTTTTCCCCCAGTATCCCAAGCTAAATGCTGTCTATCCCCCCTCATTCTTACAGACAAAAACCCCTCCAGTGCTATTTCCCTGGATATCTAGCCCAGATCAGACTTCTCTAAGCTGGGCTCCCATTCAGTTCCACATTAATTCAAATCCTTTTTCTGAGTTTTGCTTTCTCACCTTCTTCAAAGAGTTCTTTTCCCAGGCATCTCACTCACATACATCCTTGCCTCTGCCCTATCCTTGGCCAACTTGTCTAAACTACTGTTTTTCCATTTTTTTCCTCTCAATTGTCTTTAGTGATCACATTTTATGAAACATGTGCACTTACATAGAACATACATAACAATAAAAAGACGAGGTGACTCTCAAGGTCAAAATATCAACAACAACAAAAAATTAACCATTCTCAACACAGCCTTCCTCCTCTACTACTTCCTCTTGTAATTCCAAGAGCTAGGCCATCATGGCCCTCAAGAAGAAGCTCCTGCCGAAACCGGTTTGGCTCAATGGATAGAGCGTCGGCCTGCAGACTGAAGGGTCCCGGGTTCGATTCTGGTCAAGGGCATATACCTTGGTTGCGGGCACATCCTCAGTAGGGGGTGTGTAAGAGGCAGCTGATCAATGATTCTCTCTCATCGATGTTTCTAACTCTCTATCCCTCTCTCTTCCTCTCTGTAAAAAATCAAATATATATATATATATATATATGAAGAAGCTCCTGCCAAAACTGGTTTGGCTCAGTGGCTAGAGCTTCGGCCTGCGGACTGAAAGGTCCCAGATTCGATTCCGGTCAAGGGCATGTATCTTGGTTGCAGGCACATCCCTAGTAAGGGGTGTGCAGGAGGTAGCTGATCGATGTTTTTCTCTCATCAATGTTTCCAACTCTCTGTCCCTCTCCCTTCCTCTCTGTAAAAAAATCAATAAAATATATTTTAAATTTTTTAAAAAAGAAGTAGCTCCTAATTCTGTTACATTTCCATAGAGGTTGCATCACCCTTCACCCACTAGCCCCCAGTCACTGTCTCCCTGGTTTACCCCTTCAATCTCTCTGAATACTCATGCCACTCTATCAAGCCACACATTCACTTAATCAGTACTGGTATGTATTGAGCAGCCCTATAAGCCAAAAACCATATCTGTCACAGTGCCATGAACAATGTCCTATACATAACACATGCTTGATTCATATCTATGACTCAATCTCTGATAAGAACACCAGGTGAGCTTCTTCTGCACCTTGCCGAGGAATACTCGGGAGATGGGGGGCCGGAATTCTGCAGGGCAGCCTGAGGTCAGAGCCCTGCCCCCACAAAAGCCTCTTATTCATCTAAGCCCAGATCAGAGACTATCACCCCAGCTATGAAGATGCTGACACAGCCCTCCCATCAGTGTGCCAAGGGAGCCAGAAAAACCAGTGTTGTAAAATACGCTTTAATCAAGTGACCTGTCTCAGTTAGTGTAGATTTAGGGAAAAACTTTCTCAAGAAGCCAGTAATAAATGGAAGAAAAGATAAGAACAGAAATTAATGAACATAGTAATTATCCCCCAAAGTTGCAAATCAGAACAATTCCTCACTTGAAGACAACTATGAAAAACAAGATTAAAATGCTTCAGGGATGTTTTCCTGAAATAGCAGGCAATAGAACAGACAAAATGTATTTCCAGTACCTCACTGGGGGCATGTACCTTTTGGCTAATAGCTATCAGACACTAAATACCAGAGTAAAAATAATATTCTTCCACGCTTCATCATGGAGTTACAATTATCCATGGGAAAGCAGCAACACAGTAAACTGCCTTAAACAGTAATGAGAATACTTCCAGATTCCAAGCTTCTCCTTAAGTATCGGGGCACAAGTGGGTATAAGCCAGGTGATACTCCCTATATCAGTCTGCTAAGGCTCCCATAACAAAATACCAGACACTTGGTGGCTTAAACAACAGACACTGATTTTCTCAGCTTTGGAGAAGTTCAGGATCAAGGTTCTGACTCCTTTGGTTTCTAGTAAGAGTGTTCTTCCTGGCTTGTTCATAGCCACCTTCTCCCTATGTACTCACATGGCTTTTCTTCAATGAGTGTATGCAGAGAGAGGGCTCACTGGTATTTCCTCTCATAAGGACATTAATCCTATCCAATCAGGGTCCTGCCCTTGAGACCTCATTTAACCTTAATTACGTCCTTACTCTAAATACTGCCATACTAAGGGTCAGGACTTCAATATATAAAATTTTAGGGATACAAAGATTCAGATATGAAGGGTAAAGCCTCTTCCCAAAAAACAACTCATGCTGGAAAATGAAGGCTTGGGTAAGAAGGTGATCTTGGGTACAATCTGCTGACTGTGGGGAATAATAACCAAAGACTCTAGGGCTGTGGGGGCCATGGTGGGTAAGGGTGAGGAAGAAACTGTCTCAAATCAAATAAATTCTTAAGGAACTATTCCTTTCCCTTTGACAAAAGATGGCTAAACAATAATAATGTATAATATATATGTATATAATAATAATACTAAGTACTAGGCACAACTATACACTTGGCATTGTGATAAGTATTTGGCATACAAGGTGTCACTTAAGCTTCATAGAAACAGGTGCAGAAGAACAGTTACTATTTTTATTTTACAGATAAGGAAACAAACATATATTAGTGAAAGTCAATTTCCAAAGTTACCTATATATTCCTGGTCAGGATACATGCCCGGTTGCAGGCTAGGGGGGGATGCAGGCTAGGGGGATGCAGGAGGCAGCCTATCCATGTCACTCTCACATTGATTTTTTTTTTCTCTCTTCTCTCCCTTCCCCCCGCCCTCTCTAAAAATAAAAATAAAAAATCAGTAAAAACATACTAAAAAGAAAAACGATGGCCTCCCATAGGGCTTGTGGGCCTTATTACTGCTACCTAAAGATGACCTTAAAAAGACAAATAATTTCTCTCCCTCTCCTTCTCTTTAAAAATCAATTAAAATATCCCAGTTGGGGCATGTGCAGGAGGCAATCAATTGATGTGTCTCTCTCACATCAATGTTTCTCTCTCATCTCTCTCTCTCTCTCTCCCCCTTCCTCCTTCCACTCTCTAAAAATCAATAGAAGAAATATCCTTGGGTGAGGATTAACAACAAAAAAGAAGAAGACAAATCCACATATCTTTGACGTGAGCCTCTGACTACTCAGAAAGACTGGCAAAAATGCTCTTTCCTTTCATCCAAAAATTTTTCATTTCTCAGAGAGAATCATCTGGAATATACAGTCAGTCCCAAATAATCCTTGGGGGAATGCAAATGGATTTAGAAAGCAAATTTATCCCTTCCCCAGATGAACCAAAACCCCTGCAATTTTTTTTTAATATATTTTTTATTGATTTTGTACAGAGAGGAAGGGAGAGAGATAGATAGCTAGAAACATCGATGAGAGAGAGTCATCGATCAGCTGCCTCTTGCACACCCCCTACTGGGGATATGCCTGCAACCAAGCTACATGCCCTTGACCGGAATCGGACTCGGGTCCCTTCAGTCCCCAAGCTGACGCTCTATCCATTGAGCCAAACCGGTTTTGACCAAAACCCCTGCATTTAGCAGTTCCTAAAGGCAGCCCACCTCTGCTCACTCTAGCTGCCTAAATCTCAGCAGGCTATCACTAAGATACTCATTCCACTACCAGGGAAATAAAGGAGAATACCCAATCTTGGGAAGAAAATCCAAAAATAATAATGCAAAAAGGAAAGGAATAAGTAAGAAGAGAACAAAGCTCAAACTCTTATTTATGATGTCTCTGATTTGCTATGAGCTCAGGCTCATGGGAATGTGCAGGGGGGTGCAGGAGGCATCTTATAAAATATTCTGGCTCCAATTAGTTTTCTTTGTTTAAGTTCTAATTATTACTTTACCCCTCTTCAAATGGGCCCCAAAGATGTTGAAAAAATGTCACCAAAAGGTCACTTGTTCCATAGAAACTTTGAGATTCTGACATCTTGCTCTGAACTGCAATTTTATAACTTCATAGAATAATGAGTTAACCATGGTAAAGAATTCTCCACTTCCCTTGGCAACAGGGCTCACAGAGGCTAAACAGGCAAGGGAAAGAAATATGGTACCAAAGACAAAAAGAAAAAAAAGCCCCCATTTCCTCATCTAGCAGCACATGCACAAAATGGGCTCCCAAACCCTGCCCAAATCACTAAACTAGTACCACGACATCAGATTCCAAAGCCACATGTCATTGGAGGTGACACTGTCTGTTCTTACTGAGGAGAAGTTAATAGGAAGCTGGGAGGTGGGCAACAGAGGGAGAAAGCAAGTGCCCAGTCTCAGCAACAGTGGGAAACATGCTTATTTTGACTCAGATACCATGCTTTCAGTAGTTACAGAGCCAGAAACAGAGGGTCAACTAGGTCCCTAATTGTTGACACACTCCCCACTCCTGGGAAAATAATAGAATTTGGGGAAAACACCAAAAAGCAAGCAATTTATTTATTTATTTATTTTAATACATTTTATTGATTGTTTACAGAGAGGAAAAGAGAGGGATAGAGAGTTAGAAACATCGATGGGAGAGAAGCATCGATCAGCTGCCTCTTGCACACCCTCCACTGGGAATGTGCCCACAACCAATGTACATGCCCTTGACTGGAGTCGAATCTGAGACCCTTCAGTCCGCAGGCCGACGCTCTATCCACTGAACCAAACCGGTTTCAGCAAAGCAAGCAATTTATTGCTGAAAACTCCAACAGAGCTGGAGAAATCATATACAAGCCTCACTACTGCAAAGGGACAAGCGTTACCAAATCATAATGCTACACACCACAGCAAGAGGAGGAGGAAACGCATTTATCCACTGGGAGTTCTCAAATAAATGGTTCCCAGAGAGCCATTCTACCTGTTTCCCCCACACACTTCTTGGCAATTGCTGGTAAAATTGTCAAGAGGAAAAGGAGAAGGAGGGAGGGTAGGGCAGTCTTCAGGCCTCTATTTTGAAACTGAGGATCCATCAATCTAGCAGCTGGGCCTTCTTTATCCAGGGCCCACTAGGAGCCATGATACAGTCCAGAGTCCAAAGTGGAGAAACAAGTTCCACTTCCTGTCAGCCAAAGCCCGGAATCTACCTGTCATACTAATATGAAAACAAGGTAGAAAAAGATTTGAAATTCTATTACTGCAGAATATCAATATACTTGAATCACACATTAGACTTATTAAAGTAAAGGCAACCCTTAGCTAGGCTATAAACACACACACACACACACACACACACACACACACACATATACACACGAGCCCTGGTCAATTGCTCAGGGGTTAGAGCATCAACCCCCCACAACAAAAGGTCATGGGTTTGATTCCCAGGCAAGGGCACATACCTGGGTTGCAGGTTCAATCCCAGCCCTGGTTGGGATACCAATTAATGTATCTCTCTCACACCTTTTTTTTTAAAAATATATTTTATTGACTTTTTTACAGAGAGGAAGGGAGAGAGATGTAGAGTTAGAAACATCGATAAGAGAGAAACATTGATCAGCTGCCTCCTGCACTCTCCCTACTGGGGATGTGCCTACAAACAAGGTACATGCCCTTGACCGGAATCAAACCTAGGACCCTTCAGTCTGCAGGCTGATATTCTATCCCCTGAGCCAACTAATTAGGGCTCTCTCACCAAAAAAGGTAAACAAAATACACACACACACACACACACACACACACACACACTAAAACAAACCCCACCAGGAGACGGGACCTGGCCTACTTTGTTCTCTACCCTGTAATACACAGGGCTTTCTTTCTTTCTTTTTTTCAGGTAGAGAGAGGGTGGAAGGTTATTTGAATTTAAATTACCAGTAAACACTATAATCTGTGTGTAAGGAGAAAAGAAACATTCAAGAGTGCCAAGCACAGGCTCTTGGGACATGAGTGTCCGAGGCAATAGGAACCCATGGGGCTTTCTCCTTCAATCTCAGCACATCTCTTGGTAGCAGACAAGCCAGCAGGCAAGGCCCAGGCAGCACAAATGGGCACTGTCCCCTGGTCTAGGGAGAAGACTGACCTCTCAGAAGGAAATTACTATAAGCAACAAAGAATGAACAAGACCAGTTATCCACAGAAGTAACCCATCTAAGGAGGTGATTTGGAGAGGTGTCACTGAAGATAGGGACCATATCTGTCTCACTCACCATTATAATCCCATGGCCGAGCAGTACCTGACACATAATGGGTGCTCAACAAAAAATTATAGATTGAATGGTATCCAGAAAGGCTCCTTAGGTTGAAAAGGATTGATGAGAGCTAGAAACTACTTTTTCCTATTGTAACCTAAGATAGAAGAAGGGCTGTGGTCTTCAAAGAATATATAAAAGGGAAACTAGACAATAAAAAGTATTCTCTCTCATCCTGGCAGCATGAATCAGTGATTCGACCATCACTCACAAACTGAAGGGTCGTGGGTTCGATTCTGATCAAGGGTAAGTACCCGGGTTGCAGATTCCCTGCCCCAGTTGGGGCATGCATTGGGGAGGCAACCAATTGATATGGCTCTCTCACACTGATGTCACTCTCTCTTCTATTCCCTTTCCCTCACCCTTCCATTCTCTCTAAAATCATGGAAAAAAATACCCCCAGTGAGGATTTTTAAATTATTCTCTCTCAAATGTAGGGTATCCCCAAATAATGAATACACACTTTAACAGCTGATAGCTCAAATTTGAAAATGAAATATATTTTAATAAACACTGCCTTTATAATTATTGAAAGTGTGTGTATACATTTAAGGGACATCCTATATATTCCTCATACCCTAACAGACTGAGAAGCATGTTTTGTCAGGGTTGCTTCTGGGGGGTTTTTTGGTGTTTTTTTCTTTTTTATTATTGAACTTATTGGGGTGACATTGGTTCACAAAACCATACAGGTTTCAAGTGTACAACTTAACAAAGCATCATTTGCACACTTAATTATGCACTCATAGCCCCAAGCAAAGTCTCTTTCTGTGCCCATTCCCACCACCCCTTTGCCCACCTCCACCCATTTCCCACCCACTTTACCTTTGGCTAACATCAGTGTTGTTTGTGTCTATGTGTTGTTGTGGGGGTTTTGTTGTTGTTGTATATTTCTTTATTGATTTCAGAGAGAAAGGGAGGAAAGATAGAAACATCAATGATGAAAGAGAATCACTGATTGGCTGCCTCCTGCACACCACCTACTGGGGATCCAGCCAGCAATCCAGGCATGTGCCCTTGGCTGGAATCGAACCTGGGACTCTTCAGTACACAAGCTGATTCTCTATCCACTGAGCCAAGCCAGCTAGGATTGTTTTGTTTTTTGTCTGTTTGTTTTTGCTTAATCCATTCACCTTATTTTATCCAGCTCCCCAACCCTTTCCTGACAGCTGTCAATCTGTCCCATGTATCCATGCCTCTGTTTGTATTTTGTCAGTTTATTTTGTTCATTAGATTCCACATATAAGTGAGACCATATGGTATTTGTCTTTCTCTGACTGGTTTATTTCACTTAGCATAATAATCTCCAGGTCCCTTCCATGTTGTCACATAAGGTAAGAAAGTAAGATTTCCTTTTTTTTTTTTTTTTTTTTTTTTTCACAGCTGAGTAGTTCCATTGTGTAAATGTACCACAGCTTTTTTATCCACTCATCTACTACTGATGGGCACTTGGGCTGTTTCCAGATCTTAGCTATTATAAATAGTGCTGCTATGAACATAGGGTTGTTACAGATAAAGAAATAAGAACAGAGAGGTTAAGTAATTCATCTTAAGTCTAACAGCTAGTACATGGTTTAAATCTGGGTATATCTAATGCTTCAGCTTTCCACTATACTTCACCTTGTTTTCTTCCAGGGGTGAACCAACTTCCCAGCTAAATTTGTCTGTAGAGGAGATAATTCTCCTACCTATCCACACAAACCAACTAGGCAGTCGTGTTTCTTAGTTAACTGGAACTATGTCTTGATGGTTTCATGAATTCCTGTGCTTGAGACAGCCCACTAAAACTTAAACCTGGGTGAACTAGCTGAGTTTCCAGACCTACAAAGCTGTCACCAGTGAGAGCCTAACTAAGCCATCAGCTGGTACCTACCTCTGGGACAACTCTCTTTGGAACAGCCAACCTGAGCATGATCTGCACATGTGCCCACAAGCCTCTTTAGAGATCGCAAAGGAGGTAACCAGGAGCCTCTCCTACTCATGAGTTGTGACCATAATACACAAAGTTATCTTTGAAGGTAATCTAATTCAGACTTAAGTAAGAATAGAAAAAATAAAAAGGATTTCTGTTTGGTCTTCAGTAGCAAACAGAGACTTCCATGTTGTGCGCTGCCTCTCTAGAACTTCCAGAGACCTCCCACCCCAAGGATGTCAGGGGCAGCAGAGTAGAAAAGGCAAGATAATATTCAATGTTGTATTCTTAGGAGACCAGTGGTGAGAATCAGCCCATGTTTCTAAAAGAAGTAAATACCCTCAATAAACTCAGAAGAAGCAAAATAGTACTAAAACATACTGTCTCTCTCAGTAAGACTCTCAGGGTTATCTGTTTATTTTTGCTGTGTGTATGAGAACTTTCATCAGTTAACTTTTTTCCCCCTGAAGCTTAGGGAAGCTGATGATTCACCCAGGTGCACAACAGCTGCTAGAAAGACCTGTGGGAAGGGGCCACTGGCAAAGGCAGGCTAGGCTGTGTGTGGTAAGGAGGGTCTCCCAGGAGTGCCCTACATGCCAAGCCATATGTTGTCAGGATATTAATCCAATGTTTACTCTCTCAGGAGCATTAAATTATATCCAAGGACTACATGAGTCCTTCCAATTCTACTCCTTACTTCATTCCCAGAAAGATTAGTAACCTAGAAACAAAGCCTTCTGCTTAATAGCAGCAATAATACTCAGCAAGGAATAGGAAACCAGGCTATCAATTCAAGCTTCCCTGAAAGGTACTGCCCCAAAGCAGCCCCATCTAGAAAATGTAGAATCCTACTACTGACGCTGTTTTCCAGAGAACACAGGCCTAAATAACTTGTGTGTCCTAAAAAGGCAAAAGCTTGAACCAAAAGAGTAAAGAGGGAACAGCACATCTCCACTTCTGCCCCAAATGAAACAGCTCTGGAAGTCTATAAGAGAATTCCAAAAATTCTCCTCATTGCCACAAGAACTAAAAGCAAGGGGCATGAATATGAAATAAGGCTACCTGGCCCCAGCTGGTGGCTTGGCTTGTTAGAGCATCACCCTGTACCTCACAAAGGTTGCAGGTTTGATTCCCAGTCAGGGCACATACCTAGATTGAAGGTTCAATCCCTGGTCAGGGTGTGTACTGGAGGCAACTCATTGATGTTTCTTTCTGTCTCTTCCTCTCTCTCTCTCTCTCTCTCTCTCTCTCTCTCTCTCTCTAAATTCAATAAATATATCCTCATGGGAGGATTAGAAAAAATAAGACTACCTGGATTAGTCACTGCTCTACCATAATTAGTATTGTATGACCCTAAGTCATTTAGACTCTTCAAACCTCAATTTTTTACCTCCATGAAATATACTAGCAGATGTTGTAAGGACCAGACTAAACAACGTATCTGAAAGCCTTTGAAAACAGTAAATTATTGAACTTTAGGCCTGATTATTAGTCAAAAGACTGCCAAGTGAAAAACCCTAAAACACTTCTGGAGAGCAAGAAGCAAACTGTCACCTTGAAGACATAATCTCCAGTGACTGGATGTAGGTGTTTGCAGAGAAACTCATACTCAGGAATAAAGTGAGAACAGTGACTTTTAAGAAGAGACCAGACTTGTGTCTGCTCAGGTACATTTAAAAAATAAGAATATATGCACATGGTTCCAATTTGAAAAAGCACACAGGTATACAGTGAAAAGTCAGCCTCCTTCCTCCCCCATTCTCCAGCCATCCAGAGTCCCTCACCAAAGATACCCTCTCTTCTCAGTTTCTCATGTATTCTTCCAGAGATAGTTCCAATCAGCTAGTTTCTGCCTCAAATGGGGATATCACTGGTGGCAACACTTTGAAACCTAGAAGATAATGCCAAATAAGCAAGCACTGCCAGGGCCTATGAAAAGAGCCAGACAACCAGAGGATAAGATATTGCCTGCAAAGGGTACCATGGAGGTGCAATTTTCCTTACAACTATTGAGTAGTATACTGCTTTGCCCCATGGCTGACCACAATTAGGCAATGATTTTGTATAATGTAGTTCCATTTTGATTGCTTTTATTTACTTAGCATGCCTTCTCAGAGAAGTGATTAACAGGAATGATCTCTGGGACTTCATGCTATATCACCAGGGCCTTAGAAATAAAAACAGGAACAATAGTCAAACCTCCCTCATTGGAAGCTGGGCAAAAAAAGAACAAAAATCACCATTTTTAGCGTCAGAATACAAGGGAAAATAAAGGGCTCTGCAAGGCTCAGCTGAAGAGACTAATTCACTACCCACAGAAAATCACAAAAAATACTCTCAACCAAAGGTAGGTGTTCACCACAACTCCCTCAAAAGTGTTCAGGTTATGCCCTCCCCTCCCTTTCTTTTTATACAGGAAATTTAAATGTGTAAAATCCTAGCCTCTATCCAAAGGGCACAAATAGCCTATAGTTAAATCTCAACCACAGACATGCTCTGGTAGCCCCTAGGGGTTTCACAAAAATCTGGATTTCTGGTTTTTCTTATAACATGAGATGATGATGCCCTAGAGACACACTTACCCATGATAATGATAGGCTGAGTAGCAGCTGTCCCCACAGAGAACATGAGCACTCCAGTTTGACACAGGGCCACCATTCCCTAATGCCCCACACTGACTGTTCCTTACCTGGCCTGGAACATCTGAGCTGGAGACCCTTAGCCAGTGATGACAAAGGAAGCTGATCAACTGGTAGAAACAATAGCTGACCAAATAGCAGGACTCCGGCGTTCACAAGTATTTATTAAACACCCTCTCAGATCGAGGAAATGTGCTGAGGGCTGGGTACACAAAGAGGAAAGAGGGACAGTGTCTGCCCTCCAGGAATTCCTAATTCAGTTGGAAAAATAAGACTTACTCTTAAGAACTGCTTACCCAGCTGGCGTGGCTCCATGGTTGAGCCTCAACCTATGAACCAATTGGTCACAGTTCGATTCCTGACAAAGGCACATACCCAGGTTGCAGGCTTGATCCCCAATGTGAGGCGTGCTGGAGGCAACCGATCAATTACTCTCTCATTATTGATGTTTCTATCTCTCTCTCCTTCTCCCTTCTTCTGTGAAATCAGGAGATTTCTCTCTCTCTCTCCCTCTACCTTCCCTCTCTGGATGGGAATCAAAGAATGTTTCTGGGAAAAACTGGAATTTGAACAGGGCTATTATCATATCTCAAGCTTTCACATATTCATCCATTCAACAAGCATTTATTGTGTCTGTGTTATGCTCAGCATTATGCTCCACACACAAAATAAAGCATAGCTCATGTCCTTGAGCAGCTCATATAATAAGAGACAAAATAACCAAGGCAAAGTTTGCTGAATTCTACAATCAAATAGTTTCTATGTGAATACAAATAAGTGGTCCCTGGCGAAGCTTGCTGAAGAAGGCAACTGTGCAGCTTAACGTAGGAAACTAAGGAGAGGTTACTCTGGGCAAAAGAACTGGCAGAGGCATGCTTAGAGGACCACATGGACCAGTTTATCAGGAGCAAAGTGTACGTGTGGGTAATGGTAGAGGATATAATTAAAGTAGTAGCACAGGGATACACAGGACTACTACACACTGGAATTTATTCAGAGCCAGTAGGTGCCACTGAGGCTTCTAAGCATGAGTGTTCTCTTTCAGCACAGTATTTAGGAAGACCCCCAAGAGGCAATGGTACACAAGGTCCTGGAGGAAGCTAAAACAGGAGATAGGAGGGGGCTCTGGTAATAACTCAGGAGCAGTTTCAGGAAAGAGGAGAAAGACTAAGTAAGCCAAATACTTCATTTGGTTGCAAAAATTTAAGACAATGGCATTTCTTTGAAAATACTTTTTAATTCCTCTTTCTTTTTTTAAACCAATTCAGACTAGTCTTCCCCCAAAATAGTGAGGTTTTCCTTTGTTTCATTCAGGCTATCTTTATGGTGCTTGCAGGTTTTTTGTGTGTTTTTTTAATTCAGCTTGAGATCAATAATGTGGAGGTAGTAGATATAGGGGCTTCTTCCCACTTCCACCCCCAATTCTACACTGAACAAGTTGTAAATCCCAAAGGGAAAGAGAGTCAACTTGATAAAGCCCAGTTTAGAGTATTTAACTGTGCCTCCCAGACCTTGCACAAGGACCACAAATGGACATACAAATCAGAGGAAAGCCATGACAGATGTCAAAGTTCCCTTAATGAAGTAATTGCTTCATATCTTCTGAAGAGCAGAGGCAAGAGATAAGAACACATTGTCAGAGGGCCCCTGGCAGGCTATTGGCTCCATTAAAATCCCATGTTAGACACTGCCCAGAAAACGGGACGTGCTGGTTAAATCAGCAGTTAAAGAGACCCTCAGAAAGATGAGAAATGAGTGGAATAGGAAAATGACGGGAGAGAAGCTGCAGAGTTCCTTTTTCACAACTTTTAGTTATTCACTATGAGCTACCTATGACTATTGATATGAATAATCAACCAACAAACAAAGAAGACAGCCAATGATGTGATAATTAAAATAAAACTTACTTGGTCAGCATAACTTATCTCTAACCAAGTCTTGGATCAGAAATTGGCAACTGCTGCTGTTGTCATTATTGATGATAATACAGAGCAGTTAAATTGAGCCAGAGAAAGCACTTTATGTATTTTCTCATTTAATTGGCTACAAATGTAAACATTAGTCTTCCCATTCTACAGATCATGAAATTAAGGCTTAGAGAAAAATAGGTAACTTCTCTATCTGATAGCTATTAAGTAGATAGCAGAATATGAAACCAAGTGAGCTGACTCCAAAGTGTTTTAAACCACTCTGACCTACCATTCATTCCTTTTCCTTTGAGATATATTAAAGATTTGCTTGGGTCACTAGAAAAGGCCCACTGATGCATTGGCCCTGTTCTTTATAGAACACACAGCAGTCTGGCCTAAGAGCTATTTCTTTGTTTCTAAAAATGGGGAAACTTCAAATCTATTTCATCAGAGATGAGAACAAGAGGAAAAATTCAACAGGAATAGGAGAAAAATCAGCATGACAGCTAAAACTCTCAACAATGAGGATTGTAAGTATAATGGACAAGATAGTCAGTGGAGGGGCCTTCTCCTTCTCTGGAGATTTTTAACTGCAATAGTCCCTAGCATCTTTACAAGGCTTTAAATAATCCTAACAAATTCTATGGCCACCCTCTGTGAGCCCTTTGGCTTGAGTTTCAGCTATGCCATTAATACAATGATGGCCCTAAAAAAGTATACCACCAATTTCACTTCTCTGGGGCTCAGTTTTGTCATATATATATATATATATATATATATATATATATATATATATATATATATATATATAAAAGGCTATTATGCAAAGTGTCTCCTCGGGAGTTCGACCGGGGGACAGGGAGTTTGTTCACTCACTATGACATGTGCTGACCACTAGGGGGTGGCATTGAACAAAGGAAGGCCCAGACAGCAGCTAGAAGGCCCCAATTGGTCCTGATCGCCAGCCAGGTCTAGGGTCTCTACCTGTGCACAAATTTCATGCACCGGGCTTATAGCAGTAAAATAAGAATCAACCAAATGCAAATCTACAACATTGAGCAATGACAGACCTGAAATACTATCTCCTGACTTTTCACTCACCCAAGGAACTACGAATGAACCAGGCACTGCCCTGATTTCTTCAATGAAACTGATATAAAGACCCCAAGGATGATTTCTTCCAGCTCAGATATACTATTTTAGACTTTAAGAGCTGCACCCACAGATGGAGATTTTGTTTCATGAATACAATCAAACCCAACTCCCCATGACTATCAGATGAGTAAGGTCACAAAATTCAGCCTTAAATACCTTGCTTATGAGCTGGCCCCTTAAACCTCTAATGTCTACTACCCACTGGATTCAAAGCATGACAATCAATCTTATAGATATTAACTGTCCTACCTTATGTAACTTCCAATGAACTATAGCCTGCTAATAGAGTTTGGTCAGGTGGTTGCTACCCAACTTGGGAGCCTCACAGAAATGTAAGGCATGAAACTATTGCCAAAAGTAAAGAAATTTCCATTTAAAATGGCATTAGTCTTCCTCACCAGACCTTTGGGATGCATCTCAGATTATTCCAGTTTCTAGAACTCCTCTCCTCACAAGACAAAGTGGCAGAATACATGCAGAGAGTAGTGACTAGATATGGATCTGTTCAGTGACTGCTGTGATATCCCTCTATCTGTGATGACAAGTGGTCATTAAAAGGCATAATCAAGAACTCTCTCTCTCTGTGAAACCACAGCCAGCAAACAAACCTCAAAAACATACCCCTTTCAGCTTCTCTGTGGATATGACATGTGACATGAGCTAAATATCATATACTTCCCAAAGGCTCCAACCTCCAATCCAGGAGGTTTAGCTGTGAAAAAATAAGGCCTAGGAAGCAACAGAGAAGCAGATGGTAAATGGACTGACTCAAAACTCCAAGATCTGAAAGAAAATAAAAACAACAAAAGATAAACTTAATTCCAGACTCTCTGGAGAAGTCCAGGTAAAATTCATTCCTCCCATCTATATCTCCACCCACACTCCATTTCTTCTCCAAGTCTCTCAATAGCATCAATAACTTCACAAAAGGGCAAGCAACTGCTCCAAATTATTAAAAATATTAATAAACTCAGCCAGTGTTTCTCAATGGTTAAGGGTACACCTATAAACCAAATGGTCACAGTTTCATTTTCCCAGTCAGGGCACATCCCAACTTGCAGGCTGGACCCTAGTAGGAGCTGCATAAGAGGCAGCTGATCTATTATTCTCTCTCATCACTGATGTTTCTATCTCTCTCTCCCTCTCCCTTCTTCTCTGAAATCAATAAAAACTTAAAGCACTTTTTAAAAAAAATGCCCTGATCGGTGTTGTTCAGTACAGAGAATCATCCTGGGAAGTAAGGAGTCGCTGGTTCCATTACTGGGTTGCAGGTTGATCCCCAGCCCCAGCTGGGGCAGATACTGGAAGCAACTAATCAATGTATCTCTCTCATAGTAATGATATTCCCTCCCTCTTCCCCCACCCTCAATCCCTGCCTTACACTCTCTCTTAAAAATAAAAAAATAAAAAATAATAAACAAAAAGGTTAAGAAACATTTTATGTTCAAAGGGTTGACCCAGTTGCCATAAAGACTGTCATTAATTTGCATAATAGCCATATGGAGGATAACCAACTTGTACTGGGTTGCCCCTGACTTTCCTGGTTTGGGCACTTAACTCCCACATGTGGGAAATCCCTCAGTCCTGGGAAAACTAAAATGGTTGTTCAGCCTCCTCATAGGAGAAATCTATATAGGCATTTTCATTTCACTAATGAGGCGACCCCAAGAAACATGATGGTTATCATGAAGGATTTACCGTACTTCAGCAGCATTCCTGGGCCAAGATTGAAATATGCCATTTGCCCAGCCCGACTCAGAGCTCTCTGCCCCTAACCTCCATCAAGGCATTGGCATGGAATGGTTCTCATGCACTGACTATGCCACTTCCTTCTTGTTATGGACTGAATGTGTCTCTCCCCCTCCAAATGTAATACTTATGTTGAAACCCTAATTCCCAATGTGATCTTTTTTTTTTTTTTTTTTTTTTTGGAGATGAGCCTTTGGAAGTAGAGTTAGATCATGTGGGTGGAGCCCCCATGAGGGGATTAGTGCCCTTACAGAGAGTTGGCCAAACCAGGGCACATTCTACTCTCTGAGCCACATAAGGATACAGCAAGAAGCCAGCTACTGTGAACTAAAAGAAGGGTTCTCATCAAGAACCTGACCAAGAGGCCTCCAGAACTGTGTGAGAAATAAATGTTTGTTATTTAAGCTACCCAGTCTATGGCATTCTGTTATAGCAGCCTATAACTTACTAAGCAGCCTTAAACACCAAAGTCAAGGGCACTATTAAGAGATTGAGGGCAAAGCCATCAAGGATATGTATATCCTATCTGAGAAGCACCAAGTATGTGAAAGATGTCACTTTGCAGAAGCAAAGTGTACCATTCTGTCATTGCAATGGTGGAGTTGGTAAGTATGCCCAGGTCAAATGGTAGAGCAGGACACAGAGTCAACAGTACAAAAAGAGTGTTAAAACACAAAACTCTGGGGAGGGAGGGCATGTATGGGGGGGGGGTGGCAATGGTATATGTACACAAATAATAATTTAATTAAAAAAAATTTTTAAAAGAGTGCTAAATTTTTGCAGCACATGCTTAAAAATGCAGAGAGTAATACTGAACTTCAAATTTAGATGCTTAGCCGAGACCGGTTTGGCTCAATGGATAGAGCGCCGGCTTGGGGACTGAAGGGTCCCGGGTTCGATTCCGGTCAAGGGCATGTACCTTGGTTGCGGGCACATCCCCAGTAGGGGGTGTGCAAGAGGCAGCTGATCGATGACTCTCATCGATGTTTCTAACTCTCTATCTCTCTCCCTTCCTCTCTGTACAAAATCAATAAAATATATTTAAAAAAAAAAAATTTAGATGCTTAATGACCACATCTGTGTGAACAAAAGCACCCAAGATGGGGTGCAGAAGTTACAGAGATCATGAATGGATAAACCCATAAATGAGCTCTCCCTGACACAATGAAATTATTGAAAAAGAGCATATTGTTCCTAATCCAGAAGAGGGATTTGCACAGAAGAGAAAGGTGAAACTGAAGAAACAAAATTTTTATGGGCCAGGTGAAACTGAAGAAACAAAATTTTTATGGGCCAGGGATAAATTCAGCATAAAACAGATGCTAATAAAAGCAAAAAGCAGAAAGAGCAAGAGAGGGAGAGAATGAATGAATATGAATGAGGGCAGACATAACCAGCCATCACAACCGTTATCCTTGTCAATGAGCTGCCTCAGGGAACCTGAAAGAACTATCAGATTGGACTGAACATAGATCTATTGCTACTGAATTCTGTCTCCAAGGTAGAAAATTGCACAATTGAGGATACCAGGTGTAAACCCTTAACAAGCAAGGAAAATTCTGGGAGATTCTTCACATGTGTCCTGAGTACCTTGAATCTTTTAGATGTTTTTGTCCCAAAGACAAACTTAATTGTTGTTGATGCTAGAAATCAGAGGTTACCTCAAGCCCAGCCTGAACAGCAACAGGCTACTAGTATTCTCCCCTATTCAGCAGTAAAACCCTTTGTGATATTACCAGTAAATGAAGAAAAGGGAGAGATATTTCCTTAGGCCACATATAATTAAAATAAGAAGCTCTATGCTATGGAAAACTAAAACCAACTCAGAGGAAGATAAAGTATTCATCCTCCCTAAGAAAGAAAAAGATTACCTCCACAAGGACAGGTCTCCAAATTAACACCAAATCCAGGAAACAGAACCCTTTGCTACAGACCATGACCTAAGTATCATCTGAGGCCCCAGAGAAAAATCCGCAGGGATTGCACTGTAAAAATGTTCAGATCAGCTCTCCTAAAATCAGCTTACTCCAAGACACTGGCAGACAGCCTCTGCAGCATAGCTTCAGTTAGGAAAGGATAGCAAATAAGAAAAAATACATACATACAAGAGGCTAGATGAGAAGAGCACGAATTCACAAACAGTAAAAAGAGGATTGGAAGGCATCATCTATTTGGAAAAAGATAAAACTTGCCTTTACAGATTGTCATTTTTTAATATTCTCATTAATAGCCAATCTTCATTCTTTGATGAAAATAGTTATTACATTCCTATTCCCAAAAGCTTTCACGTGTATTACTTCATTTAACTACTCTTCAAAGTGTTTGTTTTCTGAGAGTACATTTATTAAAGCTGGGAACACTGAAATAACAAAGGACCTAAGATAGAAGAAGCAACAGGAGGCAGCCTAGGCAGAGCTGCTTTGGCTCTCCAGAAATGTTATCGGAAAGAAGTAAGCCAAGGGGAGGCTACTGTTAGCTCAATGACGTCAGAGAAAAGGGAGCCTTGGGGCCAGGTTCAGGGGTTTAGCCCAGGATGAGCTGCCAATGCCCATTGCTCTTTTGGTTGCAAGTCTCTGTGGAGACTCTTAAGGGTTTAGGAAAGAGAGAAAAAAAAAGAAGGGAGCACCAAGATAGTGGCATAGGCAAACACCTATACTTGCTGCCTCTCGCAACCACATCACAATTACAACTAAAAGGCAGAACAACCTAAACCAGTTTGGCTCAGTGGATATAGCATCAGCCTGCAGACTAGGGGGTACCAGGTTCGATTCCAGTTAAGGGCATGTACTTTGATTGGGGACATATCCCCAGTGGGGGGTGTGCAGGAGGCAGTTGGTCGGTTTTTCTCTCTCATCAATGTTTCTAGCTCTCTATCCCTATCTCTTCCTTTCTGTAAAAAAATCAATAAAATATATATATATTTTTTTAAAGAAAGCAGAACAATTACCACCCAGAACCTTGAGAAAGCTGGCTGAGTAGAAGTTCCACAACTAGAGAAGTAAAGAAAGTGCAGTGAGACTGGTAAAAGGTGGGGAGGCGCGAATGTGCTGGCACCTAGATGTCTGCTCTTTTCATCAGGAGGGAGATACAAGCTCCTGACTGCTCTGAACTCCAGTTCTGGGTGAAACTCTGGGGGACCCAGACACATACCAGGAGAAACTGGACTGTCTGGCATCTGGCCAGAATGTGAGGGCAGCTTTCTCTCAGAAGTGCTCGCAGCAATCATTGTTCCTGCACAGGGGTGCGGGACACAGAGACACGGGGACCTATCTGGTGCAGGGCTGACTGGCAGCCATTGCTTTTTGCTCTGCCCTGGTGATTCCCAGAGACCCCGCTCCTCCCAATTTACAACCCCACCCAAGCTGTGCTTTTGCATATAAATGGCCTGTCCTTTCTCCTCCTAAAACCTGTCACACTGCAGTTGGGTCAGAGAGCACCAGAGTTTCCAAAAGAAGGTCCAAGGCCCGGTGGCAGCAGCAGCCTGCCTTGCTTCACAGCTGTGCCTCGTCTGGGCACTTCCAAACCCCATACAAAGAGGAGGAATCTACAGATGTCTTTGTAGCTCCTGCTGGGTGGCCCCAGACAGTGGCTGACCTTGCACCTCCTTGGAGATCCAAGAGCCAGTGTATCCAGTAGTCAGAGTAAGACCATACGAGATTAAAACTTTTCACTTCCATAAGTGACACACTCAAGGGGAAGACTCAGTGAGCACCAAAGCCCCACTGAAGCAAGTCCGGCCCCATAAGGGTGTCTCCAGTACAACAGATCTTCCAGTGTAGACACAGATGGTCATCACAACCAATTGGCCTACAAGTCAATTCCTTCCGGTGATACCAACAGCAATCAAGGGTTAACTACAAAAAGTCTGTGCACAGAGCCCACAAAGGGGTGCACCAAGAGTGGTCAAGTGTTGGCCTATGAAACAGGTCACAGTTCCATTCCTGGTTTGCAGGAGGCAGCCAATGATTCTCTTTCATTACTGATGTTTCTATCTCTATTTATCTCTCCCCCTCTCCCTTCCTCTCTCTGAAATCAATAAAAACCATTTTTTTAAAAGTTTAGGAGAAAGAAAATTCACTTGAAAAGTAGATTCAAGTGGGTGTGCCCCTAGGAGGGCACACCACCACTCTTCAAAGTATTATTCCCATTTTTATGCAGTGGAAAACCAAGCCTAAGAGGTGAAATAACTTGTCCAAGGTCGAATGGCTAATAAGTGATGAATTAGACTCAGAATCACAACTCAGGCTTACCACACTCCAAAAAAGCGTTATGTCCACTTCAAAGGAACTATTAAGTCATCTGTAGACAAATCAGGTGACAAAGTTTTTAATCATGACTATTTGAGGTAACAACAATTTTTTTTTAAATGCAGTATGATGCTCTTATTAATGTCTCTGGAAACAACTTCAGAAGTGAATTTTCAAAACTGCTTTGGACAATGACCATATCACATTAAGTGATGCCACCCTCCACCACCCACACCTTCACATACCACTCTACAGGAGAACACTTATCAAAGCATTAA